>NW_027181826.1:0-1200000 GCF_029961685.1 Aristolochia californica | reverse complement strand
AAACTTCAACTTGAGACAGAGTGTGGAGAATTGATATTGTAAGGATAGTTAAGTAATATTCTTGGGAGCTGTCTATCTCATTTTCTTGCTTAATTTCCTTGTTTACTTGCATTCTTAGGTGGTTAAGGCTAGAGAATTAAGGTTGTTTTGGTCTCCACGTGTGTTGAGGAGAGAACTTTCTATTATAAATATAGAGTTACACGAGGGGAGATGGATTCCTTCTTTTTTCCTTCCCACTCAGTTAGCCCCCACCTCCCTCTCTCAAGTTTCCTCTCTTTCCTAATTTACTCTTGCAATTTCTTGTTGTATTTTTGCGTTCCGGCTTAATGAATCGCGCCCTTGTTAAAAAAAAATAAAAATCTGACACTTTCATTCTTCAGTTGCAACTATTTAAGAGCATTAAGTTACTCTTTTAAGTATAATGCTGAGCATAAATTTTACTTTGGATTGACTGGACAGATCCAAGTCCAAGAAGAAGAACTAGAAGTAAAGCCTATAATTCTATTGTTATAATTTTTCTGTTTCTTTTCATAGTAAGGTTTTTAAACAGGCTTATCCTTCATAATTCTGTGCAATTAAAGAAAATTTGGTCTTTTGAGCAGGTTTTTGCTTATCTGTTTAAATTTGCAATTGTGGATATTATGTTAGATAGATAGAAAGATCAAGTAGCCATCGTAGGCTTTTAGCTTGATTTAATGTGGCTTTCAGCTTTTCAGCACGGACCACACCTTCACCACAAATGTGAGAAGTAGACCCATCAACAAATACGACAGATTTGAAAGATGCCAACTTGGAAAAAGAGGAAAACTGAGAAGAGATACCTGTCATATACGCTGAGGTTTCTGAATCAATAACCCATTTAGTGATAGAAGATGCCTTAAATACAGGCATACTTGGGCCAGCCAAAGTGGTGCTAGCTGAAGGACTAGGCTAAGTACCAGGGGTGGGAGTGGACATCTGGTCTAACCGTTTTCATCTACCTTTGGCTGTCATCTTTACCTCATCCACCAAATATAATTAATAGCACTGTCAAGATCACTCATAGAAATTTATCATTAAATGCATCAAGGATGATGACTCATAGTGAAAAGCAGAAAAGAGATTTTGGGTGCAGAAAGAGAGGTTCATACCTAGATATTTGTTGATTTATGCACTTCGTTTTCTTCTATTACTACTGCAGTGTGTAGTCATAAACCTTATCAAGTAGCCATTATTTTTTTGTCTGATCCTTCGGACAGCACCTGCTGATAAATTACCGTTTGAATTTCACCATCAGTCTAATATTGATTTTTGAGGTTTCTATAGCAGTCTCCATATACCTGCTTTCTGATCCCTGTCCTCAGAAGGGTTTGAAGCGATGCTTTTGTTTCTTAAATTGCAGAGCTGGATAGTCTCAAAAACCCTGCTGCTGTTAACCAAAAGATACAAATTAAGTCAGACTTGAATGATTCTCAAGTAGCTCATATGTGTGACAAGGATGGAGATCAACAACAGTGGGTCAAAAGGTTTGCTGGAGGCCATACCACGAAGAACAGACACAGACGTTCTGAATGCATTCTAGATGTTGAAAATGCCCCACTTCCAGAATTTCCACCAAGTGAAGAGGTCGTGGGTGTCATAACAATGGAGGATGTGATTGAGGAACTTCTACAGGTGGGGAAATCTGAAGTCTTAACAAAATTTTATATGTCCTTTGTGTTAAGTTAGTGGAATAGGAGGATTCAGCCTTTTATTCCGACCTTTTATTTGAACTTATCTGTGGAAACTGACCTATGACATGAAAATTTTATGCTGAAGTTCTACAACTTCAGTTCCTTTGTTCTCCTTGGCACTAATGTTGCAGGACTATATCATTTTAGTAGCTGATATTGTCTCTTGTGAGGTTAAATATTTATATTATAACATCATATTGATGTCTAAATGATATTCTTTATCTTGCAGGAGGAAATATTGGATGAAACTGATGAGTATATAAATATCCACAACAGGTAATATTTGGGGCCTAGTAAGGCTTGTGTAAAATTCTGGATAAGATCTAAAGTAGAAGAGAGAAAGAGAAAAGCAGAAGAGAGAAAGAGATAGAAACTGCCGTGAGTTGTGGCAGTGATGTTAGAGGCTCCGACGGTCTCTGACTGTGTTTTCTTAAAGCCTTCCACGAAATATTACAGAAACTAATATAAATGCCCTTCTTCCTACTAAAGTCCGAAAAAACAGAAAACTAACTACTTTTTAAGCTTACAAAAAGATAGATAAGCTTTACCTATCCAACTTATGCCTATATTTGGAAGAGGGTACACCATCAAACTCAGTGAAATTACAATTTTTCCCCTGTATTTTCTTACAGGGCTCATAGGGAGCCCAGGCTATTCTTCTCAAGAATTTAATTGTGCTATCCGTTGAATTCTGGACTTTAAAATGCTTGTCTGATTGTCATCCTCTGTTATATCTTTCTTAAATGATGTTAGACTACTAGAGAGCAGTTTATTTTATGACTAATCCTGACGCCTCGTGGGAACACAGGATCAAAGTCAACATGCAAGCATCCGAGAGAAGCAATCCCAAGTTGATCTCGTCCGAGTCTTCTCAAACAATTGCATTAGCTGCACGCCGAGCTATGTCTTCAGCACCCTTCACATAGGGTGTCAATCAACATTTGACTGTCATGAGGTATCTTGGCTAGACTGGCTCATACTAGTTTTCTCGGCCTCATGCGTAGGCTTGGCTGAAGAGGAAAAACTGAAGCGTTTATTCAAGTATAAGAATTGATGTATGGTTTATGATTGATGAGGATGCTCCCATGCTGTAAATGGACTATATCTGTGTACTGCTGAAATGTTATTTTTCGTGGATGTATGACAATCACATATACCAATTGATACCATGACTCTGGATCATTAGTATTGTCGCTTGCAACTGCCTCGTTAGGGGCCCTTCCTAGTTCCCTGGCTATGTAAGAAGGGAAGCCACCTTTTAATGAATGTATTTTCTATGAGGTGGACTCACCAACACCAGTGTAACTTCGATTAATTAAGGTGTTTCTGGCTTTCACGTTGTTTCTTAATGATGTAGGAATCCTTGTTGGCAATAGTCTCTCTGACGGGTTATAACAATATAATTATTATCATTACAAGTAATGATATTGTCATATACAAGGGAGCCCATCCTGAGAGAAAAATCAAATACGCCCTTAATATGTTAACATACAGGGGGTGGGACTGGTTCAGGTTAGCGAGGGACTTGGACATGTCTTGACCCAAAAACTTGGGGGTGAGTTTTGGATTTTACCCCTTAGGGTTGGAGATTGCATGGGGAAGAAAATCTCATCGGGTTTCAGGTCAGGGATGGTTTCCCTGAACTAAACCCGTATTAAACCCGACATGCGGCATTTTATACTCGTAGTGTTCTTTAAAAATAAACAAAAGGCATATATCTTTCGTATATTTTGTGATATAATGATGTCATATTTTATGTTTCTTAGGGGTATAAACTTGTTGTAGGATTTTTATAGTGCATTAAGATTTTTGTATTTTACAGATTTATGGACTTTTTAATGGGCTGGGAGGGATAGGCTAGGTTGAAGGATAGAGGAAGGTGACACCCCTAGGTTGGTTTTCCAATCCTAGGGGTGGCATGGAGTCGAGTCAAGTTTGAACCAATGCAGGTTTGAGCTTGGCTTGACCTTAAAATTTCAAGTTGAACTCGAACTCAAGCTCAATGTCGAGCCTTAAATTGAACCCGAACTCGAGTTCAAGCTCAAAAATTTTAAATGAATTCTAGATTGAACTCAATAGACGTCTAAAACTACAAAATTAAAAATTAAAAAAGCGAATAAAAAAATTGGTGATGGAGCATGTTAATATACAATAAGTAGTTTAATAGAACTAATAGAAAGAACAAACTTCTTCAATGAATATTGAGGAACCCAAAAGGATTGAACGATGATCGCCTTTTAAGGTTTGAAGTAAATAAGAACAATCATTAACCAACTAAATAGGAAATTGACGAGAACAATTAAAATAAAGGGTATTTTTGTAAAAAATAAATACTAACTAGTCAATTCACTTGAAAAATCTCCAACTCTATTTGTTATACTTAATGAACCTTATTCTAAGTTTGAGTTTGAGCCAAAGTCGAATAAAAATTGAATTCTGAACGTTTTTAAGTCGAATTGGCTCTTTATTACCTGTACCAACCCATTGGGTTTTTTTTTTTCTAGGTTTAAATTTTAAGGTCGAGGTTCGGGGTCAATTCAGGTTTGGGGAAATTCATCCCCCGACCTGACTCGACCCGACGCATGCCCACCCCCATAGTAACGATGGTTGAGAGAGGGAGTAGCCTTTACGTGAAAGGTGGATTTGAAAGTAAAATCCCAAATATCCGGAAGAAAAAATACTGGTTCTTACCTTCCAATGGGAAATCCCAGATAAAGCCATTCGCTTGTAATTATTATATGTTTAATTGTTTTCGGCTATCTTCTGTTTTTTGGTTTGTTTTCGTGTTATTAATCTGGCCTCTTGTAATCTTGTTCTTCTTATTTAGGCGGGGAATGTCAAGACTGGTGGTTGATTTGGACTGTGAAGTGTGACGGATATGCTAGGAGCGATAGGTCGGGAGCCGCTTTCCGTCTTCTTCTCTTACGATAAAATTGATCTCAGTTCTGCAAGAAGGAACTCTCTCCCTGTTGCCTTTTCGCCCAACCCCCACCGCCGTTGGCTTCCCTTGGATTCGACCTGTTTTTGTTCGAGAGAAAATGACGTAGTAGCAGGAGTAGAACATCCCATATCTCGAAACCACAACTGCAAATCCACTGCCCTCCTCCTTCACGGCCTCTCCCACTGCCCTTCCCCTGTTCACAATAAAAAAGAAGGAGAATCTCTTCCTCAGATAATTCCACAGCATGATGATAAATTTAAAGCAAATGAAAATGAAGAATTGTTGGAAGTATCATCTTCACGGCTTTTACTTTCAAAAAAATCCAGCAAGAGAATCCCATTCCCAGGATCCGTCATCGACGCCGGCACCAATTCTTCTCAGTTCGATTTATCCAGTTATTCTCAAAACGAGGAGATGGAGGATCTTAGGCTGAGGCGAGCTGTTGATCTTCGGCGCACTGTCGTGGCCGGCATTTTGAGGGAACTTATGAGGGGAGGCGCGACCAAGTTTAGCAAAACTTACGCCGATAATCTGGTCTCCCGTTTGCCGGATTTCATCGACCGTGTTGTCGTTGCAGCCGCATTTATGAAGCAGCAGCAAGACTTCTCTCATTCAACTTTTGAAGTCCGTGTCAGAGCCTACGTGAATAGCTCCAAGCTCATTCCTCTCATCCGGTATCCTTTAATATCTTTCTCAACTTCGCCTCGCTTCTTTATCTCCTTTAATTTCAGAACAGAGACTAGAAATTTCGTTTTTTTAATTACATTTTTAGTAATTTAGCCTGCAAAAAATACCCATTCCAATTCCAAAAACGTAATTGGTTGTTCTTGAAAGTTAACTCCCTTGCTTGTTTCATTAGGTGGCTGAAGCACAATTCTCTCACATATCCCCAAATTGGAAAGCTCATATGCATGACGTCCTCAGGAGATATGGACAGCACCTTAAGAGGTCTCGTCCATTGGCTGAAAACAATACATGTCAAGGGAAATTTTCTAGGCTATGTGCTCACTCGGGCAGACAATATCCTGCAGCATAGCCCAACCGATTTAGAAGAGATAGCTCACTTTCTTGAGATCCATGGGATTAGAAGAGATTGGATGGGGTTTATTGTCAGCCGTTGTCCAGAGCTCTTGTCCTTCACCATGCAGGAAATGGAATCTCGTGTAAATTTCTACCTCAATATGGGAATGAGTGACAGAGACTTCGGGACCATGGTCTTTGATTGCCCAAAAGCTCTCGGTTCCTTCAGTATTGAACAAATGAATGCCAAGGTGCTGTTACCAGCTATTTTCTCCTTTTCTAGTCCAGTAGAGTAGCAAACAACATTTAATGGATACCATGAAAGTTTAACCTTGCTTGGAGATTGAAGAAGCTGGCCTCTTACTGTACCACTTGCTAATTCAGGTTGAATACCTCAGAGAGTTTGGACTAAATAATGAAGAAGTTGGCAAGTTACTCGCATTCAAGCCTCAGTTGATAGGTTGCAGCATAGAGGAAAGGTGGAAACCTCTTGTTAAGTTCCTATACTACCTTGGAATCCGACGTGATGGTATTAAGAGAATGCTTATGATGAAACCTACAATATTTTGTGTTGACCTGAAAACTACTATTGTGCCAAAGGTAAACAACTTTTCTAGATTTTAAATGACACCAGTAATTCTGGATTTGGCCTTTGGGCATATGGGAGGAATTTTAGAATACCTTGGGTTCAAGTCTCACCAGGGCATGGGTGTGCGTGTGTAATGAACATTCAAAAAATAAATAAATATGAAACTAGTAATATTTTATGCTAAATTCATAGTTTCGTCATTGGAGGTGCATTCTTTCAATTTCTATGGATTAATACTCAATGTAAAATTGAGATATTCTGTGGAAATTTCACTCTGCAGAGGAATTTTTTAATCTGTTATTGATGTGAAAAGGATATATAGACAAATAAAATGGTCATTGACTTTTTAAAGAAAAAGATAATTGAATGTTTCAGTTTCTGACAGATTACAATAAATCTTACTGATATGGGGTTCTGTTCCTTTGCTGAAGGTGCAATTTTTACAGGACATAGGCATTCAGGAGGAAGCCATCGGTAGCCTGTTGGTCAAGTTCCCACCCTTTCTAACATATAGCCTCTACAAGAAAATTCGGACAGTGGTCTGTGCCTTTTTTCTTTATATTCTACTTAATGTGTTTGTATATTGAGGAGTTGTTTGAGTATTGCTAGAAGTATGCTTTCATCTTCCTTTACATTCAAATTTAATTAGTATCCTTAGGCTTGAGTTGGTTGCATCTCTCTGAATCTAACAACATATGCATTGGTAATGTGAGTGAAATCTTGCAGAACAGGATAGGAAAATTAAGTTGAATCAATGATCTTTTATGAGAACGATGGAGTAATGAAACTTTAGTAATCAGTGGTAATTTGGGCCGGTTAATGGTCCATGTTATTTATTTATATGCTGATGGGCATACTCGTACTTCTGGTTTCTTTTAACCTATTCTTCATTTTTCTGTTCCTCTTTTACTTCTTTCCTCTACTTTTCATTGTAAGTTTCTTACTTTTCTTTTCTTAGGAAAAACTTATCCCTTGTTCAATCATAATTTCCAGATTTGACGTGGTATTAGCACTGTGAGAAGTCTGGCTAATCTGTGCCAACTTCTCGTCTTTCATTTATTTGTGTTTTCTTTCAGATTAAGGATATAGTTAGGATTCACGACCGTGCTATTACTTGTGTAGAAGGAGATAAAAGTCTCAATCAGTACTTTAGAACTTTATGAAAATTGTTGAATAAAGATAAAAATAGAAGATAAATGAGGACAGAATCATTTGCATCTTTGTTAACATGGCATTCCACTTCATTGTGCTTTATATGCTTGTGAAAATACATATGGTTTGAGTGTCACCTTTCAACTTAAAAAGACAAGTTCCTCAACCTGGATGGCTGAGCCACTGGTTAGGCCCACTCTGGTTGGTCTGCCTAATTGGTAGCACTCCGTCCTTGTTTGCCTGGCCTCAATTACTTAAAAATCGAATCCCTTGAGCATAGGTTCCTCCACCAAGGTGCAGGCCACTATTTTGTACATCATCTAGTAGACTGGTATGAGGCGTGTCGTCCTTCCCAATTTATTTATTTATTTATTTTGTGGGGGGGAGTGGCGTGTATTAAACGTATTCAATACACAAATCAAATACTTGCAAAATTGCTTTGGTGTTACAGTATGGAAAAAAACACTCCAGGGAGAAATGCGATTTCCTTTGAATACTGTTACTCTAGTGAAAATTGGGGCGTGTATTAAACGTATTCAATGCACAAATCAAATACTTGCAAAATTGCTTTGGTGTTACAGTATGGAAAAAACACTCCAGGGAGAAATGCGATTTCCTTTGAATACTGAAAATTGCTTGCCCACATTCCTTCACATGCCCCCTACCTTTGAAAATACATTTGCCACCTCAAATCTTGCCCATGCAGGGCATATGGATCAATGCTTGTAGTGGGGAAACTAAGGTATTTTGTATAGATATTTGGATCGGTAGCTCTCAAAGGCAAAATCCTACCCTCAGTTTTCTACCTGGCTTCAATCCTCCTGATCACAGTTTTGGACTTTTTTTCTTTCTCGGTAACAGCCATATCAATTAGAACCTCAGCTAGGAAGCTCTATGGGGTGACTCGGATCCCGCATTTCCAAGCTGGGCAAGCTTCTCCTTTTGGCATGGCTTGCTCACATTCCTTGGTTCCTTTGGAAGGAAAGAAATAATATAAAGTTCAATTGCAAATCACAGTACCACAGAGGAAGTCATTTGTCATGCTACTGGGCTCCTATTTGCTTGGCTTCATTGTAGGAAGGATTTTGATAGCTTAATGAATGTTCCTCCTTGCACCAACTAGCGAGCTGTTGCTCAAATGTCTGCCCCTTCCTGGCTTCCTATAATTGCAAGTTGGCAGCCTCCCCCACACAGGACTCTCAAGCTTAACTTTGACAGAAGTGTCCTTGGCAACACCGGCATTGCGGACTTCGGCGGTGTTTCATGATGCTGATGGCAGTACTCTCATTTCCTACTCCAGTCCCTTGGGCGTGGCTGACTCTATTGCTGCTGAGTTATCTCTGCTCTCGTGCATGGTCTCATCATAAGTTGTGACCGTCTTAGCGGCCCTCCTTGGCACCATTGGAATGATTTTTTTGAAATTTCTGATTTGTATCCTCAATTTCCTGTAATTGGTCTCATGTTCCTGCTGACTCATTAACTAAACAAGGAGCCTCCCTGCTATATCTTGTTGTAAAGGGAATGCTCCCTTGATGGCTGTTCTGTTTTCTCATTGTTTACAATAAAATTATCACTTTCTCAACAAAAAAAACAACAACAACATAAAAAAACCTCAGCCTTCCCAGGTCTCTAAGGAATGGGGAAGTCTCTTGCTATTGGTGACATGTTGATTACCCTGAATCACTGCTACTTGTCAGGTGATAGTGATGGTCATTTCATTTGGACGAGGAACATCTATGTGGAGTACACAAGTCTCCTATTCTTCCCTTTTCCCCTATTCTCCTCTTCCCCTGGTGCCTGTGCTGTATCATTATCTTGAAGATTCCAGGTTCCCTAAGATGAGTTTCTGCTCTGTGAATCTAAGGGGAAGATTCCCATCATCAATCAGCTTAACTGCAGAGACTACATCATTGATGACTGTCGTTGTTGACATTGTGTTAGCATGTGCTAGCATGTAGGAAACCATCTAACAACTTTTTTTCGTTTTATTTTATATATTTTGAAATGGTAACTTTTTCACCTTTGTTCATTTAGTTTTCGGGTTTGGGGCTATTCTATGCAAATTCTGTCTTAGCTATTGTCTTATTCTTTTGGCAAAGCTCTCTGTCAATTCTTCTGCTGGGCCACCACCCAAGCTAGAAAAATCCTATGTTCCCTCTCCTTTGCCGCCATTTTCTGGGCCATTTGGAAGGAGAGGAAGAGATATGTGACTCTTGGTGTTACCACTGGCTGCATTCCTAGGTAGGTGCACTTGGAGGTAGTCTATAGCATTACAAAATATATTTTTTAATCTGAGAATTGCAAATAAACGTTTGCGAGGAAAAGGTCTGGTTTATAATTGTCATGGTTATTTAGATCAGTTTGCTGAGATGCTCATTATGATGGCTCTGATACGTGTTACCCATACTTATTAAGCCCAGAAGAGGCTTATCTGTCTTTTAGATTGCAGATTCTGTTCAAAAGAAGGATATTTCCCACTTTTTATGTCATTTTTTATTAAGTTAATAAAAAGGTTAGAAAGAGGGTCAAGAAGGAAGTCAATTTCTCTTGTATTTGTCAGTCGTTTCTTTTTTCTTCTCCACTTCTTTTTACTCTTCTGATTTCTACTTATTTCCTCTCATCCTCTACCACTATCTATGATGTTTACAAAATGGATAGGTCTACTGCAAGATTTTGCATATTTCCAGATTACCTGAAAGATTAATAATGTACCTTTTGTTATTAGGTGTGATTTAGTCTGACTGCTTAAAGTTGTTTACATGCTGAGGGGCATTCTTGTATTTTTTTTCTTCTTAACTTTATATAAAAGGGTTAAGGATGGGAGGTGGGTGCATATAGAACCCTATTGTCTTTTCCTCCTTTTGCTGCTCTTCAGTCTCTTCTTGCCTGTATTTTTCTAAGTTCTTCCTCAATGTATTTTTTTTTTTTTTTTTGAAAAAGGATGTTTTCTATTAAAGCCTGAAGAGAAAGCTACACAACAGATTTGAGGGGGTCCCTCACAATTAGAGATTGGTGGAAAACCCCTTCTTTAGCAAGAGAGTCATCTAGACAATTACCTGATCTCAAAACATGCTTCCAACAAATTACACTCTCAGAGGTTGGACAGTCAGCCCCCCTGAGCACGATGCCGCTGCTGCATGAAAGCTTTACGCCCCAAATAAAATCGAGTTTTTCATCTGAACAGCCATTAGAGGGAAGATTTTTACTGTCGACAATCTCCATAGGCGAGGTTTTTCAAGCCCTAATGCAGTCTACCCTCTCTGTGATACTTGCAACGAGTCGGTCCAGCATGTCTTCCTCCATTGCAGCTATTCTTGGAAAGTCTGGATGGGTGTCTTCCAAAAAATCAATCTTCAGCTTGCCCTTCCGCTAGACCTAATTGGAACTATCTGGATGGTAAGAGGCACCTCTCTCCCCAAGCTTGGCATAGATCCTTTTATCTGCCTGTCTTGCCCACTTGCCGTGGTGCATTTGGTTAGAGTGCAACAACAGGCATTTTAATCACGAGTCTAGCAGCATTGATCGTTCTATCGAGCTGGTTGTGGTCATATCCTCACTCATGTGGCAGGCCCATCAAAGACACCTGACAACATCAAGCTGAACTTTGACGGTAGTGCCTTGGGATGCCCGTGTCCAGCTAGATTTGGGGGTGTATTCCGCAACTCCTCGGGGGAGGCCATCTTATCTTATGTGGAACCTCTAGGACTTGTTAACTCTACCACCGCTGAAGTCTCTACTCTCCTTCACGGTCTGAATATATTCAAGGAACGGTTCTCTGGGCATTTACTCATTGAAGGTGACTCTAGCGTCGTTATTAGTTGGGGGTGGGGATCGGCTTCCCACCTTGCGCCCCCCTCCCTTGGCACACTGGCCTACCCTGCATTCTATTTCCGACATTGTATCCTATGTTAATACAATTCTCAGCACTATTTAAAAAAAAAAAAAAAAACATTCTCAGCTAAATCCATAGCATCATAGAGAAGGCCCGCAATCTCCAAGGTGGGGGTTTCTATCTTTTTCATATAAAACATGGTTCCTTAACACATATTTCTTTATTCCGATGTTTTCTAGATTTGACAAAGCCAATCCTTGAATGTCTTATCTTGCATCGTTTTTACCACTTTCTCATTACTTTATTTTATCTACATTATGGTTCCTTAAACTTTAGAAATTTGGTCTGAATAGCTATAAGTATCATAAGTTATTATTATTTTTTAAATAATTATAAACTGGTAACTTTAGAAATTTGATGTGAATAAGTAATTTCAGAATCCTCCCCGTCGGGTTGTCGTTTGGGCGCCTCCTCCCATTGGTTATTATAAGCTTAACTTTGATGACAACGCCTTTGGGAACCTAGGTTTGGATGGCTTTGGTGGGGTGATTTTTTATCCCGGAGACTGCTATTATTTCTTACTCTGGTCCTCTCGGCATTTTGGACTCTACTACTGCTGTCTCTGGGCTCCTCCACGTTCTTCACACATTTCAGGATCGCTTTAGAGGTCTGCTTATTGTGGAAGGAGACTCCAAAGTCGTCATCGGATGGTGCTCCACTGCCTCCTTCCCCCCGTGGCATCACTTGTAGATTTTCCTTGATATTATGGATATTGTTTCCACTATTACTTGTACTTGGTCTCGTGTACTTAAGATCAGCCAATCCAGCTACAGATTTGTGTGCTAAATTGGGTCCCTCCCTTCAATCTCTTATTGCTAGGGGAGGTCTCCCTTGATGTATTCTCTTGCTTTGCTTTGAAATAAAATCATCACCGTTTCAAAAAAAAGTAACTTCAGAAACCTGGTGTGAATAATTAGAACCCTTGACTCCCCAAAAAAGTTTTATGCAATAGCTGATATGCAGTAAATGCAGAATCAAGGGCTTAACTCCCTTTCAAGAAAACTCTTTAATTCATACTTATGACAGAATTAAAGCTTTCCATTTTTAATCATGATATTTATTTCTTGGATCCTCATTTTTGGGTGGTGCTAATTGTGAAGCAAATGTTTTGACTAATTGAGGGAGTCTGGTAAAGCAATATCCTTTGTTGAGCCTGTGATTTTGTATGCCTTGTACTTCCATTTACTTTATTACTGTGATGAGATTTGTTGGCTATGTAATGTTATTACGGTTTCATGCTCACATGTTGCTTGAAAATGCTAATTCTATATCAAATTTATTAGCTAGCAATGGTGTCTTTCTTCAACATTTTGTTGTAAGTGAGACGTTTCCACTTGATTTGGACTTTTTTGTTTTTTATTTTGCTTTTCCATTGCTGATGGTTGATGCTGGCCCTTGTTCTTGTATCATTTTAGTATTCCCTCTTGTTATCTTAATGAAATTTTCATCATTTTAAAAAAAATAGGAAATAAACAAAATAGAAGCTTCACTGTGTTCAACTGAGGGTTATGTAATTTAGCATGTGGGTAGTAAAGGAATTTTCAGTATTTGCTCCTCTTTCCCTATGTTTTCCTTTTATATCTTTATCTTCAGCTGTTGAAGTCAGAAACTTATTGTTTATGTAATTTAGTAGAGCGGCTGTAATATTCTTTTCCTATGTTTTTCTCTTAAGCATTATAAATAAATTGCAAGGGATTGAACCAGACTTCCAAAGAAGAGTCATTCTAACTCTACAACTTTGACTCTTCTTCCTCTTTCACTTTCTGCTGTCTTCTCTCCTTTCTCTATCTATAATCTCTCAACTATCTCCCTTCACAGTGCAAGGTTTACTACTTTCCTTCTCACTGTATGGTTAATGATTACATACTATTACTTTTGGTTTTGGAGTTACCCAACTGCACATTGCTATTGGTTTTGGGGCATTGCCTTCCCTTTCATGTAATCCTCTTCCTTATGATATGATTGAATGTGGTATCATACTTTTGCAGGTAATTTTCTTGATGACAAAAGCTGGTGTGAGCCACAAGGATATTGGGAAAGTGATTGCATTAGAACCAGCGCTTGTAGGATGCAGCATCAAGAAGCTGGAAGTTAATGTGAAGTACTTCCTATCACTAGGCATTCCTCTTCAATCTCTTGGTGAAATGATTGCCGATTTTCCCATGTTGTTGAAATACAACATAGACATTCTTCGTCCAAAGTACCGTTACTTAAGAAGAACAATGGTCCGACCACTGCAGGAGCTTATAGAATTCCCAAGGTACTGAATAAAACGATGATATTATTAGAAAATACATGATCTTGAACCAAATTCTCCTTACTCTATTCCTACAGCTTTCTGTACTTTATTTCATCTTATTTTTATGAATGTTAAACTCCACACCCAAGTGAGACAATTCCAAGACCGCACACTAGAAACCCTCCATGTGGCCATTGAGATTGGACCTTTTGCTCAATGGCCACATGGAGGGTTTCTAGTGTGCGGTCTTGGAATTGTCTCACTTGGGTGTGGAGTTTAACATTCATAAAAAATGCCATTCTTTTGCCATACTAATCACTGACTAGGGGCAAAGAATCTCACTACTAACTGACAGGTTTTCTGGAACCTCATACTAAAATGGAACATGAAAAGGTCATAGCTTAAGATTCATGTTTGGTCATCTCCAACAACCAAGATGGCTTCCCTCCTGGATCAAAAGCTTGGATGAAATTGAGGAAACAAAACAGCTAGATCAGAATGTTACTTATTAGGACATGATGTTTTGGAAGTAAATGGCTGGTGGAGGGAGACAGTAACACCAGTTCTTTTTCACCATTCCATCTAGTAGAAAGCGCACCAACAGAACTTCTACCCTTCATAACGATGGGGAAATCTCTAGTAACATGGCAGAAATCACTGATGAGAATCAAACCATAGAATGGTGCCGAATTGGCTCCATTGAGAAAGTTCCCCAATAGCTGCCAATCTTATTGAGATGCTTTTTTCAGATGCTGAAACTGAAGATATGTCCTCTCAATGCCATAGATGAGGCCCTTGGACCTGATGGCTTGGAATTTCCAAGTCTATCTGCTAGCTTGGAGCTTCCTATTGGAGGACATAATTGAGATGATGGAAGAATTTTATGAGAAAGGATCATAGCCACATCAATGTGGCCTCTTTCATCACCTTGATACCTAAGAACAAGCAATTGGAGACCCCCTAGGATTTTCAGCCTTTAAGCTTGATATCAAGCTCCTATAGAATCATTTTTTCAGTTTTTGGCACATAGGCTGAAGGTAGTCCTCCAATTGATCATACACAAGGTAAAAGTGCTTTAAGCAGTGGCAGGAGCATTTTAAACAAGGTGATGGGGGTCCATGAATTGATTCACTACTTTCATAAGACATGAAGGTCTCTAGTGGCAATAAAGTTGGATCTACAGTAAGGCTTTGACAGAATGAATTGGAGGTTGCTGGATTATCTTTTTGACAGAATTGGATTTGGAAGGAAATGGAGATTTTGGATAAGAAATTAAGTGTCATCAGCGTCTTTTTAGTGTTGGTGAAAGGAAGGGCTTGTGATTTTCTCTAGGGTTCTAGAGGGTTATGCTTGGGAGACCCTCTGTCGGTCTTATGATTCAATTTTCATAGGAGAACCTCTTTTGTCCTTGTTCTATGCAGACATGGAAGTTAGCTGGTTGAACCCAGTTTGTTCAGAGGAGGAGGTTGACATCCCAATCTTCCAGTTTGTAGATGACACTTTTTTGTTTCTTATATTACTTGAGATCTTCTCAGACTAGAAGATGAATTGGTAAAAAACTGCACTATATGGGGTCAATTGTGGACAATGAAACTCGTTGCAATCAAGCTGAACATGGGGAAAGCTTTTGATAGAGTGGATTTGAAGCTGTTGCGCTACCCCCTAGAGAGAATGGGTTTTGGAAGATGATGGAGATACTGTATAAGGTCTTGCATATCTTCAGGTCAATAACTCAATATTGATTAATGGGGAGGCATGTGGGTTTTTTAAGGATTCAAGAGGATTATGCCAGAGGGACCCTTTGTCCCTGCTTCTTTTCAGTGTGATTGGGGAAGCCTCATCATCCCTCTTTCTTACTGCATGGGAGGTGAACTTGATCAACTCAATAGCGCGGGAGGTGGGAATGAATATTCCTCTATTCCATTTCGCTAATGACATTTTCTGCTTCAGTGAAGCAAATGGGTAGAAGATGAATTGGGGCAAAATGAGTCTTTGGGCTCACTGTTGATGTGTCCTTGATCAATGGAGCAGATTTCTTCCTTGGGTGCAGTGTGGGCGAGCTTCCATCAACATATTTGGATCTGCCTCTATTCACTAGTAGAGTATCTCACACCTTCTGGGAGTAAGCAGTAGAGAAAAATGGAAACAAATTTCACTTTGAAAGGGAAAATTCTCTCAGAAGTTGGAAAACTTACCCCCTTCAAATCCGCCCTTGCTGACCTACCTTCTTTCTGTGAGACTCTTGTAAGACTCCACCATATTAATTTTGGCTTTGTGAGACTTCTTACTGTGCGAGTTATGTAAGAGTCTTTCATAAATAGGGGCTCATATACTCAGATTACAATAAGTTAATAAAGTTTTTCTCTTTTCCAGAAATTCAACATGGTATTAGAGAGGGGAAAGATTTGAGATGGAGAAGAAGGGGAGAAAAAAGAAGAAGAAAAAGAAACAAGAGGACTTTCTCTTTTTTCCTTTAGTCTTCTTTCCCTATTATTGTTTTTTTATTAGATATTTCACTCTTGCCGTATTTTTCATATAGAAAATTATATGTCGTTGGAAAGATCTTTGTGTCTAGTTTTCAAATAAAATAAAAATTCGTTGAAATCATATTTTTATAGAAAGAGAAATCGACATCTGAAGCGACGAAGGTCAAGTAGCAGAAAAGTTTCATGCAGCAACAGAAAGTTTCAACTTTTGAGCCGTTTTATGCCATCACAAATGGGACTTAATGTGGAGAAATATATATCAAAAGCAAGATTTGTAAGTCTATTTTCTTACCTATCAAACCAATTCTCATTCTGAGTTTTTTATATGGAGATATCGATCTCGGAAGAGTCAATGGTCATGTTGGCTAAAGAAAAAAGAGTACTCTGTTAGGCCAGATTACAGAGTTCAAAATGTATCAGATTATTTATCTCAAAATAAGTATATTTTATGAAAAGAAGTTTTTTGACAGGTTATGAAAAGAAGTTATACTTGGATGAAAGGTATTTAAGTCTATATTTAAGGAGATATTCTCATTGGAAGAATCAAAGGTCATGTTGGTATCCTGTTGCATGTGAAGATCCAAATTTAAGCCAAATTTTTTGCTTTAATTTTTGAGTTGTTGTTATTGATCAACAATATCAGGAAAGTATCTCATGATTTACCCTTAGAAAGTTTTTATTTGTTAACTAACAATATCTAGAAAGAATCTTTAGAAGATCATTTTATTTTCAGAAACTTTCCTTATTTTATTTGTCAAAGAGAAGAAGTGTTCCTATTCTGAATTATGGCAATTTCCCAAAAAAGTAGTTACTTGATTTAATGCTGCAAATTACAGAAGTATCTATGTAAGTGGATTCTAATCTAGGATCAAATTCAAAACGTGTGTTTCTTCTTTGGTTATGAGAAATCCTTGTAGCATATTAACAGCATGTTGGAACAACACTCGGTGTACTTATCCCCTTATGAAGTGAAAAACCTACTTAGCCTATCACTCGGTGAAATCCTTTCAAGTCCTTTCTGAATCGGTTTCATTCTGTAATTACATCTCTAAGCGTGGACTATATTCAGAAACAAAACACTTATGTCATTGGCTGCTAATTGGTTGGTTTAATATGGCTAGCTCTCGGTTTGGTGTCTGAATTAATCATTGATGTAGTAAGCATGGAAGCAACATCCATTACTGTTTTATTCACTCTTCTCTATTTTTTAGAAGACCTTGCAGCTGCTATGGGAACCAGCAACACTCAGTTCAGTTATTCTTTTTGAGAAGATTAACAACACTTGGATTATTAGTTGCTTATTAGTCGGTTCCAGCATATTATTTGGTGCATATCTTCCTTATTCAAGGATGGACTCGCAACGGATTATTTCATGTGTCCTTATTAAGGATTTTCATTATTTGGGCATTGGCCCGTATTTGCTATTGCTATTGTGTCTCTTTGATTGAGACATTATTAATGAAGGACTTCTCTGTTGCTGACTTTTGTCAGCATTGGTTCGTCTGATGCAGAATTTGAATTTCTTAGGAAAATAAAGCACATGGTGGCCTCAGCATCTTTTCTTCCTCATTACCCATTACCCTGTTATTTGGCAGCTTTTCTCTTGATGTCTTTTATTTGACTCTCACTTACCCCTTTGGCCAAACCTTTTTGGAGCATTGTTTTGGTTAGTCCCTTTTATTTATATGCGTGTTTTAAATCCTTTGAGACTTTTTATTGGTACCTGCGGGTATTTTATCGCTTTCTTGTGAATGACAGGCATCACCCACTCTATTTTTTATCGGTACCCTTGGGTCTTTAATCGTCGTCTTGTGAATGACAAGCATTACCCACTTTAGTGATTATTATCACTATATTTGGTCGAAATTCTTTGAGGTTAGTTTCGATTTATATTTTATCACTCATTTCTACCCTTTGAGAGTCGGTGCCCAATGTTGGGACACCATGATGGAGGAGCTTATTACTACCATCTATGTTATTGCTTATTACTACATCTATGTTATTTGGTTCAAGCTGGGATCACTACCATTACCTCCCAGCTTGAAGGGGAGTGTTGGAAGATATGATGTAATTAGGGTAGCACTAATGTAATTAGTTTATGATTTATGTTTCTTATTCACTCTAGGGTGAAGGGTATTCTTGTAATATTAGTACTTTTGATATATATAAATACAACTTAAGAGGGAGGATTTGGACAAGTCCATAACCCTATTTTTCCTCCTCTTTTCTCCAAATTAGTCACTCTTCATTTTCTCATCCTAAAACCTTCTCTCCACAATTATTGTTCTTCTTCCCACCCCTTAATCCTCTTCTACTGTAATTATACATCATGGAATCCTAAGTTTCAACAATACACACTAAAACCTTCTCTCCACAATTCTTGTTCTTCTTCCCACCCCTTAATCCTCTTCTACTGTAATTATACATCATGGAATCCTAAGTTTCAACAATACACACCTCTTCTTTCAAGTCTCTATCAAGGAAGACATTTTTAATATCCAATTGATAAAGTGTCCAACCATAACTTATTGCAACATAAATAAGGATCCTAATTAAATTCAACCTAGCCACTGGGAAAGTATCTAAGCAATCTAAACCATAAGTTTGAGTATATCTTTATACAACGAACCTAGCCTTCAATCTCTTGACAATAACATGAACATCATGTTTAAGAAAAACAAACCAATTAACAGCCTACAACCTTCTTGTCTAATGGTATTATTTTAATTAATGCATAGCTTTCATTTATTTTTCTATGGCTGCTTTCCATCTTGGATGATATGTGGCCTCATGCTATGACTATGAAACTTATATAATGAACGAAATAGATTAAAAAGAAAAAGAAAAACATAACCAGAAGATAAATGGTGAGTAGACACCAAATTGGAGATAGTATGTGAGGTGCTGGTTTTTTCTTTGGACATGACTGTGGATGATGGTGGAGCAGTCATCTGAGAGATTGATATCTATACCTCTAAATATGAGATGCAGTATTTGCTTACTAATCATGCTGTCGGGGATATTGTGCATACATGTTTAGTAGTAAAGAAGGAACTCTCCACATGTTTAGCAAGATTACAAAAGACCTGGACAACAATCGAGACTCCTTGGAATTATAGAAAGAGTATGTTAAAAAAATGTCACTTCCACTGAAGTAAAGACTGAGACGGTAACAATGTAACCCTTTTACTCTTGGAAAGACTAGAAGGCACATTTAAGGTTGTGGGGTTAAAGTTTAGTACGTCCAAGGAACAAGGAGTTAACAAAAACACAACCAAACGTGTTGCATCCACCAAAATGGATTCTCCCCAGGAAATGAAGTTGAAAAAGTTGTTTCACTGTTCAGAACATTAGACAACATCTTGCTTATGACATGCCATGAGAACAACATACGGCCAATAAAGTTAAGGGATGTTCATTGTTAATAAGAAAGGTCTTGAGATCTCCAGTAATGTCTATTTTTCTCTTCAAGTTTCATTTTTTTGTGGTGTGTATGCACATAAGATGTACTGTTAGTTCAGGTAAGAAGCCTTAAGATTTTTCTTTTGAAAATTGAGATATACCATCTTGGAAGATTAATTCGTTTTTTCTAAATTATCTTTTGCTAAGGTGATATCTGCAGCTTAATGTTTTAATTTTTCTAGTTCCTGTTGTTGGATGAGAATAATTTAGGTCCAATTTTGGAGTGCTTTTAAACTGAAGATTTGAGAAGATCAGTGAGGATATAGTAAGCTGCTCAACAGGAGACTTTGTCCTTAACAGTGCTTTTCAGTCCTTACAGGAACCATAAAAGAAGTAAGACACTAGGTTTGTTCAGGGCTAATTGCTGACGTAAAACACACTGGCTTTGGCCCTTACGGAATTAGTGACTTGCTTCCATTATCCTACACTAGGCCCTTGTTCAACTGTTTTTTGCCCTTTTTCATGGTACCAGTTTGTTACCTGCATTCATATACATCGTTTTCTACCATGATTCAACTTACCAGAGGAATGTTCTGCAGGTTCTTCAGTTATTCTCTCGAGGCTCGAATAATTCCCAGGCACAAGATCTTGGTAAAAAATCAGATAAACTTCAAACTTCGGTACATGTTGGCAGCCTCGGATGAAAAGTTTGATGAGCAGGTTAACGCTGCAGTTCATAGACGCTGGATGTTTCGTAATGGTGACAATTATATAGATGGTTAATTCTGAAGGTCAATGTTTGTTTATCTTTGGTTCATGTTAAGATTAATCTCAAGCATTGGACTCTCTTGTAAATAAATATTTCAGGATAGATTAGCTCAACCCACCACTCATTCGCCTTATTTTTTTCTTTTCTGTAAGAAAATCCCAGTCGCCGTTTCAGGGGTAATGGGAAGCTCCTGAAGCTCCTCCTCTCACGCACGTTCAACACTGCAATCATTATTGGCTTATTCTAGGCCACTTTTAACCAAAATTCAAATAAAAAAAAATCAAAAAGGTTGGAAGTCTAGTTAAAACCAAGATCAGCCCACCGCTGCCTGGATCATATACAACTGGTACTTATATTAATAATACTTACAATTTCCCAGAATTTGAAATGTTTTCACATTACCGAGAAAATGTCTGGTACCCCATTACTACTAACTAGTTATGACTTATGAAGCTCCGCTGTAACTTGTCTTCTACTGGTAAGGCGAACTAGTCTACAAAAATGTGGCACAACAAAAGCGAAAACGGGAAACCACCAACGCCTAACCAATCAAATGTCCTTTCCGTTGGGTGTACATGCACTCTCTCTAGCAGCCCCATGACGCCTTTCTTTCCTGTAACGGGTCTGATCAGGATCAAAGCCACCTTCTTCCGCACCATAGACAGCCCAGGTAGGTGTTTTAGCCATGTAATCTTTGCTGTCAAATGGTTTTCCTGAAGCAACCTACACAATAGCATTGATGCGTTCTTTCAGTAATCTACCACAAGAGAACTGCAAGTGCAATGGTTATACTCAAGAAATGGGGCAAAGCAAGAAAATGTAAACACCTACCAGGTCATGAAACTTTTCGTAGTCTATCCACGTCAACCATTGACCATCAACTTTAAACTTGTCCACTTTAGCCAGAAGAACACAGCAAGAATGTACATGCTCACATGCAACTTCATACTCACTGTTACTCTTGAGCGCTAAGGCCTCAGAGAAGGATTTCACATCTGAGTGCCATGGCACATTCTCCATAGTTAGCTTTGAGGTGGCAGACCTACAATAGCACAAACGAGCACAGATGAAACTAACATCCATATGATGATAAAAAGGTACAGAGATAGAACGCAAGGAACATTAGAAGTAGCTTACGTGCCACAGTAGGTAACTCCTTTGATTTCAACAAAATCTGGTCTACCAATGGACAGCAACTTTGCATATGCATCAATATCTTCAGCATTCCACCCTTTAACTAAAGTTAAGCGATAAACAGTGCGCTGCTCTTTTTCATGTAGTGCTTTGAGTGAGCCCTATCAATGTGTTAATTTGTTTCAACAGCCAGTCAGTATACAGTACCAATTTGCAAGACTTAACTAACAGTTAATCCGAACCAAGACTAATGGAAGATGTTTTACAAGGCTATGTATCATAAACTATTTTCTTCTTTCAATAAACAGTGTGCAGTTATTTGTCATGCAGTGCTTTGAGTGAGCCCTATCAATGTATTAATTAGTTGCAACAGCTGGCAGCATACAATACCAATTTC
Organism: Aristolochia californica; assembly: GCF_029961685.1. Taxonomy (NCBI): domain Eukaryota; kingdom Viridiplantae; phylum Streptophyta; class Magnoliopsida; order Piperales; family Aristolochiaceae; genus Aristolochia; species Aristolochia californica. The sequence continues at coordinate 1,178,267 of NW_027181826.1, read as the reverse complement.
GGCTTGCTACTTCAGCAAGTAAAATCTGTTACTTTGTTTATGTTTCAATTCTGATTGGATGCTAGTTTCTTTGTTCAAGTAAAGATCTTACTTCCAAGACACCCAGAGTTAGCCCTGCTGTTAATAAAAATGCCAACAGAATGACCAGAATACATCTGCTTAAATCTTATAATTACTCCTGTGGACATGATCATAATCAGAGCCTACATGAATCCAATTGTCCATTGTGCTCTATCAATTGTAACCACTACTGTTAGTATACCTCTTTTCAGGTCATTCTTAAACAATTTTATCTATGCCATTTTTTGGTGTTCTGCTACACCCAATATTATGCATTAATTGCCTCTATGCACCCAGTTTCTAAATAGAGACAAGAAATTTAAGAGAATTTGTGTAATGAAAAAAATCATGGGAGATGGCTCCAGTGATAAGGATGAATATGCATGGTTGACATATGATTGTCCATATATATAGTTAATAAATGATTATATTTAACCCTTTTATTGTACAGTGAATTAGACCTTCAGCCCAATGGTCACAAGGTGTTTCTAGTGTGAGGTATTGAGTTCCAAGTCTCACAGGGAATGGAGTTTAACATTAAAAAAATATAATCAATGAACTTCCATTGTATAAACATCAATGAGTTTTTCTAAAGATTGGAAATTAAAGAACTAGTATACATTAATAGAGAGGAAATCTATTAAAAAACATCTACAAAAATAAAATAAAATAATTCAAGATACTTACAATAAAACGCTCCCAAAAATCGGCAAAGAGCGGCCTATCAATTTGTTTTAAGCTGTCCCTAGTTGCAGCATCAACACTCACATACAACTGCATAAAATTTAGTTCTCAATTAAGTATTAATCCATTTGCCCAATTACACATGTAAGGAAGGACAGAAAATTTTGACCTGACCCATTTATTTGACCCAGACTTAAAATGGTTGGTTTCCAAAAGAAAAACTCAAAAGTTTACATGTGCAGCTTACTGTGAACCAGGACCCAATCATGATTACACGGCAACAAGCATAAACAGGAGAGTAATTACTTAAGGAGAGGCATCCCCCTTTTCAGCCTTGTTAGAATGACTAAGCCAAATTAGGAAGCTTCTTTCCCAACTAATAAACTCAAGATTTTTCTACCCATTGACCCAAGAGGATTATTCTTTAGTAGTTTGGATAAGACATTTTAGTTTGTCTTATTACATATGAAAAATTTAAGTGGACTCCACATTACTTATAAAAAGTGAATCACCCTTATCATGAATAAAAAGAGAAAATTAAACTAAATCTTAAGGGGTAGAATTTCACTTGCCCTAAACAATGTGAAGTTTGAAGTGAGATGATGTATGATGAAGTCATCCTCCATCTCAACCATAAACTCAAGATAAAGTTAGGGGTTCCCAAGTTTTTTTTTTACCCTTTCCTTTCACACAAATTGATGCAAAATAGCACATCATCTAGTGAAAGAGAATCACCATGGAATAAACTTTCACTTTTCTTTCCTCTAAAGATTTCCTTTCTTTTAGGGTCTATTTGGAACCCCTAGAAAATAAAATGAGAATTTGACCAATATTATTCCCAAAAATAGTTAGTTAAAATGAGATAATGATCAAATTCTCCTTTTCACTAACTATTTTTGTGAATAATAATTATCAAATTCTCTTTTTCTTTTCTTTTCATTTCCATGGGTTTCCAAACAGCCCCCTATTTTCCCCCATTCCCAAGTAATAGCAGTTGAAAACCTTTGCCTCATCCAAATAACAACTCAATCCTTTCCAACAAAGGAAATAGAGCAAAATGACTTTTATAACCTGAGTGACAGGACTCAATACTCTGATCTTTTCAGGAAACTGGGCATTAGTAACAAGAAAAGTAGATATACGCCTCTTGTGCAACTCATCAACTAGCGAATTTATCTCTGGGTACATGATAGGTTCACCAACAAGCGATAAAGCACAATGTCGTGGAGCAAGGCCTTCTGTAAGTTTATCCTCCTTTACCCCTACAGTCACAAAAGTCGTATATCAACAAAATAAACTTTCTCAATTGCATAATCTAAGATAAATAGAAGTTTGATAATACTAAAATTCCTCATTGGCTGCAGCTTCTTCCCATAAGACTCATTTCCAAGATAGTCATGTATGACTCTTCCACATTTATTCTTCAACAAGGATACATATTATTTTTTAACTTAAGGCGAATACATATTATTATCAACACAAACACAGAACTAGAAAAAAGCAGGGATAAGGGTAGAGAGGGCTGTTGTCATGAGTTTTTTTTTTTAAAGGAATCATGAGTTATTTTTAATAACAGTGAGAATGATTATTTAATTGAAAGAAGAGGGTAAGTAAAAATTATACAGCTGAACAATTCACAGAAAATGTAAAAAAAGAAACAAATATGAATCCACAACAAAAAAACAACAATGACAATTAATGGGAAGAGAATCTCCAACAAGAAGTTGTTACCTAAAGATCCCTCCCTTGGCCAAGAAATCAGTCGGATGATTGGCATTCTTAGTAGCATGCATCCAAGTTAACATAGTCAAACCACACAAAGATCAACAATTTCCTCAAAAAACATTAGGCACGAAGAAGGGACTTGTCCCTCAACTTCAACCTAATAACAACCACCAAATCACACACTACAACAACTGTATCAAAAAAAGTGTTGGTAAATACGCAAAGGCTAAAAATGAGGGCCCTAGTCTCTCTTCAAGAAATCCATATCAGCCAAAACGAGTGGAGGAAACAGATTGGATACTTCCCTCATAATCCAAAATTGCACCACCTCCACCAATCAATCCAACATTGCCAGAAGAGCTGCTATCAAATTTGATCTTCAACCAACTAATCTTTAGGGGTGACCACTCTTGGATCATCTCCATTGTAGTGGTCAAATAGGAGGCAATCACCTCCTAGTTACATCAAGAACCTAAATTGGATTTTGATCTAATAATTAGAGTTTCCCATAAGTTTTAAGGTGACTTTAGCATTCCAAGTAACGAAATTTTATCAAGTTTGGAATTTCCCAGTAGTTAATCGGGCAACTTCAGCATTCCAAGCAATGCAATGTATCAAATTTAGTACTGGAACTAATCCTAGCTAACTAGAGGACTCAACAACAGCCATAAGGGACATCAATGAATAAATATTGAAGAACGAGTAGATAGTATGGACACACATACCAAGAAAATACCAAGACTAGAAAAAATGGAGAAGATGACCATTAAAGAGGACTTGAAAAGGGAGAAGCAATAGAAAAAGAAGTTGATCTTTGTAATCCAAATAATGCCTCTTGGAAGCACACTGTTACTTTAGTCAATGGTGTTCCACTGTCTTAGCATTGGTGGGTGTCTCAATGATAGGGAAATTGTATTGGGCAATAAATCTTGATTTTAAAGCTAGACGTTGCAATAAGAAGGAAGAAGAAGAAGAAGAAGAAGACCTTTCTCCAGGCAAAGGAAGAAGAAGACATCCTAATATAGGTTCAGATGGCATATAACTTGGATTACTGGATTCTCCTTGTAGCAGTCTCCTTGGTTGCAGCCTTTCTTGTCTTTGGTAAGTTGCTAATAAAGGGGGTGACTGATCCTCTAAACCCTCAACAGCAGTATGTGTTTCTTGATTAAAAGTAATCTTGAGTTGACAGATGGAGTACTAGAATTGGAATCGGAATGTTCACTCTGGTATATATCAGGAATAGGAAAAGATGGGGAGTACCATTCTTGAATTAGGATGACTGATGAGGATTGGAGCTGGCAGGATGGCTAATTGACGATCATGGTTATTGGCAACTGATCTGGCAGGTCAAGCTGTTTGACATTGCTGACAGCTATTCCGGTGTGATAATTATGGCACTGATGAGGCATAATAGATGGCATAATGGCCAGAGGGTTGATGAAATTTGAATATGATTCAAATTGGAATTTGAAACATGGACCATTGAGTTATCAAAATTACTAACCACATTAATTTCGGCATGATCCTGCTGGTTTGAATTGACTTGGTTGTGCGTGTCTGAGTGCAGTTCTTCTGAGTTAACCCATAGTCTTCTTCCTGGTTTGTATCGATCTAAGAAACCAAAGGACTGATGGTTTCTTAATGAACTTGAATCTAGAGATAACCATTGTTTGAATTGATTTTCACAAGAGTTTCCTCCATCCATGGTTTTTCTGGGATGATAAAAAACAGAGCAACATCTAGATGAAACCTTTTATGAGTTGGTTCATCTAGTTTTTTTAATTTGCCATTGACATTTGCAATAAGAAAAAAAAGTATCACCATGCCAAAGCTCTAAAGGTAATCCATAAACTCTAACCCACTGTCCAAGAGGTTTGTCCAAAGATGGAGTCCAAGCATGAATGTAAGTGATTCAGAGTGTTGGAGCAAGATGCAGATTAAGTGCTGAATCCATATCTGCTGAATTGCGGGACAAAAAAGATTTACCCGACATGATCTCCTAGATAAGAGTGACCAGGATGTAGTTTAGATGGAGATGATCAGCAAACCAATTAGGGGTCACAAACTCCTCCAATCCACCATCAATATTAACCACAATAGAGAGAGCCAACTTGTCAGGACCTTCAGCAATAATCTGATTTGGGATGGAAATTTTTGGTGGTTGCACAAGAGGGTCCAATGATGTAGTAGTCGATGAATGAACAATTGGAACTGGTGATGAAGGGATGGCCATAGGTTTTGCCTGTGGCAATGAAGGGAATTGATGGGGATGAATAGAAGACAATGTTTTTTTGTGGATTTGGTGGACCAAGTCTGTATAGACGCTCTAACAAAGTTTTCCATCTGAATCCAGCATTTATAGTTTCTGAGACGTAAAGACGTCCCATGATTTTACCTTCTCTACACTGCGTCTTATATTCTTTGTTTCCATAGTACTAGAAAACTGAGAAATAAAAGACCAAAGACTCAGTCCATAGCTCTTTTGTCTATTTGTTCTTGTTATTTGCACGGGTGACAAACTCAGCTTGCTTGGTGAAAGCTTGGCAAGTAAAATAAGGCTTAGAAATGAAAGATATTTTGGTCCCATTTCTCACCGTTAGTCTGATGATGTATCCCGTTCAAACAACAATCTTTCAAATACAAAAAGAAGAATTACCATATCGAAAAAGAGTATCCATGTTACCTTCTTTTGTTTTGCTTGGATGATGTCTACTGTTACGAACAGTCTGCCATCCAGTATCATCTTCATTGGTAGGCAGAGTAACAGTATCTCGTTGAACATTGTATTCGTCTTCAGATGTCAGAGCTTTTCCTTTATCTTGATGTCAATTTTGATCTTCCTCCCTCCCTTGTTGTTGATTCTCACTCTTGTATTACTTCCATTTCTTAGTTCTCCTTCCTGGTATTTTCTTCGTCCTGCTCTTCTCTCATTCTTTCCTTCCTGTTCGCTCCTCTCATTCCTTTCTCCATTTTCTCTCCTCTCTCCACTCATTCTTCCTCGCTTGGGATCCCTCTCATTACTTCTCCATCTCCCTTTCTACTTCCTCTTCTTGGTTCTCCATCTCATCCATTTTTCCTATTTTCCTTGTCTTAGATAATGATTTTGCATAGGAAAAATAAAAAACCAACAACATAATGGCAAAACAGTCAAAGATGATATTCAATTTGGTGGAAAGTAGTGTTAAACCTGATTAAGGATATGATTTTTTAAAGAAAAAGGGAATTTTCTAAAAAAACAGAATATCAAAATCAGAAAAACAACCAGCAAGACATAGCCGATGAGCAAATCAAACACCTCAAGGATATAAAATGAATCACTTCAATTTAAACTCATTCATGCATTGTACATCTGGAATATAGGTTGAAAACTAACTGCAATTGTCTAGTGGCTGCCCAACAGTAATAAATGAACTGACCTCAAAAAGTACTTGGGCTAATTGTATATTAGTTGCAATTAGCACCCAACTGGGCAAACAAATGCAATTTCTACTTAATACTCAACTTAGATCATAAACTAAATCTACCTGGGACTCCTTTCATTTGCTTTATCATTTTTGTGTGCAAATCAATAGCCGTGTTCACAATCTCTAGTGGGTCATCCATTTTCCACTGCCAAGTCTTTCCAACAGGATTGGTGTGATGCCTCCAACAAAACACACATTTATTGGCACATGCCAAACTGGGGGTGGCTTCCATGCATCTGTTACAGTTAAAATCATGAAAATTCACAGGGTCAAAGACTTACACAACAGTAAAAAAGCAGGTTATATAGGAATTTACAGATGCACAGAGTACACTTAGATCTCCAAAGAACAAGTTCAGCCCCCTCCCCCCCCCCTCTGGCGGCATTAGCCAATTATTTGGGACGGTTCCCCCTCCTTGTAATCTTGCTCATTTGATCTTTTTAATACAACTCAGTACTATTTCAAACAAAAAAGTAAAAGAATTGATAACTTATGTTATCAGCAGCCCTCATAAGGCTTAGGATCTTTGATGTCAATCAAGAGAACATGTACATCAATCAAAACGAGCACCCTAAATTCCAGCAAGAGTATTATGCATTTACTGGTTGTCACTTGGTACAAAAAGTAGTATGTACAGCTGTCACAGGCAGAGCAGAGGACAACGGCTCTTTACTTAAATTTTTATAGTGACAAAAAACTACATTTCATGTCAATACTGCTGTTGCTTCTTTTGCGACAGTGAGGACAGCAACTCAGATTGTTCACTATTCCGTCATTCATGAGAATAAAAAACAGAAAGGTCTCAATACACCAAAAATAAAAAATTCAAAAGTTTAAAACAAGAAACCCACCCCGACTAAGCATTATAAAGTAGCTTTCGTTATCAGCAAAGGTTTGGACAAAACATCACACACCCCAATCTTTTCTAGGCTGACAAGCTATGGCATATATTGCTGTAGAAGTTCCTGAATGTGGTTATGAGGAGAGGCTGGATAAGGCCAAGCCTAAGAAAGCCCAGAAGTAGTTAGATTAGGAGCTAGCCGGTTGTTTCTTTTAAGTTGTATGGGGCAATGATTGTGTATTGTGGTTTTTATTTTTGTTGTAGATAGAGCCCAGCTAGTAAGCCTTAAATGTTTTATTTATGTTTGAAGTTGTTGCTTGGCCTCCTGGTTACTTGGAAAGCAAGCAAAACAGCTCTACGAATAAAGAGGTCACTCAGACAAAGGCCAAACAGAAAGAAAGCTAAACACCACAATGCAACAAACTTTACCACCCAAAAGGTGACCCTAACACAAAAAATCAACCACTGTCAAGCGGGAAGTACAACGATCAAAAGGGTGAGCAAGAGAAACACCCATCCAAGCCAGATTGTACTCAAACCAATAGCACGTCTCACACTATGCACCCACTGCAAAGAAAGACCATGACATAAAATCTAAAATTTCATCTTGAATATGCTAATCTCCAAGGAGGCTTGATGCGTATTCAAATCCACCAAACCATCGCAGCTGAATTACCTTCAATATAAACAGCAAATTGAAATTCTGCCGATAGATCTTCAACTTACAAAGTGAAGCCTAGAGCTCTTACTTTGTAGAGTCACATGCACTAAAAGGAGCAAAATATACTCTCATGACCGATCCCAGACGGTCCCAAATGATACCTCCACCCCATACAGGACTCAGATTCCCTTTCAAGCTCCCATCCAAATTGAGTTTCAAGCACCCCTCTTGAGGGGGCAGCCATGGCCATAGTTGATCACCTTTATAGTCAACAAAAGCAGCTACCCCATGCCAATAAGATCTCAAAACGGAGCTAGTAAATTGCTGCAATGGCAGTAATTTACTAACCTATAATTGAGTATAGTGAATTATACGCTCAATGACACCTATAGAACAAGATCAGTTTCAAATGTTGTCGGTATTTTTTTCCTTCCCAAAGAGCCCAAATAACTGCATAAAAAGCAGTCAACCATAATACTTTCCCATGACATAAGTGCACCATTATTACATTGGTCACAATGTCGTTGTTATTGATTGTTTGATTTAACGGTATATCTTTCATTAACTAAACATGGGTCCACATAACTGCTTGTTCCCTCCCATTATTTAGTGCTGCATGTTGCCTTTCTTCCATCTAGCTAATGACCTCCCTCTTGTCAGTCATTAATCAAGCAGCCATTTTCCAACAAAATTCACACAAAAAACTCCATATTTTCAAATCACAGAGACATATATGATCCACCCATGAAGCCCATTTTAGTTCTAATGCAAACACTTGCTTGATCTACAGTACGACCCGACACTTGATCATCATCCATTTCAACCATTGATCCAAATGATTCTGCAATACTTATGATCACTTCCTCTCTGCTTACCAACTGCTGACAGTGTTTGAAGTGCAAAGAGGAAAATAACATATTTCTAGTCAATGTCCTAGGCGTAAAGGAAAGAATTTAGTGTCTAGCAGTATTCTGAGCAGCAACAGCAACAGTCAGATGGTGATAACAGAGATTCAGACAAACACGAATCTGACAAGGAAGCTGAGTATGCTTATCCTAGCAAAGAGGATGTAACTCTTCAAATGGTGAGGAGGTTCTATCTCACATCTAAGCAGGCCACCGCAGATTGTCGGAGGAAGTAAATGTTTAAAACCAAGTATACCATTTATGGCAAGATTTGTGACCTGTCAATAGATAATGGATGCAAGGAAAACCTGGAATTTCAGTCTTTCTACTATTAGTGGGAAGAAACTTCCAACCCCCAAACAGTGGTGAGCAACATCCTCCTAAGCCAAAGAGTCCAAAATGCTATTTGCACTCTTAAAGTGTGCTGTCATGCTACAGTAAGCTGCGAACATATATTGATGATTTCTTCGTACTTGAACGTCCTGGTGGACCTTTCCCTTTCATCCAACTTATCACATTCGTTGAGTCACCCTCAATGAATACTGGTATGAAAAACTTCTCTTTGAATGACTTGGCACCATTCAATTCAGCTCTTGCTTATCCTTCCATTGAATTGCAGAATCCTAAAGGACCTGAGTAGGTTTATAAAATTTGCTCATGGCTCCAGATGACCCCTCCTACCCCTGCTGGGTCCAGGTTGCCAATTCAGCTTCCATGAAGAGGGAGGAGGGAGAGTAGACCAGTCAAAGAGTTTTACAGCAGGAGGTGAGCAGAGTGTTGCAACTAGCTGCCAGCGGCGGTTGATTAAAAGAAGCTAGGATTGGAAGACATTCCTTTTTAAGTGCTAACCCAAGTCAATAACATTTCCTACCACAGTAGAGAAAGATGTGAGATAAATGATGTGACCCCTCCTACCCCTACTGGATCCAGGATGCCAATTCAGCCAGGCCTTCTCAAATGTTTCTGGAAATTCAACATGAACAAGCAAGCTAAATGATGTGACATAGTAACCACCAAACTTGGAGTAGATGAATATCACCGGTGGCTAGAGGGTGGACAAGTAGATACCTCTCACCAATTGGAGAGACATCTTTCCCCTCCTCCAATTCTAAAGTGGGATCCAATTCTACGTCGACAATGGAGAGACTTCCAAATTCTGGAGAGATTAGCAGAATGGGAAGTCCCCCAAGCTCTGACTTCCAACTCTGCGTCAGATTAACATCTCAACAGAGTGCAACAAATCAAAACTCCAGGTCAGCCACTCAGCCAGAGGGGTAAATTGGAATTTGGGGTTCAAACAGGCTCTTAGAGATGAGAAATCTATTGAGGTAGGAAGATTTCTAACAACATCAGAGGGTGCGCAACTGAGAGACCAATACAGCCATACAGCCATACAGCATGGAAGCCTATCTTATGATCGCTGGTGGCAACAGCTAGGCCTCCACAAAGCCAATACAGCATGGAAGCTACAAACAAGAAACCATCAAACAAAAGGATAAGAGGCACCACTCTGCCACAATCCCTTTGCTCCCTTTGTAGAAACAAACAAGAAAGCATCAGCCACCATCTCCACTGCATTTTCATTTGGAACATATGGCCTCACTTCTTTAACAAACTGGACATCACAACATGTCTTCCAAGCAACCCCACTAATCTGGTGCCATGGATTTCTTGATGTGGCCTCCCAATCTTGGAAAGGCTCTTCTTTCCGCTTGTCTAGTACATATTCCTTGGGGAATATGGCTTGAACAAAATAAAAGACATTTCAATGGCAAATGCAATAGCAGTGGCCGGGTAATTGACAGCATTACTAGTGCCATCCTCCCTGACAGCCACCCAAAAGGACTTTAAAGTACTAACCGGTGCGACCATGAGAGGTGATTGGAGGATTATTACCCAGATGCCTGACCCTAAACACATAAAAAACATAGAGTGGACTCCTCCCACAGGGTTAAATCAAGCTGAACTTTGATGGTAGTGTATTGAGTTGTCTAGATCCAGCACGAATTGGGGAGAACTCATGAAGGTCAATTGGGGAGAACTCAGGGCTGATTGGTACTGTCTCCACTTTACCGAGCTCCTTAGCCTGTGGCCAGGTCTTCAAGATATTCATTGGAGGACCTATATGGATTGAAAGAGGCTCCGACACAGTATTTGGCTGGTGTTCATAAACTGGCCTGCGTTCCATGAAATTTTGGACCTGGTTCCTGATTTAAGCTGTATTTGGACTCATGTTCTGAAATCAACCAAAACTTTGGCTAATTATCTTCCAAAAAAGGGGTGTCACTCCAATTCCTCATTGTAATGAGACCCCCATGCAAGCTCATCTGCTTGTTTGGAATAAAGTCATGCATTTCTCAAAGAAAAAAAAATTAGTAATATGCATCACAAGCAAAATTAGCTCCGTTTTCGACCTTAGCTTTTCACTCATTCTTCCTCATGTAATTCTTCTGTTTTCCTCCTGCTAGTTCAAGATTTACTTGTTTTCTCAACAAAAAAAAAAAAAAAAAAAAAAAATAATGCCATGCTAAAATCGACTTGTCAAGCTATGCTACTTTGTAACCAAATCCGCTATCTATATTTCCATAAATTCAATTTTCCATGCAAGAATGAAATATATAATAGTTGATTGTAATTTCATTAGAGAAAAGCAATGAATGAAGAAGTTGGTCTTTAGCATGTTTCTTCCTCAAAAACAATTTGTAGAAACATTTACTAAAGCAATAAGGTGATTCTCATTTACTCATTATCTTGTTTAAGCAGTATCAAGATGATATCTATTTTCTAGCTGAAGAAAAGACATCACATGTATTAAGTTACTAGAATAGATTTATCCCATCATTTATTTGTTTATTAGCCAAATGGAATTTCCATTTCTTACGAGAATGCAAAGAGAGGGGTCAAACAGAACTCTAGTTCAACTTTTTCAGTCCCTCTTCTTCTCCATATCTCACTTTTGTATCCCACTCTCATCACCCTTCAACCCTGTTCCTTTATTGTCAGATTTTCTCACAAATTTCTTCACCTCCCTCTTTCTGTTTTCTGCTTCTAAACTTGTTTACAAACATGACTATTGCATGCTTAGACACTTGTTCCATGACAACAAAATAGAATTTATATAAACCCAAAACGAAAGATAGGAAGTCATCAACAAAATTTTAAAAAACTCCATGCAACTACCAAGGGTTTCTCACCAATGAACAAATAAAGGAGTAAAAACAGAAATACAAGGTTATTAAGCATCACCTATGACTCTCAATGCCATAAAATGAGTGCTTATAGCAACCCCCACGGCCTCTGAGTTGTGACTTAGTCCATCTGCAAAGTTTAACACCACTATGGGAACCAATAATCTTATATCCCTGCACTCACATAATTAATAAAACGAGATTATTAAAAAGTTGATGTTGTTAAGGAATATCAAAATCAGTATATATAAGATTTTGAAAACTGGGTTGGGCATTTGGCTCAATGGCCACATGAAGGATTTCTGGTGTGAGGTCTTCGGTTTAAGCCTTGCAAGGGTTTGAGAGACATGTGAGTGTGGGTGTGGGTGTTTACAGATCCAATCCAGTAAAAAAACTTCTTTTAATAAATACTAGACCCACACAAAATTGGATGATGATACCCATTCACCTAAAACTAAAGATACAAATAAGTAAGACATAAATTTAACAGCAACCAGAGTTACTAATAGTGTGTACTAGCTAGATCAACTCGGCTCAATTTCACTTATAGTAGAAAAAGATAAGATTGAAGCTAAATTGATGTAGCCGCTGTTTACCAATGCGTAGTCCAAATACTGTCTACCAATTTTCAACTCTAGATCTTTAGAAAAATAAGATCATTTTCTTTAGAAAAATAACATCGTAAGTGTTTTTTTTTTCATTTTTTAAATGTAAGACGTTCCATATTGTGCCACCAGTTCATTTACCAACCTGCTTTTCTAAGTTTGCCCTGATTACTGGAGTTACCATAGCTCTTTGACCCTTCTCCACTTTACTGGCCGAAGAAGCAGAATCGCCCACAAAATTGGACGACCTTCCAAAAGATCTCCTGGAAGGAGCTTTACCAGCAATATCCTCCAGATCGCCAATAGAGGAGTCCAAGTCCTCCTCACCGTCATTGTCGTCCTCGTCACTGTACCCTTCCTCTGAATCCAAAAAACCCTCTCTCGCCGTCTTAACAGTGCCTTCCAGCGGGGAACCTACAGATTTGCAGTTTTCTCTTGAAATTTCACCTTCCAACAGTGCATTTACAATTCTAATATTCCATCGGTCAAAGACTTCATCCAAATCTCCACCATCTATATCACCTTCGCAAAGAGGTAAAATCTCGGAAGCACCGAGTGCTCTCATCTGCCGTGAGAAATCCCTGGCAACGGCATTGAAGCTCGGACCGTAGGATCGGCTTCCGACCCCAAATATAGCAAACTTACAGCGTGAGAGGAGCAAGGAACCGACTCTGAAGTCGTCGGCGCTTTCAGAGAGCCATCGAGCAAGGAATACGGCATCAGGAGGCGGCGTGCCATTGTCCCACGTAGAAGCGACAATAAGGAGTAATGATTCGTTGCAGAGTTCTTCCGGCTCGTAGTCTCGAGCATCCAGTAGATCGAATGGGATATCATTGAATGAGAGACTACTGAAGAGGCGGCGTGCTAGGGTTTTGGAGGTGCCAGTGTGGGAAGCAAACAAGAGCTTGCCTCGAGGGGCGGGACGTTCTAAAGAGTTAGTATCAGGTAAAGCAGCGAGGGCAGCGAGTCTCCGCCTTCTCAGCCAACGGGATTTCCACAAGAAGAACACGGAAGCCCCGGAGAGGAGTGCGACGAAGGCGAGTCGGATGGGAAAGCGAACAGCCGCCGTCTCCCCCACCATTTGCAGTTTCGCAGCAATCTTGGCTTTTTACTCAATAACTAGCAGACAGCGCCATGCAATTTGCGCATCGGGTCGTCGGGTCCCGTTCCTCCAGGCCCATCCTTAATTTTTATAGTAAATATCTTTGTAGAATATAAAATTTAATAATTAGCTTAATTTTTAGAATTATTTTTTTACAGATCTACACAAAAGTTTTATTAGTTCAATCTGAGTCACTTACCCAAAGTCTTGTTAGCAGTGAATTCACTTTCACTTACTCAAAATCGTTAGTGTACTCAACGAAACAAGTGACAGGAAAATCCAACCCTTTGATTTCACTTTCACTTGTTCCCTCTAGATACTCCTCTCTACTTCACTTTCGATAATCGCTCTCTTGACACTCCGTCGACACCTACTTCTTTCTGACAATTCAGAGCTTTGATGTCTTCCTCTCGTCCTCTTACTGTGTTTGCTTCCCTCTCACTCGGCCATTGCTTTGCTATTGCCGCCAGTCGGCCTCACCATCAACGCCTTCCTCTCAACTACCATCTCTTCCTCTCAACCCAATCTTTGTCTCAGCCATGTCTCTCACCCTTCTTTTTCGTTCCCTTCTGTTCATCTTCTCACCGCTCCCTCTCTCACCCCCTCTCTCAAAACCCTATCATTTCTTCCTCTTGTTGCCCCCTTTTTCAAAATTGAAGCAGTATTCAACTCTTTTCACCAAAATTTTATAAGCCGATTGACCAAGGTAAATTTTTAGGGTTTCTGTTAATTTTGATGAAAATATTTGTATGGTTTCTATTAATTGAATCTAATTTTTGTATTCAATTATTATATTAATTTTAATTTAGGTATTAAATTACTATATTGATTTTTCGTAGTGATTTATAGTTTAATTACTGTGTTGATTTTTCATGTGATTTAAAGTTTAATTTTTAAATTTCTATTAATGAAATTTCTATCAATTACAAATAAATTGAAGTTATTACTAAGTTTAATTGAAACTTGATTGAATTATTAATTTTTTGTATTTTAGTTTATGAATTTCTATGCCATTAAATGTTGTAGTTTATTTTGGTAAACTGAGAAGATTATTCAATAATAATGATTTTAAATGTTGTATTTTATTTTTATTAATTAAATGATGATTTTGTTCTAATGGATGATTTATTGAAATTGATTTCTGTTTTTTAATACAAATTACTATCTTATATGTTTAGGACCTAAACTCTCAATTCTATGCCCTAAACCCTAATCCATATGCCTAAACCCTAAGCCCCAATCCTTGAACCCTGATTTATGGAAGTTGATTTCTTAATAAAAATTATAATTTTGTGTGTGTTAGGGCCTAAATCCTTTCCAATTTTCGAGGGATTAGGGTTTAAGGTTTTGAAACCCTCCTAACCCTAAACCCTAAACCCTATGCCCTAAAACCTGAATCCCCCCAAGCCCTACAAACTCAATATCCTAAACTCCTTGTGTCCTTGGATTTCCTTGTCGTGTGTAATTAGTGTAATTGGTAGTGTTTTGAACTATCATTAAATGACCCAAATAAGTATTTATTATTGTTTTAGATGGTTGGAGGAAGAAAAGAAAAGGGTATCATGGATGAATCTTACAGGAATCATACGATACATGGACCTTTGATAAAGATAACAAAATGCTTGATCTTCTGATTCTGCAATAGCTGTTGGGAGCAACAGAGTAAGAGAGTTTTCAATTTAAATTCTCTTGATTCTACCAGCAGCAAAAGCTAATATTCTGGTACTATGAGCTATTGAGAAGCCTTCTTAATTCCAAATTCTAATTATTGATAAATGCTGGAGTTTTACATTTGTTATCTTAATAAGCTCTTCGAGTCAAGATAGATTATGCATTTGTCACCTGCTTTGATATGAGAAGCAGCTATTGCCTGCTCCTTTCTTTTTAATTCTAGCATGAGGATGACTCCAACACATTGTTGTTCTTGATTGTTTTATTCAACTGGAATCAACAATTGGTCACGTTGCAACTTTTCCAGTAAGCTTGATTGTCTCAAACTTTGAAAAGGTTATCTAAATTGGATTCTAGGAAACTCTCATTTACTGTAACATTGAGACCAAGCTCACTTTATTACTAGTTTGGTATTATTGTTGGTATTATATTTTTGATATACGTGTTTTTTCGCTGCTAATAATTTGATCAACCACTTCTTTAAATCTGCTTCCTCCTCCTTGTTGCCATTGAATGAGTTAAATTCCAACGGGTGGGCCTACCTTGATATGGGAAGCAACTGTTGTTGATAATTTAGTTACAACAACGCATGTGCAATCCAATTGATTGAGTTGATATTGCCAAATTGTTGCTTTTATATTTGTTGCTATTTACTACTGTTACAGAGAGACATTATGTGTTGAATTCTCTGCCTGGAAGAAGCCAACACCTGCTACTATCTCATGCTTCCTTCCAACTAGCCATCGACTGCATCTCCATAATGTTGTTTTTTATGCTTCGAAATGTCGAGTACTTATCCTTGTTGCACTTGCTTAACGATAATTCCAGCACATGCCTTTGGATTTTTGGGTGATTTATTGATGATTCTTGCACTTATTTTGGATTATGGAATTTACTCCTTGGAATTATTTAGCTGCACTTCCAATTGTCTTGCTCCCCTGGCTGAGGTGATCTGCGATAAATTTGGCGTGATTAAGGGATTGATGACAACAATTCACTCCCTTACTACCACACAAAAAACCATTGATGGCCCTTCAAATACTAGCTTATCACTTGGTGCACAACTTCCTTATTCAAGGATGGACTTGTTGTAGATTATCTAATGTGTCCTTATTACTCTTAAGGACTTTCACTATTTACCAGTTGTCTGTTGTTGTTGTATAACAACATATTTGGTATGTGTTATTTGGGCATTGGCTCATCATTGTAGTTGATATTGTGTCTATTTGATTGAGACATTATTATTGAAGAAAAAATCCTTGGTTATTTGCCTTGGGTTCATTATTTGCTGGTTGTTATCGGCATTGGTTCATATGATGAAAATTTTGAATTACTTTGGAAAATAAAACACATGATGACCCCAACTTCTTCATCTTATCTTCCTTTGATTCCCCATTACCCTTTTATTATTTGGAAGTCTTTCTCCTATCATCCTTTACTTGATTCGCGTTTATCCCCATATGGTCAACCCTTTTGGTGTGTTGTTTTGGTTGGTCCTTTATATATATGGGTGTCTTTTAAGTGTAGTGTGACTTTTTATTGGTACCCTTGGATTTTTATCGTCGTCTTGTGAATTATGGGCATTACCCACTTTCATGATTATTATCACTAATTTTGCTCAAATCCTTTGAGGTTGGTTTCGACTTATATTTTATCACCCATTTTTACCTTTTGGGAGTTTGTAGGTTTCATACTTATCCTTGGGACACTGTGATAGAAAAGTTTATCGGTACATATATTTTATTTGTTTCAAACTGGGATCACTGTCATTACTTCCCAGTTTGAGGGAGAGTGTTGGAAATTATGAATAAATTGGAGTGTAATTGATGTAATTAGTTTATGATTTTTATCTCTTATTCACTCTTACTAGGGTGATGAGTATACTTTTAATATTGGTATATTTGAAATTTTTAAATAAAGATTAAGGACTCCACAACCCTAATCTCCCTCCCTATCCTCTCCTCAATGTGATCCTCTTGTCTCTCTCCCACTAGGACGTGACCTCTTATCTTCACCTCTTCTCCTTTCCTCCTTCCTTTTCTCTTTCCTCACCTCAACATTGAAGACATTAATTTTATGGAGTCTTGAAGTCAACAATTTCTGCAAGTGACATTGACCTCCGGCACTTTTTTTATATGCCACTAACTGTCTATATGGATCGTAGTAATCTTCACTCCAAAGGTTCAGCATTGTAGCATAGCAACAATGATGCGTTGTTTCCCTCCACGTTACAAGGAAGAAAAGAGAAAGAGAAAGAGAAAGAGAAAGAGAAAATAAAATAAAAGAAAAGAAGTTTTTTTTTCTTGTTTGGACGCCTATGGGAATGAGAGAGAAAATGGAAGAGCAATATATTTTCTCTTGTTTTGATACACATTGAAAATATAAAAGATAAGAAAATTAAAAATATTTTAAAACTTTGATGATTAAAATTTTTTCTCAAGTTTCTAGTTCTTTTCTTTTTCCCCCAAATTCCATCATTTTGTGAGAGAAATTTTTGTCTCTCAATGGATTCACTGTTGCCAAACAATAGAAAATAACTTTCTTTCTCCTTTTCTTTTCTTTTAGGCTCCAAAAAGGCCCTACGAGTCAGTACAATCACCGTAAATTTTTTGTCAAACAAATTTTTTTTGGCAATCAACTTTTCCTATGGTCTTATGTTGGCAGGAACACATCCCTAGTATAAAAATACATGTTTTCTAAGACATCTCCACTTGAAAAATAAAAGGTAAATGCAAAACTTATTCATGGATGTCATGAATGTGACAAGAGTAAAATTGACAAAGATGGGTTATTAAAGTAAAAAAATTAATCTCATCTTGTCAAATAATTTATAATTTTCAAATATTTTAATTAGAGTAGAAAATTATGAGCATGGTGTTAGTGAATTGTATTCATATGAAAAATGATAAATTAGAAACCTGGATGGAGCAGGAAGTGGGCTAAGCTCATAATTTATGGTCTGAAGAAGAATTTAAGAACACGAACGAGTCTGATGAAACGAAGGAGAGATGCATTGGGAGGAGGCCGAAAGAAGCCATTCGGCAGCAACTGTTAGGGACTGTAATCTTTGTCGAAATCGATTTCCTACATGTGCATGGGCAATGGGCACGAATTGCTTTCTCTTTATCTGCACCTAGATGTCGGATGTCTGATCCTTTTCCCCCACACTCCCACGCACCCACTTCCTCGTGAACGTGAATTCTGTAGGGTCGTCGACAGAGGATAAGATCCCCGTGCTCCAACCCGCACTACCGCTAAATTGAAATCTATCGAAATCGGATCATCGTTCTTTTTCCACCCAGCGCCATTGAAAGAAAATTCCACCTTTCTTCACAGATCCACCTTTCCTTCTTTCTATGCACGTATTCTGATTCTGTACAAGCAACTGCGCCTACGAGCTCGCCAAAAGGATTAACTACAACACCCACAAGTGACTTTTGTCTTTCTCAGTTCCGTTCAATTTCCTAACTGAGAGCGAGTTCGCAGCTATGAGCTCTCTGATTCGTCTTGCTGGGATCTTGGAAGATATGGCATTTGTGGAGAGCAGACCTGTTGAGGTAATACACTCATCCTGTGAAGTAAGTCCAGTGTTGTACGTTTAGAATTAGAATGAATGAATGATGACGATCAAAGCGAATGGTTAAATGGGAGCGAGCGAAACAGAGAAAAGAAGCGTTTGTTTGGCAGCTTCTGTGACGTGGGCTCGACGGCCCTTTGCCGGCAGTTTTGTCCGGATCCCTCCTTATTTTCGTCTGTGTTCTGGATTTAGAGAAATGGAAAGAACTGAGACAAGGAGATGAACATCGTCCGCTATATTTCTCTTTTCTGTAGAAATTTTTATCTTCTTCTTTCGTTTGAGCATAATATCCAATTAAAAATTTGATCTTGCTTTCTGTCATTGAAGACGAAAATTGAAGCAGAAATGAAAGTTTATGTATATCTCGACTTTGCACTTTTGGTGAGTCTTGGTTAATTGCTTCCACTGAGTTTCTCAGTTTCAACTGCCGTTGCTTTTGGGTTTTTATGCTTTTCTTTCACGGTAGTTTTTGGTGCTTTATTGGCTGGGTGTTTCTGTCTCTGTTTCTTTAACAGTGATTCGGGTTATTACTAACTGGAAATCTTTTGGCCTAACTTCTATTTTTGCCGAAGTTCGTAACAATATCTATCTCATACTTGAACAATGTATTCGATTATAATTATTCTTTCCACCATTCCATTTATTTTTCAAATATCTGATCCTCTAATGATTTGTTGAGTTCTTCTTTTGTCCAGCTTTTTGCTTTATTCACTCTTTCAGGCAAGTCGTAGCCTACTAATGAGAGAGGGTTGTAGTGAGGGACTGTAGCCCAACCAAATTATGGACTGTTCCTACGAGCCTGCAAGCACAGACGAAGCAGCCAATCCTGGTTGGAAAAGTATTAGGCAGTTAAGTTGCCAATCTAAAAAATCATCATGGTTTGACCTGAGAGTGTTCTTTGTTAGGATCAGCAACTGTGACATTGATGAATCAACTCCAGAATTTCTTACTCTGAATCATATACCTCTGTGCCCTGATACCCTCCTTGAAGTCAATGGTGGAAGAAATACCCTTTACTCAGATACTGTATCTTCTCTTCTAAGGAGGGACAGAGTCGACAGGAAATCTGAAGAGGCAACATTTGTCAGCACAGATAATATAAGAATGACAGGCAGTGTCAGATTTGACGTATATGTTAGAGAGCATCTTTTGTTGTCTGGAGTGCTGGAGAGGTCCAACAGCAATGGCTTTTCCCAGTCAAAAACCCATAGCAAGCGATGGTGCATGAATTGCCAATCACCCATGACAGCTGGTTCAGGTTTCTTTCCAGGGAAACCAAATATGGCGAGTTCTGAATTGCATTCCCCAACTGTGGAGGTTTATGTTGCTGGATGCTTCTCTGATAATCCTATAATATTAACCAAGACTTTTCAGCTCAATTTCCACCGGAAGCTCTTAAGGAAAAATACCTTGGACTCCATCCCCGAGTATGAGACAGCTGAAACCAAAAAAGTTGAGCCTTCTGAGCTTGCTTTACAGGTACTGACCTCTGTCAAGCTAGTCTTTGCTTTACTAGTGTCTTTTATTCAAATAACACTTGTGCTTTTATATGTCAGATCTCAAATATGCTATTCCTCTCATAATATTATATCTACTTGTATGTAGATATCTTAAATGCTCCAAGGCCCTTTGACCTACCATGAGCATTATATTTATCGGTTGCATGCTGATGATAAATTGTATGATTGAAGGACAGAGAAGCCATGATTTGTAATGTCTCTAAGAGAGGAAATGTTGGTACTGTTGCTAGGATAGCTGATCCGGACATACACAACTATTAGGATGCTCGTTATGCACAGCAAAAAGTTTTGAACGATAAAATGTTTTACAGGTCTTTCAGGGAATTACTCCATCCACATGAAGATGACTACTGATACTTCAGTGTGTCATTGAATTTTCGTTGAATATTCAACCATGTTATAAACACTTAAGAAAGCTGAACCTGGATAATTGAACTACTAAAGCAATGCTACCTGTAGATTCTTCAGAAGGAACATGATATTTCCTTCAGTTGTTCTACACTTCAATTAATTCCTTCTTTCTTCTTTCTTCGGAGGAGTCTGCGTGGGGTTCGAATATTATGAATCAATAGATTCAATTTTTCAAAAATATCATCAGAAGGGAAAGAACGCAATGGTTTGAAACGGGAGCAAATGATCCATTTTGTCATTTCTGTGAGAAAATAATATGAGAACTTATTTATTTTTCATTTATTATGAAAAGAATGAATGCCCAGACAATAAAAGTGGTTTTTTTATACCTGAGATTTTTTATTTTTTTTGGGGTAACATCTGTACCTAAGGTATCTCTCTACAGTTCATCCAAATGATCCAGTTGTGCCTCATTACCCTTCATGAAGCTTTGCAGCAGCTCTAATTTGTAGCAGTTGCCATGCATGTGTTTCCTCCAAAATGGATAGCTTAAGATGGCAACAGCGCAGGCATGACACAAAGGTCAACAACAGTAGCCATCTCAGTACATATTTAGTTAAGTGCCAATTAATTGAATGACATTTTCTTTTGGAGGTAATAGAGATGGAGTATTAGATGAGTCTGGAAATTGAATTCGTTCAGTTTGGAATCTAGTTCTTTACTCACTTAGGTTATGGTATTATACCTGGCCTTTTCTTTAAGATTTGGTCATATATTTATTTTATTGCCTAATGTCCATACCAATATCAGATTTACATACATATTTTTGCAACATATGTTTTCTGAGAAAAACCATTTGGACAATGCCATCTGGTTTCAATGTTTTGAGTGTATTGTCAGTACCCATCAACCCAAATTCCCAAATTCTCATTAGGCAAACAGTGAAGATTCCTCTCCTGTCTTTGTGATATTGAAATTTGTGCTTTGTTGGATAAAAAATAAAGGTAGGAGTAGAATAAACCCTTGATTGAGGAAAATGAACTTTTGATGACTTACTGAGGAAAATTTTCAGAGATAAGGAGATTTCTTATGTTTATGTTCTGAAATATACTTGATGGTGATTACTTTGGTTTTATTAAATGTACCGGGGACACCAACCACATCCTGTTTCTTTTTCTTTTTCAATTATGCAGGTATCAGAATTTGGAGACTACAGACAAGAAAACGGTGACGAGGATGACTACAGTCTGTACGCAGGAGCTGAATATATAGAAAGTGAAGATGGTGAACTCTCATGGTTCAATGCTGGTGTGAGGGTGGGTGTTGGAATTGGCCTCGGTATCTGTTTAGGCATTGGCATCGGAGTAGGATTGCTAGTCCACACTTACCAAACAACAACAAGGAATTTCAAAAGGCGGCTTTTGTGATAATCCCTTATATCTCCTCATCAACTGAATAACTATTTTCATAGTTGATGCCGGCTGCCCCTCGACTCACAGCGACGATGCTGACTTGATATCCCCGTTTTGAGAAGGTATAAACCAAAGTTTTCGTTTGTGAAGCTGGAGATTGGAACATCTTTCTTAACTTTGTCGAGCATCTTGTGGCACTGGAACTAGTGACTCTTTAGATTTTGACAGAGACGAAGCTGTATTTATCGTAAAAACTTTGACTCTTTAACTGTCTCATAGTGTAGTTTCATTAAGATCCGCCATTCAATTGCATAATAGATAATTGGTCATTATTGTTTGCTTTTCTTTTACCAAATTACTTAAATATAAGAGACCACTTAGTCCTCTGTGGTTTAAGCAGGAAAAAAAGTAGAGAGTAAAGTCATTTGTTGGCGCTCAAAACAGTGAGAATAAGAATGCCGGGCAGAGAAATTAGACAAGAAAGTGGAAACTAAAGCTTTGTGCTCATTCACTTATTTTGAAGTATGGTTGAAGAATCTTCAAGTTAAATGATTATATCTTACATAATTTTTAAATAATTCATAATAAAAGACTAGATACCCTTTTCCGAGCTACCAATCTTGGCCTACTCCAAGTTGACGTCTGTAACTGGGGAACAGATTACCAAAATACGTTCCACTTAGCTTGCTGGTGGAGCAACATGAAGTGGTGCTTCAGGAGTCACTTCTGCGGGTAAATGGCTATTCTTACCATGGCTAAGTTTGTCGTCCAATCCCCAGCCTGCAGCAGACTTAACATCGTCCTTGGCCATCAGCCTTGAGAACTCTTCATGGTCATAGTGAAAAGAATGTTTTCCTCCAAAGTCAGATGGAAGCACCTCTACATCAAAGTTCTGCTTCATGAGCTCCATGCTTTGTTCATTTTTTGGGTAAACAAATTTTACCTTCAGGAATGTCTTTGGATCCAGGAAGTATTTAACAATCTGCACAGCCAGAATGAGCTCTGGGTAATAAGTAACGATATCAATGGGAAGACAGAGAAAGGAACAGAAGAAAAGAAGTGGAATTTAACATTGCAAAGGAATTCAACACTCCAAATGAAAAAGAGTCACAAATCATTCGAATAGTGCTCCATAAGGTTCTATTCTAATAATGGGAGCCATAACAAAGAGTTGAGTAGATATCAAACCTTCCAAAAGGCTTCAAATATTCTTGGTGGATTGTAGAGAAATGCTACAGCAAGCCTCTCGGGATAGTGATTCTGCAATATGTTGGCAGTTTCTCTGGCAGTCTTGATGGGTACTGAATTTGCCAATGACCAACCACTAAAGTCAATCAGCCAATCCATCTGTTCTTGGTCCTCGGGCAGATTGAGAATAGCATTCTCTAACAGATACACTAGATGCCGGAGCTGATTATCATGTGATGATGTGTTCTGCCCAGAAAAACAATGATACACTTAATTGTCTAGAACCCAGTTCTTCCGAAAGTTCTTTAACAACAATTAGAGATATTACCCCAAATAAAAGGCCCAAACCTGCTTTCCTGGTCTCAGTATTAAAACAGTTCTTCCAAGTCGATCATGAAAATTTGCTCTGAACACTTTCCCTGTTTCACCTTCACTTGCCACTTCGTGCTGAAAGAAGTATAAGACATAGAAAGTAATGCTGCTCTCAGAAACACTTCATGGAAATTTTGAATGGAGAATCTTTTTTATCATTTTTACATATCTTATGGCTTCAATGCACCAAAAATAACCACTGGTAAAAAAAAAAAAAAAAAAAAGAACCAAAGTCAAGTTCAATGGAATTCCGAAGCAACTAAAAACTCTTCACCAACTACCTAGGTCTTACCCAGCGAATTTCCTCGGGCTTAAAGGTTGATCTCCACTTTAGTGTTTCTTCTAGCATCTTCTTCGATTTGTCAACATTCCAATTTCGAGCTTCCAAATATCTTCTCAGGCATGCATTGTCGCAATAGTGTAAAGCACGTTCCGACAATGGACCGATAGCATGTCTAAGCTCATTAATCTGTTTTAAAAATCAGTGCAGGAAAATGCTTTAGGTGTGATCCACTTGCCAAATAATCAATGAGATGAACACCTGTCAGTGTGATAAGAACATGGAAAAAGAGCAAGCTGCTAACTTGTTTATTTGGATTTCTATAAAACCAAAGGGAGAATGTTTCTTCGTGAACTAACATTTACTGCCCATGGAACATATTAAAGCACCAAAATTATATCTGAAAAAGAAAAGAGTAATATAGCTAGAATCATTCAACATTTCTGATGTTAATTACACTTAACCCCAAGAAAAACTGGAAATTTACAACTTTTCAAGGGGTGAGTGTTATTCAGTGCTTTCTGTAAGATGCTTTCAGTGACTAATCACAAGGAATAATTGAAAATAAATGAATGTGAATGAGAGAACCACTCTTGGATCTTCCAGACCTGAACAATGCTGCTTGCATGTTTACAAGCATGGAGAGCACATCAGTAAAAGGAAAGGTATTTGATAAAGGAACTTCATCATAATTATTCTTTCCTCATGTGAGACAAAGTATTCAGTCAACTCTACCTAGTGCAAAAATATGTAGTTGCGTCCATAATTACCATCAACATACTTTCATGGTGTTAAGAAATAGTCCCACATAGATTAGTGAGTACAAAGATCTTGAGTTTATTAGTTGAGAAAGAGGTTTCTTAAGTTGGCTAGTCATTTTGGGATAGGGCCTTGGACCCAATTTAACATGGTATCAGAGCAAGTACTCATACGTGGGCCTGCACCTAAAAAACTATCTACTTGTAGAGCCACAAAAGAGGGCCTACACCTAAACTATCCACTTGTACAACCACAAAAGAGGGCCTACACCTAAACTATCCACTTGTACAACCACAAAAGAGGGCCTACACCTAAACTGCCTACTTCTAAATTATCCACTTGTAGAGCCACAAAAGATGGTCTACACGTGAGGGGGAATGTTAAGGAATAGTCCCACATGGATTAGTGAGTACAAAGATCTTGATTTTATTAGTTGGGAAAGAGGTTTCCTAAGTTGGCTAGTTATTTTGGGATAGGGCCTTGGACCCAATTTAACACATGGTATTGATAAACCATTGGTTTCCAAATGATTTGACTCCATGATATCAAATACATTGGGATGAAAATATCTCTATGTCATCTCTTTTCTATGATTTCTAGCAACTGTCTATGGTGAGACAATAATCAAGCAAGAAGACCTTCACAAGCAATAGAAAATGAAAATAAACAGGAAATGAAAGAAGCAATCAGGGTGATACAAGTCCTGCTCAACAGTAAAACATTGCTAAAACATTGCTTCCTGACCAGGATCTCTTAATATTCCCAATCCTATTCTTTGGAAAAAATACACCAAGCACTGTGGAGACTAACAAATAGAACACTTGTCATGCACTCATAGCATCTGAGTACTCCTTTGTGAGACCCAAGCATACCCGAATATTCAATATAAAAAGGGAAATTATCAAAGATGCTCATGGATCAACTGAAAGTTCAATCAATATGACCAAATAAATTAATAAAATCACCTTTGCTTCTTGGTGTGCAGAATCATTCTCCGGACAACCATGAGCATTATGCTTTCTCCGGAACATGGTGCCCACAATCAAAACCTATAATAAAGTCCCACCTGCCAGGACAAACATTTTAACCGATGGAACGTCTAGAAAGAGGATGGACAATCAAGTCATTAATGCAGAAAATAGCAACTTGAAGAAATGCTGCAGTTACCAGCCCCAGTTCAAGTGCAGAGATATTGACTATAAGATAAGAAACAACATTCTCCTGTCTTTAAGCCAATATTAACCAAGAGAACGAAGCATTCGTTTAGTTGTGTTAGATATTAAACACTACCTATAAGTACATCAACTACATATTGCAATGGTTAGATTTCTGAGAAAGAAAGGTGCATCCTGATGAAGAAATGTTAAGAAATTACAAATAAAAGAAATTTTATGCAGTTGGTTACCAATAAAGATACAGGGGAAAACCTAGTCATAATGAAAACTTGACGTACATACATCCATCAAATGGTGATAAAGCAACAAATGCATGTTTTTCTCCTCCAGTTCATGCGGAAAAAAAAAGTTAAGGAGAGGAGGATGATTATGGGGAAGAAATACTAAAATTTGTGATAACTAAAACTTATGGGATATGGCACAATATTTTCATGATCATGCATCCAACAATGAGTCAAGAAAGTACAACAGTACTTTTTAGTCTTATCAGATATGGACAAGTTCTCACACTACCAAAAAGTAATTCAATTGCAAGTTATTTTGCTCACCATGGTGAAGAATTAAGCCGAAATTAGAAATTAAAATATGTGTTTTGGAAGTAAGGGAACAATTAGGTTGTTGCATCATCAAATGAAGAAGTAGGGAAAAAAACCAAGGCCTCAAGCAAAATTCAAAATCATTTGCTCATCAATTAGAAGAAAAGGAGCACTTCAATCTTTCCTCAATTTCATGCTGAAAAAATTGATTCCTAAATAGAAAGAAGATTAAGACTATGATAAAGAAGAGAATAATAATTATGATAACAAAAACTCAAAAAGATGCTGGAGTCATCGTCTGTCATGGATCTTATCAAATTCTGAGCATTGAACAAGCGTCGACAACTAATTAGCTGCCATGACCAAGCTGTCGAACAAGTTAAAACAGCAGCAACAAGGTAATCCGGTTGAAGGCATGCGTATGCAAAGCCTAAAAAGACAC
The DNA here is from genome assembly GCF_029961685.1 of Aristolochia californica. NCBI lineage: Eukaryota > Viridiplantae > Streptophyta > Magnoliopsida > Piperales > Aristolochiaceae > Aristolochia > Aristolochia californica. Next base: position 1,151,749 of record NW_027181826.1, on the reverse strand, counting down.
CCAAGCACTAGAAAAGCAGCAATTTCGTGAACTCAAATCATTATCATCCATTGACACAATGGAAGATGCCTTAAATCGGTACAGACGTGAGGCCAGATGAGAAATCGAAAAGCATATTTTCTATCTTCTGAGACGCAGATCACGATGAGCACTGACGATTCAGTTTCTATTGGCCTGCGATCAGAGAAAAAACTTGGGAGTAGCCCAAAGCCAGTTGGAATTATTTACACACAGTTCACTGGTGTAGAAAGGTGAGAGCCTTGTCGCAGCAACAGCAGTCTTCGGACGGAATTGAAAGAATTCTGATATTTAAAGGAGACTACGGATAAATTCTCCAAACAAAAGAAGACACAGAAGAGAATAGAGAATGATCTAGCCTAAGGATGAAGCAGCGCATTAGATACGAAACAGACGCATACATCCGAAAAAACTATGAGATGACAAGATCTATCATGATCGAATTCTTGTGAGCTCAAGTGGAGTAAGAGATCCAAATTCGGAGTTGCTTTGCCTATGAATCAAAAAACAGAAGTAAAGAATTGATTTAAAGAAATGATACCGGAGAGGGGAGGGGGAATAATGTAAATAGCCGATGACCCTTCACTAGAGCATAACAAAAGCAAAATAGGAGGGAAGATGACGATGGATATAGTAATAGTGTGATACCTGTGAAAGGTGAAGATCGACAGAGAAACAGAGATTGAAAGAATAAAGACAAGCGGCAGCACTGGCAACAGTATTATCAGAAGAGGAGGATTGATGAGAGAGACAGAAACGTGGGTAAAGAATGAATAGGTGCAAAGGGCATCCATTTTTGGTAAGTCGACACATTTATCGGCAACAAGAGAAACGCATGAACATGAAAAAAGAAAAAGAAACAGAAAAATAGAGTAGGGTACCTCCACAGAGTTATTCCATTTCTGGGTCTTGATTCGAATTCAACCGATGGATTAAAGAGGTTTTGGTAGAAAACAGGGAAAAAAATAATCTTTGAACGAAAGAAGAGAAATGAAGTGAATTTCTAGTTAAAAAAATGGTTCAGTCCCTGAGGCATGTGGACTTTGCAAAAGATTTAGTTGACTCTGCTGCCGCCTGCGGCTGCATCGATAGAGACTACCCTTCCGATTCCAAGGCGGCGACTTTGAGCGTCCAAATCCAGGTGGGTTTACATACGATATTTTTTCTCTGGAGTGATTAGCATTCCAATTTACAGAGGATGAGCCGATACGACAAACGAGTAACGTAATTACTTACAGAGGAAGAATGCCCTGAGAATGATGGAATGATGGAAAGAGTGACGAAGAGTAGCAGCCGTCAGCCGAAAATGCCAATAGTCGACAGTTGCTAGCTTTTAACAGTGTTGTGAAACACTTGTAGCTGTAGCCTGTAGGTAGTTATAGGCAGCAGAAGGGGATTCTGGCTTGTTTCAGAAATCAGACGGTTTAATGCCTGCAACTCCATTCAGACGCCTGATTTGATCGGGTCCGTCCGAGGATAATTCATGCAGATGTGGCAGTGCTGTAGTGGACGGACTCTGAGCTCTCCAGACTCCGGAGGCTGATGGGATCTTCTCCCTCTTTCTCTCTCTCTCTGTCTCTCCACTGCCACAATAAATGGGTAAATAAATTCACGAGTTATTCAATCCCGGCGATGCATTCAGAAACTTTAACTGCAAAAGAAGAACTTTCCACTTTCCGTATACAAATAAAATGCGAGGATTTGAATTCAATGGCTTCCTTCTAAATAGTTGTAGAAGAAGAGCCTGTTCCCGATGCCCTTTCCGTCTGTGAAAAATTAGGTAAAGGTTAAGGCTCCTGTGTCGTGGATAGTGAAGGAATGGCTGACGGACGAGTGGCAACGACCCACCCACCCATTGGACATTGCGTAACGACCACAAGATACAGAGCTAGTGGGTTGCTCTCTATTTTCACCTCTGCACTGGTGCGCTCTTGCCTGCTCTCAAAAGCTGATCAGGAGTCAAACAGGAGCCTCGCTTTCTTAATTCTTCTGAAACAATCAAATCGTCTATCTCATTGGAGTAAACGTTGGTACGCAGTTCTAACAAACTCGTAGTTCTACGCTGGTACGCTGGTACGCAGAGACTTTGAACAGACGATGAAGTAAACTAGCACAAGTCAAAAGGGTCGGGAAGGAAAACGTTGGAGGATCTTGCTTTGGAATTGGGACAGCTTATTGGGAGGCCGTCAGGGGGCCTTCATTTAGAGAAAGAGAAGATGTCCAACAACTACAGGTCCTCCTCCTTCCGTAAGACTGGACACTCGAAAAGCTTTTGCCTCTTCTCAGAGTCCGTCTCTGCCGATTTTGCTGCGGTTACCAGATACGAGCGTTTGTCTCAGTCGATGAGATTGTCCGAGGAACGGGGGGGAGGAGGAAGGAGCAAGAAGAACGGTTGGACATCCGGCTTGCACCGGATGTTTCTCTTCAAGCGCAGAGAACATGGATCCAGAGATTGCGTGGAGGCCAAGGATAAGAAGAGAAAGTCGAATTGGTCGTCGTGGCTGCCGGATCCCGACCGGAGATGGCCCGTTCAAGGGTGGTGAGTGGTGACTACCGCATAAAATTAAATCGACAACTCTGACTCTTGTCTGTCATTTGTCATCTCGTCTTACTCGAAAAGGATTCATGAGATCAATGTCCACGGGAATTCCCGCCTCCTCTTCCCATTGATTCTCTATGTTTTGTTAGCTCTGTGCATTCACCCGCCACGGCCACAAGGGTGTTTATTTCTTTGCCTGCGTTTTTGTTTCAACCGGATAGTTCAAGCTCAGTGAAGTTTGACGCCATTAGAACATGGAATAACTCTTTCCCAACCATTGATTGAGTCTTTCATTTTATTAAACTAGATTCAGATTCAGACGATGACGATCTTGATACTTGATAGTCAAAGAGGTTTCCTAAAATATAGCTGCCGAGGTTAGACTTCGGAGAATATTATATTTATCCGGGCAGAAACGCCTAACAAGCACCGAGTTAGACTTAGTAAGGGATAAGATGAAATCTGAAAGTCTCAGTACATCAAAACCCTTGAGTCTCTAGGCTAATGCACAACCAAATGAGACCACCACAATGCTTCTTCTAGTCCATATTGATAGAATATAGAGATGTAAATGCAGTCACAGAGAACCCCTTTTTACAGAAAAGAAAGTCTCCGTCTACAGCTCAAACTTAAACATCCAGGGTGACCTTGCTGCACAGCCTAACAGAAGTGCTTCACTGGGAAATGGATTATGGATACAGATGTGGATGACAAAAGAGAAAGAAAAACTTACAATATGTACAATGTACAGTCAGCTGAATACATGCAGATTAGACTCCACAGACACAGATCCATGAAGTACCAATTGCCAAAAGCATCCCATGCAACCAACACTAATTATCCTGTGAGGTCAGGGGGTTGGGTGGCCCGACGAAACCAAGTATTAAAGGCAGAAACCAAGTGAGGACAGTCCTCCACATTGCGAGTTGCAAAGCTAAGACAATGGTGAAGTAACAATTCTGCATCTGACATGGGTAAAGTCGATATGATCCTTAGAAAGGTTTCTTCCAACTCTTGGTAAAGTTGTTTCTGACCTGATGGTATCGGTGAAACATTCTTTTCTCGGCAAACAATCAGCACCGGCAACCAGACGCTTACCAGCTTCAATCTAATCTGCACAGATAAAAAGAAGACATGAGCCAACTGGGACACCTTCAAGGCATATGCACGACTTTCATATGTAAAACTAACGTTCGAGTCCATTTGCCTAAACAGATGACATGTCACACATGTGGTAACAACCGTATCAAATCCCACAACTAAATAATGCCAGCACATGTGATTTATGCGGCACAGAATACACAGAAATGCTTGTCATAAACAAATATTAGAAGTTAATTGCTTTTGTGGGCACATTTATGCGTGCCTGTACACGTCCATGTTCATGTGTGCATTTCAGTATGTTTTGCACAAGGCTTCCTATTAAAATGTCATCCAAGGAAAAGCCACCTTCCACTATAGATGCACAGTTGCCATCCAGGCATTACAAGATTTTGTCCATCATTTTAAGGAACAAGAGGAGGTAAACAAATGACATTGCACTTGTTTCTACAACTTGGAAGTTAAACATGTCACAAAGCGGGAGGTATTTATTCATGGTTAATGTAATAATTGTCAAATGTGTAGGAAAACAAATGAATCAGAAGATACAATGTATGTTAAGTTGTCAAGCTAAAAAACTCATAGTTCAATAAATTTACATGTAGAATTCTCCAAAAAATGTCTGCAATAAGGGTTTCACAACGGGAAGATAGCTCCTCTCCAGGTCCAGAATTTAACAATCTCAATACCAGTCCTGACATACTTTCCATAGGTGTACAAGCCAAATGAAACACATCGGCTGTGCTAAATCTCTCTTTGGTCCAATAATTTGCCAAGAAAGCGCCAAGTTGCAAAGTCTCCATTAGTCCTGAATTTCTTCACAGCATTTCGGTAGGAAAATTATAACACTGTAAAGGGCTAATAGCAGATCCACTGTTGCTTCTTACACAAAATCATGGCATCAATCTAATCCTTGAAGCCTAACTTTGTACATAGGTTTCATTCCATCTTTTTCTAACTAGCACAATGCTATCTGATGAGTAAGATCATTGATTATGTTATTTATGAAATCCTCAGAACCTCCACAACATGAGTTGGTGCAATATCTTAATTCGCAGTTTTTAAATGCCAAGAACCAACAAATGACTAGTAAGATCAACTATAGGCCTTTAAATCTGACTGCTCCAGTCAGCTTAGGATCATCTTACTGTTTTTTAGTCACCCTAGTATCACCAAACCTCAGTCACCCTAGATGAAGAAGAAGAAGGGTTACACTCCTACATTGCACTTGGGACTCTCATATGGGTCTATGTATCAAATATGGCAAACCTTGATCTAATAAAATTTGAATCTAGATATTGATACAACCCTCGCCTGGGAGGAAATGGAAGATTGAAAAAGAGGATGCATGCTCTATATCTTGTCACTAGAGCCCCCCAAGTGTTTATTATTAATAAGAGCCACTACTTAAAAAAAATTTCCAGAGAAAAAACAACAATCTTTGAAGATCATGGAAACCAAGTTCGCAGCAGGTTCTACTACCAAAAAGAAGGAACAAGAGCTTTCTAGACCAACAAAAAGAGATGGAAAAATTCAGCAAGAGCACCTGTCTTGCAGCAAGAAGAGAACCGGTAGCAACAGCATCGGCAAAGCGACCGGTGCATCGGAGCACAAGTGCAGGCAAACCCGGTGCAATATTCCTCCAAGCATCATCTTGAAATGCCCTCTGCAAATCAGCCACAAACGCCGTCTGGTCACTCCACTGTTTCACTGCCGTATCAGCAACTTTGAGCTCAATCATCCGTTCCACCAACCACAACAAATTTTTCCCGTGGTAGACGGCAGTATGCAAGTTAAGCCGTTGGATGGCCTCTGTCTCATCGTGATCCCCCCTAAAATCGGGACTAGAGTACTTCTCCAAAGATTCCTTGACCGTCTTCAAGCTAGCGTCAAACGCCCTATCAAATACTCGCCTCACCGATTCCCTGGAGGGGAAATCTCTCAGCATCTTCGCTGCAAAAGCCTTAACTTTGGCGGAAGCCACACATGGATGGTTTCCGATGGAAGCCGTGATCAATTTGTGCAACATTTCTTCGGGGGAGTCACTTCCGGGGGGTGAAACTCTCGCCAGGAGCTCCTGAGACTCGTCGAGCCCAAGAGATGGAATAATGTCGAGAACGGCCTTTTCTTCCTCTTCGCTCCAGGGAACGGCCTCCAGAAACCGGACGCAAGCCTTAATGCAGTCGTCAAAGAGAAGCTCGAGAGCGACAGGAAGGATGGAGAGCGCAATGGAGGCGCTGAGGATTACGTCCGAGAAATCGGTGGAATAGAGAAGCTGGAGGACCGTCAGATGGGGCTCCATGGACCCAGCTGAAGTAGGAATTTTGAGATTGAGACGGAAGAGTCCATCGGATTCCCGATCGGGATGCCATCTATCGGACAAGAGGGTGGCGAAGTACTTGGAACGGCGAAGGGCGTGAGAATGGAGATGAAGATCGAGATATGGTTGATCGACGGCCGGGTCGTAGTCGAAGGAGGGTGACTTATCGAGAAAGAGGCGGAGAATAACGTCGGCGGTGAGGGAGTCGTTGAAGGCGCAGAGGATGGGACGGAGGGGTTCCGTTACGGTTCCTTCCGGAGATTTCGGCAAATCGGCGTCGGGGGATGAGGAGAGACGACTGCTGCAACCCACTCGTTGCTTTTTCTTCGGATTTGCGGTTGATATCATCTCTCTCCGGCGGGATGGAGCAGGCGAACGCCTTGGTTGAGTCACCGGCTTCAAATTCCTGTTCTCCGATCGGTCCGTGTCTTATTCGGGTTGGGAGGGTGGGATTAAGAAGGCCGAGTCAAGCCAAGCGGAGCTTATCCAGAAACCCCGGATACTATAAAAGAAGGGGCTAATTACACGCACATCCTCATAAATACAAAACTTAATTTCAGATCCTTTTAAAATTACAAATTACTTCCTATCAGTCCTACCCTTCGTCTTGATTTTTGAATTTTTTTTACTCTTTAATTCTTACCCTTTGTTTGGTTTTTTCTCTAAATTTTTAGGCCAACAAATTATTTTTTAATAAAGACCAATTTTTTCTCCTTGCCTATTCAAATACTTTTTTGGCTTTTTCTCTAATTTTTAATTCAAAAATATTTTTAAAAAATACTCACCTTTTATTATTTTTAAACCTTAAAAATAAAAATTAAGAGGAAATAAAAATAAAAAATAAAAAATAAAAAATAATAATTATTGACGCCTAGCTAATACAACCCAAAAGACCGGTATGTTAAGTGTGGAAAACAAGTACCTCACCCAGGTGGACCAGGGGTAGATAGAACCTAACCCAGGTGGACCGGAACCACCTAGCTCTGACAAAAACAAAATATAGGAATTGTGATTTACACATGAATATATGCATGAAACGTGATTTTTTTCTAAAGATAAATCCCAGTACTAAAAACAGTAAAACAACTGATAAATCGTATAAAACCTCCCATAACAGATTTGATTGAAGAGCCCACTCGAATGTATCCTTCCAAAAGCACTCAATTCTATTCCAGAAGTAATGATTGATAATGGTATGATAAATCGCCCATTGGGTTTACTGGGATGAAGCCCCAGTCCAAGCCCATTATGTATATGAATGGGTACTTGTTTAGTATTGGGTTCACCTTTGGATCTTAGTCAAGAGTGGGCTTCAGCCGCAGAATCATGGACTTGGAAACACAATTCATCATTGCAATTTCATGAAATACATCTGATTCCATTGTTACAAGCATTAGGTCCTAAGCCCTTGTTCTTGAATTTTTTTAATATAATACTATATTATAATTAATAAAAAATATTTTTTGAGTAATTTTTACTTTATTAAGTAAGAAAGGTTAATGTAAGACGGTGTGAAAAATGACACAGGCTAGCCAACTAACCTTGACCTTGACGAGGTTGAAGAAGAAAACGGAAGGTTAGGGACGAAGCTCACCGGATTAATGGCATTTAACAGTCAACAATAAAAATAGTTTAATGCTTGAGGGTTTCGTGAATCATGATGACTCATGACTCGTGTCGGTACTCATTCTTCTTCACTTGCCGGTTTCAAAGATGCCGTGCTATAAAAAAAATTCCTTAGAAGGTGCAGGACAGGGACATCGACGACAGCCGATTCAGACCTCGGAGGTATAGAGGTAGAGCAGATTTTGTTTGATTTTGATACCCTTTTCTCTTTTCTTAATAAACTACAATTTTCTGAATTCAATCCGTTTGATTTCGACGTTTTGCATATTCGGCGTTTTCTGGCATAAAATCCAGACGAATGATGTCTTTGCTTCAAAACGAAGAAACAAGTTTAGATGGGTCCTCCCCCTCGTGTCGTTGCGTGCTAGGATGGGCTCGAAGGCATGGAAGGGGCAAACCAAATCATCTACTTTGATCAGAGAATGAGGAAATTCACCATGAAGACGTTATTTACATTCGAGGAATCTTAACGCATTTCTACTTGCGACAATTTCTCAGTTTGTCAGTGCTCAACTCGCTCTCAATGGAGCGCGAGGACGGTAGGCGACCGAATGGTTCCTTGGAACGACGGCCTTCTCCCTGCAAAAAATCAATGGCGTCCCAGAGACCTCACCAACCTAAAGTTTGTAAGTTCAGTTTACCCTTCGATGTGTCTGTAATTACAAAGAAAGACGAAGAAACAAAGACGAGGTTTTTCCGCCAAAAGAGAAAACAAAGGCTGAACTGGACAGACAGCAGGAGTGTATCTCTTCGTTCCAATGGATTATCTTTCATCCAGAAATGATGAGTTTCGACAGATGGAAATTCAAAACGGACCCACCAAAAGAGCCACGCCGTGCACCTTCGACAGGTTCCCGTCAGCCGCAGAGGCCGGATGGACCATGGAAGATGACACATTACATTTTCCAGGACGGAGAGAGGTTCTATAACTTCTGTTAGTTTTCGAAACAAGCGATAAAGAAAAAGGTGGAAACTGTGGTCTGTATACTAAATTAGTTATGAATATCTTTTAGTGAGGCGTGCAGGTTATCAGTCATCACAGTCGATTATATCGTTACAGTGAGGGAGGAGTAGTCGGCATCAAATACTGGGAGGTGATGGCAATGTGGGCAACCGAAACTGCACCAAAATTCGGAAATAAAAACGACGAGTCGAAGGTGACAGATACAGACTCACTGTACCAAAGAAAAAGAAACTGCAATTGGGTTATGGGTATTGCGGTGTATGATTGACTGTCGACCTTCACAACTTGGAAAATTTTTCAGGGGTTGGCAGCCACTTCCGACTGCGACCACCACAAAAAAAAATTGGTGTTTGGTTACAGAGAAGAATTGCTGTTGTGGGTCAGGTAATCCGTGCTATATGAACGCAGTGTTGGTTGACTGTCTAACAACCGTATCTCAGAATCTCCTCTGCGTTAATGACGGGACCAGGAAGAGTCCTCAACAGTGTTACAGGGTAATGCTGCCCTTCAGTCCGTTCATCCCATCTTCCCCCCTCAGTCACCTTGTACTGTAAATCTGTAAGTTGTTTTTATAGATATAAAATCAGAACTTCTCTTGTGTAGAAGTATAGATTTGAGAGAGATTTGTTGGTGTCTTAGGAGTTAGTTCCATGTCAATGTATTTAATTCTGTTCACAATAAAAGAAAATCAACAGCAAAGAGTGGTTCCACTCATTTAACTTCCTTTCCGATCAACTTTAATTTGAATCTTCGATGAACAGTGAAGAGGTAATGGCAACTCCGTAATTCAGTCATAACCGATGGAGTGAAATGCAAAGGGAAGAAGCTTCTTTATTCATTTTCTGCCCTTTTTAGCTTGGGAGAATGGAGAGAGAGTGAACGAGAGCCCGTTGAGCGCGGCGCTCTTTTTCAGCAATCTTCCAACGCGTCGCTTTACAAGAAAAGAGAAAGATAATGTGACAGAGCTCTGCTGAGAGCGACTCTGTGTGCGTGTGTGAGAGAGGGAGGGAGAGAGAGAGGGTGAGTGAACAGTGGAGAAGATGGATCATAGCTCGTTTCATTCAGGGGCTGTTTTGTATTAAGCTTCGTCTTCGTGATCGAAATAGTCAAAGAAAGTTCTCGCCCATCTCCAACTCCATTCCAACTAGCCGTTGTTCCGTCTCCATCCTGCTTCCAACTCCAATCTTTTCCACAACGGATACCACTTCGGAAACGGGATACCAATACTCCCTCGATTTCACCACATGAACGGACAACAAGCCAAAAGTCAGACACCCATCAATTCGGCTTCTTCTTCTTCTTCTTCTTCTCCGTTCCATTCCTTTTGTCTCTCTACATTTCACCGGTAATGGCCGCCGGCGATAATGAAACCGACGGCCACAGCTTCCTCCAGAATACCTCCATTTTCGGCCTCAAGGTCTACACCCTACTCGGCATCTGCGTCGGCTGTGCCATCGCTTTAGCGCTCTTGATCATCTTCTCCTGCTGCTGGACCAGGAATGTCAGAAAACGTGCAAGACGATCCTCAAGTCTCATTCCCGTCGTCTCCAAGGAGATCATTGCTATTAAGGCTGCGGATCAGTCGGAAAACGATGACAAGGTCTCTCCCCTTCCGAAACAAGAGGTTAAGACTTCTAACGAAGCTAAGCGGTCGGAGTGTCGAAGTTCAGAGAGTAATATCTCTGGCGGGAGCGTCAGTTCTTCATCGGCAGTATCCTCGGATATGCCACACTTTGGCTGGGGTCGGTGGTACCCTTTAAGAGAGCTAGAGCTGGCAACGGACGGATTTTCAGCCGAGAATGTAATCGGTGAAGGAGGATATGGGATCGTTTACAGAGGAGTTTTACCCGATAGCTCCATTGTCGCAATTAAAAACCTTCTCAACAACAAGTGAGTGAAAAATTATGGTAAAAAAATCTCCTTTTGTGTACGGCCATTTTATTATCATTTATTTATTAATAGATCCGATAAAATAATGCTATTCTCTGCTTATCAACGACAACAGAGTATGGGCAAGAAATTAAGAGAACGAAAAAGTGCGAAGAGATGATCGTCTGTCAGTTTCTCTTCTTGTATTGTAAAACCGATGCAACTACCACGATGAATCGTGTTTTAACGTCTCTTGCTTATAACTATGCGGTGAGAATAGACACGCACGAAGCAGATATTAAGTTCCACAATCGACTTGTTTGATTGAGCAATGCCCTGGTCCTGTTGTTCATGTAGTGTGGTTGATTCTTTATGTTGGTCTCTATTTTCTTTCCCAGCTTTTTATTTTTGATTCATTTGTCGAAAATGCTCAACAGGTGGACACATTCATCAGACTTGGATAATCTAACCTGACTTCGTTCGAGAAACAAAAATTTGTTTTATTGATTCATGAATCTCAATTGCGCATGGCCTTTATCTTTATATACGAATTTAGGTTTTTTTTTCTCTCCTGGCATTTTTACTTTCCAATGAGTGGCCTAACCAGGGCGGACAAAGCTATAGTTCAGCTGCATTTTCATAGTTATCACAGGTTCCAGGTAGGACCTCATGAATCTACAGACTCCCTCAAAGAGAGAAATGAAAGATTATATTCATGTTATTTGCAGGGGTCAGGCAGAGAGAGAATTCAAAGTAGAAGTGGAAGCTATTGGGAAAGTGAGGCATAAAAATCTAGTGAGGCTTATTGGGTACTGTGCTGAAGGAACTCAGAGGTACCTAACTTTCTTAATCATCTTCCTGCATACCCGTCTCCTTGTTTTATAATGTTACCTACTCAGATTTTTGTTTTTTTGTTTTTTGGCAATTCAGAATGCTTGTGTATGAATATGTGGAGAATGGGAACTTGGAGCAGTGGTTGCATGGTGATGTGGGACCTTCCAGTCCTCTAACATGGGATATCAGAATGAAGATTGCTATTGAAACAGCCAAAGGGTACTATTTTAGCCAGTATCCATTCTATGGGTCTTTCACTTGGTTTATCATTGTCAACTTGGTGATTTTCTTCTTCGCTGTTTCCAGTATCTTGTTTTCCAGAAAACCATTCCATATCAAATGACCATGATGCAGTTAGATTTCATCACCGGAAACTAATAATTGTTTGGGTCTGTTTTCAAGGGATATTTGTTGATAAAACAACGTCCCTCTCTATCATTATGTTGCATAAGATTCAGGTTTTATCATCTTTTGCTTTTTCTTAGATTGCTTCTACTATGCATACTTAAACTAATTAATGTTGGCTGTTGATTGATACAATAATGAAAATTTGATGTGAGCTTCTTCTCAAAATTGTCACCTGTATACAGGTGAGAGGTGCAACTTGTAATCCTCCCCTCTTTCAATCAAATCCTTTTTCCCTCTAAGTCAAAAAAAAATATTGTCACTTGCAGACAGTTTTTCGCAGGATACATGCAGTTTGCATTTCAATGAATCTGTCTTTCATTGCTGAAAATATGAAACTCAGTTACTTTCAATATCTCGGTGATTTTCTGCTATTACTATACTTAGAAAGGTGTGTTGTCTGCTGGCAGTTTGGCATATTTGCACGAAGGATTGGAACCTAAAGTTGTTCATCGGGATGTCAAATCTAGCAACATACTTCTTGATAAACAATGGAATCCCAAAGTTTCAGATTTTGGGCTTGCTAAGCTGTTGGGATCTGACTCAAGTTATGTGACAACTCGAGTAATGGGAACGTTTGGGTTAGTTTTTTCTCTATTCACATTCTTTGTCAATGATATCAATTATCCCCTTTCAATATAAATTGTGCAGATTTTTTATTGTATACTCAAATGGTATAACAATGAATTTTTTTCAATTATCTGAAGAAACAATTATTAATTTTGTCAAAAGATGAACTTTTTTATACTAGATTCAATCTATATTCACGATACTCATCTCATGTAATGCTGTTTCTATTTGGCTTAGATTTCTGTGAAGTATTCAAAAGCAGTTCTCTGAGTTGCAAGTTATTTTTTATCAGATTTCATCCAAGTTGATATTGCCCTTAGGATCTTGCAGTTCTTGTTACAGTTTAATAGTTTCAGGTGGTTGCAATTCCTTTGATGACCATAATTCTTAAACGATGAGTATGTTGACGTGAAATTGAATTATGACCTGTCAACCACATGATATTGAGTTATGACATCCATAAATGAAATAGTGACTTATTTTATCTGGTCAGAATAATCTCTTCTCTTCTTGTTTTATTTCTGATTTACTTAAAAAAATTGACATCTTACTTCTCCAAAGTTAGATATACATAAAAGGAAGTCCAATATTGGGAGCATACACAATCATGATTACCTCTCATTGTTATCAAATTATTTGCTGTTATATGCCATATTTGAAAACTGTGTATACATTGTGTTTGCAGATATGTGGCTCCTGAATATGCAAGTACTGGTATGCTTAGTGAAGGTAGTGATGTATATAGTTTTGGTATTCTTCTCATGGAAATTATTTCAGGAAGGAGCCCAGTTGACTATGGGAGGCCAGCTGGAGAGGTGGTTATGATTTCTCTTCTTTACTCCTATTCCCTCCTCTATGAGTTACTGTGTTACCCATGGTTAAGCTTATCCAATTCTCTTCTTTCCCAGTTGATATGACCTCAAAATGTAACCTATCTAATGTGTAGGTAAACTTGGTTGAGTGGTTTAAAGGAATGGTAGGAAGTCGGCGAGGGGAAGAGGTGGTGGATCCTCTGATTGAGGTGCTACCCCCGCCAAGAGCACTGAAGCGGGTACTGCTAGTATGCCTTCGTTGTATAGATTTGGATGCTCAAAAGAGACCAAAGATGGGACAAGTCGTACACATGCTTGAAGCAGATGAATTTCCTTTCCGAACGGTAATCTCCATGTTTGAAGCCTATACTTTTAAATTATTGGTATATGTGGCTTTTAATACATATGATCGGACAGCTTTACCTATTTGACCTCACACCATGTGCATAATGTTTTTGGTAGTTACCAACACATTTTACTGAAATCTACAACACAATCCTTTCTTTTCTAAAGATATCAACTCTTCCATTTAAAAATTTCTTCATCATATATGCTGACTCAAGTCCAACCTGTGCTTTTTGCACTTATGTGGGTACAGCTGTGGAAATCTAATGACTGAATTGGATTTAAAGTTTTTTGTTATTACTTCCAGTTTCTCTTTGGTTTCTCCATCCAATTAGAAATTCCATCAAGGAACAGGACGGTGGTGCACTTTTGAAAAAGTGGCATATCAAATGTTTGAACTGACTGATATTTTGCTTTTGGATGAAACAATGATCAATGACCTTCAAATAGCTATTTGCAGGAACAAAAAAATTTATTATCAATCTTTCTTCCAGAACTTTTTCTTTAATCACTCCCAAGTGAGAATTTCATTTGAATTGTTGTTCTGTTTTGTATCAATTCAAGTCTGTGCTATCCTCTACTTAATCTTATCATCCTGTGAGGGCATGTCTTATCCTCTACTTGTCTCTTATCCTGTGAGGGACTCCTTTCCTGTTTGCATCTGAGAGTCTCCCTCTGCTCATTTGACTTAGCAATAAACGCCCTACAAGTTATCCCAAAAAATTAAAAATCTCTCTCTTTCCTGTTAGGCACTTTGGGTGCAAACAAAAATCTCCATCAAGGTACCCAAAATTCAGTAATCATTGCTGTAAAAGTTATGGAATAGGAGGGATTGAGAGAGAGGGAGAAGGAGAGGAGAGAAAAAGAAAAGAGAGTTGCAAGAGAGAAGGATCTCTTGTGATTAGGGTTCTGGTCGACACCTAATCTTCTTTTATAGCTTAAAACTTGTACAAGGACAATAATGCCCCTACTCATTCAGACTCTCTTAAACCCTTACAACTCTTATATTACACCTAATTACACGAAACTTGAACTATATAAACTATAAAAAATGCTGAATAAGATAAGACTATTCTTAGGAGGTGCAGACAATGAGAAATTATCAAACTACCCTTCTATAATATTTTGAAACACTCTCCCTCAAGCTGGAGCATAAATATCCATGAGCTCCAGCTTGTTTCAAAAGTTCCCAAATTCCTTTTTTCCTAATATTTTGGTGAACATTTCAGCAATCTGATCACTGGACCAAATATGGGGAGTGGCCACTTCCTTCTTAATAATTGCGTCTAACAAAGTGACAATTCACTTCTATGTGCTTGGTTCTTTCGCGACACACTGGGTTTCTAGCAATGAAAATAGTTACTGGATTGTCATAGTATGTAGACATAGGCCTATTGTTCTGTAGATCAGTTCCTGTACAACTAATCTCACCCACATTTGTTCATTGACTATATGAGCCATAGCTCTGTACTCAGCTTAGGCACTGGAACGAACCACCACATTTTGTTTCTTACTTCTCTAACTTATTAGGTACCCACCTAAGAACACACAATAGTTGGTAGTTGATTTTCCGTCTAGTTTAGACCCAGCATAGTCCACATTTGAATATGCCTCTATCTTAAGATGATCATGAGGTTTAAAGAACAACCCTTTTCTAGGAGAACCCTTTTGATATCTTAGTATTCTCTGAGTTGCTTCAAGATGTATCTTCTGTGGCTGATTCATGAATTGATTGACCACACTAGCTGAGAATGATATGTTAAGAAACGCAACTATAGCATAGATTAGTTTTCCAACTAGCCGACTATACACAATCTTATATTTGAGTTCATCATTGCCTCACTATGAAGACATGACCCACTTCCACAGGAGTTTCTATTGGTTTCTCTCTTAATAGACCATACTCTTATAACATATCAGTGACATATTTTCTCTGAGTACAAGTCCTGCCTTGCTTCGACTACTTCTATGCCAAGGAAGTACTTCAAGGGACCTAAGTCTTTCGTTTGAAAATGCTATGAGAGATATAACTTCTTCGATCCTTTTTTGAACGCTTCCAGACAAAATACTATTGTCCACATACACTAGCAGAACAAAGACACTAAATGATCTCTTCATTAAAAATATAAATGTCACAGTGACTTCGAGAGAATCATAGGACATAACCACTTTGCTGAATTTCTCAAACCACACCCTCAGACTCTGTTTAAGTCCACAAATTACCTTATTGATTTTGCACACTTTTCGAATATCCACCTGAGCAATATACCCAGGAGGTTGCTCCATATACACCTCCTCATCGAGGTTACCATACAAAAAGGTGGCAAACGAACCACAATTGAGAAGGTCTCAAAAACATCCACTCCATATGTTTGTGTATAGCCTTTGGTCACCACTCGTGCCTTATATATATCATTCAATAGAACCATCGGCCTTGTATTTGATTGCATATACCCAGCGCTACCCAATGATAGTAGCTCTAGAAGGTAAGTCACATAACACCAGTGAGCCACATAGTGCCTCCATTTCAGCATTCAAAGCGGCTTTCCACTGAGGTGATAATAGAGCCTCTTGTACAGAAAAAGGAACAATGCACAAGGCCAAAGACAGGGCAAACTTTTTGTACTGGTGAGATAATGAATCAAATGAGACAAAATTGGGCAAGGGGTGTTTAGTGGACTTACGAACACCTTTCCGAAGGGCAATAGGAAGGTCCAAGTCACTTACCTTAGGATTAGCAAATGAAGAGGATTCTGAATTTGGCGAGAGAGAGGGAGCTTGAGTTGTGTGCTCATAAGTATGTCTTCTGTGGTACACCTATAGTGATTTCTTTGCAGGAATTACTGGTGAGTGGGTAGGACTGTTCTTTATAGGAGTTGGTGCAACAACTTCCAGATTCAAAGTGAGAGGAAAAGTATCTCTTGCATCAGTAGAGAATAAGAAGACATTTTCAAAGAATGTCACATCAGTGGATACAAAGGTTTTCCCTCGTGGAGGAACATAAACACTTGTATCCTTTCTGTGTACAAGAGCATCCCAGGAAGACAGATTTCACGGTGCAGGGAGATAACTTATTTGTGGCTCAACCAAAAACATGTGTAAACATACACACCCAAACACTTGTTTGGTCAAGGTATGTATGGAAATTGATGGTGTAAGCAGCTGGATTGCAATTTTGTTAACGAAGTAGCACGCAATCAAACTATATCACCCCAATATTTTTTAAGAACATACATATAAAGGAGCATAGTATGAGCAACTTCTAACAAGTGGGGGTTTTGCGATCAGCGACTCCATTCTATTGAGTGAACACACAAGACAATTGGTGAATAATTCCATGAGTGTGGCAAATCGTATCAAACTTGTAATTTATGTACTCTAAATCATTGTCAGTGCGAAGGACATGAAAAGATGCATTAAACTGGATCTTTATTTCATAGTAAAAGTTTTAGAATAGAGTGACTACAGATTTCTCTCGTAGGAGATACATCTAGATACATCTCTATTAAAATCATCAATAAAGGAAAGAAGTACTTAAGACACAGAATAGGGTCCCCATACATTTGAGTGGACAATACCAATAGACTTGTGTTTTTTGTTTGGCTCAAGGGAAACATAGTTTGATGATGTTTGCCCCAACTTACGCGAATCATATTGAAACGACAAACTAGAAGGAAAATCTGAAAATAACTAAATCAACTTTGATGAAGAAGGATGTCTTAACCATAGGTGTCATTGGAGTGGTTATATTGCAGTATGTAAATAATGTAATGATTGTCCCTCCAAGTGGTAAAGTCCTCGGCTTCTTAATCGTGATTCAAAGGAACAGGAGGGTCATCCTTAATGAATTTAGAGTTCTTCTTAGCCTTCAAGTATGATCTGACTGATCTTGACCAACTCAGATAGTTCTAGCCGTTCAGTCTCTTCAAAGTAATCATAATTGTACCTTTCCCTTTTGAGTTCCTTGAGTCCTTCAAAGGGGTAATAACTTCACTAGAATCAGGCATAGAATTAAGATACAGTGCAATTCAACCCTAATTTCAGTTTTCACACACTTTTACAAATCAGAGTTATGGTGGACCCCACTTCACAAATTATGATTAGGGCATAGATTTCAATGTGCGCCAAATATATGCAATTAAAATTGAATAAGCCACAAAAAAAAAAACCAAAATCTAAAGCTGGCGTTAGTAGGGTCCAAGTTGATTCAAGAAGAGGACCCAGTGTAGGATGCACATAATGAGTTATTTTTAACTCAGTAAACCCTCATGGGACAGTTGATAGCCACCGAACTGCTCAAACTACAGTAGAAGCCATCAACCCTAGAGTTAAGACAGAAGAAGAACATAAAAGTTCAGATTTTCACTAACAGTCAATGCAGATTTCGAAGAATCCCCTTCCTAGGAAGTCACTGCTTCAATGGAGAGCGTTGCAGAGGAATAAAGGCTTCCAACCAAGATCTATTGCTCTTATGTAAAAGTTATGAAATAATTTGAGAGAGAGGGAGAAGAGAGATGCAAGAGAGAAGAGTATCAAACATTCACCTCATAATTACAAGAAACTTGAACTATATAAACTATCAAACATACTAAATAAGCTAAGAGTATTCCTAGGAGGTGCATACAAAGAGAAATTACCAATCTATCCTTCTACAGTATTTCCCAACAATTACTGAAAATCTTGAATAGTTACCATCATTATCCCCATCCAGTAGACGTACCCAGAACATTTACAAGACTTCATATGTTGGGGATTGGTTGTATGTGACAGTCTTGAGACCCTAACTGATTATGTTTCTCCTGCATGAGACAGTTGATGACAGATTGAATTTTCAGCAGATTCAAGATTCCATTTTGGTTTCCATTTCACTGAATGCCCTGACGACAGCAAATGCTTGGCTCTGATCTCTTCCAATTTCTAACAGTAAGATAGTTAGACAGAGGAGGAAGACAGATGATCCCAACCCTTTTGATTCTTATGTGCAGTGAGCTGTTGCTAGTTTAAATTAAGGAATGCATCCTGAGCCAGTTTACTTCTTGCAGGAACTCCGGTCTGGTAGAGGAGAGGCCCAAAATGCAGTACGTGGTGAGAAGGGCAGTAATGCAATTGGTATTCCACTCCCATCAAGGAATCTGAGAGGAGTCGATCTTGATAGGTTAGGATGAAGATAGGAATGGAACACAATTTCTGATCTTATTGTAAGCAGTGATGAAAAAGGAATTTGTAGTTTGTATATCTTTCTTTGACTTGCAAAATAAAATAAAAACGTAAGGTGATTAGTGTGCCCTGACAGCCCATGAATATATATCAGGTCCAGAGACATTTTTCGTTGGGAAACCATAGATTTTGAATGATTAAAGGGTTGTATAAAAATATAAAATAATCATATGTTAAGAGAATTAGTAATAAACATGAAATTGTGAATTGTAAGGGTTTCTCCTCGGCAGTGCTATTTATTTATAACTATTTTAGATGAGTGTGCTCTTCAAGAACTAATTATGAATATAAAAATTATAATTTTGAACATAAATATTAAAATACCCTTAATATACATTATATATTTTATAACAAAATTTAAAGATACTCTTTATTTGTTCCTCAAGTTTTATAATAAAGATATAATAGTTTTTATTAAGGGTAGGAACATGTAGTGATAGTTCCCATCTGTGTTAGCTCAATCCCCCATTAAAAGTGGGTTCTGTTAATCATCGTAAAATATATACGAATAATATTTTTTTCAATTATAAAAAGTATATTATCAATTAAATATCATCTCTTATTTGTAAAACAAAAAATATCTTACATAAATTACATTTTTAGAGAGGAAATACACCTTCAAAATACTAGAAAATGCTAAGACTTCTTTCAATTTCCAATTTTCAGTTGAAAGGACAGAAAAGTAAGCCAATCAAAAGGAATAAAAAAAGATTCATAGAACTAATGCTGGCTTGATCACACCAAATTAACCAGGAATTTGGAAGTCCCTACTTTTTCTTTTCTTCCATTTTTCCTTCAAAAGTAGAGAGGATAAATAATTTATTATCTTATTTTTACTTTTAAAAAATTCAGACATTTGTCCACGGACCACGGTAGTACATAAAATTGGTAAAATTTTCGAGTACTAGTCGGAACGAATAGTTCCAGAGCTTTTTTAAATTAAAAGCAAAACAAATTATGACGACAAAGCACACCAGAATAATAACAGACATTTTATACAATACATGAAATTCATGCGATCAAAATTGAAAACGAAAAACTGTTTGGAAGGACTAGATATGATTACATCATAAAACGAAATAATTCTCCTTCGTACCAACTGTTGCAGGCGCGAGTTCCTCCGACAGCTTCCTGTAGGGTTGTAAGAAACAGGAAATGCACCATCAGTGAGACTAGATAATTTCAATTTTTTCACAATTTTAAATAAATAAACTAACTAGTTCAAAAAGTCTGTTTCGTCTATACTGTAGTTGCATAAGAGTGTCCAAAATTCAAATACAAGCTAAAACAATAAAACATCGAACAGGTTAATTATATGAAATTGGCAAATTGGTAAACTACCGTTCGGCTTCAAGATAGAATTACCTCGATATATTAAAATTTTGTAATTGATGTTACCGCGACATAATCAAAACTGCATAAATAACAGGTAAAGTTCAGCTCCGCTTGCACTAAAAATCTAATAGTATATGGACCTCAAGGGAAACTAGACTGTTCCAGGTGTCACTTCTAACTAGTGAATTACCTCGATATATTAAAATTTTGTAATAGATAACAGAAACAGATTATCTCTAAATAATCGAAACTGCATAAACAACAGCCGCAGTGCTGTCCAGCTTCGCCTGCACTTCAAAACTATTACTAAATGGACCTTGGTGGATTCGAACCACCATCCTCTCAGAAAGGAGCATTTCCAATGCTACTCTCGAGTGCTCTACCCATTTTGAGCTCAAAGATCCTTCGCAATTTATGCTACATAGAATTAAAGAGAGCCTGATCTTCATAATAGCAAAGTATCTACAAAAATTGTCCAGACTGGATGCTCAACAATTAGATTAAATGAAGAGAAAACAAGCAAAACATATAAACTGACGACACAAAATTTACTCCCAACTCTCTAATTGCATAAAAAATCACACCAACACGAAGAAACATGCATGTATACCACAACAACAGCTTTACCAGAAACTAAGAATTAGACATCAGAACAAAATAGAGGGCGGCCCATCCAGTTGCTAGGTCAATTCGCCTCAAGTTAAGACAACATTTCAATGGGTATCATATCCAGCCGTGCCACCCACGGGAAAATTTCTCCCACTAGCCACGCGCCATGGGTAACTGTTCTCTAACATTTTTCCCCGAACAGGTCTTCTCCCGCAGCCATACACATACTCGTACAATTTACTGACGACATAAAATTGAATCCCACCTCTAATTGCATCAAACATCACATCAACACGAAGACACATGCATGTATGCCACAACAATAGCTGAGATGGAATTTGACAGAACAACAACAGAGGGCGGTCCCAAGGAGAGTAGAAAACCTTCAATACACACTGCAATCATCCAGTTCCTCGGTCAATTTGCTGCACAACTTAT
This sequence comes from Aristolochia californica, assembly GCF_029961685.1. Classification (NCBI taxonomy): domain Eukaryota; kingdom Viridiplantae; phylum Streptophyta; class Magnoliopsida; order Piperales; family Aristolochiaceae; genus Aristolochia; species Aristolochia californica. The sequence goes on along the minus strand of NW_027181826.1, from coordinate 1,130,747 downwards.
GAGAAGACAACATTTCAATGGGTATCAAATCCTGCTGTGCCACCCACATGAGAAGATTTCTCCCCACTAGTTGCGCTCCATGCGTACGTTTTATCCAGCTTACTTTCCCGATCAGGTCCCGACGATTTCACCCACAGCCATGCACATATTCATACATTCGTTCATCACCCGACTTACAACTCCCAATTGAAGCAAAAGGTTACAGCCCAGATCTCATAATACAATAAATTGACAGATATTGTCCTTAGATGACGTTTGACAAACGCACTATACATGCACGTCAGTTTAAAAACTGGCAAGCGATACAAGAATTTTGTTCACGAACATGACTAGAAGGTTAACAAAGCACGAGTACGAAAGGTATTGTTAGCATGTGCAAGCTTGAAGGGTCATTGAAGATATTTTGTATAAAACTGTGTCACGTGTGTGGAATATAGACGTTTAAGGCAGTAACGTAACTATCAGTTTAAAGGAAAAATAAAAGTGGAGATAATTAAACGAATTAATGTAAATATTATATTACATAAGACTGAATTAGACAAATAAAATTTGGTGACAAGGTTCAAGCAAATTTAAAGTACCGGAGTATTAGAATGGTTTACCTCCTATTCCTGCGGGATTTTCATTTAGTGTAAGAAAAATATTTATGCTTGAATATCATGTAGATTTGAAATAGAATAGACTGATATACTGTTGCTTGAATTAGAAAAAATATTTGAATATAAATGGGTTTACCTCAAGAGCAGAACCTTCGATGCGTCAGCCGTTGTGGAACGAGGAGATGATGCGGAAAATCGAAGCAGAGAAGCAACACAGAGAACAGAGAGGAGACCCCGGGCCAAAGCCTCGTGCGATCTCCCCTCGAAACCAAAAAATAATAATTTTATTGGGGCATGTGACCTGCCATGCGAGCGCACCCAACATGGCAAAGGTCAGGATGACATAAACGATAGATCAAAGCCATTAACCCATCCTTACAGGTTACTCACGATCTCTGCGTACAGATCTTGCTCTGCTGCATCAACGACGTACACAAGCGTCACATCTTCGTTTGTCTGCAAACCAAACCTAACGGACACATACGAATGACCAAAAACTTTTTCCTCAGGTACATGCCGTCAAGATGAGAAACGTATAGAAGCCTGAGACCAGACTGCTGAATGAGACAGACCCGATCTAAAGATCCGTGCTTCATCAGCAACGCTAACAGGTGCCTCAATAAGAAGATCCGAAGTGGGGATCCGTAGCTCATCAGCAACGCCGACACATGCTCCAAGAATCAACTTTACCGACGACGAAAGTATCTTCATAGAAGCCTGCAACAGAACGAAATATGCAAACAATACCGGCGAAACAAAAGCGAATAATACGATATTCAGATTAGTACCTATAAATTGGTTGAGGAAAAAATCCTTTAGAAATTACAAATCACAAAGAAAACAAGCAAAAGATAACGCGGATCCGAGAAAAAAATCAAAGGAGAACAGGTCGAAAGTCGAAATATTGACAATCAGATTTAAAAAAAAAAACGAAAAACAGAATTTTTAAAATAGTTAATTAGCAACCAGGTATGAGGAATACATAAAACAACCTCGAAAAATTGCAGACCTGAAAAAAATCAACAAATATTTTCTGAGAACTAGTAAATTTAGGAAAATAAATCAAAGTAAACGCAAATCTGAAAGATGAAGAGCAGATCTAGATCTATTAAATATGAAAAAACTACAAAAGTGTAGATCAAGGGGAAAGCTATATCGGAAAGAAACAAACAAAGACCTAGATCTGAAACAACGCACCAAAATCAGAAACCCTAAGTCGAAAAGCAAGAAGATGAAGAATGGGAGGAGGCAGGTGCTATATTTATTGTAAACCTAGAGGCCGCTCAACGGTGTAGATGATTATGAGTCGGTGAAGATTAACGGCTGAAAAAAGGCCAGGAGAGCCCTCAGTTGGCTTTTTACTCGTAAAGGCGGTGAGGGGAATCAACGGTTAGCGTTTGGCTGGGCATCTCCGGAAAAGCAATTTCTAGAATTTGGAGCGAGAGAAAGACAAGCGTGCTCGCCTATGTGGGTCCCGTCTTCAAGTGGAGCCTGCCGACAACCGCCTCTGACTAAGTAATTGGGATTACCTTCGTCAGCCCACTGTCCAGGCAATGGGCCTCCGGATTATCTTACCGATAAGAACTATTTGATTAAATATATAGAGATTATAAAAGTAATATTTTTGTTTTAAGTATTTTTTTTTTAATTTTTAGTTTTTTATTATATTTTATTAATTAAAAACTAAATAAAAGATTAAATCTATTAAAATATTTTATTAAACTTTTCACCGCATTTTTCATGGATTTTTTTGTTAAATGGACAACAACTCTTTTTCCGATAAAGTAAATTGTAACATTTAGGACAAATACCAGAGAAAAACCAGTGAGGAGGAAGAGCGCCTCATTTAATATTTCATCTGAACCCATATATGTATCGGACGATGGAACAAGTCCGACTCCTCGTAATCGTCAAGATTGGCAAGAGAAAGGTGTGCGAAGTTGTTTTTTCTTTGAACTTTTAAACACGAAGATAACACTTCAATTTTGTTCATCGTCCCCGTCCCATTTAGGCCCTCTTGCTTTTTCTCAAGAACAACATAAAAAAACATATATAAGAACCAGAAGCATACACTGGGAGCAGAATATCTGATGCATCGCTCCTGCTACACAATAGCATAAACAAATTAAGACCTCGTCCCGTTCACTTCACTCCCTTGAGACTAGTCATAGTCTTCTTTCAAAACACAAATCAAAAACATAATTAGCATGCGAAGGAAGATTTGAATTGTGGTAATAAACCTCCTTTAATTTCCTCCGCATAACATTCTTGTCAGTTCAGAAGGAAGAGTTTTAGATCGATGCGTGGAAGGCTCACTGCCACCGGGCTATTTTTGACGGCTGACATTCTCTTTTTCCGCTCTCCACCACCAAGTTCTCGTTCCCTCCATAAATCAGTAATAAACCTGCCAGCTGAGATGGTTGGAGACGATCTGGCTAATCCACCTGTTCCAGAAGGTATTCCGTTAGGCTTCAGAAGGCGTGCAAATAAGATCGTAACAAGATTTTGTTATAGCATGAGGTTTTAGGTGGATAAATATCATGTCTGTTTCGGTGGAGAAGAGACATGGCTGAAGCAACAACACTTTGAACCACGAATGACTCTTTGAAGCTTCGTAGCACTTTGAATCGATGGAGAAATGCTTCACTGCGATTGAGGAAAACTTCTCTGTTCATCAACAAACAGTGGTAGAGCTACTGGTAAAATCCACTGCTCTGGAAAGTTGTATGCCTCAAATCCTGACTGCTATTGAATCTCTGAATTCGATGCCTTGCTCTTCCTCTTCTCCAGCTCCAGTGACTGGGCTGCCGTCTGACTCTCTTTCCGGCGGCGGAATTTTTGCAGCCCAATCGGTTGTTTCGCCTTGATTTCCTAGGTTTGATGGAGTGGATCCAACAGGAAGGATTTTCTCAGCTGATCTGGTAGCTCCTCAGGCACTGTTGGCAAAGCTTTATCAGAAGTCGACTGCCGCCGAGTACGAAACGGAATTCGAAGAATTTGCTTATCGCACTACTCAGCCTGCAAGAATCTTTGGATAACTTCATGTCGGGCTTCAAGCCTGCAAGAATCCCTCCTACAGTCGTTACGTTTCTCCATCTCACTGCTGCAAGAATCCCTGGAGGAAGAATCTTTCAAGTTTGATGTAGTTGCTCAAGCGAACCCGTTGCCTTCTCCAGTGACCGAAGGGCCAACAGCATTGGACAAACAAAATGCAACCATGTCGGGTACCCCCTCCTATACTCGTTGCGTTTCTCCAGTAAATTGTTGGGACTCTCCAATACAGATCTTGGTCGACTGAGGAACAACCCTCAATATCACAATGAAGGTAACGCAATTGAGTTACGCGGGTTACCTCCGAATGTTGCTGAACCAATGTAGTTTGTAACTCCCTGTCGTTTGCAAGAGACTTAGCTGCTGATGTTTTCCTTCGTCTAGAACTGGTTCCCATGGCAGCCCCGTCTCTCATGTTATTCCATCTGATTTGACTTCTATTGTGGATCAATTTGCATCTATCTTCTCTAACCCAATCGAGTTGCTTCCCACTCGATCACAAGACCATACCAATCTGCTACAGCCAAGAACAACCCCAGCTAATGTTCGACCTACGTCCCTTCTCCTCACCGGTCCTCTTGGTCAAGAAAAAAGATGACACTCGTTTTTGCACAGATTACAGGGCACTCAAATGTGAACACCGTGAAGGATAATTTCCCCATTCCAACACAATCAATTACGAGCAGATAGCCTAGATTGGATGACCCACCTTAAGCATTTAACCCAAGTGTTGCAAGCTTTACAAGAGGCAAGATTTGTCCAAATCAACAATCGGCCTTCCAGTACTTGGGACACGATTTCAAGACATGAGTTAGCCGAGGATTCTGACAAAAATACCATCTACAATGGATTGGCCTGCACCAGCTTCGTCAATACTTAGGACACGATTTCCGGACATGAGTTAGCCGTGGATTCTGACAAAAAATACAATCTATAATGGATTGGCCTGCACCAGCTTCGTCAATACTTAGGACACGAGTTAGCCGTGGATTCTGACAAAAATACCATCTATAATGGATTGGCCTGCACCAGCTTCGTCAAGGCTTGCGCGGATTCTTGGGGCTTACAGGTTACCGGAACTTTTTCCAGGTTATGCTCGGTGTGCATTTATTTCGGTGTGCATTTATTTGGAATGATCACTCTACTGGCAATACCTGTATCTGTACCGCAACAAAAGAGAAATCACAAGGCACCACAAATTATCTTCACGAAAGCAGAATCTTCCCACATACCATCGAGAAATGTATGCGCCATTACTTCCACAGTGCAAAAAAGGTGCCAATATTGTTGGAAGCAAATTCTTTATCAACACGAATTCTCTGGTGATATCTTCAGAATCATCCATGGTAGGTTGCTATTGAAAGATCATCTATCCAAAGAAATGGCACCTTAAACAATGTTCGCTCAAAGAAATGAACAAATTTGCCTCACGAATTATCTGAATATAATCAATTATTTGTAATAGAATAAAGTCTTTAGATTGAATCCGAATTAATAAATTACCGAATAAATAACCAAAACAGCAAAAACTTCTAAGTGGACCTTAGTGGATTCGAACCACCATCCTCTCAAGAGTAGCATCTCCTAAGCCACGCTTGAGAGTGCTCTTACCATTTGAGCACAAAGATCCTTCACGATTAATAAATTTTTTATGATAGGAACGGTATAATAGAAAAGCATAACCCTATTCTCATACTTAAGCCATCAATACTAAAAATTCCATAATAAAAAATGCTGAAGAGTGACAGATTAAAGCAAGATGATAACATCATCAGCACTGCTGAAAAGAAATATTCTACACATTACACCCAAGCTTACTGATTGCTTCAAATATCACTCTGCTGAGCAAATTGCCGAAGCCCCTCCCGGAAACTATGATTTTTTTTCGACAGTTAATACTAAAAACTGAAAAATAATTGACATATTAGATCCATCTAAAGCTGCGCCATGCACAATAATTATACCTTTCTTACAAATTCCAAACAACCCCGTACCTCGGCCCATTAGCTGCAAGTAACGAGAAAAAAACATTTTAATGGGGCAAAATCCTCCTTTGCCACCAAGAAGAGAAGATTTTCTCACCGAAAGTCGCGCGCCACCGCAATTCCTCTCCAGCACTCTTCCCCGGCCAGCTATGACGATTTTTCCCGCACCTCACCATGAACATATACATTGGATCATCTCCCAAAAGGATTACAACCTAGCTACATAGAAATCTTACAATAGAAGCAACAGCTTACAGCCCAGGTCTCATACAAAAATAAATTCAAAGATACTGTCCATGAGATAAAACTTTTGACAGAAGCAGAGCAGACGCACGCCAGATAGGAGATTAGCAAGGGATGAATTTGGGCGAAAATCGCAAGTCAATACCTTTTTAATTAACTCGAAAATATTGAGAAGAATTTGCAAGAATCTTGTTCACCAACAGTGCGAATTTTTAATGATCACCCGGGTGCTAAAGAAATTGCTTGCAAGTGCACCGTGGTGTGCTAATATTGAAGACAGGTACTATAAAACCCGTGGCATGTGTGTGGGTGTATTGATGTTCAACTGCAGTAACTTAACTATCAGTTCAAAGGGAATAAATGATATTAGAGATAATTAGAGAATCTAAATTTAGTGACAAGATCTATACAAATTTAAAGTACTGGTTTTAGAATGGTTTACCTCCGGTTCCAGCAAGATTTCTATAAGTAAAATTTATGCTTGAATATCATGTAGATTTTGAAATAAAATAGATATATCGGTTATACTGTGGCTTGAATTCGAAAAAGTAGTTGAATATAAATGCGTTTACCTCAAAGAGTAGAGTCTGAACGTCGGTCGAAGCGCAACGAGGAGATGATGCTGAAAATCGAAGCAGACAAAGCAAGACAGAGACACCAGAGAGGAGACCCCGGGCCAAAGAGCCACGTGCGATCTCCCCTCAAAACCAAAAAATAATATTTTTATTGGGGCTTGTGACCTGCCATGCGAGCGCACCCAACATGGCAAAGGTCAGGATGACATAAACGATAGATCAAAGCCATAACCCATCCTTACAGGTTATTCACGACCTCTGCGTACAGATCTTGCTCTGCTGCATCAACGACGAACACAAACGTCACATCTTCGCTTGTCTGCAAACCAAGCCTAACGTGCACATACGATTGACCAAGAACTTTTTCTACAGGTACATGCCGTCAAGATAAGAAACGTATAGAATCGTGATCCCAATCTCTTCAATAAGAAGACCCGATCAATAGATCCATAGTTCCTCAGCTACGCTAACAGGTGCTCCAATAAGAAGATCCGATCTGAAGATCCGTAGCTTATCAACGACGCCGACACATGCTCCAAGATCACACTTTTAACGACGACTGAAGGATCTACATAGAAGCCTGCAACAGAACGACATATGCAAACAATACCGACAAAAAACAATAGGGAATAACACTATATTTAGATTAGTAGCTCTAAATTGGTAAAAGGGAGAAAATCTTAAAGAAATTATAAGTCACAAAGACAACAAACAAAAGAAACCGCGGAGGTTAGAAAAATACAAAGAAGAACAGGTCTACAGTCGAAATCTTGAAAATCAGATTTTAAAAAACTGAAAAACTGCAGATCTAAAACAGCATATTAACAATCAGGTAGGAGAAATACATCAAACATCCTAGTAATATTGCAGATCTGAGACAAAACAACAAATGTTTTCTGAGAACTTGCAAATTTAGGAAGACGAATCGAACTAAACGGAAAGAGGAAAGATGAAGAACAGATCTCGATCTATAAAATATGAAAAACCTACCAAAGAATAGATCGCAGGGAAACCTATAACGTAAATATAAGACCTTGAACTGATATAAAGCATAAAAAAAGGAAAACCAAAGTCTAGAAGCAAGAAGATGAAGAACGGGTGGAGGCAGGTGCTGTATTTATCGTAAACCTTGCGGCCGCTCAACGGTGTAGATGATTAGGAGTCAGTGAAGATTAACGGCTGAAAAAACAACACCGACCTGATATAAAGCACGAAAAAGCAAAACCAGAAGCAAGAAGATGAAGAATGGGTGGAGGCAAGTGCTGCATTTATTGTCAACCCAGCGGCCGCTCAACGGTGTAGATGATTAGGAGTCGGTGAAGATTAACGGTTGAAAAAAGGCCAAGAGAGCCCTCAGTGGGCTTTTTCTTCGTTAAAAAAGGCTAGGAGAGCCCTTGGATTTTTCCTCGTAAAGGCGGTGAGGGGGAATCAACGGCTAGCGTTAGGTCGGGCATCTCCGGAATAGCAGTTTCTAGAATTGGGAGCGAGAGAAAGACAAGCATGCTAGCCTGGATTTCACGCAACGTTGTGGAACGTGGACCTGTGATTTACCGCCTTCACGGGAGCCTGCCGACCACCACCTCTGACTAACGGAAAATTTGAAGTTATCTTTAAATTTAAAGTTTTCTTCGTCAGTATCAACTTCCTTCGAACTTCGTGAACTTCGTATCGGAGACCCTCACAGAAGAAAAAATAAAAAATAATTAAAATCCTAAAACCCATCGCTATCATTATTGTCGGTATTATCCGTTACACAACCCATTACCTCTTCCAGACAACTCATCATCCGAATTATCTCGCTCGCTCTCAAATATATCATTATAATTTTTTCACAAATATAATTATAAATATAATTATGTAATATACAATAATTAATTACAATTTTTGTGAGCATCTCTTAAAAAAATTGGAGGTGTGTCTTATAATATTTAAAATCAAGATTTTAAAGTACCAAAAGTTCTCTCAATAGTATTTCACAAAGATGAGTGTCTTCGGTTGAATAATTTTTTCTCATTTCTAGGAATATTATCTTCAAATTCTTACAAATGATACCAAGTTCCTCGATATGGAGCTAAAAATCCTGAAAGATTTAAATAACCAACATGGACTAGATAATATTTAACTACAATAGAAATTATATTTTATATCAAATAAATAAAAATAAAATAGATAAAAGATTACTACATAAAAATATATAATTTACCTTCAAGTACAAATAGTCTATCTCAACAAATCACTGTTGTCAACAATGATTCCTAACGGTGCAGCAAGACCACTAAGTAGCTACAACCAAAGTTTACGCTCTGGTTTCTCGGGAGCGAAGACGACGTTCGTCGAACAAAGGCTGACGGTACATTAAGAGCTTTCAGCTCTTACTGCAGTGGATGGAACCACCACCACCTCACGAGACTGACACAACAGTCCAAACGGAGAGCTTCACGCTCTCTGGACTTTCGGCGAAGAGGACAACACTGGAGAAGATGAACAGTCTTTGAAAATGCTATCGTGCCTTCCTCTCTCTTCATTAACTATTTAAGCTTAGGTTTTAAAGATTATTACAAAGTGGCTCATGGGCACAATACAATACCTACTCTAAATACCATATTTACATAATCCAAATTGTACAACAATTATAATTAAAAATTCTATCTAAATTACAATACAAGGTATCATAACATCCCCCCTCAAATTGATGTTGGTGAGTCAAACAACAACAATTTGCCAATAAAAAAATTATGTCATGGTTGAAACAATACTTTGGTGAAGACATCAGCCACTTGAAGATCAGAAGAGATATTATTCGGCGCTCCAAAGTGTCGCGGATAGAGTGATAGTCAACCTCAATGTGTTTGGGGTGCTCATGGAAAACAGGATTGGCTGCAATTTGAATAGCACTCGTATTATCCGCATGAAGGGGTATAGGGGAGGTCTAAGGAAACTGGAGCTCAACAAGAAAACCGTAGAGCCAAATAACATCAGAGCATGCAGTAGACATGGCGCGATACTCTGCTTTGGTAGATGACTTGGACACCCGGTCCTGTTTCTTACATTTCCAAGAAATCATCCCCTAAAAACACAAACCAACCCATAGTAGAGTGATAGGTATCGGGGCAACCTGCCCAATCAGCATCACTGTATGCAACTAGTCAAAATCGGAGCCAGTAGGAAAGAATAACCCACGAGCAGAGGACCCGCTCAAATAGCAGATGATACGCCAAACTGCCGCAAAATGAAGGTGCTGAGGAGATGACAAAAACTGTCTAAACCTGATGAACTACGTAGGAGATGTTTGGACGAGTAGTAGTCAAATATATAAGACTCCCTACCAGACAGCAATAGAGAGTCGAAGCTTCGAGGAGAGTCCCTTCATCTTTTCTATATTTGACATTGACCTCCATAGGGGTAGCCACCAAAGATGTGTCATCCAACCCAGCGAGAGTAATAAGATCTTAAATATACTTATGTTGATTTAAAAAAATACTGGTGGGTTTGTGATATACCTCTAGCCCTAAGAAATACGTGAGTTGTCCAATATCCTTCATATGAAAGGTGGCATGTAACACCCGCTGCAGTTTGGTAATTACTCCAGAGTCAGTGCTAGTACTAATGATGTCATCGACATAAACCAAGAGAATGACCATGCCTGCGGCAAACTTATGATAGAATAAAGATGAATCATACTGACTCTGTGTAAACCTGTGGAGAATAAATGTGTCAAGAAACTTCTTTAACCAAGCTCGGGGGGTTTGCTTAAGCCCATACAGAGGATGACGAAGCTTGCAAACTTGATCAAGAGAGGAGATAGTCATACCAAAGGGGAGCTTTATGTATACATCCTCCTGGAGGTCACCGTGGAGAAAGGCATTATTCACATCCATCTGATGCAGCGGCCAAGACTAAGAGGATGCAATGACTTATATAGTACGGATCGTGGTTATTTTGGTAACCGATGCAAATGTTTCCTCATAATTAATCTCATATCCCTGCCTGTTCCCCAGGGCCACAAGGCGGGCTTTGTACCTATCCAACGTTCCATCTGAATGCAGTTTGATAGAGAATACCCATTTACTCCCAAGAGGCCGAATAGTAGGACGGGAAGTCACGATGTCCCAAGTGTGATTTTCTTATAGTGCTTGTAGTTTTGTTAGCATTGCTTTTTGCCAACACTTATGGGTCATAGCCTGTTTATAGCCAGAAGGAATGGAAAGAGAAGACAAAGTAGCTGCAAGTGATACAGGGGAGGGGAAACCATACCTGACAGGAGGGTAAGAACGACGTGTGGATCTGCGAAGAGTGATGGGAGCAGGAGCAAGCGCCAGGACCGAATGGGGAGGGGGCACCAATGCAGTGGGGTGAGGCTCATCAAAGCTCAATAGTCTAGACAGAGATGCAGAAGGTAATGTAACTTGAAAGGGAAAGAAATATTGATTTTCAAAAAATATCAAATTTCAAAAAACGCAGACTTGACCCGCCTGGGTATCATAACAAACATATCCCTTGTGAGAAACGACATACCCAAGAAATACACACATAATTGATTGTGTTGTAAGTTTATGTCGTTAAAGATCAGGTAGATGAACAAAACAAACACAATCGAACGTCCGAAGATCAATGTAGGACGAAGAATAACCAAATAATTTAACAAATGGAGAGACATGATGTAAGGTGGTCGAGGGCAAGTGGTTAATTAAATGAATGGAGGTAGAGAAGGGTGCGGACCATATCAAGAAGGTGACAATTTTTCCGCTCAGCAACGCCATTTTGTTGTGGTGTCGAGGGACAAGAACGCTGAGAGATAATGTCTTTGCTTTGAAGAAATTTCTGAAATTCAGCCGACATGTACTCGCCTTCAAAGTCAGAACATAGTACTTTAATGTGAGCAAAGAACGTGTTTCAATGAGTGTAACAAACCTCTTAAAAATGACAAAAACTTCAAACTTAGCTCGTAAGAAGTAGGCCGAGGTAAACTGACTAAAATAATCAATAATGGTGACAAAGTACTTATTTTGCGCATGCAAGAGATCAATTCCCCAGACATCACTATGAATAAAGTCAAAGCAATGGGAGGCATGCGAGGCATGATGAGGAAATGGTAGAACTTTACTTTTGCCAAGTTTGCATGATTAACAGTCAAAATAAGTATCAAGAGAAGTGCAGTCTTGATTGCCTAATAAACCCGATTTAAATAATGTACGAAGGACATCTGAGTTTCGGTGGCCTCGACTTCTATGCCACATCTTAGTGCCAGAGCCAACAACATTAAATGTAAAAGAAAGTAAAGGAGAATATGGAATAACGGTGGATATAAAGACTCTAAGTTGAAATAGCCTGCCCATTTTAGGCCCTTTCGCGATCACCTTCCCCGACGCTTGATCTTGCACAACACAGACAGAGCGAGAAAATTGAACACTACAATTTTTATTAACCAGTTAACCAACAGACAGAAGGTTTGTCGATAGGTTAGGAGACACAAAGACAACAGCTAAAGAAGGAGAGAGATCACCAACAACACTGATAGGGAGAGTGCTGCCATCAGCACTATTGATGTGCAAGTTGCCATCATACTTTCTGACATTAGAAAGAGACACTACATTGTTGGTCATGTGGTTAGAGGCACCGAAATCAAAATACCATGGTTGAGTAGAGATTTTTTGCTTACCTGAGATTCCAAAAATAGAAAAAGCAGATATGATCATCTGTTGTACCATTTCAGGAGTTAGAGTGGTCGAACTCGCAGGTGATGGAGAAATCAGAAATGCAGTGACGGGGACGACAGTCGACAATGCTGCAGAACTAGAAGTACCAGGGGAGGCATGATTAGTTGTATTCTTCTTCTTTTTAGGGCGAGTAGGGTAAGCTGCGATGAGATGACCCCGCTTCTTGCAGTAGTTACATGACTTATTGGGGGATTCCCGAGCAAAATGACCACATACCTTGCAGGGGAAGCACTGAAAAAAACTCTCATGTCCCGACCCTTATTTTTCCCTTGTGCTACATAAGCCACTGGAGCCAAGATATCAGTCTGGACTCGATGTTCTATCACGCCCTGAGTAGCAAGGCATTGCTCTTCCCTCAGAAGTTCACTCAAACAGGCATCTAGTGACAGCACTGGATGACGATTCATCATATGTCATCGAGCAATCTCAAATTTTGGATATAGCTTCATCAAGAATTGGTCTCGTTTACTGATTTCATGTATGACTTGTCAGTCTGAGAGAGCAACAACCGGGACATTCTCATAAACAATATCAGTGTAGTCTGCCCACAGATTTTGGAAGCCCGAGAAATATTCTTCAATGGAACGACCTCCTTGTGTGAAATTTGTCATTTCATATTCGACTTGAAATCAACGTGTCGTGCTGGTTTGGTGATAAACCTTGTGGAGGTAATTCCACATATCCGCTGCAGTTTTGTAGGGCCTCATATTAAGGACTAGATGAGGCTCAATGGATCCAAGTATCGAGGTCACGACTCTAGCATCCATGATAGTCCATTTTGACAACGCTTCAGCATTGCGAGGTGTCAAGTCACTCCCATCAATATGATCCCATAGGTCTTTCCCATGACAAATAATCGGAACTGAAATTCCCAAGCACTTTAGTTTTTACACGTGAACCAAATAGGAGCAAAATCTAACTTGTCTGTTCATATGTTAAGATCAAAATTTTGCTGAGATTTTCAAAAATACCACCCTGCTGCCAACAAATTCTAGGTCTACCCACAATTTCAAAAATTCCAAATCTGCCCCCACAATTTCAAAAATTCCAAATCTGCCCCCACATTTCCAATATTTTCAAATCTATCCCCAAGGTTTCAGAATTACCAGATATGCCTTCACATTTTCAAAAATTCAAAATGTACCCCCCACTGTTTCTGAAAATTACAAAAACTATGTTATGCAAATAATTGCATTCCAAACTTAGCAAAACAGTGCCGACCGACGTCGAGAAAAAAAATTTAACCTATCTGTTCTCCTTTTCGGTGTGGGACAGTTCTCAGAGGTCGGACAGAGATTCTAACCACCCTCAAGAGCTATGTCGAATTCTGAGTCATCAGACAGAGGTTTGTCGGGTAGAAATTTCTTCGGACGGAGGTAATTTGATCACTCTTCGGATGGAGCAAACTCTGATACCATGTCAATAAAGATTCCCGACAGTGAAGTAAGACCACTGAGTGGCTACGATCAAAGTTTCCGCTGTGGTTTCTCGGGAGTGAAGATGACGTTCGTTGGACTGAGGCTGACGGTATAGCGAGGGCTCTCAGCTCTTACAGCGGTGGACGGAACCACCACCACCTCACGGGACTGACGAAACAGGCCAGACGAAGAGCGTCACGCTCTCTGGACTCTCGGCGAAGAGGATGATGCTAGAGAAGAAGAACAGTCTCTGAAAATGCTCTCGTGCCTTCCTCCCTCTTCTTTAGCTATTTAAGCTTAGGTTTTAGAGGTTATTACAAATTGGCCCATGGGCCCAATACAATGCCTACTCTAAATACCCTATTTGCATAATCCAAATTGTACAATAATTATAATCATAAATTCTATCTAAATTACAATGCAAGGTATAGTAACAAATGCGTCCTTCAGTACACGTGAATCTGTTGTTGATCCCTCCCATCCAGTAAGTACATAAGTGAATTGCATGTCAAATTTACATATTGTCATCACATTTTGTGAGAGATAACCTTTTCTGTTCCCGAACCTTTGTTGTTCTTTAAGTGGGATGTTCGTTTTGATATGAGTTCCATCAATAGCCCCAATACAATCCTAATTATATAATTTTAATTAATATTGACTAACTTTGTATAGTAATCTAAATTTGTTTAGTTAGAGGGCAAGTGATGCTACATTGAAGTATGTATAAAATTTGTTTAAAATCTTCGAGTATGTGCGTTCTAAAGGCCGATTGATGTAATCAGAGTGAAGTTTCAGAATAACATCCAACACCTTGTTAAAATACCTACTCATTGTCCAGTTCAATCTATCAAACATTTATGTTGTGACACTATAGGATTGTTGTTGACCAACAGTTAGAAGGAAATAGGCATGTTATTCTTCCACTTAGTTAGTCGATGTGGCTAATAAAAACCCTCTGCTATTAAGTATTTTTGCCAATTTGAGAAATACAATTTGATTCATCCTGTAAACTTTTCAAATTTTAATAGGTGATTTATCTAATGCCTTTTGCAAATACAACGGATCATTAATCCCACACATTTATCGTAATGGTGTAGATAGTATCTTCCTATGACGATAATAATACATGTTAATCCAACAAAAGTTTCAAACCTTTCTTCGTCTATCATAATAGCCATGAAAATCTGCAAATTCAATCTTCCTAAAAGTCATAAACAAAAATAAACATTCATCTTCGATCCTAACTTATTCATCCATACTCAACAATCATATTCATAGCCATGAAAATCTTTAATTGACCACATCCATACTCATTCACCATATTCATTCACATAATATATTAACACAACAATCATATAAAATAAAAATATTAACCATATTGATAAGTCTTTCAACGTTATAATTCAAACATCGTTATTAATACATAATAATCTTCCCAAAGTAGATATTGTACTTAAAACGCGTTACAAATATTTTCTTGCACAATATTTAAGCCACCCAACCCGCTCTTCTACTGTCATCGCAGTAAACATGGCCTTCTTACTTGGCCTATCCAACCATTCAGGAATGCCATACTTCATGTCGTTCGACAGGTCCGGGATTTCCTTGAGGGCATTGACAATCTTTTTCGACATCGCCCTCATTAGCCTTCATAACATTATTCAATGCTTGAACGATACGGTTACTACATCAATGAGATTACTACTGTCATCAGTGGGCATTTCGCTTCTCTTTCTATGACGACTTGAAGATAACGCTTTACTTATTTGAGATTGCTCAGTTATCGAATCATTTCCGCTAATGAATTGCGATGGAGTTTCCCTAACTACATCGACATTCGGGCTTGTCCGTTGGGACAGGATCCAACTCATGGAGGAGTTCATCGCCCAGATCTACAAGAGTTTTACTATCTATTCCCATGGCTGTTGAGTTTTCCACTGCCAAAGCCAATTTGTTGTAAAGGGGGCAACCTTGTTGTTTATACTTTTCAATATATCTATGCTCCTACAAGAATAAAACATCACATCATTTAGACAACTTGGAATAGAGTTCTAGTAATGCGAAAAAAATACAAAATATTTTATAGTACATCATGATTTACTGACCTTAATGTAGTTTTGCCATACAAAATGATATACAGTAACTCGCTGTGTGGTTACATCCCAACCGAACCCACTAGTATTGAAACAGCTCGTTATCGTTTGGTATGTTTTATTCAATGATCTTGTTCGATTCTTGAGTTGTTCAACAATTTTTTTATTGACTGGGTCTTCATTGAACTTATTGACACATTCCATATATACCTCATACTTCCAAACCCCATTAGGCAATTTGTTCCCTATATTGACCTGCTCGACCAAGAGATCGAGCATTTTGCTTTCTTCGAAGGTCCAAATGTCATATGATCGAGCACATGGTTGTCTTCTTACAACCATTTATAATCTAAATCCGAGATGGTCCTCATGGAAAAAACTTTATCGTACAACCATTACCCGTCATGGAAACAAAAAACCACTAAAAAGAAAATACCATATGGTGGATATTTATAACACCTGAATCTCCTCAACACATAGCAAATACATTCCATAGTGCTTAAAATTTTTCAATAACATTCTAAAACATTCCAAAATTAATCAACTATTTCCATTACAAATGCACTAAACAATGTAAAAACACACACACATCAAGTCCAAAATCACCGAACACCCCTAGTAGAGCCCCATATGACTTCGCAGTCACTATTAATTGTACCTCGTCAATGATGGGGGTTGGGTTTTGTTGGCTAATAGACGTCATTGTAGGCGACTCAGCCTTCTTTGAACTGGACTAAACACCCCAAACCCTAAACCCTAAACCCTATCACCCCAAAGCCGAGAACCCTATTTTTCTAAACCCTAAACCCCAAAACCGAGAAACCTATTTTTTTAAACCCCAAACCCTTAAATACCAAGCATTAAACCCTAAATACAATAAACCCTAACCCTAATCCCAAAATTAAACCCTATAAAGACGATATTGAACCATAAATATCATAAACCCTAACCCTAAATCCCCAAATTATGCACATAAATTAAAATTAAATCAAATACATCACTAAATTAATCGAAAAAAAATTAGGGTTTAAGCTTACCTTCTGAAATTTGGGAAAAACCGAAGTCGTAGGGTGAAATCGAAGTCGAATGGGGAAATCGATACCGAATCAAAGTTGAATAGAAGAAATCGACGCCGAAATATCGAAAATCCAAATTGAAATGGGAAAAATCAAACGAAAACAGGAGGTATTTTGGGGGAAAAGAGAGTAACGACAATGAAAAGGGAGTGGGAGGTTGAGAAGGAGAAGATAGGGAGGCCGAGAGGGATAAGAGTGAGGGAGAAGTTAGCGGGAGGCCGAAAGGGAGAGTGAGTGCGAGGGAGAGGAAGAGGCCGAGAGGACGTTCACAGTGAGAGGGAGAAGGGAAAGGAAGGGTGATAGAGAGAAGGGAGAAACGAGAGGGAGTAGGGAGAACGAAGATGCTACAAAGAGAGCGAAGAAAAAATTTGAGGAAGAAGAAATGACGAGAGACAGAGGAGAGACAAAAAAAAAGGAAAAAAACGACGAGGGTTCGAATCGCGGCGCCAGAGTCATCTGGATGATTCGCAATATGCTATGGAAACCAGATTCCCAAAATTAAACCGTGGAGATAATTTTCGGATTCATCTTAGTCATCTACATAACTTGAACTTTGGTACTCCACTAACAACGACAAATGATGAACTGAATAATGCGGCTGAAGTTCATATCCTGAGTAAAGTTGACTAACCCCCATAAGTAATTGGGACTACCTTCGTTGACCCACAATCAATGCAATGGGCCTCGGGATTATCTTAGCTGAGGATGCTACAGGCAGCGAGTCATTCATAAGAATAACAATGGAGGCCAACATGACAATAGGGCTATAGGCCCTCAAATAAGTTAAATTATTTGGATTACCTTCATCAGCCCATGGTGAAGCCAATGGGCGTCCGGATTAGATTAACGGAGGAGGAACGAGTTAGCGAGTCATTCATAAGAACATCAACGTGGCCCATATAAATTTTGGCCCATTGCAGGCTCACTAGTCTAATATCTTCGTTGGCCCAAAGGTCGTTGGTTCATAAGTCTATGCACATGGATGCCCACCAGAGTTTGCCCATTGTTTGTCCACTCGGTCTTGGCTCATAAAGAGGCCAACTAGTCTTCAATCCATTGGATGCTCATATGTCTGAGGCCCACAATTGGCCGGTTTTCATAGTCCCATAAGGGGTCCATTTGAAGTTGGCCCATTGAATTATTTTCGGTTTTATTCAGCCCATATATCATATGCCCAGAAGCACAATTTCGTATGGCCAATTTCAGGTTAGCGCCAAATAATTCGGAGGCCCATGGCCAATCACTTTTATACCAATTTACGATTTTTTCTCAAATATCATTGAAGGCCCACTAATCTTGGCCCACTTGTGGCTCAATTGATGGCTGGGTCCCATTATGGGCCCACTTGTGGCTCAATTGATGGCTGTATCCCATTATGGCCCATTTGGCTCTGCCGATTCTAGGCCTATTCTTTGCCCACTTGACCTTGGCTCATAAGAGTCAGTCTTCGGTCCATTGGCTTCTCAAATATCTCAGGTCCCAATGGGCCCATTTGTCAAAGTCCCATAAGTAGTCCATTTGACATTGGCCAATTGGACCAATTTCGGTTTTAGCGCCAAATAACAATTGTGGAGGCCCATGGCCAATCGTTGAATGACTCCTTGTCTTGGCCCAATGGTGGCCCAATTGACGTTAGCTCATTAGTCTTGTCCCATTGTGGCCCACTTAGCATGACAAGCTTGGATAGCTTCGAATTAAAAGATGTGTTTGTTAGCAGTTTCTCTTTAAAGATCATCCTTGGAAAGAGATCCTCTTCTGAGACAACGGACAACTCTTTTTACTTTTGGATTCATAAATTCAAGCACGTAATATTTCTTACAAATACCAGTGAAAAACCAGCGAGGAAGAGCACCTGATTTAATATAAAAAAACTTGGAAAGCATCGCAGCTCTGAGCATCTGGGTCATCGTCCCGGTCCCATCTGAGCCCTCTTGCTTTTTTCTCAAAAACGACATAAAAAACAAATATAAGAACCAGACACATACAACATTTCATTCTCATTATTCACCAGATTCTGTCATCAGCATGCCTGATGCATCGATCCACCTATAAAATAGCATAAACAAATTAAGACCTCCTACGGATTTACAGGAAGGGAACTGCTGGTTTGATACCTTTCTTCATCATTTAAGGAGTCACCACATCTTCCGGCTCGTTCCGGCCTCTCTCCTTTTCTTTCACTCCTTGAGACTGGTCATAGTCTTCTTTCAGAACACAAAATAAAAAACATAATTAGCATGCGAAGGAAGATTTGATCGGTGGCAATCAATAAACCTCCTTTAATTTCCTCCGCATAATATTCTCGTCAGTTTAGAAGGAAGAATTAGATCGATGCGTGGAAGGCTCACCGCGGTGTTTTTGACGGCTCATATTCGCTTTTTCCACTCTCTCCTCCTCCAAGTTCTCGTACCGTGCATAAATCCCTCCAAATCCTTCTTCATCGCACCGAGTTGCGTAAGCCTCTCCAAACGATTGGGTCATCACGTCTCTATACAAAGACCACACATCAAAAAGACTCCTCTTCGTGCCCACAACTGACTTCAAGAGAACGATTAAAAACTAAATAAGAAAAGGAAGCTACAAATCACCCATCCTTCTTCGCCTGGGGCTGGTTGGGATCCATATCCTGGTCAGTCTCGTCCGACGATTGCGTAGACAGGGCCTTGGTCAGCCGAAGTGAGATGAAAGCCGATTTTCGGCGGCAGACGGCTGATTTGGCGGGGGATAGGAGAAGTGTATTCGATTGGAAACAGAGTAATCGAAGTGCAGGCAGCATCGTTTCCCCTTCAAAACACCTCTTGATTTATAATGCAAAAGAAGGACAACCGATCAAGAGCAGTTGAGCTTATCTGTATTATGAACCCACCGGTAATGGCACGGAAAATAGAAAAGAATTCTTCGACTTTTACCGATAACATACGTCATTCCTGATCTTGGTCAGATCAGAGACAAAAGCAAACTCGGTGAAGGGAGACACGTTGCTGGCAGCCAAGTGACGTGTCGATAAAGTGGCAGCAGGTGGTGGCGGGCGATGGCCGGGCCCAATGGGTTGGACAAGCTTCGTGTTAGCCCATGATGAAAAATCCACTCAAAATATTAAACTATTATTTAATAGAGATTACGGTCATGGGCGTCAGGAGGAGGCCCAATGCGTTAGCCCATGATAAAAAAATGAATATGCCGTACGAGTGACAGCTATTGTACGAAACGACAAGGACTGAAGGAGGTCTGTTAGGTCTTGATATCAGAACTCGAAATAAAGAAAATTAGGAAAACAACTGCCGCTGCAACCGTACCAGCATCTGAGCTTTAAACTTCATCTTCCTCCCTAGGCTTTTAGTTTCTGGAATTTCAAATTTTAAATCTAAAAGTTGAGCTGCATGCATGCAAAAACCAGAGGAAAGGATTGGAGAGAGCAGTGAGCAGCGGCAGAAAGCCAGAGACTACTATGTACTAGCCTCTCTAAAGTTTAAACATTCAATTCTCAAGGTACCGTCCTCCGATGTCGACTCTAAGCTCCAGTACTCTGTAGAGGTATGGTCCACCATCCGCCATGACTGATCCTTACAAATCTCACATGAGAAAGCGCGAATGAAGTCTGGCCTGTTTTAGTAAAATCAATAGATTAGTCGATTCAGGGTGAAAAAATGAATGGGGAAGGGACCCAGTGGACAATGAAAAGAAGAGAGGAGGCAAAATCTATCCTTGCCGGAGAGAGTGGCAGAGACAGGGGAAACAAAATACAGACATGGGAAAAGGGCAACGATGACTGACATGGGCAGCGGAGGTAGTTCAGCGCGGGCAACGGAGACGCTTTCCTTCGGTCTCCAATAGTGAATGAATCGAATTGACCAGTAGAATGGTTGGTAAGAGAGACTAAAGAACTGCCCGATCTGCTCCTTTCTCCTTTTCTTCTAGGTTTGTCCTTTTGAAGCAGAACAGTTGTTTATCCCGATGAGGTAAGGACTGACACTGTTTTTTATAGTTTTTTTTTTTTTTAACTAGATGTGATTTATTTACTTCTCCTGCTTCTGAGAGTTTGAATTGAACCCGAGAGAACAGATTGTTCTCCTCAAAATCTCGACCGTCTTCCTTGAGACGGCACCGCCAAGTCCGGTTTTGGGAGGAAACGGCAGTTGTTTTTTTCCGACCAAAGGGCAGAACGGTGACATCAGTGAGCAGCCACAACAGCCAGAAGGGACTGAGGTTGAAATACGTGCACGCGCTCGTGGCTGCCTATGTAAAAGAGCCCCACTCCGCTGCGGTATGCTCTAGCTCTGCCCTATACTCTCAGGCTCCACCTCCCGCAGCTTCAAACACCGCAAACCAGAAGTTCATCGGTGGCTCGACGGAGGCGCTCAACATTTTGCTTCGTACAAGGTGAAAAGAGTCACGACACCTCTGCAGCAAAACTGAGACGGGCATAAGATCTCAACCAACTCTTCGTCTCCCGAATTAGATGATTCAACTGCGACTGCAATTACCATTAAACAGGGGGGAAAAAGAAAGTGTTTTCCTTCTTTAGGAACAGGTTCAATTCATCGTCATCTCTGTGATTAATTCCTCGTATACGCCGCGTGTTTTGCAACTCTTTCTGGGAGCAGTGAAGCAGAGGGTGTATGACATCCGAACACAAACCATTAACTACTCGAGTACTTGGTTTCTCCTCGACAGAACTCATAATTTCCACCTGGAACTAAAGCTTTTCACCGGCGATAAATCATTGGAACGAATGCAACGGTTCTTGCGATGCATGTACTACGTTTGTTCAAGCCGATTAGATACGAGTTCATGATTCTTTTTTGAATTATTTTGCCACCATTGGCAGAAGGTGATATTTCCGTAATTCGTGTTGCTCGGACTCGCCGGAGAGATGCCAGTTTCCAGACGCTCGAGTACTGGAGACCCAAACAGCTACGAGCTCTTTCCCCTGCTTATAATCCTGCTGGGAAAATACAGATGGGGCTAGACTGCAACAACCTAGAACTGGCAAGCATACCCCTCCAAGCCGTAAAACAGATCGGTAGTGGACGACAACAAGAATTGCACAGGAGAACTTGCAACTGCCATTAGGAATGGGAAAGGCAAAGCATAGAACAGGCATCTGCAATCAGTACACCCTTGCTCCAAATAGGGGAAGTAAATAGCTCAATTCGTGAATTGTGGAACTGCTTTCTGCACTTTCTTATTATTTCTTATATTATCAACTCCGCCATTAGTACTTATTAGTCAAGAAAATACCTACCGTTAAGATGATGGTAGTCAAGAAAAATCCAAACTCAAAATCGTCTTCGTTCTGTTTTTCCTTCTCAAATCCAAAACACTGTATTTGGCAGTTATATACAGACTCAAAATAGAACCATTTCTATTTTTACAATTGCTATTAATCAAAACATGCAGGAAAGGTTAATTAAAAGAGAAAAAAAAGCACAGCGCAACCATTTGTGCGTTAATGAAGTTCTAAACAGATCCATTTATCAGACGAGACGAAGAAACTCCTTGCTCCTCGTGGCAGATGCTTACCGGTAGAGATGAACTGAGAAAGACCGTCGGCGGAGCCATGGTTGCAGATAAAAAAAACTAGGCAATTCTGTTGAAGGAGCGCCGAAGAGTTCAAAAACTCAACAAAAAAAAAAAAAAAAAAAAAAAAAAAAGACGCAGAAAGGCGTTCGGCGGATTAATTTGCAATTAAGAAAAAACAGAACCGCCGGTTACCGCCAAGCAGAGATGGAAAGAAGAGGGTTTTCGTTCCAGGCAAGGGATAGAAATCCAGGCTGGGACTCGATCAATGAATAGAGTGGACTGTAATTCCAGAGAAGAATTTTGGCCTGACTTACGGCATAATGGCTCAGTGAAACGGATTTGAATCCACATCCTTCCATTAAATCCTTCCATTGCGACTTCTCCTCCAACCTCTCGCGCCTCTTGGCACCTTCTTCCGGACCCACAACGCCCATAATGCGCCTCCCTAGCAGAAGCCTCTCAACCTTGACTCGCTCGCTGGAATCCCTCGCCATGGTCGGCTCCAGGGACTCGAACACTGAAGAGTAGTACCGCAACGCGTTCTTGAAGCGGTCGACGAAACCTAACCGGTTCAAACTCGCTTCGTACTCGCCCAGAGTCACCACTCTGGGATTCAGAGATTTCGCCAACCGGAGCACCTTCTCCACCGCCTCCGAGGTCTCCGACAATAGATTGTACAATTGAAGCATGAAATTCACTCCAAGGACTTCCTCCGAATCGACTCGGAAACAGGATTCGTCCAGCTCCTGGATAGGGTTCAGAATTGGAATGAACTCGAAATCGAGATTAAGCAACTTAGCAAAATCGCGAAGGCGAGCTCCCGTTGCCTTCAAAGAAGCCGAGGGAGAGGGGCCCAGTGCCGGAGCAGGAATGCCGGAGATGCGGATCTTAGCAGGCTTTCCGGTTGATCGAGTAGCAAGAGCTTGCAAAAGCGCGGCCCACTGAACGCCCTGAACAATCCCAAAATCGACTATGTGTATCCGGTCAGCCGTCTCTGTTGCCTCAAGAATGGCTTGGTTTGCAGTGAGATGTGCGAATTTGGAGTAGGGGCAGGCATCATTGAGGGCCTTATAGGACAGAGTAAAATCTTCCGGTGACGAGTCGAAGCAAAGAGGGGCCTTTCCCAGGCGGCTGTAGAGTGCTTCAGCGAAATGAAAAGTAACACGCTCCTTCGGATCCCCACGGTCGGTGGTGGTCTCTCGCAGACGGACGAGGGTTTTGGCCGCTCGATCCGGGTCGGAATCGGCCATGCGGGCACAGTCGAGGAGGGAAGCGAGGAGAGGGGAGTCATGTGAGTCGGCCTCCGGCGAAGCGTCTTCTCTAAGTGTCTCCGTCGTAGGAAGCGGAGGGTGCGAATTTTCCGGCGGCGGGGTTTGACCCCACGTAACCGTAGGCGGATGAGGAGCAGGAGCGGTAGTACTCTGGTGGATCGGAGCGTTAGTGCTGGGCTGGGTTTGAGGGGTGAAGGCGACGAGGGGGTTGAGATCGGAAGGGGGGTTGGGAAGTCGAGCAGAAGAGGAAACAAAGGGATCAACAAGAATGGAAGAGAAGTCGCAGCAGCTATCGGTGGACTCACCCATCAGACTCTCCATCCACTCGTCCGAGTCGAAAGCCGCAGCGGTACCGGTGCCAGGCGTTCCCAAATCGGAGAGAGGGAAGACGGCAGGGACGTGGTCGAGGTGGGGGAAGAGCGAGACGGTAGCATCGGGGGCCCCAGCAGCTGGGCCACCGAGGTGAAAGGCATCGGCGAAGCCCTGAGTGGCCGTCCCAAATCCAAAGCGATCATCGCTGGAACGGGCGAAAAAGGTAGGGTTGGAGTGACCGGGCGCCCAAGGGGTGGGAGCGAAGGCGGCGTTAAGTCCAACACCGGCGGAGAGTTGCTGCTGCTGCTGCTGTTGCTGTTGCTGCTGCTGCTTCTGTTGGATCACCTGTTGAGCGATCGCCATGAGATTACCGCTATCCGCACACATGAAGGCCATACTCCCTCCTCGAGTATTTTCTTATCTTTCCGGCAAATCTAGCCGGGAGAGACCAGCAATGGTTAGTTGAGAGAGTCAGCAGAGGCGCTACGGGATTTTGAAGCTCAGGCTGAATGAGGAAAGACGCCTCAAATGAAAACGATAATAACGCTCATTTCACACTGTCCATCACTGTATCTCTATTTAGCTGAGCGCACTGTGTACTCTCTGTAGTCACTATTTGCTTCTACTGGCTCCTGTAGAGATATACAGGAAGCAGCCGAACTGGATAGCGAGAACAGAAGAGCGAAACAAAAAAAAACACAAAGGCTGTCGCCACTCGCCAGTCGGTCTCTCTCCTCCCTTCAAATAAAAATCCATGTGATGAATTGACGACGACTACTCGGTTCTCACCGTCGGAAACTCCGGGCCGCCCCTCAGATATCAATCTATCATCCAAGAAAAAAAAGCATCATTGGTCATGAAAGCGTTAAAAGTGGACCACGCGGTGGGCCCGAAAAGATAGATTGAATATATACAAAAAAATTCAAAAACTAGAAAAAAAAAAAAAAGAGATAGATTGACGCAGAGGAGAAGGAACCGGCTTTGTCGCTTATTTGTAGAGGCCCACCGTCTTTTTCTACCTTTCGTGGGAAAGGCCCACTTCAGTTGTGTTTTGGGCCGAAAGTGACGTGGCAGTGCCTACTATGTAATTTTTGAGCGGGACCCACCAGTCATCACATCCAACCGCGTCCATATACGGCGCCCGTCGAGTCGCCTTCTTGAAGACGTCAGCGGAGCCCTCTTTCGAGGTCGATCCAGTCTGTAGCCGCAGTCAGTAATTGATCCGACGGTTCCGGTACGATTCAAACTGGGCCACAGTTCAGCTTTTTACCGGTCCAAAAGTTCGAGAAAAAAGTGGAGAGCCGAAGGCGAGTGCAGTGGTAGCCGTGTAGTATTGTCGTACCTCCAAATTAAATACGTATCGGAGTGTATCAGCCGAGACACCTCTGAATTCCGAGTCATATCGGACGATACGCAATATGTATCACCGATACGGTTAACCCTTATAGAGGGTAAATTAGTAATTATATTTTTAAAAACTATTCTCCATTGCAACTATTTTGTTAAAAAATTAAATAAAATTATAGAATATAATAAGAATAATTTATTTATATATTACTTTAATTATTATTATATTTATTATTAAAATATAATGTATTTACAAATTTTTTAAAATTAAAAAAAAAGGTAAAAATGAGGGAGAGGAGGTGTCGCTATCAGTGGCTTGCGCGGTTACGCAGGAAGGAGAGGTCTATTCGAAAAGTAGGAAGTGGCCATCTGGAATGTAGGAGGAGGCGCCGTTCTTTTTGGACGGCTGATGGGGCCATCTGTGGAACCAGCAGAAGCTCATAATGGTGGGCCCTACCATGTCGGTTCGACCACCTTCACTCGCCGGAGTCCGTCGGAGGAAAAGCCAAGAAAATCGCTGATCTCATAACGAGAGAGAAAAGGAAGAAGATTTGAAATTTGTAAACGAAGAAAAAGAAAAGGTGAAAATTCCGGCTTCCTCCCTCGATTCCAAGCTTCGAACCGATTAAATAGAAGACCTCAGGAAGGGTCGCCCGCCGCCCCTCGTTCGCTTTTCCGTTTTCGTTTCAGATTTTTAGTACAAAACGTTAATATTCTTTTAAAAATATTTAGTCCAAAGCCTTCTTACCCTAAACCCTAAAAAAGACTCAACTTAAACAGGGTTTAAGGGTTTAAACCCTAAACAACTCTGGTGAGTTTTGACAAATAAACCAAATTCTCCCTTTGTTTTTGGGTATTCGTAGGGTTTAGGGTTTATAAAGCTTATATGAACATACATGTTACCTTGTGAGACTGCCTCCTATGAGACTATCGTGTGACACTATCGAGTAGGACCCCGAGTTTCAAACCAAGTCTTATATTCTAAAAATGGTGGTATTAGTTGAGGAATATGAGATTAAAGAAGGTGCCCCAAATGTGTTATAAGTATGAGTGACTAATGAAAACTCCATTCCACCTAACAAAACCCATGCAAAATAGACCCTTACCAATATCTCTAATGTACCAAACTTGAACAACATACCCTTGTAGCCATTAGTTGTTAGAAGGTGTAAATAGGTAAGACTGAAAACGAGTTAATGGTTATTGCATTAATACCGATTTACTTAAAAGTGATAAAGGGTATTGTTTTAACCATTTATTTTAAATTATTCCCCAATATCGGTCAGGTAAATAGGTAAATGAAAATATTTAAAATTATGAAATTGGGTAAACATTCTTTAAATTATGTGATTTTATAAAATAAATCGATAATCAAACAAAATAATAAATATTTTGTGTCAGGATAGTTCCATCCACTCTTGTAGGCAGTAGCTTTTCTTACCTAACAGATCAGTCTGTTGGATAGTATTGGCTAGCTGCTATCATGGTATCAGAGCTGGGCACGCCACGTCTTGCATTCGAATCTCATGAGAGGCGGTCAAGAATGGGCGGATCGGTCTATTGGATAGTATTGGC
Organism: Aristolochia californica; assembly: GCF_029961685.1. Taxonomy (NCBI): domain Eukaryota; kingdom Viridiplantae; phylum Streptophyta; class Magnoliopsida; order Piperales; family Aristolochiaceae; genus Aristolochia; species Aristolochia californica. The sequence continues at coordinate 1,103,962 of NW_027181826.1, read as the reverse complement.
TAGCTGCTATCATTTTGTTCTATTTATATAAGAAGAATTGTGAAACAGATAATCGAGTAAAACTGTCAAAGGTGATGACTTAGTGTATGTCATTAGGTATTGCAATAACGTTTTTTAAGTATAAAATAAGAAAAGAAGGAAGGGACACTTTTGACTTCAAGTAAATGAATTGGGTAAGGAGGGTGTTAATAATAATAAGCTTCATGATTCATTCCCTCATATTAGTAATAGAGTCTGAGTAGGTGATGACCGTTGTAACGGTGGGGTTTGACAAAAGGCCAAGCTTTAGTGAGATCAGCTAATTTGACTATGATTAATGAATTCTATGATGAATCCTTTATTTTAGAGACTTGGCTTAGAACATCTCATAATCAATCTCTTTTGTTGACTTAACTCTTCACCAGTCGTTAATATTATATAATAATTATTTTAATATATATATTAATTATAATTAATCATTTTTTAATTTTTTATAAGATGGTAGTTATATTAAAGGAGGGGATGGTCCCAAGACCAACTTGGAGGACTCCACCCCAAGTGACTTTAGTGTCTTGACCATGGCATAGGAGTAAATAAAATTTTTAAGAATTTAAGAATTTTTTTTGCCCTATTTCAGTCTTTAGCCTATTTTTTAAAATAATTTATAATAAATATTATATTGTATAAATAAAATATTAAAATATATAATATTTTAAAAAAATAGGGCATAGGAGTTATTTAGGTCGGGTTTGGTAAAACTCATCCCTACCTATATATCATTGTCTCATTCGGGATTTTTGGTACTGAGGGTTGATCAAATACGAAAATCATTTGGTGTAAAACACGTGAAATGATATCTCAATTTTTTTATCATGATCAACGATTATATCAATGGCAATCTCAATTGTCTGATTATCATGAGGCAATTGAGATAGCAATTTTACATTTTTTATACCAAATGATCGGAGCAGCTGAGATAGCTCTTTGGTAATCAAAGTGACTTTGTATGATTTTGGTAGTCAAAAGCTATACGGCCCCGTTAATGGAGTGAGAGTGGACGAGAGTGTAGGGGCGTGACGCAATCTCTTGGGGTTGAAGAAGCTCCAAACTGCGAACTAAGTCTCTTTCAGCAGTCGGCAATCCACAACAGACTCTTGAAATATTAAATTTAATTAACATGGGTTAAACAAGGGAAGACGATGATGCGTAATTCTGCAGTCTTCGGCTCTGTCGTCGTCCCCGGACTGACATTTGAAAGATGTTTATCTGTGTTTCGTCGCAGAGACGCAAATGGTGACGTATTGAATCGAAGCGGGATTGGTGCTGGTTGCTGTTTGGCTGTTTTCCTGCACTTGAATTAGAAGTTTTCATCTTCTCAAAATAAATGAGAAAGAAAATCGCACTGGCTTATATATCCAGCAGTCTCACTCTCTCACCGCGGTTTCTGGCTCTCTGCTATTAAAAATGCGTTCTGGGATTCAATCAAAGTCACATCAGATGACTGATGAAGATGGTCTTCGTCTTCCACCCACCAGAGCGAGTGCAATATTTCCGCTCACGGCCCCGTCTCCACTAAAGAAAGAGAGGCCCGGGGATGGATGGCTCATTTCCACCGGCGAGGGATGGAGATGGCCTTCAATAACTGGACGTGCGCACCGTCTGTGCATGAACCACAGCAGCAGCAAAGAATCCGAAAGTGAGCAAAACAAATCATATCTTCTTCTTCCTTAAAATGGAAAGCTTTCGATCACCTCTCCCCATTAGGCATTAACCACTACAGAAGTTGACAGTGGTCCTGTCCTTGTCTCAGAGTTAATCTCCTGATTCAGACCTCCTCCACTGCCCACTGTGCACTTTCCTTTCCATTGGTGCCATGAAGATGGATCCACCCTCGATTTCACTTCCGAAAGCGACTTCCATTTTCCACTCCAGTTATTGGTTGATGTCGCAGCCATTATAATGATAAGTACAATCAATGAGGTTAGTGGTCCAGTATGAATGATCCATGGCGCGCTGCTGCTGCATGGTCTTGGATCCAAGAAGAAACCACTTTGGTGGCAACTTTCGTTTTTAAAGCAAGAGAAGAAACTTTCAAACTTTCAGCCTTTCAGATTCGTGGAGTGTGAACTTCTAACGCACTCCAGCCGTGCTTACTTGTTGACTTTAAAGATTGATCGATGAGATATCTCCGTTTAATCGAAGAAGACTCCTGCAAGTTTCTCTGTAAATGTACGATGTGATCGTCACTGTTCACTGGTCACTGGTCACTGGTCAGTACCGAGACTGGTAGTGGGGAGATCGAGGTTTCAGTGGCTGACGTACTGAAGGGAGGAGGCAGTGAGCTAGGCAGGAGCGGATGGATGATGAAGGTTTCTTCTTCGGAGAGAGAATCTTCAACGAGGCCATCATTGTTAGGAAGAGGAGCTTGTCTTCTGAGCAGTCGAACCAGGCAAAGAAAGAGAGAAAACCTCTTCAGGTCTCTGAGGAGAAAAAAGACAGTGACCTTGGGTATTATGTCTTAGTCAAAAAGACAATCAAGGTGTCCAAGGATTGATCATTCAAAAAAATCAAATGGATTCGAACGAAAAATTCAGTAATGATTCCAAATGGGGAAAGAGACTCTTCATCCATCTCCTGTGCCAGTGCACCTGAAGCTCGTCTTTCTCTTCATTCATGCATGCCTAACGAAGCTACCTGGAGAAGCAAATCAATCTTAGTCTATCTTTCTCCATTTCTACACAAACATCATCTGATCTGGTCTCCTGGGTTTGAAACCAGAGGTGCTTCATTACAGTCAAGAATGTTGAGTAACACCACCTCTGGCTTCATGCAGCTGGGTAATCTCTATTTGATCATTAAAATTGATAAAAAAAACACACTCAAATGAACATCAATTCAGGAAACATAAATATAAAAAAAAATTAAATAGCCTTAAACTGTAATCCTTATTAATTAAATTTCTTTAATAAGGAAAGGAAATAGAAAAGCTGAAAGAAAAAACTTTCCCGGAATCAGAGAGCACTGCTACCAAAGCAACTCTGCTGAATAGAAATGAAAAGGGGAAAGAAACGAGTGGGTAGACCGTGGGTGTTTTCTGGAATTGCTTGGTAAGACCGTTTAAAGAAGCCAGGTGACAATGTGAAGGGAGACGATGATGAGAATGTTTATCTATAAAAATCTGGATTGCATCGTCGTCTTCTTCTTAATGAATCCCTACCACCAAAGGAAACAAAAAGATAAACAACGACTGCAGACATTAATGGAGGCTGTGGACGATATGACCCACCAGCTCACCTGAAGCACACGGTGGTGAAATAAGATGGTGAAATGTGGGGGACCGCCTCTCGCCCCTCGCCTAGACGGAGGAGGAGGAGAACATCACTGCAAAGGACGGAGGGAGAGAACATCACTGCAAAGGGTGGCATCAAGCCGAGCCTAAGTCCGAACCTGCCTATGTTCGAGCCGAGCTTCGAGCTGAGCCGAACCTTATCTCGAGCCTAAAATTATTATTGAGTTCGAGCCCACCGAGTTCGAGCAGAGCTTCGAGCCGAACTCGAGCCCACCGAGTTCAAGCAGAGCTTCGAGCCGAACTCGAACCTCAACATACATTTAAAGCTTTTCAAAAAATATATATCAAATAAAATATATGTAAAATTATGTATACATTTTATATAAAATTGGGCATGACCTATATATATAATACATATATAGGATTAGGCATAACCTCTACTTAAAATTAAGCAAATTTTATATATATAATACCTGTATAAAATTCGACATGACATCTATTTAAAATTGGGCATAATCAACATACATAATACCTACATAAATACTCCATAAAATTATTTATATATTCCATAAACACTCCAATAAATTGTTTATACACTCCATAAAATAGTTTAAACACTTCATACACCGCATAATATTATAAATAAATTTCATACAATAATCAAACATAACAAAATTAAATGAAATATCACTATTAATTTACAATCACCCAAATAAAAACTATAAATCCATTATAAATTTACAAACTATAGTTATTTCTCTTCATGCTAGAAAATAATATACGTCCTTGCTTGAGCAAAATCTCCACCAATGACAAAAACAAAAAAATAAAATTAGTTATTGTCAGTTAAAAAAATACTCTTCCACTACTAGTTACTTAATGTCGTTAAAAATATTAAAATTACCATGATGAGAAAAACATGAAAAATCATGTAGCTAGTAGCATTATCTTTGCACTATTCTTCTCAAGCATTAATCATAAAACTAAATTTTAATAAATAAAAATAAAAAATATACTAAAAAATATCGTAATAAATAATTAATCAAAGAAATTCACCTTTTGATTTTTCTTTATACCGTGAAGAGCCCTAACCCAATCACTGTTACAAATTAAAGTTTGAAATGTATTTGGTACTAAGGAAGAACGATACGAGTTTATTACTCTACCACCAGCACTAAATAATGACTCTGAAGCTACTGTGGATATGAGAATTATAAGGGGGGTTAGTCAACAAACTTAAAATTTGAAGTTCATCTTCATCTCTTGCTTCAAATTCATTTAATTCCTCTACATGAGATTCAATTTCAAACTTGGTGTTAGTGTGGACGAGTTTATATACATTGGAAAACAGTTTCCAGTGTTAGTGCCCCAAAATAAGAAAAAAATAAAAAATAAGAAAATGAGTAACTTATAATAGTATACTTAATTAAAACATAATATTTAAACCCCAAATTAGGTAAAACAAACATGATTACAACACAAATAACTAATTTAATGTATAATTAAAATAAACTAATATATTAATTAATTAAATTAGATATTATATTATTTAATGATTGCAGTTTATTATACATTAATAAAATAATTACGTGAGCCAATTAACTGTGTACATGATTAATTATAAAAAATAAACAAAAAAAATTGATCAAATGCTAACTTTAACACACTATATTTTTACATATTATTGCATCGTCCACAGGAAAAACAGGTTGAGAATAGGATTTGCAAGCTTTTTTTTTTTTAATAAAAATCACACGTGCGAAACTCGCATGTGTGAACTGCACGTGCGAGTTCGTACGCTGTGTAGGATGGAGCGTCGAGGGGGGAAAATAATCTCCCCCCCCCCTCAACTTAGGTATCCGAACTTTAGGTATCCGGGGGTTCTGTGCGTTCCGGCGAGAGCGGTGACCGGCTGATTTGACGGTGACAGCAGGCGGTGGTAGGGGGTGACGACGACGTGAGAGGGTCCATATCAACCGCTCTAGTTGGGATACAACGAGGCGAGGGCAACGCTACGGGAGTCGACGACGACGATGAGAGGCAAAGAAGGCAATGAGGCGGGGGAAGGATTAGGTGCAGCGACGGCGGAAGGGGCACCGACGGCGAGAGGGAGAAGGGAGATGGAGGCCGAGAGAGGGAATTTCGGAGGAAGAAAAGAGAAGGAAAGGAGGAGACGAAGAGAGCGAGGGCGGGAGAGAGATCGATTTTTTTTTTTCAGGAGAGAGAGTGCGAGACTCCCAAAAATTTGCCCCATCCCACCGCTCATTAAATTAACGAGTCGGCTCACGAGCCAACGAGCCGAACCTACTTTGCTCGAGCTCGGCTCGTTAACCTAAACGAGCCCATTTCTGAGTTCGAGTTCGGCTTGAACTCGATATATAACGAGTCGAACCGAGCCAAACACGAGTTGGCTCGGTTCGAAGCCACCCCTAATCACTGCTATACTATGTTTTCTTCTTTCAATAATTTGTTAAGGATAATCCCAAATATATTAGTGAGTACATACAAAGATCTTATGTTTATTATTTAGCAGAAGAGTTTTCTAAGTGGTTAATTATTTTGGGATAAGGCATTGAACCTAATTTAACGTAGTATTAGAACAAGGTTTTTATATGTGGATATCTACTTAAATTATCTACGTGCCACAGTTGGCAAAAGAGGTTTCCTAAGTAGCTAGTCATTTTGGGATAATGTTTTAGACCCAATTTAACATCATTCTAACTTGTTTTTGGTGTTTTCACCTTCCTTCTTATCCCAGCTTCAGCTTCTTGATTTAAAGAAACTTACAAGTTCAACACCTATCTACCATTTTATCTTGCTTATTTATTAACACTTCGATCGTAATCGTCTAAGGGTGTGTTTGTGCCAACCGGAAAATATAGAAAAAAAAATTATCATGCGAAAAATTAGAATTTTCATTGACCAAAATTCGTCTTGCCTTTAAAGAAATGTTAAAAAATAAGAAATAAGTTTCTTATAGCTCTAAAAGGAAACTAGAGGAAAACAAGCTAAGAAGCACTGAAATAGTTCGCCATCAATTATCTTGAGTTATTTTTTATTATTTATAAAAAAATAAGTTTACTTCGAGTTTAAATGCAAACATTATAACTAATTTTTTCCTTGTTTTCTATAACGACACAAACGGAATCTTATATAATCATGCATTACCCCCTAGGTATGAGAGACATGTATGCTGGAAACCAGTGCGCTAAAAGGCTCAAACCTTGTAGGAAAACAACCGCACAGATCTTATATAAGGGCTGGCCCAACATAAATATCTCAACACTCCCCCGCACGGGGAAACCCTTGGAAATTCGGGGCCCGTAGAAAGCGCACGGGGACAACTGTGGAAACGCGGCAGGAACGGGATTCAAACTCGGGACCAACCTACTCTGATACCATGTTGAAACCAGTGCGCTAAAAGACTCAAACCTTGTAGGAAAGCAACCGTCCGGATCTTATACAAGGACTGACCCGATATAAATATCATGAGGGATGCAGAAACAAAAAACATGTAATGGGCTTTTCGAAACATTCTATGCACTGTGTCTAGAGCCGATGTTCAGAAGAATTTAACTTAACGTGGGAACGACGATTGAAGAAGCTAGTAAAACGGATCAGTACGTGAATATTTGGATAAACTCGAACTTTCTTTTCACCAATCGTTTGCTTCTCTCTTGAGGCTTCTCAACGTTGATGTATAATCTTCTGTTGCATCCGCAGCTTAAGAAGTGGAGTCGATCTTGAAGCAGTCTTCAGTCCTCTGTCATTTGATTTTACAGAGTGGTGCAGAGGAGCTTACTGAAAGCTCCAGAAAGAAGTAGAAATAGCTGAGCTCTGCATGACTTGATGATGAGGCCAACGACGGATTTTGCTTCTTTTTGTTCTTTTTCCGTGCTCTGAGGGGTCTGGATCGGTTTAATTTGTTCATGAATCATGGGTAATGAATTAAAATTTAGAAACCTCCTGCATTTCCTCGTTCCTGTTCAGTTCGAATCTTTACCTTTAGTCCCACATCCAAATCGAGACATGCCGTTTTCTGTTGGGCTTGATTGTTCATCCTCATTTCTCAATCTACTGTTTCAGCTTCACCTTAGCTAAGTGCCTTCGAAACAGCAAAAAAACTTGTTTCTGAGCCACTACATATCGACTGTCATTCTCAACTTTGGTGTTCCAGAGAGACGATGCTCGAATGGGCATTCATATTTTTGGTTCGCTGACTCAGAAAGCCTCCGAATTTAAAAGTCCTTCAATTCGTTCACCGCGTTCATGTTCTGCTCCATTGTTGCAATCGGAGAAACAGCGATAATCAACCTTTCCTGTTAAAACAATCAGTCTCTTTGACGAAGATCAACAGGCACAGTTCCTTGATGGAAACCTGTCTCGGCCCGCGGGTTCTCGAGTGAAATGGTGGAGCAGAGTTGGTATAAGATGGTGATGGTGAAAAGAAGTAAAAGATTCTATAGACAATTTTTTTTTGCAGAGAAAGAGAGAGGAAGAGAGGCTTGGAAGAGAAGGGTGAGGAAAACAGAGGAGAGGTTGCTTAGATTGGAATTGAAGTCAGGAGGTAAGGATGCTCTGCTTCTCATCCCATTTCATGTGATGGCAGGAAGAGAGCTAACGTTGGCGTCAAACTTCCTCAAAAGCATTCGTCTGTCATATCCACACCATCATATTCCTCAAGACCGACGCGACGACTGCTCACCTCACTTTCTCTGAAAGCTCCATGCCAACCATGCTCTCCTTCTCCTTCTCCTTTGCTTTTTCTCGCCAAATACAAACACCCCAGATTCGCTTGTTTCAATCATCAAACACGAGCACAAAAAGGAAATCAACTCCCCAATTCAGGAGAGGTCCTGTCGAGGTAAGCCCAGGCTAGCTATGAAGACTCTACTCGGATGATTACAGTGAGAGTTGCAGAGGTCTGTTCGACACCGCCATGGCAAAGAAATCGGATTTCGCGCAGAAATTGCTGGATGACCTCCGGCTTCGGAAGCAGAAGATGGCTGCTAAACAGATGCAGACGCAGACTTCTCTTTCCGGTAAGATGGTTTCATACCCATGAATGAGTCTCGCTTTCTCATTGGTTAATTCAATGTATGCAGTTCAAGTCTCTGGAATCTAAAAACCCAGCTCCGAACAAGTTTTTTGTGAAATCTGGTTAATTTTTTCCGTAAATCTTTTTGAGTGATTAAACCTTTGTTTAATCCCACCAGTCCGAAATCATAATACGCTGCTTCCTCTTGAATTTTGAACCAAAAAGTTCCAAAACAGTAATATACTTACCTCAACTGTCAACTCATGACTCAGATTCAAGGCAACAGATTCGAGGATCATATCAAGGATCCAGAGACGCTAGTGTCAGTTTCATTGTAAGAGTCATGCTCGCACCTTTAAAATTTTTAGAAAAAAAACGTAATCCAAGATCTGTTAGTTCAGTTGGATTTGTTTTCCTCTGCAGAATGGACTTCATCACGAGGTGGAACTTGTTTGCCAGAAAACATTTCTCATGGACGAAGTATCATCACAAGAGATTGTTCCATCACAACGGTCCCAAAGCTCCAAAAATACCATAGATTTGAATATGGCACTTGCATTTGCACTTGAAAACTATGGGAAACTAGGAAACTTAGAAGTTCTCGGGAATCATTCAGATAAGAGGGTGCTTGACCTTGGGGCGATGACACAAAGCAACTTCATTCTTTCAAATGGGAGTCATCTAGTTCTTCCTGGTGGTTTCCCTGCTCTTTCTCACCTGCAAATCAATGAAATCTCTAGAGGCGTGCAAAAGCTCCATCACATCCTGAAGGCCTGCTCTAAGGGGTTAAATTATGATCGATACTCTATAGACATGGGAAGGGAGCTGCTGAAAGGAGCTATGGATTTAGAGGCATCTCTTAGAATGCTTGTCAACTTGCAAGAAGCTTCAGAATGCAGAGCCCAATCACAAAAGAAGAAAATCCAGTTACTTGAAGGTGATGAGGAGGATGATACCCAAGATGAGGTAAAAGAAATGAGACTGTTAGAGAAACCCAAATTTTCATTTGATAGGCCCTCCAGTAAAACTCTTGGAAGTGGTAACCATAAGCAAAAGCTACTGGAGTCATCTGCCTCCCAAGCAAGTCCACTGCATCAGCAGCACAAATCCAACACATCTGGAAAAACAACCTCTGATTTTCTCACACATAGGCGCACACGAAGTTCTGATTGGGATTCACTGCCAGATCATACAATTCCAGGCACTACAAAGGGTTTCCGTTCTGAAAAAAATTCAATCTCCTCGGGCTTACTGGCCTCAACAGCTTCAGGGAACAAGATCACAGAGCCAAGGCCTCTGGGTCCTGAAAAGGGGAAGGGGAGGATTCCCAATGTCATTGCAAAACTGATGGGTCTTGAAGAGCTCCCTCCTAACCATGAGTTTGAAGAGCTCCCTCCCAACCATGAGCCAAAGACCAATGGGACACACAAAGTTGCCAAAGAAGGAACTGAACTGGTCCAGAAGAGAAATCAAAGATTGCAGCTCACCGGTACAAAAGATGACAATTCAATGAGAACACATTCAGAGGGCCTTCATCCTACGCAGATAATGGTGCTGCAAGCAAACAGAAGGAGAGCAACTCAGGACTCCGCTACTGATACTGTCATTGATGAGGGAAAATGGCAACCAAATGGTCAAAGAAACACAGAGAACAGGACACCACTAGTGAAGAAAGAGAAGGAAATTAGTCTACTCGATCAGCATGAGAGGGTGGCACAAGCAAACAAAATGGGAGCAACTCTAAGTGCTCCTGTTGCAACAATATCAGGCGAAAGAAAAGTACATGCAAATGAAGAAAAGGAGACAGAAAATATGATTCCTCAGACAAATGAAGATTCAAAAAAAACATCCTCCAAAGCTACACAGCTCTCCATGACCCAAATTAGCCGAACGAAGCAGGATGCAGAAGTCCGTCAGCTGAATACACATCTGAAGGAAACCCAAAGCACAGGAAAAGGTGACCAGATGACACAAGATTCTGTAGTATCAACTTTTGAATTAAATCCGAAGGGGCAGGCTTTGTCAAGATCTAACTCAACACAAGCTCTGGACAGTCAAGTACCTAGAAGAAATGGAATCCAACTCCAGAAAGAGCAGACAGTTTCCAAGCATCAAAATAGCATAAGAATTGCATACAAAGGAACAAACAGTTGTCGGTTCCAAGAGCCATCTGTCCTAAAAAAATCATGTCCTCACAATGACAAGCACATAGGAACCAGAGATCAAACTGCAAAAAGCAAGTCAAGAGCAAGGGAGGGAAGGAAGAGTGAGGTTTTGAAGAACACTCTGAGACATGTTCATAAAATAAATCCAGAACAGAGGTTGCTGTTTCCCAACAAGAGAAGTTCAAAAGAAAACATTAATGTGCCAATAAACAAAGAGGGCAGAAATTTTCCTGGTGAACAGTCATCAAATGGGAGCTTGGAGCAACAAAAACACAAAGATTCAAAAGCCCAGGAAAAGCCAGCAGATCCTATTTCACCTACCTTTGTTATGAATTCAGAAGGCCGTCCACCACCAGAGAGAATCAAAGATTATAGAGTAACATCTAATGTTGTGGGACCTGGAAATGGAAAGATTGATGAATCATGTAAAAAACAAGTTGGAATTCATTCTACAGTCCAAACAACCAAAGAAGGAACCTCACTTCTACAAGAGTTGACACAGAGAAGACAAGAGAGACTCATCAAGACAAAAGAAGCAGCACCAAGCATAGATGTGGAGCAACAAGTGCAGACACAATCTCTGCCTAGATCCTTTTCGAGCAATTCTATAGAAGATAATTGTGGAGGACCAAGAGAAACAGTCTCGACAATAATAACAGACATCAAAGTAAGTTGCTTTTATCTTTGTGTAGTAACTCAAAATAAGCATCGTGTTTTTTTGTTTCCAGGGAAAGCCTCCCACCTCTTACAATTATGAGAAGCAAAAGACGTTTTACACCCTAATTTATGGAATACTGAAAACCTGGGAAGATGAAAACAAGGAAAAATTCAACATTCTCCAATACAAAGGTGTGCGCGTTTAAGCACATAACAAACAACCACCGGCCATCCTTGTTGTAGCTTCTCCTGTTCATTGAAGTTTTACCATTCATCAATGGTTTGCTCCCTCTAAGTTTCCTCTCTTTGTGCACACTCAGGACAAAGCTAGCGAGACTGTCACAATTCTGCAATTCTCAGTACCCTTTGTTGGGGGTCAAATTGTACCAGCTTCCAACCACAAAGATATTCAACTTGAAGGTACCTCACTCTTCTTATAGTTAAACAACATTGCCTACAGAGTGTCACTTCTTGAGAGAGACAACCATACAATGTCTTCAAGAAACATCATATAATATAATAATAGTTTATGCAATAACATTCAATAAGATACTTTTTGTTTTCACCCTGCTTCCATGCTTGTAAATCGTTGTTTCCACTCTTGTAAATCGTTGTTGTCATTTTCACACTGACGATATAACTGTTCAATCTCAAACGGAGTTCAAAAGGTTAAGATACGGGGAATATGAATAACTGTTTGTGTTGCAGTAGGACTCAATCACCAGAATGCAAATGGCGGGTTCAACCACTCAAAACACCAGAGTCAGACCATCACTAAACCACTCAAACAAGGATCACTCACAGAAGAGGAAAGCAACCTTAAGCAGATGCTAATAACAAGCCAACACTTCCTCACTGCTGCAGTGGCATTTTTCAAGCTTCATGTTCCTATAAGCATTCTCCATGCCAGTTGCCATAAAGAAGAAGACAGTGAGAGCAAACTAGTGCTTGACAGTGCATATGAGATAATGAAGAGAAAAGGAAGGAGAGAAGAATTGGCATTCCATCCATCAGTAACAATGCCAATTGCACCAGTGAAAATCAAAAGCTTAGATGATTTGGTTAAGGAATTGAACAAAGACCTTGCTCATTTAAAACGAGGCAGAGAGTCTCATGGTGATGATTATGATGCTGCAAGATGCCTACATAAACTACTTGAGAGAGAGATTGAAAGCACAAACACAGATGCAAATTGCATGTGGGAATTTGGATGGAACTGCACAATGTTTGCGTATATAGAGAAAGAAGAAGTCATTAGAGATGTTGAGAAACATCTATTGAATAGACTGATTGATGACATCATTGGAGACCTTCTGCAAACAAGTGCAACCAAAACTAAGGTTACATAGGTATAGGAGGTGCACCAGTTGTCGGTCTGTTGGAGTTACAATGTCTCACAGTGAGTTTCATGGTTTGATGTGTCTATTGGACTATTAATGACTGAGTGAGATACTATAGATTTGTAATTTTTTAATTTTTATTCCATTGAAATGGTCCTTATTGATGCAAAAGATGACTACGACATGTATCTATCTCTTTACAATAGTCACTTTGGAATTTTTTTTCACTTATTTAAGCTGCTATTGCTTTCATTGTTAAGAATCAAGGATCATTCCAAAAGCAGGCCATACCTTTATACCTTAAAATATCACCAACAACAATGACTTGTCTCCATAAATATGGAGAATACAAAATCTGAGAAGAGAGAGGAGATAAAATCATTCTAAAGTGTCCCCCAAAATTGCGAAGTTCAATCATTATTGGAGATATGAAGAACTTAATCCACAGTATCAGCTTCCAATTCCCTTGCAGTAGTACCATTTACCAAAACAAGTGTCATAACTTTATTGATACTTCTCCTGTGATAAGAAAACCTTAAGATGTCCTTTCAGTATAGACGTGCTTCTCGGGGGAATGATTGAACTTCAGCATCCAATGTATTTATGTACACAGGTATATAATCAAGCTCAAAACAAAACAGTGCAGAGCTTGTTAACAAAGAAAAAAAACACAAAAAAAGGAAAGAAGTACACTTGTGAAAAAGCATATTCTAGGAAAAATAATATCTAAATATTAAACATATTTTTTTAAAAGATAACAGATAAAAAAGAAGTTCCTTTTTTTCTGTAAGAAAGCGTGGGGCTTCATTGAGCAAGATATTCTTCAAACGTTAGAAGATTTCTTTAAGAACGGTATTTCCTCCGAGGGTATGGGTTCCTCCTTTATTGCCTCGATTAATAAAATATACAATTCTGAAACTCCTGGAAACTCCTCGATTAGTTTCTTCTCGAGCTCATACAAATTCAATGCAAATCTGCTCGCTAGAGGGTTCAAAGAAGCCTTACTGCATGTTATTAGTGACTCACAGAGTGCCTTCATTGAAGGAAAGCAGATTCTTGACTCGGTATTTATTGCATATGAGTTAGTTGATCTATAGAAGAAACAAACAAAGAAAGGGGTGGTGTTAAAACTTTTAAAAGGCCTTTGACACAGTGAATTGGGACTTCTAGAACTTCATAATTGTTCAGCAACAGTATAAAATCAAAAGAGGAAGTACTTTCTAATGCAAGCAGTGGTAAACCACTGTTCTGAAAGTCCAATAGCTGCTCTGAACCCTGCCCTGCCTGCCTCCACCACAATGGCATCACAAGTGTGAAATCAACAAGTAGAACAGAAAAATCGATAAATTGAACTTAAAGTAGAGTAAACCAAAGAAATTTTAAGCAAAAGGTAGGAATGTAAAACAGAGATAACAAAGTGAGAGAATACCTGCAATAATAACATAAGAGCTCCACTGATTAACAGATGAAACATCCATGGAACCATTTTGTTAAGAATCATCAGAAGCAAAACAAACAGATATACACAAGGCCCAGCAATTGAAAAGACATCAGTGAAGCATTTCAATAAACACAATCGACGAATTAGAATACCATAGCATAATTTGCTCCAAAAATGTTGGAAATATGTTCAAGGAATATCAAGAATAATATATAATGATCTGGTGAGACTTAGTAACAGAAAAATATGACCAAAATTCATGGAAGCAGATATCAAGCATAGTACACTTTGTCAGAAAAAGCTTGCAATCAGAACAAAGTTAGCCAAGTGAGAATTAAAATAAAAAAAGGAGTGAGAGAACAACTGCACATAAAATTCAGTGTACCAATCGACTGATGGGCTGTGAAGTAAAGCAAGAAGTCAAAGGCCAATCAGATGGTCATATACAAAATGTATACACAAAATCAATCATAAATGAATGACAAACATTTCAGGAAGCAGAGAATCAGGATCATATCAAGTGAGGACTCACCAAGTAAGACAATTAATATCTTGGAAAAAAATAAAAGAAAAAAATATTTTATGAAAAAAAAGTACAGAATAAGCTAATATAGGTATTGAAAACTCATGCCAAACCAGTGGAGAGAAATCTGGAACGCAAAGGTCCTTTGAGATGGAACTGTTGCAAGCAGAGGAGAGAAAGAGAGAGCTAAAAAGGCAAGTCCAGTATCTCTAGGAAGAGAAGAAAAACTGATGCAAACAACACTGATAGGTTTATGCCAACAAAAGATTCACATCAATGACTTCAAATTTCAATATAATGGCTATTTCTATGGACGATTTTTTTTTAGCTCTTAGCATAAGACCAGTCAATAAAATGAATTGAAAAAGCAGGTCTTGCTGCCAAGATTAGTAGCACAAAATTCATATAGTCTGGGCAGGACGATTTTTTTTTAGCTCTTAGCATAAGACCAGTCAATAAAATGAATTGAAAAAGCAGGTCTTGCTGCCAAGATTAGTAGCACAAAATTCATATAGTCTGGGCAGAGACTAACATCAATCTTTCTTTGTAAAGTTATAACTGGCAAGTACCAAGTTCAGCATAGAAATGAAAATAGTGTTCTCTGTACCTCTACACAGGCAGCTGCCTCAATTCAATTTCATAGTAGGTCCCCGTTTTCATCTTCCAGAAAGTCAAAAGGCTTCTAACTAAATTTCCAGAAATGGAAAATCTGTCCAACCTGATTTAAAACTAGGTCTAAATAGATGAGCTACTTAGCATTGAAGGAAGAAAGAAGTCATGAGAAAGCATTTCAGTGAATGACTCTAACATTCCACCTGAAGTTTTAGTCAAATTTCAGTCCAATGATACTCTTTTACAAAAGCAAACAACTATGCCTCTGGACTAACTGTCTGTGTTAAAATTAATATTAAAAATAGACAAAATTCTAGAAGAAAGAACTATAAGAAAAAAAAAATCTCCTTACTTTGAATTGATCCAACATCATCACCTAGAATTATAAACAACAACTTCCTATAATCAAGAAAATTTGGATAATTATCTTTCTTCCCCGTATGCGGAGCAGAAAATGCGATTATCCAACCATGAACTCTGCCAAATTCTGACATTGACTTCACATTCTCTTTCCCAACTAACTAGAAAGCTCTTGTTGCCAGTTCCCCAACCAGGTAAAGGGTGTCATTTCTTCCCTTATACAGAGTTCAAATTTTATTTCATTTTACGGTATAAACTCCAAGCTTTCGGCTATTAATAAGCAAATAAGTAGGAGATTTTGTAACGCAACGATGCTTCTTCTCAAAGACAACACACCGTTATTGTAGGAACACTAGGTCCTCTCTATGCATTTGCACTGGTTCAAAGAGAGAAGCTCTTGAAACAATACTATAACTATCAAAATAAATTTCACAAAAGTCATATGGTGAAGTAAGCTACAACAAGTCGAGTTTTTGTCCCCTCTTGCAACGACACACAGCTAAGTATTTTCCTCAAAGTTCTGGGGAATTTGGAAGATAGAGTACCGACATAGAAACCTCGCGAGAGCGAATGGAAGAGGTTCCTTAAACAATAATTCGTCGTCACTAACAGAAAATTTTCGACTGCAATCAACAAGCTATGAATTTCAAATCACTCCATAGACTAAAATAGTGTCTCTCTGACCATCTAATTCGGGGAGAAATCCGGGAGATGAAACTGGTACTCACAGAGGGCTTGCCTTGCGGAGAAATGTTCCTAACGGTTTAGCAAAGGAAACAAAACGGGATTAGACGCAAGCAGTTGCACGCATTCGGCAGCTAAGAAATGGAAGACGCCCACAGATGAGAAAAGAGGAATTCACACCTGACCCGGGAAAGTCTCCTGAAACCAATTAAGCGCGTACCACTGAAATGGTATATACTTATTGGTAATAAAAAGTGGGATCCTCAGTTGAAACGGACAATGAGAAAGCGGAATTTCATTGCTTTTATTCATAAAGATGTGTGACACATATGGTTTTCATTCAAAGGAGAAAGTTGCATTATACTACGCCAAAGGTAATACTTGTTCTAAAAGATTTATAGTTACTATTTATGTAATATTAATTTATTTTTTTGGGTATAAAGATATTATATTTATGGGAATTTTTAAGATGATTGATATTGAATGGGTCAAGTGGGAGAATATTAAACAACCCATTCTTAGGTGGTTTTCTTTTAGATATAGACATAGTGGATAGTTGTAACTACCCGTCAATTAACTTCTCTTATTTTTCACACTGAAGGAAAATGATCTTTGGTCTAGTAAAAGCATGTGTTATTCATCAATTGGATCTCGTTTATTCATATCCCCTCAAAGTAAACCTCTCGGAAGCGATACCCCATTGAAGTGTCTATATTCTGAACGGATTGGTTCAAAAAGTCTAAAGTGCCATGGTCAATGTATTTGTTGAATAAGCATTTCATTAGTTCTGACGCTAAATTGCTTGAGGATCATGAGAGTCGTCAAATACTTCAATATGTTAACTTCTAGGTATCAAATCAGGTTGTAATGCTTCATTAGGGCTTGTAGTTGTCATCCAAGAAATTGTAGTTATTGTCTTTCTAGCATACATTATCAATTGCATGTGCATTTAGGTGTTGTAAGTGTACCATGGTAGTCTATTGGAATAGAGATTTTATTGCTTTTGAAAATCCTTTGTAGCCATGGTAGACCAGAAAAAAAATGAAAATACAGACAAAGATTTTCCTTGATATTTCATTTAATTTTTCCGTATTTGATTATTGTAGAAAGTTTATTCATAATATGATGTGGTATTTGTGAATAATTTTATGTAAAATGTATAGACAATTTTATGCAGGTATCATGTATATAGGTTATACCTTGTTTTAAGTAGAGGTCATGCCTAATTTTATGTAAAATGTATGTATAATTTTATATACAATTTATTTGACGTATATATTTTTGAAATGTTTGAAATATATATTGGAACTTGGTTAAAATTATTGGGCTCGAGTTCGATTACAATTTTAAACTCGAGGCTGGGCTCTGTTCGAGTTCGAATTCAAAATATTTAAATGAAACCCGGCTCGAATATCGGCAGGTTCGGGGGCTCGGCTGGGTTCGATGCGATGTAAAGTGCCAAAAAGCAGTGTCGGCCACTAGAAATTCAATGTAACAGTATTATAGGGGTTTTTTAACTGCAGCTAACCCGACTGAGTTGAGAACAAGTCAATAATGAGTCAAAATGAGCCAGGTCGGATCGGGCTTCTTACGGGGCCTTTCAGTACAGGGGGCAGCGGCCTCGACGATCGTTGCCACCTTTTATTTCTGCAACTCGCGTCGCCCGTCATCGCAATCTTCGGCCTCGGGACGAACCGCCGCCAGCAACTCGACACCGTCATGCCGTCAACTCCAAATACGATCGCGGCTGACATTTGTATCATTCCGACAGCAGCAGCAACCGTCTATGTCGACTTATTTAACTGATAAGCATCATTCTCGTTCCGGCAACCTCACCAGTCGGCGTTGGCCAACCTATCCCGTGAAGGCGGAAGTTCCTGACACGTTGGCGGCCTTCTTCTCTCACCCAAAAGATGAACTCAGCCAAGTTAATCAAGCATCACCACCCGTTTTCTATTCCGACGGCCGCTATTCTTGGGCATTTCGTCGTCTACTATTATTAGAGAATCGTAGAAAATGTAACAAAATTTCAGGACTCAGAAGCCGCTTCAGGCGTAGAAATGTTCATAATATAGATGTTGGATTGACGGTGAATTTTACTTTTTTAATCCAATAAGAACTTAAGAACACAGGGCTGTAATTCAAATTAAGCCACACCCAACCCAAAATTGTACCTTATAATTTATAACGATAGAGAGGACATTTCTTGGTGGTTTGGTTTAAGAAATTCCTGGAAATGGTAAATCACCTAAACCTCATCGATAACAGAGTAACAGAGTATGATTTTATTCTCGCCTCACCATATGATTGATCTGGTGTAAGGGTAAAAGTCGGGAGGTGTTTTGATAGGAATAATATCTATAGAACTTTTCTAATTTTTCATCCATTTGAAACTAAAAATCGGACCACGAGGATGAGAGATCTCTTCCTCCAGAAAGCAATCTACGTGATTTCTACAGTATAATTTGATGTCGGGCTCTTGCTAGATATGAAGATAGGATTTTAAGTTTGTATCCCCTTTCAGGAAACTTATCACAACCATGGA
Organism: Aristolochia californica; assembly: GCF_029961685.1. Lineage (NCBI taxonomy): Eukaryota > Viridiplantae > Streptophyta > Magnoliopsida > Piperales > Aristolochiaceae > Aristolochia > Aristolochia californica. The sequence continues at coordinate 1,085,329 of NW_027181826.1, read as the reverse complement.
GGCCACGAAGCAGACAAGCCGTCCGAAACTGTAGACGAAGCGATCGATCTCGTATCAGAGGCCATCGTGGAGGCAGCTCCCCCTCTCAACCATCGTCATCTGCAACCTTGAAAATTGCAACGATGGTCAGCTAGCTAGCTGAGAGGTGACTGACCAATGATTGGAAGAGGAAAGCCAATCGGGGAAGTCACGCAGTCCCAGTAATTTTCAAGTTGGGATTCGACGCGAAAGAAGAAGATAGAGAGGGTCCACGACTTCACAGGGAGGTGGAAGACATAATGAGGAGCATGCGTGCAGACATGAATCCCATTAATGGTGAGTAGGTAGGCGGAAAGGGCAAGCAGACCTAACCCCTGCTGCTATCCCCTTCAAGATTCCGATCCTTAGATCCAGTGAATCAGAAGTCAGCGCCCCACGAGCGTATCTGAAGTAAGCAGGTACCCATTCATTGGAGAGAGAAAAGGGAGTTGAGCAGCTTCTAGTATGCGATGCTTCCCTTCCAGGTCATAACTAGTGCATTTGGCTCTTTCTGGCTGGTGAGAGGCGAGGTGGATTGCATGGAAGGACGAGAAGATAGAACTTCGCCGACACTTGCTTGACGAGCTTTCTAATGAATTCTGGAGGAGACTTGAGTACTGTCATGACTGTCCCACTGGATGTTATATCTTAAGCTGTGTTATAAGCCTGCTGGCTAATGGGCGGTTGTCTTCGCTTCCACTTCGTTCTCACCGTCTACTCGACGGAACTTGATTTTGATTGCAGAAAGCTCCACTCGCCCATTCTGGCAGCTTGTGCGGGCATGGAGTTTTGTCCCAGTTCAGTACCATCGATCCACTGCTTCCTATGGAATCAGTCGTTCGATTAATTAACAAAACTTGGAAGAGTATCTTGTGGCACAGACAACGGTGGACTGACAGCCCCAGCTTCGTCCAGCTTTCACGTGTGGAGGAGACAAAGAAAGAAATATAGCTCTGGAAAAATAATGCAGCTGAAGTACTACTCTGAAAAACGATGACCACGGTTTCTTCGTTTCTCGTTACTCTGTAGAAGCACTTGCAAGAGCTTCCATGGGATTGACAGCTCAAAACAACCTTTGTCATGCTGCACCAGTAAACCTCCCCATGAACAGGACAAAAGAAAGAAAGAAAAATCAAGAATTAAGGTAACAAATCATTTTGTCTTTTCATACCAAACTTCTTTTCCGTCATATGTAGTCCACAGCCCTGAGTACATAAACCAGACAAAGCGGAGGGAGGAGCGAGATTCACGGCAAAGAAGGAAAAAACGTACGAGCACACGGCCCTTTTGTATCTTCCTCCCTTCTGAGGAAAGTGAGAGAGGAAAATATCTATTTTACTGGTCACCGGTAGCTTACAGACAGTCGATCTTACCCAAGCCATGGCTTGACGAAAGCGGAAAGCTATAGAAAGAAGAAAACAAGAAAGGGAAGACGGTGGGCCGTGTTCGTATACAGTACTACTGGTTGTGCTTTTTCTTCTTTGTCTTGCAGATATGATCATCCCGTGGATGTTCTAAGCTCCGAACAAGACAACCACTGTTGATCGATAGAGTCTGGAAAGAAAATGAGTGAGCTGCAGTACTCACCGCACAGCCTGCGACCTATCCGTAACGAGTGGCCATTACTTCACGTAGGAAGAAACTTAGATATTTCCCTACCACTTTCACTTCTCTTCCATCGTCTTCGTCAGGGCATCTATTTTGCTTTTTGCTTTTATTCCTTTCTTTCTGCCTTTCTCTGTACTTCATACTGTGAAAATATGAAGCCATTATTTTCCATTGAAACTGATGTGTATACATGAAGGTGTTACAATCAATGATCCCTCGAGACGTGGGGATTGGATTATTAGAAAGGGAGGAGGAATAAATATACAACAATAAACGCGGGGATTGTAATATCGATAATAATATACATGAAAAGGAAAGGCGATTCATTCGACTGCAGATAAACATCTAATCTACACCGTGAGGTGCTTCCGAGTGTCACTTGTGGATATTGGTCTGCAGCAATAGTTTGATGGGAAGGCCTTTGGGGAAGTCGACGAAGGGGAAAACCAGGGGCTCGTCGGCTTCGGCCGATTCCCACCTGTAATTCAATGTGAGGTGGTGAAGAAAAACCGCCATTTCCAACTTGGCCAGCTCCGACCCCGCACACAGCCGTGAACCGCCGCCGAATGGCATGAAGCTTGTGCTCGTCGCTGCTGTGCTACTCCCCTTCTGCAAATCATCAAGGCAACAACAGACGATCATTAATTAGTTCCTTATTTGCAGTCTATTTCTGAGTTGAATTAATCGACCCTTTCTGCTACTTTCAACGCTATCTCAATCCTCAGCAATGGATATGCCGACGAGTACTCCATTACCTGACGCCGGTGACCACTCGTTCTTGGATGGAGACAGGACAGTCTCACAAATGGTTCACTTCTGGCCAAGACGGCCAAACCTGCCTGGGCTTCAGAAGGGAACGCGCCCATGGCCATTAATAAAGTAGGTTTCCCTTAAAAGTAAAACATTCTTTTTGAAAGTTCAACTAGATATTTATTTATTTATTTTACAACTATTTTTTGTTAGTTTTAAGTATTTAAAATTGAAAAAAAAATCACGAAAGAGGAGAAAAAAAAAAGGGCTAAAAACATGCATGCACGTGCATGTGAACCCACATGGCTTTCAATCATCTGCAACTGCCAACCCATCACTTCTGGCTTTCATGTCTCGATCACACTAAAACTAAACAAAAGGAAGACGCAGACACTGATTTAAAATTTAAATGGATCTTCCCCCAGCAAAGATAGAATCCATCTCTTTTGTTTTTTCGAAATTAGTTAATGGAACTCTAATCGATCAGTATTTAACCTGCCATCTCCAGGGATTGAATTGTTGAGGCTCTTCGTAGATCGAAGGATCCAAATGAACAGAGGTGAACACCGGAAGAACTTTCCACCCAGAAGGAATCTCGAAATCTGGAAGCAAGTTAAGAATGAAATGGAAAAATAAATAAATAAAAAGTTTTGGGAAAGGGATGTATGGTAAGAAAATGGCAAAAGCCGATTAAGTATTAAGAATTAAGATACGATCATCCTCTTACCTCCGAATCGAATATCTTTAATAGCTTTGCGATGCACGAATCTAACGACGTTGCCCAGTCTGAGTGTCTCGTTGATGACCTGCAAGAGGAGATGGGAATGGTTTTCGTTGGTGCATGCTCAGTAAAGAGACAAGCAGATAATGGTAGCAGGAAGCAGTTTAATAATGGAGAGAGCAAGTTAAGCGTTTAAAAAAGGAAAGCTTACGCATTGGGTGAACTCCATTTGTTTGTAGTCATCCCAAGTGAGCGCCGTCTGATCTCCTGTTTCCTTCTTCGTTTGGACAATTCGAAGGTGCTCCTCCTGAAACATTTCACCAGACCTGATGTTTAGCCAGAAATTTCATTTCATTGTTGATATTAAGTGAAGAAATGTTGTAGCTAACGTAATGTCATCTTTACCCGCAGTTGCTGGACTGCCTCGGGACAGCCTTCCAGGAAGTAGATAGCTAGAGCAATGGCTACTGAGGAGGTTTCATGGCCAGCAAAGAGTAAGCTCAGTATCAGATCAAGAATCTGTTCGTTTGAGAGATCGGATTGCTTCAGAACCCATCCCAGAAGATCATCTTCCTCGACATTCCTGCGGTCCCCATTTGAGTTCTGGAGTCTCTCTTCCAATTTCCGCTCGATAACTTTAAGAATGGTCGATCTCGACTGTGAGAACAAATTGGAGAAAAATGAGAAAGATTAATTCACACAAACACCATGTTTGTAAAAATTAGCCAATTCTCTCTCTTTCCCACTTCAGATATGCTGGTCCTAGTTAGTAAATTTGTTTCTGTGAGGAAAGAACTGATGCTGGCGGAAAAAAAATGACGAATTTTTTCAAGAAGGTAAACTGGATCATATAAAAACTGTAGAAACTCGAAAGAAAAGAGGTCAAAAGTCGTTCATATGGAGATATCTACGGAATACTGATCTTTCTTAACTATGATGATTTTAATTGTCTTTTTCTTTTTAAGGAAGACGGAAAATCAAGTAGAGTGGAGCAGTTGATTTGTTATTAATAGAACAAACACGGGTTCATCAGAAGAGAATAATGAAATAGATAAAACTCACAAAGGAAAATTCAAAAAGGTTGAAAGCCTGAAATAATATCAGTTTCGTACCTGTAAAGCTTTTCTGTACGCCGTGCCTGGTAAATTAAGAGGAGGAGACACCACTCCTTTCATGAAGGTGATGTACTCCTTTTTAAGATTCTCAGTTTCAGGCCTCCCGGGGTCCATGCTCATGATATGTTTGGCCATGAAATTGAAAGTAAACTGCACGGTTTGTGTTAGTTCTACAATCGGGGATGAATGATTCCGCTCAACAGAAAGAACAAGGAAAAAATCTAATTGATGTAACTCTTTCTTTCACCTTCTTCGCTTCTTCTTGAGCGGAAACGAGAGAATTGTCCTTCCAAGAGCTGAGAACAAGGAGAGTATGCCTCTCCACTTCCGCCAACAAATGGGTCCGAAGCCTAGCATTACTCATGAAGTTGAGAGATATCGTCCTCATGTTCCGATGCATGTCCCCCACCAAGACTAACATGGACCATTTCCCCAAAATCCCACCAATGCTTCTCGGGTAGCTACACTCGAACAGTCGCCCTTCGTTCTGCAGTATAAAGCGATTGAACCCTGCATCCGCCGATATAATCGTTGGCTCGCCGAACAAATTGGACCTGTAGATCTTGCCGTACCTGCCAATCCGATTCGAATTTCAACTCGGTAAGCAAAATAACATCATGGGATTTCTAAATCTTTACTGTAAGTTGTCGCCAACTTTGGCAGCAGAAATGATTTACCTCGACATATGCTCCTTCATAAATCCACCCATGGACATGGCCGAATGAGGCTTCAGATAAGCAATCGTTTCTCCTAGGAAGGGCCAACCCATGTTTCCGGGAGGAAGTTTGAAGCTTATCTTCTTCCTTCTGTTTAAACTCCAGATAAAGAAGAAGACGATAACTGGAGGGGAAAGCAGGAGAAGAAGCTCAAATCCGGACATTAGAGGAAATTGATTAAAAAAACTCGAGAGTACACTTCGTCCCTGTCCTAACTCTGGGCTTTTTTATCCGAGAGGCAACAGGGTGACCTCTCTTCTGGAAGCTCTTTCCACTGAAAAGAAGTCTGTATTTTGCTCGACTTTGAGAGAATGATTGGAAGACAAAGAGTGAAGAAGCTCTGCAGAAGCTAGGCGGCTTTTTAAAGCTTCTTTTCCTCCCGGGACGACAGTGATGCTTGATTATCGAAAACCAATCCAGATTAAAGCCCTCATACTAGCTTCAAATTACAACAGATCAACGGCGCTCCATCAATTTTTCATGGGTATTTTGGTAAGTTCACAAGAGCTGAGTCCCATTTGTCCTTTTGTGCACTCCGTTCCGTTCGTCCGTTCTGTTGGGCATCCAACGAGCAAGAAGCAGTTCATCCGTACAAACATTCGACGACCACGCGAGACAGACGGTGAGGTTCATTAACTCTTTATCTCAGTATTTCTCCGCTTCTCCCTTATACCTTCTCGCGATATGAGAATATCAAACATCTCGGCCGTTCCAGTTTTTTTATTCTTTCTTGTTATCTCTGCCTCCGGTGGGTAAGATACGCCTCCGGCACATCATTAGTTAGTTAATTATTTAATTAAAATAAGATTAAAATAATTAATCTTTTAAAATTAGTTTATTTTATCGTTTAATCTGTTTTCAAAAGCTATTAATAAATCAAAATTTCTAATTCCACATGAGTTTTTCATATGACTTGCATCCAACTTAGATGCCATGTCACCTTTTGTTTCCCATTCTTTTCGAGACTATAATGTATTTAGAGGAACGTAAAATTGTAATCTCACTCTCTTAGTCATAATCTTGACTTTTGTTGTTTGTTAAATGCGGAAAACTATCTTACTCAAGAGAGGTGAATCGGAATTACCTCTGACACCTCCACCCCGCCCTTTATCGCTCCCTGTGGGATTCGAAGGCAGGACATGGTGTGTTCGGATAGGAATCGTGTTAAGAGGCTGACCAATATAACTCAAACGCTTAGTTGGTTAAATGTAGAAAGCCATCCTACTCAAGAGAGGTGGACCAGAACCATCTCCGACAGACACAAATACAAGAAAATCGATCAGAGAGAAACCTCTTCAATAGGAAATTTGTCATAAAAGGAAAATTGAATTTTCCGTCATTTTGCTTTCCTATGATGGTAAAAAAAAAAGTCCCTTAGTTTTGGGAAAATCTTTATTTTTTATCGTTTAAGATATATATGTTACATGGTCTTATTTGAAGTTAATTTTAAATTAAAGCAAATACATAGGAAAAATACAAAGCCTCTTTCATTAGTTATCAATAGAGTAGAAATCAGGGAAAGTATGGATTCTAAATCAAAGTAATTGGGAGTGTTCTAACAATTAAAAAATGAAGTAGGTTAGATTAGTTGAGACTTGAGGAGTGCCTGTAAAAATCAAAAACAACTTCTTCTTGTTCTCTTTATAATTGTTATTACCTATTTAGAATTGTAATTTAATACAAATATTTCACATCTCAAGCAACCAAAATTTAAAATAATTAATGACAACTTCGCTTCTAAGTATGGTTAAGCTTGTGAAATGCGAGACGTGACAAGTAACAAGACCCAAATCTCTCATAATCTAAACTAGTTTAATTAATATAACTAAGCAGTTGACCTTTGTTTTTGTGGTACATAGATTCTCTTCCTCAATGTAGGGCAGGGATGAGCTTTGGGGAAAAAAAAATTTCATGAAGGTTCTAGTCGAGGTTTTACCAAACCTAATCCTAACCCGACCAAACTTTGACCCTAACCCAACTTAAATAACTTATATGTCAATTTTTAAAAATTACAATCACATATATTTTAAAATAAAAAAGACTATCTCCTTAATTTTTTGGTATATATTTTACATAAATTCATTTAAAAAAATTTAAATACTAAATAAATAATAGATTGTGTCATAGGCTAAAACGGGGATGGGTCGGGCATATAGAGACTGGACAAGGATGGAGATCAAGTCAGGGTAGAAGTTGCAAAGGGAGAGATTATTCCAAGTCGGGGTTCAAATTAAAAAAATAAAAAAACTTGAATAATAATAATAATAATAATTAAAAATTAATAATAATTTTATTAAGCCTAAATCTGAAATATATTAATTAATCTCCAAAAGGAGGGTTACTAGACGTATTAGATAACTAATTATGCAATTAAAAATCACTTGAGTGGCACGACAAAAAAAGGGTCAAATGTTCTGCTTATACATAATCATATCTAACAAGCCATTACCATCACCAGGTTTAGTGTATTGGTTGTCCGATAAGCTCACACAAAATGTCCGATACATATCGACCGATACGAGCAAGCCTGATCATGTGGGTTCCCAGAAACTTGGTCAACTGTCTCATCTGTTCTTGGGGGGAAAGGCTGATGGATTGATGTGAAGTGAATCGTAACACGTGGGAATGAGACGTGGGAATTGATGGTCCGACTCGTTTGTCGATCGGACCCCCAAGTCACCGATCTAGCCGACGACATTGACCCAGTCACTTCACAAGATGAAGGGAATCTTCGATTCCCGATCGAGGCCTTGTTCTTGTTCACCAAACATAATTAATGCTCATTAGTGGGAAATAAAATAATGAACTCGGTGTAGCACAAGCTGACTCACTTGGATTCGGACTTGATTTGATAAGACCCCGGACCCCGCATTATGGATGTCTAACTCGGTCGGAATCGATTTGACCCAGTTTTCATCATTTTATCATAATTTTGATTGAATCAGTTGTGGTGTCTGACTTGATAAGACCTTCCATAATGCTATCTAACTCCGTCTTAGTTACCTCACTGAGTCATCTCTCCTTATTGACTCGGCCAAAAACCATTTATCCCTTACGTGATCCAATTCGAGTAATGAGAAAAAAAAAACGGAATTAATAACCCTAATAAAAAATCAACTGAGTGGATCAAATATTTGAAGTTCATTGACTCACACTGCACCATGTCACCCATAGAATTGTAACTCGATACCAAGCCCCCGACTCAACCCAAGATTTGTGTCAAATTTTTTATTTCGAGTTAAAATTTTTAAACTCGTATGTATTGTTTAGTAAAAAATAATACTTCAATTACGATCTTGATTTCTCATTCACACCATCGGCTTAAATAGCCGTTTTACAGAATATATATAGAAGAATTTGAGTGATTAACGGGATTACCGGATTTACAAAATATTTACATGATTTCTCCTTAAGTGAAGAAATCTCGGAGTGAATCTTAACATGTTTTAGTTTTGAATTCGCAAATTAGAATAAAATGAGTTAAACCCCTTATTCTAAAGCGTTCTTATTCACGTGTTATTAATAAAACAGATAACAACAACAACAACAGCAACAACAACTTGTAATGGGTGATCAACCAGCCGGTCATCACTCGGTTGAGGATTCATTTTTAAAAGATAATCGAGCAAATGATTACTAATTAGTAGCATTTCGTCACTATAATCTAAATTAAAAAATTAAATCTAATAATGCTACAAAGCTCGGCAACCCTGGCAAACGGGCCCGTGACAGCGAGCTACCCGTATCTTATTAATTAATCATCTAATCTATATCTCTTTAATTATAAAACCAACGGCATTTCCTATAAACTAATACTGTCTGATTTCCGTTACAACTACTGTAACGGCATGTATCAGTTTTTCGCGATATGTCATCAGTAACTCGTCGGTTTGTCGTCTCGCGAGAACACGCACTTCCCAAATCGTAATAGCGGCTCCACGTGTTTGTCCATGATTGGTAGCTAAGAGCGGCTTTATCCGCCGAAATTAACTGGAAAAAAGGCGAAAGGAGAAAAAAAAAAAAAAAAGGGTGGGGCCTGGTAATAAAGGAAAAAGGAGTGGAAGAGATGGGAGGAAGAGAGGCCGCCCACCCGTGCGGCTGGTCCGCCCACGTGTCGCTCCAATCATTGTCCCCATGCGGCTTCATATTCCTTCCCCACTCCGCGGTCCATGGTCCTGCACGCTCCTTCATTCCCTACTCCCGCCCCGCACGTGCTCTCCCTCTCTTTCTAATTTTAATCTTAATCTTCTTCGGCGCCGCGGCTCCTCGTCCACTCTTGGTTGGCTCTTCCCGCTTTTAAATTAATTATTTGTGAAGGTCGGCACGGGTCGATATTCGAACCCGCCCGGGCTTTGTTAGAGATGGCCTTCGTCCCTCACCCTCTAGGGTATGCATTTAATAAATACATATTATTTATCAAATCTCAATTTAAATGAATATATAAATAATAATACATAATAAATCATTCTATATATTATATCATTTCAAATTTATTATTTTTCATCTCCTAATCCATGAACTTGGCTTGTATCACATGTAGTCCAAGGTCAATTGAACCCAGACTCGACCTATGCTAAAGTTGCACCCAATTTTTTTTTCCATGGCATTTTTTTCGTACACTTTTTTATTGGCACAACATATGTATTAATTGAAACTTTACTGACATATTTTAAATTTTATGAACCATTTTTCTTATTTTAAACAAAAAAATTAAAGAATTATCCATTTCCTAGTACAATTACCACCTACCAAGTACCAAACATTGAAGAAGGGCTTAGAATGCAGACCACCGGGTCGGACCGGTCATGACGATTTGTCAAAATTAGGAGTGGGTCATCTGCAATGCTCGATGTTCCCTTCCTCGCAGACCGCGTACAGAGAAATAGATTTACGTCCCTCATAGGAAAAGATTTCTGATGTTACGTTTAATCGAATCATCGCCAATACATGATGGATCCAACGTTTTACCTAACACTTGCTCTCAATTCTGAATCGACGTTTCGATACTGCTCTTCCCTTTCTTCGGGGAGGGGGGAGGGGGCAGGGGGGTACCCTTAAATCGTTTCCTCGCCGATGGAACAGTCTAAGTCCACTCATTTGGAGTTTCGATCATTCCAACTGAGCTTATGTTAAAGGCTGATAGATAAACGCAAAGGTGAGAAGACTCCATCACCCAGGATATCTAAGTAGCGTTTGATCGGATCGGATAGGATTGGATCAGGTTGGGTCGGGTCGGGACAGTTCATGGGACCTCGATGCTAGGAATCGCATGGGCATTCTGCAAACATTGATTACTTGAAGCGATCAGCTTTATCTTCTTTCCTTTTCTCCGTTTTTTCTTTTGGAAGAAAAACGGAACCCTTCCATGAACAAAAAGCCTAAAGGAGAGGACAGGTTACTGTCATTCACATGGAAAGGCATTTTTAAGAATGAGGATTAGGAGATAAAGACTAGGCACACCTATGTTTAAATATTTCTTCAACCTCTGCACATAATTGAGGTTACAGATAATGGATTACATCAGAGTTCATTGAGCATTTCCACTTTCATCACCATATGAGTGATCTTCACCCGAAAAGGGTTACAGAGAGGCTTGAATGAGAGGAAAGAACTGGAGATGGACATTTACCTACCCAATTATAACAAATGACTTTGACATTCTTTTCATCTTTCCCAGGAATACCACTCTTCTACTCAATGGCCATGATTGTGGTTCAAATGGATCAGATCCAAGCTGCATTTAGTATAAGTTGCTTTTGACTCACAGCCCAATAATGCAGAGGATATAAAACATGTGTGGTCATGGAATTAAGAAAGAGAGTTCAGGCCTCAAGGAAAAAGGTGTTAGTTGTCGTCTGGTTCTTTTCTTTGTCCTCTTCTATGGCCAAAGTAATTAAAAGTAAAAGACCAATTGCAGCATCGCTTGACTCTTCAATGGATATTCATAGTTTGTATTTAATGTGGCACTACTGAAGGGAAGTGTGGTGTGGGGTAAACTGGACTAATGTATGAATCGCTTGAAGAAAGTACAAACATATAAAAAATCATTCAGATACAACATCAGATTCCATGGTTGGCTAAGAGATTGTGAAACCCATTTGAAGAACAGTTGAAATCTCAATTCTCAAGTATTGGGAGGTCCTCAAAGCTATAAGATAATGTTGAGAAGAGTAAACCCTTCTGGACATTGGGCAGCTCTTCTGTGCTGCAAAAAAAACTGTTTAGTGAGACACCTCAGGTTACCAACCAACACCACTTATTCAAACAGCTTTGGAATTGGGAAAAGAGATTGTTTGTGAATTCAAAGGAGAAGAAGTTCTAAAGACCACAACCAGAATTATTGGTGTCCACATGCCTCTAAAAGAGTAAACATGCAAGAGTCCATGGTCCAACAAGAATGCCCTTTTTTTTCAAGAGTAAACATGCTTGAGGCCACACCAGAGCCATGGAAAGAAAGACTAGTTTACAGCTTTCTACTCTCCTCCAGGGCATGGAGTTGAATGTTAAACTCAACTCCAAGTCAGCCATGTGCTGTGAAACACCATTAACAAAATAGACAAAGATGAAGACACAGTGAGTATAGGAAAACAAATGTGGTTCTCACATGCCCATGATTGGATTTCCCAGGTGCTTTATGTGAGCGTCAGAATTCAATACATTCTTTAGATGCTTTTTATTATTATTATTATTATTCTTCACATGCTTTGGGCTGATATGGTAACTTATACACTGGACTTGCACAATTCCCCTGAGCTCATCGTCTTGTAAAATATAAAAAATGATATGTCTTCCTTTCTTGAGTTTCCTGGTTGTTCTTGTTTTCTCTCAATCAAAGTTAAGAATGTCCCAAATTTATTTCAGTTTTGTGGCCCACTGTTGGTTCACTCTTCTCATGTCAGGTTCTCTCTTTATGCTTAGGATGTGTAGTGGAGTGTTAGCAACTAAACAGCCCCACTGTTTTATGCCCCAATACATGTTTAACACATCGTAGTTGGGCTGCTTAAGTGTCCGAGGAAAACAAATCTAAGAAAAGGAGAGTAGACATCATATATCAAAACTTCTACAGTATATCTAACATATCAAAGCTAGAATAGGCATCACAGAAAAAAAAAAAAACAGAGATAAAATATGGTATCATATCCAAATCTAATGGACATTAGGGCAGTCAACGAAAGAGTATCATGTTAGGGCAATCAAGGTATCCAAACATTATACAGAATCAAATTCAGGTTAGGACTGTCAGTGGACCTACATGTTATTCCGGTCCGAACTCAATTTCTTGGATAATAAGACTTAATTGGGTATTATATAAAGGATTCAATAAGTTACCAGATTAGAAGCCAAATTCAGGTTCAATAAATATCTAATCCACATTTCACCCATTAAATCCCCACTCCTTTCATTACTTTTTCCCTGTTTCTACATCTCCCATATTTCCAAAGAGGGTTCTGATAGTGCAATATTGAGTCCATTTACAGTGCATTCTGTTGTCAACTACTCTTTTTTTCTAAAATAGCATCATATGATTGGGCACATCTAGATTATTTTTAAATCAATTGACTTGCCATGATCACTATAGCTTAAATACACGATCCTGTGTTAAAAAGATTATATGAACAAATGAAAAAATTAACATCTTGCATCACAGTTTGCCAAAGAACATCACATTACTGCTTCAAAAAGGGATACTAAATGAGAATCCAGGCTTCCCCACTAGTCATGCACAGATTAATGTAAGAGCATGAAGCAGTAAATACAAAATATGGAGTGATCTAACCGTTCAATGCTGAAAAAGAAAGAACAGTTCAATACATATTGGAGATGATAAAATTTCTGAGAAAGAACAGTTCAATACATATTGGAGATGATAAAATTTCTGAGAAAGAACAGTTCAATACATATTGGAGATGATAAAATTTCTGACCAGAAATTTCTGAGAAATTTAAACCTTCATTGTAATTTTGTATATCTAAAGAGCAGTGAAGTGTTAGCACCTGCAAATTATCCTCAAATTTTGCTGCAAAACAATTCAACCAGCACTAGACATTTCTAAAATAAAGAAATTATATATGGAAAAAATCATTCTGATACGACAAGTGATTAGATCTTCTTCAAAGTTGCATGAAAAGTCAGCTAAAAGATAAGGACAAATGGAAAAAGCTGTAAGCATAGAATCCGATCTGAAATAAATGAGAGGAAAGCTAAAAATCCTGGAGAGAGGTCCATCCATTAACAAGAAACAGGAACATAAATGAGTATTAGAAGCTCTTACATACTACCTAGGAGGTCTACTAAGCAGCCCCTATAGATTGGTTAAGATTTGGTCACTGAGACCATATGGGTCCTTTATGCATCAAAGAGACAGTAAACCATTCATGTGCACTGTCCTTCAAAAACTCAATCTAGTGAAAAATGGACCAAATAGTATTCTTTTCTAGTTCCCACATTGATGCATATTGCCCCTCATTATCCAAATAGTGACAAGCAAAATGTCTGAATTAGAGTTTAGTGGTTCACAGAATAAATAAATTTTGAAGTCTTGAAAACCTAGGAAACTGACATCAATAGAATGTTGAAGATATTTGAAATGATACAGTGCATAAAACACAAAAGAGTACTAGCCTTGAATGCTCGACATTAATCGCAGAACCGAAAAAAGACATGAATGAGTAATTATGACACAAGGAACAACCATTTGGATCAATATCCTTCACCATTATAAAGCAGAAGTAACATTTCTTACTAAATTTATACCTTTTATAAGTTATCAACAGAATAAACTGTTTTTCAAAGAGAGAGGACCGGACTCAAGTAGTGATGCAGCTGAGAAGGATACAAAACAATGAACAACAACTAGTTCGGTATACTTCTAAGAATGAATAATCCCTATCTATTTTTATAACCATTCAGATACAAAGGGAATGAAAAGATGGTAAGATGTGAAGTTTTAAACATATCAAGCTGCTACCTGTTGAAATTGCGGAACAAAAGCAGAAGAATCAGAAGAAGGAACATTGCTGATTTTTTGTTGAAGCACTCTTTATACATCTTTTCTCCAACTGTGCTTATCAAAAGCATTCAATATGGTCTCATGCAATGTGGGACTCAGAGCCACATCATTCTTTGCCATTTCATCCAACAACGTCTGGATTTGGTCTAGCTTACCTTCTTTATAGAGTGCCATAATCAAGCGATCATAACTTGCAAGATCAGGCTTCACCTCTTTTTCTGCCATTCGTCTCAGAACCTCATGTGCCTCCTCAAGACGCTCTCTCTCAACCAATCCACCAATTACCTTGTTGTAAAAGCCTACACTAGCTTTCACCCCTTCCTTCTTGCTTGATGCCAGACTTGTGCCAAAATTGTATAAGGTAGGTTCAATCGTTCCCACAGGCTGGTTAACCATCTTGTTAAAGCACCGGAATGCAGCGTCCACTTTCTCTTCTCTGAAGTAAGCATCAATCAAAAACTCAAAAGTCATTTCAACAGGATTCACTGACTTAGTATACATTTCATCAAGCAGTTTCTCAGCTTCCTCAACCCAACCATCCTCCGCACACAGCTTCCCTATTATGTTATTGTAACATCTTACATCCATTTTGCATGGCGTCCGCCCCGTCTTCTTGAAAATAGCAATGGCCTCCTCAATATTCCTCAACCGGAAGTACTCATTAACCATTAAATTATATGAATCAGTATTGACCCCAATGAAAGCCAAATGTTTATTGGCTGTGAGCATGTGATCAAACAATGCCAAGGCGTCATTCATTTTCCCAAATTTCATCAAAACCACCAGAAGGGTATTACAAGTCACAACATTCAGGTTAAATTGCCGACCGAGAAGTTCTTCATACGAGTCAATAGCTTCCTTTTCCATACCCTTTTGGAAGTAAGCCTCCATCAGAGTCGCATGGACCACCCCATCGTAGACCACACACCGTTCTTTCAACTCGTCAAAGAGTTCTAACGCTTTCCCCATGTTCCCAAGTTTAATGAAGCCGTCCATAAGGGTGTTATACACAATAGAATCGGCAGCATGACCCTTGTTGAGCATCTGCCGGAGGAGGTCCATAGCTTCAGAAATACGGTTAGAATCGACGAGGCCCTTAGTGAGATGGCGGTAGGTGACAGGCGACGGGGGGAAAGATGCGTTCTCCAAGATGTATCGGTAGACATCGAGAGCAGTATCAACGCGGCCAGCGTCACAGTGGATATTAATCAAAATGTTGTAAGAGACTACGTTCGGTATTATATTGGCCTGCCGGAAGAAGAACTGGAAGTGCGCCACGGCATCATCTAGTCGGCGGGCGCGGAACATGGCATCAATGACGGCGTTGCAAGTAAACACAGTTGGGCGGGCGTTGGAGAAAACGGCATGACGAGCTTTAGCAGATGCCGAATCCAGCCCATCGCATCGGATGAGATTCTGGACTTGGTTGTGGAGGTTGAGACGTGGACCCGTGAGGGAGGAGGTAGTCTCGGGCAGACGCGGGGCATTTGGGCTAGGAAGGTCGTTGGGCGCAGAGCGGGGGGCAGAGGGCGATAGTTCAATTCCGAGCCGGTGCTTCCGCCGGCGGCGCTCGGCGGCCGCTTCTTCCGGCGTGGAGAAGGCAAAAGATCGCGAAAAATTAGACTTTCTTGGGCCTTTCGTTATTGACTGTCGGAGGGAGCCGAGGCTGAGGCGGTAGAACGACATCTTCCCCTGGCTAGTAAATCAAGTCGAGCTCCCCGCTGCAGAAAATATGAAACGTAAACCCTTAAACCCAAGGACATAAAATAATCCAATTTTTTAATAATTATCTTTTATTTTTTATATTATTTTTAATTATTTAAAAAATAGAATAAATAAAAACACCGTAACTAATTTTCCTATTATTTTCTATTACAACACAAATGTAAAAAAACCAGTTAAATAATTTTTTTATTCAGAAATTTTATTTTTCCGTCATTTTGTTTTCCATGAGCACCGAAAGGAGAAAACTGGTCGGTGTTAACACTGCGTCTCGCGCTTTCATTTTTCCTGCAATTCAGGATCTTAATATTAATTATTTAAATAAAAAAATTCTTAATCTTAATTAACCTTAAAAAATGGAAAACAAGGAAGCCATCTCAAATCCGAAACAAAGATCTTTGCACAATTTTAACGAGAAATACAGACAACAAATTTCTGTCCTATTCTCGTCGTAGTAGAGGTGCTGCGGTGGTGATGGAAGAGAAACTGGTCGCGAGGTTGGAGGCTGCGATCTCTCGCCTCGAAGCGCGTTCGGGCGCGCTCTCGACGCGAAATCTACCAGGAGACGCTTCAGATGCTCCGAAGGATGCGTCAATTGCCGCCTATGAGGATTTCATGGAGAAATCTGTTGGAAGGCTTTCCGCTGCTGCTCAGAAGATTGGCGGGAAAGTGCTCGAAGTGACGGATGTCTTGAAAGAGGCCTTTTCCGTGCAGAAGGACCTTCTTATCAAAATGAAGCAGACTCAGGTTTTTTTTTTGTATTAGTTTTTTTTCTGACTATGTACATATCTTCCACCACTTAGTGCTTTGTCTGAAGATTATTTGATACTAGGGAGGCTGTTCTAATGGCTCTTATTTCTAATGTTATTCGCGTTTGGATCTTTTGGAATGGATGCTGGACGGCCTGGATCCGATGAATGTTGTTCAATCTGGATCATATTGTGAATGTGTAGTTGTAGCGTTTTTCTTCCGCCAGTGAGCTATGCAATTTTGCTTCTGAACATATTGTAAATAAATTTCCATGCATTTCATATTACTATACGTTGCTGTCCAAAATCGATGTCATCTGTCTATCAGAGTTTGGTAAAAATGCTTTTTGAATTCTTCGGGTCGTCTGTAGAGATAGCGATCTCCCTCTGAATGCACCGTGTCTCCATTTAACGTGTGCAAATTGTAGATTTTTCTTTTATAAATTATGCAGAAGGATACAAAAGAAAGGCATTCACATAGATCTGCAGTTACGTTGCTAAATTGAAGCCATCTGTTGTCGGTCATATTTTTCCTCTGAAGCGATTCGAACTTTTAGTCGTTTTACAGTTGAACTTCTGAAGTGCACCATTTGTTTTCTCGTAATTTGATCTAATGTTGTCTTGAACACAGAAACCCGATATGACAAGCTTAGCAGAATTCCTGAAGCCACTTAATGAAGTGATTGCAAAAGCCAACGCCTACACGGAAGGGAGGAGGACTGAATTCTTTAACCATTTCAAGGCTGTTGCTGACGGTCTCACAGCTTTAGCTTGGCTTGCCTACTTGGGAAAAGATTGTGGTAAGCAAAATCACTAATCTGATTTCCTGTAGAGACATTGTTGACAACTTATTCTAGTCCTTTCACTTGTGTCCATTATCTTTCAGGAATGAGTCTTCCTATTGCTCACGTGGAAGAAAGTTGGCAAATGGCTGAATTCTATAACAACAAGGTAGGAACAGTGTCTTCTCTGTTATTCAGATGCCTATCTTTTTATCATCATTAGAGCAATTTTTGTTTAGAAAGAAAGAATAGAGGGATCGAAGGAAAAAAATATGACAGAGAAAACCAATAGAACTTTCACTTTAAAAATATGTCTATGCTCTACATGTCACTTGTGATTGCATCTTGTATGTCTGATGGTAAAATACAGCTCTACTCTTTGTTTTCTTGTGATTCTGTTGTATTTATCTATTTATATATGGGTGGACCGATGAGATTGTAAGACACGTCTTTTCTGCTTGTCTACGTATGACATGCATGCTCTACTGTTACTCTGATCCATTGAATAAGCATACAGGTCATTGTGTGTAATGACTCTGAAATTTAGATTCTGGTGGAGTACAAAACCAAGGACCCTAATCATATAGAGTGGGCAAAAGCTTTGAAGGAGGTCTACCTACCTGGCTTGAGAGATTATATAAAGAGTTTCTATCCCCTCGGTCCCGTATGGAATGCCACTGGTGTAACAGCACCCTTACCATCTGCCCCATCAAAAGCTGCTCCATCTACTGCTCCTCCTGCCCGTGCCCCTTCTTCAGCCCCAGCCCCTTCCCCTCCTCCTTCCACTTCTCTTCTCACCAGTGATTCTTCATCATCCCGCCCAAAGGAAGGAGTGGCTGCTGTCTTCCAAGAAATCAGTTCTGGAAAATCTGTTACTTCAGGTAATTTCAGCAACTATTGATTCTCATTTGGATGCAAATTTTTTATATTAGCTTCACTTTTATTGTCGTTTGCTTTGAATGGTTGTAACTCAAAACCTTTTTTGGCAGGTTTAAGGAAGGTAACCAATGATATGAAAACTAAAAATCGTGCTGACAGGAGTGGTGTGGTCAGTGAAAAAGAACAGAAAACTAGTTCACCTTCCTTTTCAAAAGCAGGCCCACCAAAGTTAGAGCTTCAGATGGGCCGCAAGTGAGTATGAACTCTATGCATGCTTTGCATTTTCATTGTAATGCATGGCATGTGGTTTCTTAATTTTTTTCATACCTTGACAGATGGGTTGTTGAGAATCAGATTGGAAGGAAGAACTTGGTTATTGATGATTGCGACTCAAGACAGTCTGTATATGTTTTTGCATGCAAGGATTCTGTTTTACAGATCAATGGTAACTTTCTCTTAGGTGCAGAACCAAGTGAATATCCTGCTTTTATGTGTGCTTGCACATTATTCTGATTGGAAATATGTGTATCACATACTTTAATAATCTAGGTAATATCTCTCAACTTTTCAAGATGGAAGAGATACAGTAATTTGTGCTTCTATTTAATTTGCAGGAAAAGTGAACAACATTACAATTGATAAATGCACCAAGATGGGCATTGTATTTACGGTCAGTACACAAGCAAGGGCCATGTTCTGCTTATTATATTGACCAAGTTGCCTCTAGCTGAATTTACATGACTGTAGTTCATAATTTTTTGATGAACAGGATGTCGTGGCAGCTTGTGAAATTGTCAACTGCAATGCAGTTGAGGTTCAATGCCGGGTAAGTTGCCGAGGCAATAGGATAGATTCACCTCAGCACGTGCTTGAAGAGATTGAGACATCCCTGTACACCTAATAGGGGCAGTTTTCCATGGAAAGTTGTTTGTCTTTCTTTTCTGGGACTAGAGAAAATTTATATTTTGTTAAATTTTGCAGGGTTCAGCGCCTACAATTTCAATAGATAATACTGGTGGATGTCAACTGTATCTTAGCAATGGTTCTTTGGAGGCTT
The DNA here is from genome assembly GCF_029961685.1 of Aristolochia californica. Classification (NCBI taxonomy): domain Eukaryota; kingdom Viridiplantae; phylum Streptophyta; class Magnoliopsida; order Piperales; family Aristolochiaceae; genus Aristolochia; species Aristolochia californica. Next base: position 1,066,202 of record NW_027181826.1, on the reverse strand, counting down.
CCATAGCCACGGCTAAATCAAGTGAAGTCAATGTCTTAGTACCTGCTGCAGGGCCTGATGGTGACTGGGTATGAATTCCTTTCGTACCTTTCTTCAAATTGTCAAATGATATTTGCCCCTAAAAAATTGCATTCACCCTATACGCTCTTTCATAAAAAAAAGAAAAAATTTGCATTCACCTCACTAACAAATTGCCAAATGATAGTCACTCCTAGGAATAACATACTTTGTCTTAATCTCCCTGAATATGAAATTTTGTTATACTTGCTCGTTGCCCTCTTTTGTTGTTAAAACAGGATGCTAGAAGCCTTGGTAAAAAAAGGACAAAAGAATCCTTAAGCTTTAATTTTTTGAAAAAGGAGGGGGTTCACCTCTTCCCTCTTTCTCCTCTATTGCCAAAGAGACAGGAGAGGGGGACACTACTTTCTGTCCCTCTTCTGGCTCCTCCCTTCTGCAAACGGTGAAGGGAGAGAGAAACTGTTGGTCCTCTATCCCCCCACCCCTTCTTCAAACTCCCGTTTTTATCTTTTGATATAAAAAATTTTCTTTGATTATTATAGGGATATTGGGAATTTTATTAAATTATTTACAAATTTGATTAATATGTTGAATGCCTAAAGTTTGTGACCGTTTTATTTTCCTTCATACTTAAAATTCACGGATCTACAGTAAGGAAACAAAATTGGCTTCTCATTTTAGTTTACTGTGAGCGATAGCAAAAAACAGCATAACTCGGAATAACTGTAATAAGAAAGGCTATCTCTAAGAAGGCAAAGTTAAGTATACTGTTGATTTTTAGGGACAAAACATAAACACAAGAGATCTCAAGGGAAGAAGAGAGGAGAGAAGAAACCAAAGAAGAGAAAGAAAAGGAAAAGAGAGAGAGTTGTATGGACGAATTTGAGTCAAGAGGAAGAGGCTTGAATGCTCTACCCCATGCCTTGAGGCTATATTTATAGTTGTGTGAAGGTGTTTACAATGATTACAATGCCCTTAGGGCTATATGCTTCAAAAGGAAAAAGACATAAGAAGGTATACACCAACTTGTATAATTATATGCCATCTTTATGAAAGTTTTCTTTATTTACTAGTCATGTCACCCTTACACACGTGTGTCTCTTAACATATACAATAGCCATAAAGCTATTGTAATTTATTACAAAAGGTTCAAGCTTCATAAATGTGTACGTAGTTGTCATGTCTCTATGTGGGCCCCCATTTCACTCAGTGAATAGCTGATGTCATCAATGCCCTTTTAAAGCCAAATTTCTGCACAATGTGTTACAACTGGTTGAGATATGGAGAAAGAACAATATAACACTGTCTTAGAAAAGAATAAAAATATGATACTAGTCCCCAAGTAAGGTCACATCTGGCTTGTTTTGTGGTACACGGTAGTGAACTGTGATGAAACAGTCCCAACTCAACTTGTTTCCTCCAACCTCCCATCTCCACCCCAAAAATCAGGCTGGTTAATGCTGAAGTTTGACAGGAGTCCTAAGGTAATCCCTGGCCAGCAGCATTATAGGAGTTATAAGGGCCACTGTTGCTCAAAGTAATGTTTGGTTGCTCGGGTTCTGCTGGCATTCTGATTAACTTGTGGAAGAAGCTAAAGGCATCCTCACTGGGATCAAGGTATTTTCCCAGAATTTCACAGATCTAGTATTCATAGAAAGAGATTCAGCTCTCATCATCCTTTGGCTGTCAAAGCAAAGCCTATTTGGAGGCTGAAGCATACATATGATAAAATTCAAGACTTAAGCACTGAGCAGTCTTTTCCATGTCCTCTGGCTGCACATTCCCATTCTGCAAATTGTCATTCAGATGATTTAGCTAAATCTAGGGTTTCCTGTTTCATAATCATGGTCGGGGAATCTCTCCCTCTCCATATTCCCAGCTGAGGTTAGCCTCCTTTTTGTGTTTTAATTATTTATTTCCCCCCCCCCAAAAAAAAGTATCTATTATCTTGTGTTGTATCTTATTTGAACAAACAGGCATGGCTTGATTTTCTTACTTGTCTAAGGTAACAGTTGCCAAACCTTTAGGGATTTGTATATTGGCATGTATTGTGAGGGCATCGTATATTATAGCATCGAAGTCAAGCTATATATTAGTGCATTTGGACTACATATAAAGTACGTTTTTTCAGTGATAGTTTTTCATTGCTATATAGAAATTGGAAAATAGTTGGTCTTTTACTTGTTGAGACTGATTTGTTGCTTTCTCTTACAAAAACAAAAAAATGTGTATTTTGTTGTTTATTGATATATTAACACAGCTTTTAGTTTAAAATCCAAAGATGTAAATTTTTGTTTATGACCCTGAAATACTGATCACTCTCTAGTGCCACGTGGAACAGTTCATTGAAGCTTGTGAGAAAGTCCATCTTCTAAGATACTGTCTTTGTTTCTTTTATTCTTGTGGAGGTGGAGTTGTATCGATTGTTCATGATCTCCCACTAATCTCTTCTACTGAGCAATGTGCATGTTGGATTTCAAATGTGTCATATTGATGGGGCAAGTCTTAGGGCACCTAGATCTCTCCTTGAAATTAGGTTTATAGAGACTTTGGCAATTGTCTAATTTCTAGTCCAGGCTAGCAGACATAACTGCACATGAATACATAGTAAGTTCGTTATAGAGAATCTGAAGAACCTGGGGAATCTGTCTATGGTCAGTGGTTGAATGACGTATATGACCAAATTACTGCAAGAACTAATGTTCCTAAAGTTGCACAGATCATTGTTGAACGTATATAATGCAAAAGGCCAACTTAAACAACAAATTGCCTTTGCTGTTATGCAAGGGCTCCGTGCAAGCCAAACCTTTTACTTACCTCAAATTGTGAAAAAATGCAGGCTGAGCATGCTTTGCCGCAGCAGTACATTCATTCATTTAAGGACGGACACTTTGTGACATCCTCAGTCTCTCACTCTGGTGGCTAATTATGGAACCACACAAAATCATTGAAACTGGCTCGTGTTTGTGTTTATGTATACAAGGTATGTCTTTGTTGTTCATTCAAGATCTTCAAGTGTTTGTAACTTGGCTTGAAATTTGTTCTTATATTTACTGAAATTCAGTGTGGTTGAGCGGCTGTAAAACATTCTGTTGTGCTTTAGGGAGAGCTCTGTTTGCTGTATTTGTTCCCCTCTTTTTTGTGTTGAAGGAAAAGTTCGAGACTTAGTTGTTCAGTTGTTCCCCATTTGTCGGCGTTGAAGGAAACATGTTCAAGACTTAGTTTTGTTCTCCTCTACCTCTGGTTGGTTATCTTTTCACCTTGAGCATGTTGTGGCATTCTAGGTGATATGAAGGTAACTTCTCCTAAAATCACGATGATTTACTCCACCACATACCAAGGCACCCGAATTGTTACTTTTCCGCGGCAACCTCAACGATCACTCGCAATGGTAATGCACTAAATTGGTTTTAAATACAGCTTGTCTCGAAAGAAAAGAGTATTTGGTGCCAGTGAGTCGTACATTTGAATTTTCTAACGAACCTCTGATCACGTCATTGCCTTCTTTTTAGCTGGACTTGTAGTTCTACCTAGACAACTGGATTGTCATTTTTCCAGGGATCGGGCCCATTGAAGACAGCCCCTATCCTTAGTAGTCGTCTGCAAATCCAACTCGGATTGACGAAGACAACGGCCGACCTATTTTAAAAGGCCAGGACCTTGGCACTTCTGTGGAAGAGACCGAAGTGTGGAATTATATGCGGACCTCTGCGTCTTTAAAGTCATACACACGTCAATGCCATACCAATACATTATAAATGTTCCCTCTAACGTAGTGCAAGGCTAGAATATGTGCGAACTCAAGTGACAAGTTTCTGCAAGGGAGAGGATAAAGTGACCACGGCATGGATTGGCGACTTTTTTGTTTCCCCCACTCAACTTTCAGGGAGCAGCTACAACAGAAAGTAGAAAAGACTGAAGCTTCTCGTTCAGAACATGAACTTCCCTTTCGAGTTTTCTTGTCTATCAATCAAGCCTTGTTAAAGATACCACCCTTTCCCATCTTTGCTTTAATAATTCACTTCTAATTAGGTATCCACTAATTTAAAGTCTTCTTGTTCACACTAATAGCTGAGATGCGTTGGTGAAGTGCACTCCGGCCATAGGAAAACAACTTTTAACCTTTTATTGCGCTGTGTAACACAGAAAAGTAGATCCAAAGGCAGCCATGGTGGTTTTGCATTTTCTGTTCCCTTCTAACTGATCTTATTCCCTCTTCTTTGCAGTCCCGCACAGAAAGAAAAAGACCCTTTCCAGAGTTGTTCTTCTTTTGCTTGCAAGAGGATAAATGAAGTACAGCAAGCAGAAGATAAGATTAAATTTATTATCAGGGGATGGATAACTGGACGCTGCTACTGGATAGTGATAGAGTAGGCCTTTCCTTCACCATATGAACAAAGAAAAGTAATGCAGAAAATGAAATTCGCCTTTTCAAGGGAGGAATCACTCAAAGAGGGGCTCACCCTCACAAGAAGGCGCTTAGGTGTCAGTGCACGAAGATCACACAACGTGGCTCTGATTTCCCACTGCAACATCTTCCCGTCCTATCACCGTGGCTGCTGTTTGCATTCATGGTTTCCTTCCGTCGTCCATCTCTCAATAACGTAAATTTGTGAAACCAAAAGAAATAAAAGTTTTGAGGTGGTTGAGTAGTCACCCGGAGACCGTTGCACGTCTTGCTTATTGCCCTTAAACATTAATTACGAGTCAATGATTGTTCTTAGGTCACAATAACTGTCTTTACCAAACGGACGGTTAATGACGCTTCTTCTCCAGCACGTGGCTGCCCTCTATCGGATACATCAAGTGGGCCCACCCCAAGGAACAACCAGCTCATCCAGATTTAAATATTCAGTAATTAGTCGTCCTATTCCTATCTCTATTTACAGTTTTACCTCCTCTCAGAGTGGATCTTCCTCCTGGTCTGTATAAATTCTACTGCTGCGCCGGCTGCTTTTCAATCTGTCACTGTGAATGCTCTGAAAGAAAAGCATCTGGGCAAAAATGGCGATTCTTCGCGGAGCTTTCTCCTTCGCCTTACACATCTTCTTCTTTTACTCTGCAGGTAAAGAGGATTTTTTTTTCGCTCTTTCTTCTTATTTATGGGTTTTGATTTGCTGATTTTCTGTATCTCAATTATTTTTGCTTGGAGGAGGTTGAGTTAATGTTGTCTTCTCATTTGGATTGCCATTGGTTGATTAACTTCTGCTCTTTAGGCCATTAAAATTATAGGAAAAAAACAAGTCTTTGCTGGGGAAGAGGACCACCCCGATCTGGTTTGTTGAGATGAGAACCAAATTCATCTTTTTTTGAATGACGGGTTTTTTATCTGGATTCTTTCCGATGATACTCCGAAGTTGTTTTTTTTTTTTTTTTTCAAGTTTGCTGTCGCGGTACAATCTTTGTAGTTTCTGAAAAAGGCTTTATTGTTGATCAGAATCTTGGACTGCAAACAACTACAATTGTTGAACTACAGGTTTGAGCTTGAATGTTTTTTTTACTGTTTGTTCGGCGACTGCTGTGACGCTGTCCTTCTGAGCTCCAACGGCACAGAATCTTGGGCTAAGCCATCTGATTTACTTTAAATTACTACGAGTGAGTGCTATATTAAATGAAGTTCGTCTGTTCCCAAGGTTGGTGCCGTCGGAAGACTGCTCCAGTAGTTCCCTCCTGCGATGAACCTGTCTCTGACTGAATCTATGGAGTTTTCGATTAGGCATCGATACCCTTCCTTCTTCGAGTAATTCCCTGAACATCAAAATTCTTTTTGAGTTCCGTGCTGTGGCATGCTTCAATTTGAGTTTAAGTACTGTACCAAGTATGAATTGGTTAATCAATTTAAACTTGCCGATGTCCAGAATTGATTTTTTCCCCTCTGTAACATGGCTTCTGTTCATTGGAAGGTGGGTTTGTTTATTGAGTATAACTTTACGTCCGCTGCAGGCGCCCAATCATTCATCGGAATTAATTATGGGCAAGTCGCTGACAACCTTCCGCCGCCGTCAGCGACGGCAACGCTTCTCCAGTCAACCTCCATCGGAAAAGTTCGACTCTACGGAGCCGATCCGGCCATCATCAAGGCTCTGGCCGACACAGGGATCGCCATCGTGATCGGAGCATCGAACGGCGACATCCCCGCGCTGGCCTCTGATCCGGCAGTCGCCAAGCAATGGATCTCATCCAACGTCCTTCCCTTCTACCCGGCCTCCAACATTGCCCTCATCACTGTCGGCAACGAAGTCCTCACCTCCGGCGACACGGGCCTTATCTCCCAGATTCACCCCGCCATGCTGAACCTCCAGAAGGCCCTTACAGATGCCTCCTTGGCGGGCAAGATCAAGGTGTCCACCGTCCACTCCATGGCAGTACTCAAGCAGTCGGAACCCCCTTCAAGTGGCAGCTTCGATCCCAGTTTCAGCGACGCCTTGAAGCAGATGCTCCAGTTTCTCCACGACACGGGCTCGCCGTTCACCATTAATCCGTACCCGTATTTCGCGTACCGGAGCGACACCCGCCCCGATACGCTCGCCTTCTGTCTTTTCCAACCGAACGCCGGCAGATTCGACGCAGGCACCAAGATCACCTACACCAACATGTTCGACGCCCAGGTACGGCCATTAGGCCCCCAAACACTGGATCTGGACTTTCCAATTGGTCCTTTTATTGTCTGTCTGAATATAGAAGGCCATATGTAAAGGCTATTGGGCCTCAAACTTAGAAGCCTATGGTAATGGCGACAGGTTGATGCGATCCGAAGTGCACTGAATTCAATGGGTTTCAAGGAGGTGGAGATCGTAGTTGCAGAGACGGGATGGCCTTACAATGGAGACAGCAACGAAGCTGGCGCCTCTGTGGAGAATGCCAAGGCTTACAACGGCAACCTGGTGGCTCACCTTCGGTCGTTGGTCGGAACTCCATTGATGTCGGGGAAATCAGTTGATACCTACCTCTTCGCCCTCTACGACGAGGACCTCAAGCCCGGCCCCACCTCTGAGCGATCCTTCGGACTTTTCAAGCCTGATCTCACCATGACCTACGATATTGGACTTGCCAAGAGCAGCGGAGCCGGAGGACAGGTATGAAATGATCGATCGAACAAAGCAAATCTGATACGACCCAGCTGATTGATTGAGGACTGTGCATAATTTTGTTATATGTACTAGGTGAGTCCGGCGACTCCATCGCCCTCGGGAGGGAAAGCAAGTGGGTGGTGCCTGCCCAAGTCCGGCGTGTCGGATGCGGAATTGCAGTCGAATCTGGACTATGCCTGCGGCATGGGCATCGACTGTGGACCAATCCAACCAGGCGGCGCTTGCTACACGCCCAACACTCTAGCTTCCCACGCCGCATATGCGATGAATCTTCTGTATCAGACGGCGGGTCGAAACCCATGGAACTGCGATTTCAGCCAAACAGCAACCCTCTCCTCCAGTAACCCAAGTACATCGTCTTCTCCAATCTGGGTTTCCTGTAAACTCAGAAGACTAAATCCAGCACAATCACTACGGACCTCACTTCCTCGATTAACTTGTCAATCGATTCGTTGTATTAATTCCATTTCCCTTCTCTTAAACATCTTCGTTCATTTTTGCCTATTGTAGGTTATGGTAACTGCGTCTACCCTGGAGGCAGCTAGAAGAACTCAAAGAGGGATTCAACAACCATTTGCAGAAGGGACGAAGATGATATGCTGTGAACATAATTATTTAATTTCCTGGAAAAAATAATAGACAGGAATTGTAACTCTTTCTAATTACTAGTCTTTGAACTAAGAATATTAAATAATAGAAAGAATATTTTTTTCATTTGTGCCACCGTAATAAACAAAGGAAAATTAGTATTTATAATGTTTATATTTATTTTAAAAATAAATAAATTTTATATATAAAAACGCAACGTTAACTCATTTTTTTTAAATTTCTTAAAAGGCAATTTCTAATTAAAGACTACTTAGGTTATGAAATTCCAAGAATAGTAAATATTTTTTCATATAACCTAATTCCAAATAGAGTGGACGAGTCGACTCAGTGACCGATTCGCACGACGGAGGCAATCCGTTTCTGTTAAGAGAGAGGCGAAAAGACCTGGGCTCTTGTCTCTCCTCAATGGCTGGACGAGAGAAAGAGAGAGATCGAGAGCTTCTCATTCCCGTCGGCGGATCGCATGAATATGACTCCTCCCCCGTTTCCTCTCCTCCCATTATCGCTCCTCCCGTTTCTACTGCTCATCATACTAGCAGAGAGGTAAACATACTTCTCCTTCAAATCTCCTTTCTTATGTACGTTTTTGGGTCTCCTTTTATTTCCCGTTCTGGATTGTCAAACTTCTCTGTTTTTTCCTTCTCTTCTTAACATTTCTTTCTTGAACTCTTACGTACTGTTCCCCCGATCGATATAGGCGTGGCTCTCCTTTTCCTTGTCTCTATTTTGTTTTTTGTTTTTTTTTTCAAAATTGGGAATCGTGGGAATGAATGGTGCTTAATTTTGCATTGATTGTGATTTCTTCTCGCCATCTTCACTGGTTTTCTTGCCTATTCATGCTGAAAAGACTGTTTTTTGTGGGTTGTATTTCCCAGGCAGTTTCCAAAGTGGTTCGGAGTTGGGCGACCAAGAAATTTATGTCTGGAACGTAAGTCCTTAACCTCAACTTCTGCATGTGCAACAACAACGCTATCTGTGTTCAACTTCATCTATTATTTCGAAGCATCCTTTATACAGAATTGCACGTTAGTAGTTAACCGGAAGTACTTACAGGAAAGCTCAAGGATATAAGAGAAGTTTCTACGGAGAATGAAGGAAGAAGAAGCTTAATTCGCCAGTTAGTTTCTATTTTGATATCAGCTGTTAATTGTTTGTCGTCTTCTTGCCTTGCAGTGTCATTCTGCTTCCGATTGCAATGACATTTTACATCACATGGTGGTTCTTTCATTTTGTCGATGGTTTCTTTTCCCCCATCTATGCTCATCTTGGGATCAATATCTTTGGTAAGTTCAGTTTGCTAGCCATGGAAGCAGATATTTGCAGCCCTTGATTCAGTTATCATTTGATTCATGTCTTTTTGAGAAAGATCATGATTATAGTAACATAGAATGGTTAAGCCAGGATTCTCCTTGTATTCAGATTTCCTTGATGCTTTAATAGAATGATTTTTCTGATTCATACAGTATAATTACAGCAGTAACTTAACTAGCAAGTCAGAATCATTTTTTCGAGTTTGATGTAAGGTGTCTAGTAAAGAACATATTACAAACTAGATTTGCGGAAATTTTGCAGGTCTCGGATTCATTACTTCAATCATTTTCATCTTGTTTGTGGGTGTGTTCATGTCTTCGTGGTTGGGAGCTTCTGTTCTTGGTCTGGGAGAATGGTTTATAAGAAAAATGCCACTAGTGAGCCAAATCTATTCTGCATCAAAGCAAATAAGCGCAGCAATCTCCCCTGGTAATCTCCTTCACCCTTTTCCTCAAATCAAATTCTAACAGAAAAGTTTTCTTATGCTTTTGAGGCTCCTTAATGCGCCAAGATGATCACAGATCAGAACTCCCAATCTTTCAAGGAAGTGGCTATAATCAGGCATCCACGCATTGGTGAATATGCTTTTGGCTTCATCACAAACACATTGCTCCTCAGGAGACACGTCGTTGATGAGGAGCTTTGCTGTGTCTATGTGCCCACCAACCATCTTTACGTTGGAGACGTCTTCCTGATCAACCCCAAGGATGTTATCAGGCCAAATTTATCAATCAGGGAAGGGCTTGGTAAGAATCTGAGATTTTTTCTATTATTGCTTTGATAAGTAGAGTTCTGCTACAGTCATTGTTTCTTCATGCGCTCACAGCCTTCACTTCAGTTCCCAGATGGGTGTTTGATGCTCATTTTTACTCCTGGAATTTTTTGCTCTACTGTGCAGAAATAGTTCTTTCAGGGGGCATGTCAATACCTCAAATTTTGACAACAATGGAGGTTCAGCCCATTGTGGAGCGTGCTCGACCTGCTAGGAGTCCAAGATTTTCAGGCACCAAAGACTAATTTTTTCATGTGAGAATCTAGTTCATACTTCTAATTAACAGTGCTGGCTGCAGTGAAACTGTTTCTGCCATTGTCCACAAGTAACCAGGATTTGATGTGGTTAAGGAGAAAAGACAATGTAGATAAATCTCTGACTGTAAGAGCTAGCAGTGATTATTTCAGCTCAAATGTGCTTGGGAGTTTTCCTTTTGCCTTAATCATCTTTGAACTGTTAGCTACAGTTAAAATGAATGCCCAATTCTCTTGTAGAACACCGAAATAATTACACTTAAAATTAGGTTTCTCTTACATTATAAGAAATTTGACTTCTGTAAATGAAAATTTTTCGCTAGTAGAAATTTTATTTTCGGCAAAAAATTTAGTGTGTTTGCAATGCTACAATTTCTACCAGGCTTTGCTAGAGAAATCCAATTTTTTGTGGCCAAGTGAAATTTCGGTTTTGCTAATGAAAACAGGGTTTTTGTTGGTGGAAGATTAATAGAAAAATTACTTGGCAGACCCAAAACAATCCACATAACATACAATTTCTGCATTAATTCTAGCAAAGTTGCAAATAGGAGTAAACTAGATAAGAGTTGTCAGTAGGAAAATATAAGAATATTTTTAGTTTTGACCAAAATTTTTAGGGTTGGAGCCTAATTTTAATGGATATGAAGATGTCTACCATAATTCTTTTTTATCTTGAATTCAATTTCATTCTATATGATTAGCCATTTAGGGGGGTTATTGCTTAATAATTAGGGGTGGGCATCAGGTTGGGTTTCACATGAAATTGACAGGACCTAGAAACCCTGAGTGTCGGGTTTCACTACATAGGTAGGGGATGAAGCAGGAAAAAAACGCATTGGGTTTCAGGTCAAGATGGGTTTCTTGAAACCCGATTGAAGGGACGAGACAGGAATGAGTTTGGTTTAAGCCAGGTTTACGGGGACAAGCTGAGGATTGATCGGGTTTAAGTCGGGCTTACAATGATGAGGCAGGGATGGTGATCGAGTTGGGGTCGGGTTTGAGGTTTCGAATTATTTTGGGTTTAGGTTTGGATTTTGGTATACCCAACACTGACCTAATCAGTGTCCATCCCTATCAACAACTTATTAACTTTTCTTAACATTTCTCAATATGAAATTTTTCCCAATGGTGTCCACAACATGGATAACATGATAAACATAGATTTGGCTTCGACTCATATGTACTTCCTACTCTGATACCATTTTTCATCCTTATAACTTATTAACTTTTTTTTTTAATATTTTTTCTTTTGTATAGAATTTAAGGGTTCCTCTTTCACTTCACCATCTATTAGGCTCAAGGTTTACTTCTATCCTCTGCAGCCATCCCTTAAATGCTACCGTAACTTAAATTGGATATATATCATCTTAAAATGATTAAATACATAATTTTTCTCATCTCAGACCATGTATCGATACAAGAGCTACTTTGGTGCAAATTTAAGTTAAAATCCGTTCAGAAAGTTAAACTCATTAGTCTCTATTTCTTAAAGTCGATAGTGTGTCACATCGAAAATAAAAAAAAATTAACCCTTTTAAAAAAATTAAAAAAACTCTATTTCTTGAATTTTCTCGACCCTCCTTCTAGAGGGTCGATAGAGTGTCACACTGGAAATATTTGGCTAAGTTGGTAAGTTAACTTACCTTTGGCTTGGTTGAAAGTCGGGTATTTTGACAAATAAATTTGGAAGTTTAGTATTTAATTAATTATAATTTTTTTAAGTCGGGTATTTTGACAAATAAATTTGGAAGTTTAGTATTTAATTAATTAATTTTTTTTAAACCGTTACTATGAGAAAAGACGGAAGATACACACAAATGGAGGGGCAATGGAATTCCTCTCCAGATTACAAAAATCAACACGATCGCCTTTATTTTTTTCCCCAGTTCCATCCCCATCACCGACCGCTGTAGTCGGAAGAAAACCAGATTCCTCCGGCATTTCACCGCCCCTTCGGGCTGATTAGCTGCGAGAAAACTGCACTCGTGTTTACGTCTGAGTCTTCGCTCAGGATGCTCAGTTTATCGCTGTGACCGCCCAAGCTGTCCCCATCGGTCCTCGATACGGAGCCCCCCATGCTCTCAGCGTCCGCGTCCATGGGTTTCCTGCTTCCTTCAGAATTCTCCTGCAACTGGAGCGCGAACTCCAGGTTCCACAAGACATCTCCCATGGCGGGTCTGTCGATTCCGTGATCGGACAAACACTTCTCGGCTGTATCGGCGAACTTCTTCAAGCATTCGGGATTGATCTTGCCCTTCAGCAGTGGGTCGATTAAGTCCTCCAGAGTTCCCTTCTTTGAGCAATGGAGAGCCCAATCGGCGAGACTGACTTGTTCCTTGGGAAGGCTCGGGTTCAGTGCCGGTCTCGCCAGCAGAACTTCGAAGAGAACCACGCCGAAGGAGTAGACGTCCGATTTGTCTGTCAATTGCTGTCTTCGGAAATATTCAGGATCCAAGTAACCGAAACTTCCCTTCACCACTGTGCTCACATGAGTCTGATCCAGACTGGGACCTGTTTTCGACAGACCGAAATCGGAAACCTTTGCTACCCACTTCTCGTCCACCAGAATATTGGTAGTCTTCACGTCTCTGTGGATAATCGGGTACTTCGCCCCGGTGTGGAGGTAGTGAAGTCCTCTTGCTGCTCCGATACAGATTTCTAATCTCTGCTTCCATGAGAGAGAGGGCTTGTTGCTCTTGTACAGGTGTTCTCTCAGGGTTCCATGAGCCATGTAATCGTAAACCAAGATCATCTCGTTGTTCTCTTCGCAGTAACCGATCAATGAGACCAAGTGCCTGTGGCGGAGCTTCGAAAGCATCTCGATTTCGGTTTGGAACTCGTGGACGCCTTGTTCAGATTGTGGGTTTGATCTTTTGACGGCCACTTTAGTCCCTCCATCAATGACTCCTTTGTAAACCTTTCCGAATCCTCCGACGCCGATCACAAGCGATTCGTCAAAGTTCTTGGTGCCGTGTTTGATCTCCGAAAAGGAGAAGTGCCTGCAGAGGCTTGCTGCCAAGGAAGAAAGGTGACTGCTGGCACAGCTCTTGCCGGAGATGGTGGACTTGCTGGCAGTCGTCTGAGACCCGCCGTAGAGAGGTAACCACCCAGACTGACCCTCCCCGTCTGCAACTCTATTCTTTCTCTGATAAGCGACGACGCAGATGGCAAAGACTAAACCAAACGCGGCAGCTCCTCCCGCCGCACCTCCAATCACACTGACGCGATGATTATTTGACCTGGGTTCTTTACCGGCCACATCCATGGATTGTGCCTTAAGTAGCATCGGAGAGGGCTCCGGGTTTGGCCCCGCCAAGCTCCCCATGGTGTCGTTGATCTTGAATATCTCCAGCCCATTGAGAATGGAGTCGTAAAATTCAGGTTTCATGCCCGCGTTCGGATGCATGGCAACAAAAAGCTGATCATCCCCCGACAAGTCCTGAACGTAAACAGCGTAGTCCTTGTGCGTTGGCTCGCCTTTCGCGTCCGTCCATGCGATCACATCGGCAGCCTCAGTTGCTGTCTGATTGTTCAGGAAAATGTCGAACACCCTCTGGTTAATCTTGTCAAGCTGGATCTCGCAGAAATGGAACCTCACCACGTAGGTGTAGTTCGCATCAACAGCGAAGACCCACGTAAGGTTGAAGTTCTTGTTTACATTCGGATCAGGCCCCATCGATCTGGCCGAACTATAAACATCAACGGGAGCAATATATTCGGGCTTCGGTTTCTTGACCCTGACATTGTTGTCGGCCGAGAAGGTGACGCCGAAACCGGCGCCAAAGATGTAAGGCGAGTCGTCGTACCATGCACGAAAAAGCCCAGAGTCGTTAGCTGCGCCAATGAATTGCCCACCCACGTTCAATCTGAACATGGTCTGCAACGTGGAGGTTCCGACGTCGACTGTTTGATCGGAAAACCCAGCCAACGTGGGCGGAGAATCGAAAAGATCTGGCGTGGAAATGACCTCGACGCCGTTGATGAAAGCGTAGGAATTGTTATACTTGTCGGAAGGAACGAAGGTGAGGTTGAGATTGGAGGAAGGGCTTAAAGAGTATTCCTTGATAATGTAGGCCTGCGTGAGGGCTTGTGCAGTGATGGCCGCACTGAAATTGCTCACAAGAGTATACCCATTGGCCACAACCGAGAAAAAGGAGTCGAAGGCATTGAGGCCGCTGTAGGAGGAGGGATAAAAGTGGAGTCTTACCCAAACTCTTTGTCTTTCTGGAATCCGAAACTGGTAGGAAGAAACTTGGTGGAAGATCCTCGCGGACATGTAAGGGACTTCGGAAGGCAGAGAGGGGTCTTGGTATTGGGCTCTGGCCAGGAGAACGTCGCCTGAGGAAGAAGCAAGATAGTTGGTATTTGTATCTGCTTTCCATTCTCTCCCGTCTGCGTCAGTACCATCTGAGGTTGAGCCACAGTTGAGGAGAATTGAGACCTTCGCCTTTGTTGAATCAATTGAGAGGATTACGGCTAGAGAAAATAGGAGCATGATATTGGTTTTCATGGCTGTGGGGAGAAAGTCTGTCGAGGAATCTTAAACTTCTTTGGTTTGGATTGGCGCGTACAGGAAAAGAGACAGGAAACCGGAGGTGGGGATTGAGGGGGAGAAAGAGAGGGAGAGAAACCGGTTTTCCTGTACGCCCAAATAACAGGGAACTGGAGTTCTAACCTTTCTGCTACTCTGAATAGAAATCAATCAAGTCATCCTTCTGCTTATGGAGATGTACTCATTTTGGAACAGCAGAGAGATACACACCCTAAGCAGGGGAGAGGAAAATGGGCTTCTTTTCTCTTCTCTTTCTTTGTTGCTTTCTGCGAATAGAGGTGGTAAAAAAAGACGGTTAAGAGTCCAGAGACTCAGAGAGAAAACCGAAATTTCATTCATTGATTGGTCAGAAACGCGTAGAATTCAGAGGGAGCAACCACAGAGCAGAAACGCCCAAAATTGTCTTGATATGACCATCAATCTCCAACCCAATAAAGCTACGTTTCTTATCTATTTGAACAAGTCAAAGCCTAAACAGGAAATCTATATTTAGAGTGACCAAACTGGCAATGCATGTTAATACACTATTGAGGAAAAAAACTAGGAGTGTAATAGCAAAAAGATCGGAATACGGTTCGCACATACCTCCTCCCTCTTTACAAAAAATTACAGAGCGAACGCTAAGGTGACAAGAAAGAAATGATTTTTCACTTGCCTTCCCAGTAGAAAATCATACGGTCTTTTCAACTTCGTTCAGCAACATGTGTGCGAGCAACACTACTACCCACATTCTCTTCTTCAACAAAATATGTGGGTCTGCAACCTTCTCCCTCGGCAAAACTTTCTGGAGCAATCTTGCATTCCTAAATATAATTCTTTCATTCGAAAGAAAGAACCAGAAGCATAGAAGCTCAACTGGTGACAGAGGAGAGCATGCCACTACCACTTTTAGGTGGTATAACTACCTCCCACCCAGGTCCTTTAAGAGGAAGAGTGTTGACATCTGGCACATAGTTACTGTTATCATCTGTGGAATTCACCATCAAGTCACTACGATCCAAGACCTTGAGAAAATCTTCATCACTAATATCCGTCTGAATTAGCTTGTCCTCTGCATCTTCTACATCCTGAAGCAAAGCCAGTAACTCATATTCCTGCAGAAAACACTTAAACTGTCAACATGGTTTACAAGCATCCATGACACAAAATCCTGCATAAATCACTGACATGTCAACATGGTGTACAAGTATCCTGATAAATGTGGATAATAAGTTGATCAGATAAACACAACGCATAAGATTAAATGTTAGAGATTTGCATGCTTTGTAGTCATAAGAGAACAAAATAATCAACAAAATACTTGGGACTTTTTAATTTCTTTCTAGGTATTACTAAGTATCATAAAGTAGGCAATCCTGAACTTATATACGAATATGACCAAATATTGTTCAGTTTCACAACAAGAAAGCCAGGAAGGCTGAACAAGCAGACTTCTCCACTTTTCTCCTGAGGATGAAGTCTTCAAGCAGCAGCAATACCAATATCTCTGTTCACATCAACTCCATCTATTGGAACAATATACTGGCCGTCCTTGGTGCAACATTCCAGCCAACAGTGAATATACACATTTACAGATGGCACCCTCCAAATTGTAATTTACTATTTTGAAGTGTTTTTCTTGATAATTCTTGTACAAGACTTTTTCAAAACAAAATTCAAAAACCTTCAGAAAAAAACTCATACATTTATTTCCACAAAAAATGTCAAAGAACACACATTTGCAGAGGAAAATCAAATACAAATAAGGACCACCGAAGACATTAATTTTTCATCCCGTAAGGAAGACTCGTTTGTTAGGATTGACATCTTGATGGAATAAAAAGGGAAATCAGCATCTACCACATGTTGCGTATTACTTGAAAACTAATTTCACTTTTTACAACACAAGTATTTCCTAGATTATTTCTACCCTCCATGATTTTAAATTTTCATAACACCAAGATGTAGCACAGAGGAAAATGCTAAGCCATCAAAAGACAGATCAATTCTGCTAGTAGCATTGAAAAAGAAATACCATTAAACATACTTCTGTCAAGAGCAAACAAATCCTCTTGGTTTATTAAATAGTCAGACTTTTGTTGGAACAAAAGTCAAGGCTCCACAAGTGCCTCACAAGATGGGATATTAGGAGCACTTCTTCCCTGAACCTGCTCCAAAGCATGTCAAGTTCAAGACATTTTTTACAATTATTGCTACATCCTTTTCTTTAGTGGATGCTTTCCTCATTTCCTAGAATGAGCAAAGCAGCAACCTTACAGAGTTAAGGTTTGCTGACAATATCTTTTACATTTATCTTTTCTATCTATCCTTGCCAATTGTTAAACCACCTTGTTCAAACACTCCAGCACAACTTATATATAAAATCATTTTTTACTGTTACTTCTTATTGTTCTACCAACAGACAAGGCTAAAACCTTTCTCACCAATCCTTATGAGGTCTTTGTCAAAAATGTTGAAGCAATCTCAAGCAGCTTCTATATTTTTGTGCATGTAGCTAATTTCTACACCCTCGCTGAGTAGTTAAGCTTGTTGTATAGGTCAAGCAGACTGCAGCCTCTCATACAAAATATTTTGCATTCTCATCCTTATATCCAGCCAGTCTTAAATGCCTTCTTGAACGTTATCATTTAACTACCATGATTCTTAGTATACTAGCCCTTTTCTGTTGAAGGACATTAATATAAAATGTTGAAAAACTAAGTGAGACAGAAAGAAACACAGGAAGAAAAGAGGGAAAGTGAGAGAGACTGATAGAAAACCGAAAAAATTACTAAAAACTAGTCATTCACAAACCTCTAAAGTGTTAGCTTTACTTCTCTCTTGCTGGAATTGTCCTTTTCCAATAACCAAGTGCTCAAGTTTCAACTTCTCAAATGCTTTTTTCAATATATGACACTGACATAAAAGAATAATTAGCTTCTATCCCAAAAACATTGAAATAGACTTGGAAATAAGAACAAAGAATAAGCCCTCGTTGCCATACTTCAACAGAGTGAGATGTTGCAAGCCTGTAAACATGAACAGGCCGAGTCTGTCCAATCCTGTGGCATCTATCCATTGCCTGCAGGTCCATTTGAGGATTCTGCAGTTCCAGAGTCAGAAGCGGAAAAATAAGACACATAATCAAAAGTTCATTTTTTAGTCTCATAAATCGCTGGCTTTCATTAATCACAGCTCATTAAGATGGCACCGTAAAATAAAATTACAGAAACACAAGAAAAATTTACCCAGTCACTGTCATAGAGTATACAAGTGTCCGCTGCAGTCAAGTTGATACCCAGCCCCCCAGCACGTGTGCTGAGAAGGAATAATCTGACATTGCTGTTCAAATCATTGAACTCCTGAATCTATTAAGAATATGAAAAACAAAATCTAATGAAGAAACAACCATGCAAAATGGAAAAATATTATAAAAAATAAAGATAGAGAGAGGTAGAGGGAGGTAAGATACAAGCTTCTTGAAATGAAGAAAGCATAAATCAAGAGTTAGCAAAAAGATACCTACCTGCCTTTTCCTTTCATTCAATTTTACATTTCCATCAATTCTACATACTTGAAGACCTTTTTCACTAAAATAGTAATCAATTATGTCCAAAACCTTAGTCCACTGTGAGAAAATTAGAACCTGCAATGCACAAAGTGTATTATGTTAAGCACTCTGATTATTTTGTTGTCATTTTTCAAATGAACTGACTGTTACAACCATACTTTGTGCTTTCGAGCAAGCAGTTCTGCCAATAATCTGTCAAGCAACCGAAATTTGCCACATTGTTCCACTAACTGTTCGATGGGTGGATAAGTATCTGCAAAAAAGAGCAAAGAATGGATAAAGCTTTAGAAAGCCCAATTACCAATTCTCACTTGGAGACATTCACCTGAGTACGCAGAGCATACATGATCCATCAAAAACAGATTCCAAAAGGTCAGGATGGTTGCAGTTCTTTCTCAGTTGAACTACCAAGTTATTTAGTTTTCCTTTCATGCCAGGCCTTCCAAGTACTGCAGCACAAACTACAATTAAAACAATATAATACCAAAAATAACCACACCCAATACTTGTTTTGTTTAGCTCTTCTTTCTTTAGAAAAAAACACTAATCCATATATTAGAACAGAATCCTTCTTTAACTATCAGATACTAAAAATTATCAAGAATATTTTCTTACTTTTATCTGTCTTTTCTATCAAATGGTTCTCCAATGTTTTGTTTACAAGATGTTCCTGTAACTGTTTTTGATGCTCAGTCATATTAGCATATAAAATGATCTCCTTTTTCCGAGGAAGCATCTGCTCAACATCTTCCTTCAGTCTTCTCAGAAGAAAAGGCCGCAATATTAAATGGAGCTTCGATATCACCTGAAAACAATCATTTTATTGTTGAGTATCTACCATTGCATCTACAAAGTAATTGGTACTGGACATATATAGCCATACATACTTGAACCCTTCTCTTTTCTTCAAACTCCTCCTGGGCTTCATTGCTGCACTTCCCTGACAGATCGAACCTGAGAGAGATATTACACCAAATAACATATATCAGATATCTCCAGAAAATAGAAAACTTAGTTTCTTATTTAGCATATACATTTCAAGATTTCCGATTGACAGAGAATTTTAAAAAAAAATGGAGCTTGAACAATAAAAGGAACCTAAACGAGATACTCAAAAGTATATATACCAAGACTCAAACTCTTCGTGAGATGAAAATATATCAGGCAGAATAAAATTTAACAATGACCAAAGCTCAGCCAAGTTGTTCTGCAAAGGTGTCCCAGTCAGCAGAAGCTTGTTATCAATCGGGAGCCGTCTCAATTCTCTCAATAGTTTGCAGTGTGTATTTTTCAACCGATGTCCCTTCAGAGAAGTTTTACAACCACATAAATCAAAATATGTCAGAGAATCAAGAGTTTGTGGTTTAACACGATAGGGAGTGGGAGAAGGATAGAATTACATTTTATATAGATTACTACCTCATCCACAACAACATATTTCCATGTGTAACATGAGAGATGTTTTGCATCATTCATTGCAATCTCATAAGAAGTGAGAATAACAGGAAATTTAGGACCAATTGCTCTAGGCATATGCTTTTGTCGTATCTCTTGTCTTTCTTTTCTTGTCCCATGATAAAGAATAACATTCATCGAGGGCACGAACCTGAAAAATACACGTACTGGAGTAATAGATCGCTGATAAAATACAAACTGTAAATAGGTAACAAGGGACAATAGATAAGTTACCTGGAGAACTCATTTGTCCAATTTGAGAGGGTAGAAAGGGGTGCTACAACTAAATATGGCCCATGCAAACCATTCCCTTTCAAATGTGCCAGAAAACCAATTGTCTGAACTGTCTTGCCAAGTCCCATCTGATCTGCCAAGATCCCATTAAGTCCATTTTGCCACAGCGATATAAGCCACTTCACACCTTTGAGTTGATAAGACTTCAATCTTCCGCCAGTCAATAATGGCACAAGTTCAGACTGCTCTTTCTCTAGTCTCTCTTCCTCAGTGATGCTAGAATCTTCGAGAGTTGCACATTCTTGGGACCTTGTTAACATTGCTGCTACTGCTGTTTTAGCTTTTCTCTAAGGAGATAATATACAAGTACACGTTTTAGAAGACCAAAGATGGCAAAAACACAAACAAATCATGATATCTATCATGCACAAGCTGCATGGAATAAAAATTCACATGAAACCAGCAGCAGTAAGAAAGAGATAAAATTGAGAAACATAAAAGCAGCCCAGATAGCTCCCACAAGCAATCTGAAGCATGCTCAATTTTATGCTTCGGGATTTAGGTTGAAGAAAGTGAACCAAGAAGCTTAACAAAGAACACTTACAGTGTTTTGTGGTGCACTCGCCTTCCTCTTCCTGCCTCTGCCTCTCTTTTGATCCTTTTCAACTTCATCTTCCTTTCCATTCTAAGAAAGACAGGTAAACAGTAAGATCAGGATTGTTTTAGAAGTTAATTCCCAATCTACAAGATGGAATAAAAAATGCACTAAAATGGCCACGTAGTACTTACAAAAGTTATGTCTTCCATCTTTTCAAGCAAGAACTCTGAATAGAGCTGAGTCTGTGAGAGAAGCTCGTCCAGTTTACTGAATTGAGTATCATTGAGTGTTGTAGGGGCCTCATTCTTTTTATCCCTTTCGAGTTCCTCTTTCACCCGGATCTGTTGCAATTTCTCCTCTTCCTCAGCCATCTCCCTTGATATAAGGGAAAGGTCGCCATTCTTTGCTTCAGAAAGAACATCTTCAGACATGTTATCCAGGACAGTCTCCTCTTTCACTAGTGACTCGTCATCTCCCTGGACCTCAGGCTTTGGGACAAGGGAGTTATTTAGACCCATTGCTGGAATTCTGACTTCAGCAGCTACAGCACCATTATCCTTTTGAATTTCCTGTGTATACAACAAAACAGATCTTATTGCATCAGAGCAATGTCCGAAAGAACAAAACCTCGAAACAATATTGCACCACCAAATGAATGACCAATAAAATCGATAAGCCAAAAACTCCAAAATGATTATTAATGAAAGGAACAGATAAAGCTAGCAAACAATCAAATTAAATCAGTGTATAAAAAAATGTATAATTATTACAATGATAGTAAGCTTCCTGGAATGTCCTGCAACGTGAGGGACATTTTGCAACAAAATAGGAATGCATGGTTAGAAATGGCAGAAAACAACATAAGAAGATCCGAAGCTTTGCCACTAACTCGTGAAATTAATAAAGCGAATAGCTAACGAACAGAGTTCCAGTAGAACGGACTTTTTTGAGTAAATGCGTATTTTTCGCACGCGCGCGCGTGTTTTGCTTTTTTGTACTAAAAATAAAAGAATTAAAACAAACAAAGAGTTGTGAAAAATGTAGAAGAGAACTAAACCTCATCTTCCAGAACTGAGGTCGGGGAACCTGCAGTTTCTTCATTCTTCGTCACATTCTCCGCGGCCATTTAGTCCTGACTATTGAAGACTTAGACCTAAAACAGAAAATCAACGATTAAGACGCGATCAACAAAAAACACAACAGATACGCACTATAAGCAAACCCATGACAAAGCTGTGATAGAAATTATAACAAGAAACCATACAAATAAAGCGCCTCGTTCATCCGTAACATAATTTCGAATTCTAACACCCTATCTCAGACGAGCAAAACGAAACTAATAAATAAAATAAATAACACAAAGAAAAACAAAATAAACGTTCGGTAGATCGTACAAGAAGACACTAAGGAGGAGATGCAGGGTGGTCTACCGAAGAGCACCGGCAACGGGTGGAGGAGAAGAGCGAAATGCCGAGCGGAGCCTTGAAGCCGTCTAAAAGTTTGGGCGGGAAAAAATACGGCTCGCTCGAGGGACCGGAACACTCCCAGTGGCCAGTACCCAGTAAGAGAGCACGTGCTCTATTTGCTCGGCTCCCGAAATATTAAAAAAGGATTAAATTACTAATTTGACCCATCCGACATTCCCGCCAAACGGTAAACGGGCAAAATCCCTAAAAAGCCCTTCTAAAAGCAAAGGTCTTTGATCCAAAATTTATTTTCATATAAAAATCCATATAATATCAATAATTTATTAAAAAAATCTTTAAAATATCAAGAACCTCCATCAATATAATTTTTATTCAATTTTCACCTTTAAAAATACTTAAATATTTTAAAATTTTTTTATTTATCATTGAATTTATATATAAATTATAATATTAAAAATAATAATCTGTAATTTAAATGTAAATGCCCTTAAGTGTTTGCATATTTGAAATTTTAAATATTTAATAAATAAATAAATTATATTATTTTACTACCCTTTTAAGAATAAAAGTTCTTATATTTATATAATTTATAAGCATTATTAAAAATATTTAAGGCTTTTTAATATTTATATCATTTATAAGCATTAATAAAAATATTTAAGGCTTTTTAGTGACATTATAAAATTGATGGATTTTTATAAATGAAAATTTGGAGGTTTTTTACTTTGTTTCAATGAACTTGTTTATTCAATCACATACGAGATGGGTAGGGTTGGAATTTGCCAAAACAAATAAATGTGCAACCTTTTAATAACTATTTAGTGAAACTTCTACTTCTTATTATTAATTAATTAATTTTTATTAGTAAATCTCGAATCCACTTCTCCAACACAACTCGATGAGTTCAAATTCAGATTGGGAAGGCAAAGAAACTTCAATGAAAAATGAAAAGGTCCGAGTATCAATCAAAATACAATTCCATTACAACACCTTTCTCCTTGAATCCACATTTCTCATAAAATTCCTTATTCATCTCGTCATCATCATCAGGAATGATTTTATAACAGCCAACTGATTTGGCATGTTCAGATAAGAACCGTATGATCTTCTGCTCTAGATGCTTCCCCCGGATACTGAAATCTACAACGATATCCTCAATGCGGCCCACCTTTCCACAGTTTCGGATGATTTTCTTTTCGATAAAGAGGATACCAAATGCAATGATTTTTTGAGAGTGGTTTTCTTCGATGACACAAATAATGTGATCATCACCATGGGCACTGATGTCTTCAAACCTAGCAGCTAAGTCAACATCAGAAATGGAATCGCAGAGGGTAAGTTGCTTTAGTAAGTCGACAAAACCCTTGTCCTTATCAGAGAGTTGGAGAAGACGGATAGGGTAGGACTCTTCCGCGGTTGATCTTGTCTCGGTATGCTCTTTCTCCATCTCTACAAGATATCTCATTAAATCAGATTATTATAGAGACTTCAATCTAATAAAAAATGAGATTTCTTCTTTGCAAAAAAAACACACACATAAAACCAGCCTGTAATAAAAAGAATTTCATTTCTAAAAAAAATCAGAAATTTTCCATCTGAACTTCAATTATAGACAAACACCTCAATCTCTATCAAATTAAGTCAGACTTCTTCCCATGGAAAGCACATCACCTCCATAATGAAATTAAAGGAATTTCACTCCTCAGAAATCAGAAATTATCCATACAAGCTTCAATTTACTCCCACACCTCTATCTCCATCAATTTCAGTCAAACTTCTTTTACAGGGATCAAACCTAGAGACTTTTTACAAAGAATTAATAACATATCCTGCAGTTAGATTCCTAACATAAATTTAACATCATTCAGCCATAGAAGATGGAAGGTACAAGATTAACATCACTAACTCTTATCTAACTAGCAATTAAACCCCTCGTTTATGAGAATCTGACAAGGAATAATCTCCTTATCTAACCAACAATCAAACTCCTCCTTTTATGGGGATTTAACAAATAAGAATTTCTGTAATACATAGTTCCACATGCAATTGAAATTTCCATTAAAATCTCATTAAAATCTCAAAATCATTCAACTTTATTACGTGAGAGGTCTTGGGATTCACATAAGCTCCACCTAATTCCAAAATCAAAATGTCTTTTTTCATGAGGATCCAAGAAATTCCTTATCCAACCAGAAATCAGACCACTCTTTTATGAGTATTTAACAAGTCAGAAGTATTGAGAATATAGAACAACGCATGCAAATGAAATTTCTATCATAATTTCAAATCATTCCACTTGATTAGGTGAGAGGCCTGGAGACTGACAGAGCAAGCCTCCACCCAGTTCAGAAATCAAAAGTTCCTCTTTTATGAGGATCTAATCAAAATAATTTCTTATCTAACCAAATTCAGACACCTCTTTTATGAGGATTTAACAAATCAGGAGTATTGAAAAGATAATACAGCATACACTTATAAAATTTCTATCATACACTCAAATCATTCAACTTTATTAGGTGAGAGACCTCGAGTTTAAATATTTCTAAGCTTTCCTAACCTAGAAATGGAAACCCCTTTTTACGAGGATCAAACAAGAAGAATTCAGAAATAAGGAAGAATTATAACTCATAAAAATTTGAATTCCCAGAAAAAGCTGAAAATCATCCTACTAAATTAGATGAAAGGCATCAATTTAAACCCCTCTTTCTGAGGATCAAACAATATCAATTCAGCAAAAAGGACTAATTTTAATCCATGCAAATTGATATTCCCAACATACGCTGAAAATCATACTACTGAATTAGATGAAAAGCCTCACTTTTAAACCGCTCTAACCTCCATCAAATCAAAAGTAGAAACCCCTCTTTTCGAGGCTCAAACAAAATGAATTCCGCAAAAATGGAAGAATTATAACTCATGCAAACTGAAATTCCCAACATAATCTAAAATCATACTGTTAACTTAGATGAAAGACCTCGAATTTAAACACCTCTAACCTTTATTTAACCCAGAAAAGTCTTAACCAAGAAGAAAAATACGCAAAAGAGAAACAATACCCTTACGATTAAAATAAACAACACAAGCTAGAGTCTTTCTCTTGTAGAAAAATCTAAGACTAGGCGTTACTAACTCTACCAAACTGAATGAAAATCAAGAGTTTTCGTTTCTGAGAACCAAAGAAGAAAAAAAATATGATTTGGAAAGGGGAGGAATGACGCATGATTAGGCTTACCTCTTTTCCTCCACTTTTTCTTCCTCTACCCTTCAGAGCTTCTCCTCTCCTCGTCTTCGTATTTCCTTCCTTTTGCCGCTCCGTCTCTCTTATTCCTACACGTGGATATGACAACTAAAAAATATTTTTTAATTAAATAATAACATAATAAATTTTAAATTTGCTAATATGTGAAAAAATAAACCTACCAGGCCAAATTAGACTTTTTCCTGGGAAAGTATTTTTCAGAGGTAAATACGTTTCCGAGAAACTATCTAAATTTTTTTACTGGGAAAGTTGGATGATTTTCTAGGGAAAATGAAAAATCATCGGGTCTTGCGCCCTCCCGAAAAGATTGTGTTCTCGACGCCATTTTCGTCATCTCGAGCCTGCTTTTCTCAACGCTTTTTTCTTCCTCTCGAATTCATCTTCCTGTCGTCCTTGATCCGTGCAGCTGCTAACAGGTAATAATTTTCTCTCACCTCCCTCTCCTCTATCCACTCCCTGTTCTCTCTCGGTGTAGAAATAAACCAAAAGATCAACTGTTGTCCATTTTCTGTGAGCGCTCCCGGTTTCCTTCGTTTATTTTTTACTTATTTTTTGATATTTTTCTTATCTGATCATTACCTTACTCTCTCTCATTTTTGTTGTTACGGTTGTGCTGCTCATTTTCTTTATCTCATTCTAATTCTCTCTGCTTTTTGTGCCTTCGTATGTCTAGAAGAGCTTTGGACGTTCTTTGAAGTAATCCCATTCAGGTTTGCGGTTACCCAAAAATCCAGGTATGCTTTTTAATTTTCTTTTCTCTCTCTGTAGTTTTTGTAATATTTTTTATGTTTAGTTGATTCTACTTTCATTGTATACAGTTGTCTTTGGGGACATTTTTAAATGATGTTTGCTCTTGCTACCTAGATCGAGTAATTCTGCAAATTCTGAAAGGAATTGTTGTTGCTCTATGTTGTGCTGTTTTAGACTATTTCAGACTCGAGGCTTTTCCAATTGGGATAAGCCATTTAATCCACTTGATTATTGTTGGTATATACTATTGAAGGTTGTTAGCACGATGGACTACGGTTTCAGAACAATTATTCCGACTAATGTAGACTGTTATTTGATTTATGGGTAGGGCCCACCTCGTTAACCCATTGTTGTCATATTGTGAATGAGAATTTTGCTCTGTTATCTCTTTTAAAATTTTCTTTCTTTTGTCATTAACTCTTTATCTGGGTATTCACATGGTAAAAGTTAATTAAAAGTGTGATATAAAGTACCCTACTGGAAACAGAAAGATCATCTTAAATAAATTGGAAAGTGCTTTTGAAGTTTCCGAAGGCAGTCAGTGGAACAGTGGAAGGCTTCAATTTCAATTCTAGTATGAGTTATGAGTAAAAATTCTGCAAGAAATGGTGTAACAGCTGTGCTAGTAGTATACATGTATAGGCTGAACAGAATTACAAATTATTGAATTTTGTAGCTTCATCTGTTCTTGTTTATGAGAATTGGAATATCTTGACATCAGATCATTGAATAGTGTTTTGTGATTCTTGGTAAGAGTGTTTTTGTTTTCAGTGGTGCAAGTGAAATGAATTAATGTTATTTTTTATATAGATAGATAAACTACTGAAGCTGCAATATTAGATGATGACAATGGCATCTGCAGTAGGATATGGGCAGACTGGTACAACATGTTCTGCCAATGAAAAAAACTACTCAGCCTGTTCTTTCCTCCATCCTGTCCAAGAATGCGTCAAAGTGTGCTTGATACAAACTCAAGTTTCATCTTAGGAACAACACTTCTAATTCAAAGCCCTGGATTGCTGAAGCAAAATTTTCGGAGTTCCTTATATCACAAAAAAAAATATCATCTGCCCCTCCAATCTTATCTTTTCTGTCATTTATTCTGGCCAGAGCTCCTGCAATAAACTGGTTTGAGGTATCTTTCAATTTTTTTGTAAACAATTTGTCCTAGACAATAATTTAACTTCTGATTTATTATGTACTTGGAAACATGTACCAAGATCTGCTAATCATTTAGCCGATGTTCAAGCTAAAAAAGGCGTTACCCTCCAACATCTTGTTGTGGAGGAAATGTCTTTTTAGTTTTTTAGTTTGTATTTTATCTCTTTTGAATGCATTTACAACTCTTCTCAAAAAAAAAAATTTGTCCTAGACAAGCATCAATAACAAAACTATGTCAACATGAAACTTCATATTCTCCATGGAGAAAATGACAAAAACGGATTGCCATAAGAAAACCTGTGAGCTATATAATTGTAGTTCAAAGAGCTCTTTCGGAAAGCAGACTAACAGGACATTTAAGATCTGTTTTTTTATGTTTTAAAAGTAACAAAAGAAGTACTTCAGTGGAAAAACCTCTTTATTTCCATTTACTGTATGTCAATCAACTAGATGTCATTTGAAATGAATAGGATAAAAATCATGTCCTTTAAACTCCAAAAGAGTTATTCAACCTTTCGGTATTTAACATCAAGAAACACAATTGAGGGGATTTTTGGTATTTGGAAGCAACAATTTACAATTTTAGATCAAGCACTTCTATACCCATACAAGGCCCAAGAGAAAATTGTCATTGTGTATTGTATTATACACAATTATATGAGAATATTAGATCATAGTCATGAAGGGATTGAAAGAGAGGAACCGATAGAAGTTATTGGGGATGATGCGGAGTTTGAAGAGGATCAAGAAGAAGATGAAAATGATTTGGAGGAAGAAATTAACCAACCTATGATCTCAACATCTAGGAGAAAGAGAAATGACCAAATGGAAATAGCTAACCAGTTCTGTAAAAATATAGAAACTCAAAGGTGGGCAGCTTGTCAAGTGAAATAGTTGATTTAACAGGAACAATTGTGTTTTTACATAAAAAAATTTAGAACTTTGTGTTTGACATGTATATTTGACATATTTTTAATGATAAAGGAATGGTAGTGTACCAGAGTTATCCGTTTAAAAAAAAAGTGTACCAGAGTTATCAATAATTTCCATTTATTTCCTTGGAAAATGCATGAATAGCTGTGAGGAAATTTGAAAAGAAATCCAAATGATTCCCAATAGGCACTAACAGGATTTCATATTGAAGGTTCTTGTAAATGTGTATCCTAGGGAAAACATTTATAATTTTTTTCTTGGATATAAGTTTCTAAGGAAGGGCACTAACAGAGTCTTAATATTCCCTGAAAGAAGTATCTACACTTTATATTCTATGGTATATACATGTTTGATTAACTAATGTTGATTAGCAGTATTCTAGGCTTCAACAGATGTTTTTCGTTCTTTTGTAATGTAATTTAAGCCATTGTAATACAAAGAAAAGGGGAATGTTAAATTTCTGCATTTTGAGTCCTTGACAACTCTGGGAGCAGACTGGTAAACAAAGATGAACATTATGTTGAAAAGAGGCATTTAGAGGGAAGATAGAGTTCACATTTGCTAGTCCGGGTATTAGTAATGGGACTAGTCCCTTTCCAATTGCATGGAAAATATGAATAAGACCCATTTTTCCTTATAAATGGGTCCTATTTAACCTTTCAATATGAGTGAAGGAGAGTAGGTTAATGCTAATACATACATACTAGACTATCTGACCCAGTAAGGTCATGACAACTTGGATAACAACAAGAGAGAAAATAGAAGAAAAAAAACTTGTTTTATTATTTCACACCATGTTATGTAAGAAATAATTTTTTTTCCATTTCAAAACAAACTCTTATGTAATATGCTGAAAAAGGCTTCCACATGGGCTACCACATCATAGGTAATAATATCTACTCAAAGCTAAAACAAATTTACCTTTGAAGTGAAAGTGCCAAGTCTAGTGAACACATGGTGCTGTGTCAGCGATTTTAAGAGGCTGAAAGCCTGAAGTATCGATCAATACATAGATTTAGTACCAAGTCCGGACTATGAAATCTAAACGAGCAAAACCAGGCGCACAGCGGCCAAACTAACTTGGTGAGAGTATTGACATCTCTTTATCATATTCCATCTATTGACCAATTTGTTTCCCCCTTCTCAAATCTCAGTGTCTTTGCTTGCATTTCATCTAAGGACCGTCTGGGGTTTATAAGCACATTCATTTATAATCTCTAGTTTGTTCTTTTACTTTTTTTTTTGTCATTTTTATATTGAAGTAATATCCTCTTCAGCTGATAATTGCTTCTGCATCTCTTGCTTTTTCTTGGCAATTCCTTTTTTGATACACTCCAATTAGAGCATGAGACCTATTTACTGTTTTGTTCTTTTGTCAGAATCAAGATGGCTTCTTTAACTCTCATCAGTGACACAGAGCCATGGAAGGATTTGAAGGTACAATCAAGCATAACATTTTATATGTTATTTACATTCTGAAAAGATATTTTAGTCCATGAAACCAACTGTGCCCTGTGCAGAATCATGTAGAGGATATAAAAAAGACTCATTTGCGTGATTTGATGAATGATGTAGACCGCTGCAAGAGGATGGTGATGTAAGCAAAAACTCTGCTATGTTTTAGAAGCTCTTCTTTGGATTGGACATTATAACTGTCATAATACAGAAGATGAACAGATTATAGAATTAAATTTCCATCTCCATTTTGAACTTTTATTTATATATTTTGGTTTCTTATGTTTATAACAGTGAGTTTGATGGGTTACTATTGGACTATTCGAGACAATGTGTCACTCAAGAAACAAGGGAGAAATTACTCAAGTTGGCAGAGGTCTGTCGAACCCTATTTGTTCCTAAAATTGTATATTCATTTAATATCTCTTATAATGATTCAGTGGTTCAATGCAGGCTGCACATCTTCAAGAGAAGATTAACCGCATGTACAATGGAGAGCATGTATGTTTTCACTCTTTTAATTTTCTGTTGCATTTTTGTTTTTAAGATGCATTTCATTTATTTTCAACAAAATGTATTCATGGATCCCAATAGTTTTACTGTTTAATTATGTAGGTAAAATATGATTTAGAATTGATTAATGTGTTGATTTTCTTCATTTAAGTGGACCAAACTAGCAATAGATTGCTAATGATAGAAAAAATATGCAAAGAAATTCAGGTAGTCACCCAACATTGTTTGGACAAGGTTCTGGAGAAGAACATAGTGATGGGGGCGAAAAAATACTTATGAAGCCACCTCCAGCACTGTCATCTTCGTCATCATTTTAATTGTCATCTTCTTTTCCTCTCTTTCTCTCTCTCTGCTCGCTCTTTCTCTCTTCTATGATTTTTCCAATTGAATGGATGCTTTTACAGATAAACAGCACCGAGGATAGAGCTGTACTTCATGTAGCTCTGCGGGCTTCAAGAGAGACAGTTATCAACAGTGATGGGAAAAATGTTGTACCAGAAGTTTGGAAGGTTTTAGATAAAATCAACGAGTTTTCAGAAAGGGTCCGCTGTGGTTCTTGGGTAAGTATGATCCATAATGGTTGTACATCTATTTTTTTTACCTGTTGGACCTCAGTGTCAAGCAATAGGCAATCTTTTCAGGTTGGGGCAACCGGAAAAGCATTGAAGGATGTGGTTGCAGTTGGGATTGGT
This sequence comes from Aristolochia californica, assembly GCF_029961685.1. Lineage (NCBI taxonomy): Eukaryota > Viridiplantae > Streptophyta > Magnoliopsida > Piperales > Aristolochiaceae > Aristolochia > Aristolochia californica. The sequence continues at coordinate 1,035,568 of NW_027181826.1, read as the reverse complement.
GGCAGCTTTTTGGGTCCTCTCTTTGTACACACTGCTCTTCAAACTGGTTGGGTTTTTCTCGTCCAAGTGACTTGCTGAGATGTTTCTATTTCCTCTTTGTTGATTTTGTTTCTCTTGTTTAAAATTTAATCTGTTCACAATTTTACAGACCCAGAGGCTGTAGCAGGTGCCAAGGGACGGCAGCTGCGATTGTAAGTGTGATAACACAACCTTGACATACATGGATACCCTTTATTTGTACACTTTAAGTGCTATCTATCTAGCAACAAATATTTGGAAGTTCAGTTTGCTCTGCATGATTACTTTTGTGCAGTTTATCTATCTTTAACCCTTCCAAATAAATACTCTTTAAAATGTTTGGAACACTATTCTTCATGGATATGTCTTTGTAGTCTTGCAAACGTCGATCCCATTGATGTTGCTCGAAGCATTACAGGATTGGACCCTGAGACTACTTTAGGTAACCATCACATTTTCTTAGTTTCTTAACAGCATTACAGTTTTGGACCCTGAGACTACTTTAGGAATACATTCTCATATTATATGTGAGTTTTGATGGTGCTATTTTCTTAGTTTATTTACATGCTAACTGATGTTATTATTCGTGTAAAATAATACAGTTGTAGTAGTCTCGAAGACTTTTACAACAGCTGAAACAATGTTGAATGCTCGAACACTGAGGGAGTGGATCATAGCTGCACTTGGGTTAGTATAATAAGATGATTCAAGTCTTTTGGATGACCTTAGCCTTACTGGTCCTCCTTGGCACTGCTTAAAAGATCTGAAGGCTAATTTGGTTTTGATTTGTCCAGGCCTCAGGCAGTTGCAAAGCACATGGTGGCTGTTAGCACAAACCTCACGGTATCTCACCAAGTGTTTGTCTTTTATTATTTAACAGCTAGCCCATCGACTTATTATTGGTTTTGTCAAACCAATTGTGTTTATGAGTTATCTAAAGGCCTAAAATTAGTGATACAATAATCAGTGGTATCCAAGCAGCTGGCTAAGAGATCCTGTTTCACCATTAGAATAATCGACATATTTCATAGGTAGGATTTGTGATGCCAGACTGTGACCAGACTGTGATCTCCTTGGCATATTTTGTTTTGTGCATTGGACTTGGTGAATTATGTTTACTTTTGCTTCCATTAGCTACAAGAAATTAGTTGTCTCATTTATACTCATGGGCAGTAAATGTACTGTGAGCACCTTGAGAGTCATGGTTTCCTTCAGACTTTCACAGGACTTACTTCGAGGTCGTTGACTTTTAACTTGTCTGCATCCATCAGTGCTGCCGGCTATTAAGAGCACTTTTGCAAGTTAGCTTATTCTCGTTGTTAATTAAATGCTATTCTCAGAAACAAAAAAATTGTCATCTATGTTTGTCTGATGTTTCCAATTTTTGAACTTTCCTTTCTTGAAGACAATAAATATTTACTTTTTCTAACTTCTTTTCCGATATTCTATCCAAACTATCTTGAACGTTCAATTTTTTTCTTTAATCGACTTTAGTTTTTTCTTTTAGGTTATGCTACTGCATTCTGATTCTTCATGGTGCATTTGACATTTGGTTACTTCTTTCTATCTATTGCAGTTGGTAGAGAAATTTGGAATAGATCCAAATAATGCTTTTGCCTTTTGGGATTGGGTAGGGGGACGATATAGCGGTAAATTATACGTATTTATTGTTTCTTTACCAGATATTATTTTGCACGTTTCAAATTGTTTAATTATCTGTGGGGATCCTTTTGCAGTTTGCAGTGCTGTTGGAGTGCTTCCGTTGTCTCTCCAATACGGTTTCTCCATTGTTCAAAAGTCTGGAACTCAAACTTCTTACTTATTCAGTTGAAGCATTAAGAATTAGATGGGATCATTCTCAGATGTTTATTATATTCATGAATCTTTTGTGATTATTCTTTCTCCAGATAGACACTGTTCCGTTTGATGACAATAAACTTTTGTTATTTTCTCCTGAAGGTTTCTAGAAGGGGCTTCTAGCATTGATAGGCACTTCTATTCCACACCATTTGAGAAAAATATACCTGTGAGTAAACTGGATTGTATTGATTCTGACAACCATAAGCTTGCATGATAACCTTTATGCTGGATGTTTTCAAAACAGGTGCTTTTGGGTCTCTTGAGTGTATGGAATGTATCGTTTCTGGGGTATCCTGCTAGAGTGAGTGTCAATCATCTCCAAGCAAATTCAAATTTTCATTGTAGCAATTATTCTTCTTTGGTTGGATCTTCAAAGTATATATTCTTTTAACCATGATAAATTTTCACTGAACTCCAGGCTATCCTACCATACTCTCAGGCATTGGAGAAACTTGCACCGCATATTCAACAGGTATGACTATAACTTTCTGGCTTATAAATTTATAAGTTCTTCAAGGTCTTACAAAAATTTATTTTCTGATATAGGTTAGTATGGAAAGTAATGGGAAGGGTGTATCCATTGATGGTGTTCCACTTCCCTTTGAAGCTGGTGAAATAGATTTTGGCGAACCAGGCACAAATGGTCAACATAGCTTTTACCAGTTAATTCACCAGGTAATTTGGACTCAGTTACATACCCACATGTTAGTGAACTAATCTGTGTTTTCATTAAATGCTGAGGTGGGGGCTGGGTGGCAGCTGTCTGTTGCAAATTTAGTGGACTGGTGGAATAAAATAATATGGATCTCTGCTACTCAGTTCCCTCTCCAATAAGATATTCCCGATTATTTCAGTATTTTGTGAAGGGGTTTCTTATTGATTCAGTTGTAAAAATGTTTTGATACATGTTCTTTACTTCATGTGTTGTTTAAGACGTCAACAACCAGTGATTATAATTATCTATATTGCTTGCAGGGTCGTGTTCTTCCCTGCGATTTTATTGGTGTTATGAAGAGTCAACAACCCGTGTACTTAAAAGGTATTTTTCAAATAGAAACACTTGAGGTAGAAATTATATTAGCAGCATTAGGAACCTCAAAAATAAATCCTCAAAATGTTACAATAGATGACTCTATTCCTTGTGTCTTAGAATTTGCTAATGGCAATTTGAGGGGCTAGGAATGGGGGGATGTCTAGCATTACTCAAAATATCTGCCTTTTGTGAATGGTAGATAATTTATCTGCACTTATCCTAGCGAAATTTTTAGATGATTGTCCAGGGAATATCAATTTGTATTAAATTTATTTTTATGCCCTTCGGTTTTGTAGGGGAATTGGTGAGTAACCATGATGAGCTTATGTCAAACTTCTTTGCGCAGCCAGATGCTCTTGCGTATGGAAAGGTAAGACAACATTCGTTTAAAAGCACAGTTCACCTGTCTATGGTGTATTTAAATGGCTTAACCAAGCTGACCAAAACTTGTAATGGCCAGACCCCAGAGGAGCTGTTACATGAAAAAGTACCTGAACATCTTATCCCTCACAAGGTAATTTGCTTTTTTCTGTTATAATCAAAACTCGTTTTGCACTAATTCATGCTAAGTGTGTTTCTTTCATTTAACACCCAGACTTTTTCTGGAAATCGGCCTTCTCTCAGCCTCTTACTTCCATCATTGAATGCTTACAACGTTGGACAGGTTTGTATTTGTTTGAAGACAATTTGCCTGTGAATATTTGTCACTTTGAACTAGTTAATCTACCTTCCTTAATAATTGCAGTGATTATCTTCCATGTTTGAACTACATCATCCGTTTCTTCTTCTTCTTCTTCTTCTTTGTGAAGCCTAACTTATCGTCTTATCAGAATATGATTCTAAACCACTTGTTTCCTTCTTGCTAATTTGTTTGTTTCATTCTTCTGCTGTGTCATAACAAGACGTGCTTGTTCGTTTTTTATGCAGTTATTAGCTATTTACGAGCACAGAATTGCTGTGGAAGGTTTCATCTGGGGAATCAACTCTTTTGACCAATGGGGCGTGGAGCTAGGCAAGGTAACAATAGACTTCTTCCCTGAGACCTTGTTCCATCTTTCATTAGCAGAAGTTGCTCAATTTGGGAATGTTTTTTGTGCTTTGCAACTTGTAGATTCTATGTACTTGTACTGATAAAAATCTCATTTGTTTTCCCTAGTCTCTTGCCACTCGAGTCAGAAAACAACTAAACTCATCTCGAACAAAAAGAGAGCCAGTTGAGGGCTTTAACCACAGTACAACAACACTGCTCACGAAGTATCTTGAGGTATGGTATCCTGCAACAACCTGCCTATAGATGTCAGTATCACTGGTCTCTCTATAGTTTTAGTTTCTCTATAGCACCTTGGAGACTTCTAGAGTTTGCTGAAGGTCTTGGTACCCAGAGAGGAAGGGACAAACGAAAAAGCCTTCAACTAGAGAAAATAAAATTGGAGTCCTGGTTTCAGGAACCTTCTGTTTGAGTTTTGTAAAAAGTGATAAAAGAAAAGAGAAACAAGAGAGAAGAAAGAGAGAAGAGATGGAGAAGAGTGCCAAAGAGAGAGCACTTGTTTTGTATTCCAAAATTTGATCTTTGTGGAGGATTTGAGTTCAGAAGATAAATCAGTTATTATTCCTTCACTCTTACCTTGCTGAATCAGTGCTTCTTTTATTTCCTTTTGCAGGAAAAGTCTCCAGTGCCTTCCCATCCATCCACTATCCTACCCAAAATATGACAGGTTTTGGGAAACTGTTAATCAATCTATCAAGAGGACTGAGTTTTGTTGAAGAACTTGTGAAATAAGAAGAAATGATGGAGCTTTACAAACTGATGAGTTTCAGTGTTATAAAAATAAAAATTTTAATCGAGTTTAAGTCGGGTTCGAGTTCTAATTTATATTTAAAATTATAAAAATAAAAAATTAAATTAAAAAAATATTATCATTGAACTTCGTTATCATAGAGTTAAAGACTTTGAGGCATATTAATACATAATAATTAGCTTAATAAACCTAAAAAACAAAGTAAGCACTTCCATTAATAATGTTTATTTTATTATCAAACAAATTTTTATGGTAATATAAAATTCTAGTAAAATTTTATTTTAAAAATAATATTTTTTTTATTACACGTGACTCGAAGAGCTTGCACCAGGTATTGATTATCCGATTCTTTCGATTCTGGTTTCGTCGTCGAAGAGGAAAATGCCACTCCGGTCTCTTCCTTCCCCGATCGTCTCTTCCTTCTCCGGCCAAATTCCTAAAACGAGCTATAATCTGCTTTCCTCTTCCCACCCTCCTCGTCTCCTCCGCTTTAAAATCTCTCGTGGCCAAAACCTCCGCTACCTGAGAAATCTGGGCATTATATCCGCCGACCCTGCCAAGAAGCCCCCCTCCCCGGAATCTGTTAATCGATTCCTCTACGTCGTGAATTTCCTCAAAACAAAAGGATTATATGAGACCCATTTTCCCCGTCTTTCCTTCCTCTGCCCTGGTATATTCCACTCGGACACCGACGACATAGAGTCCGTCTTCACCTTCTTGTCTCAGGAGCTGGGCGCGTCACCGGAAGAGTCAAGCGGGTTAATCTACCGGTGCCCGAAGATTCTTCTCAGCAGTGTGGACTTGTGCCTTCGGCCTACGCTCCACTTCCTTCAGGAAGTGGGGGTGAAGAAGCTCAACTCAGCGAACACTCTCAATGCTCATCTCCTCAACACCCGCGTCGAGAAGCTTGTGGAGAAGATATGGTTTTTGGAGAGTCTGGGGTTTTCGGAGCAGGAATCGACCAGGGTTTGTGCACGACTGCCTGCCATTTTTGGTTACAGTGTGGAGAACAATTTGACGCCCAAGTTTGAGTATTTGGTGATGGAGATGGAGCGTACTCTTGAGGAATTGAAAGCGTTTCCTCAGTACTTTGCATTTAGCCTGAAGAAACGGATAGTTCCCAGACATTTGCACTTGAAGGAAAGGGGAGTAAAGGTTCAATTGAATAGAATGTTGGTTTGGAGTGATCAACGGTTCTACGCAAAATGGAAGTGAGGAAGTTTTTCATTTACAATATCATAAGCATACCTGAGCTTAATTTTATAATAAAGTGATATTATAATAGGATGAGATCTTATGATATTGAAATCACAATGCAGCTAAATATTGATTATTTCCAAATGTAAACCAGTGCAAGAAACAGGGATTATGTACTAGCTGGAACAAGGTCATCCTGGACCATGAGATCCCACCATCTGGGTCCAAACTCTGTCATATGTATTGCATCAAAATTTGCAAGGTAGATTGTTTAAACTTTAGATCGTTTGCCACACAGTGAACATGAGGTGAAGGTTGTTGCTTTTCTGCTCTGCCTTTGTGGTTTGTTTTGAAGAACTGCAAAAAGGAAAGAAATAAAATAGGGGAATGGTTACTGGATGAGATACTGCTCACGGTAACCTCTGCCTGCTTAGACTACATTGAACACTTTCATTTCCATTTTGATTTGGAAAACTGATGTTCATAAGTTTTGTACAGAGGAAACTTCCTGTCCAGGATGGAAGCAAATTGCTGCAGGAAATCAACATACACTAAATAGACCTAATAATGTATCTAGATTCCCAACTACTTGGAGCAAAACAAGAAGAAACTGAATGACATTTACAGAGTATGGCAAATAGGAAGAGGGTTATGTTTTGGAACAGAGACTCTCGAATCCCATATGCTCTCTGTGTTTCACCTTCTCCACTATGTTTGCTATGCCTACCCCTCCTGCAACACAAGGCACTCATAGAATGAGCTCTTTTTCCACAAAAATTCTTTAAATGCTAACCTCATCTGAGACCAGTCACAAGAATGTTTACCTAAACTGATTGCACTAACAAATATGGTTCAAGCCAGGATAAAGATGATCAATGATGCCCGCCCAAGCAGGACCACAAGCTTCCTCACAATGTGCTGGCCGACAAGTGCTGCGATTGTGGCAATCATCATGAAATAGAAAGCTGCAGTCACTGGTAGTTTTCTTTTTTGAGAATGAGCTTTTGAGATTGTAAGCAAATGTACAGCTAATAATGTATTGATATTAACCATATGGAATGGGGAACCGATTCAAAAGGTAATTCTGCACGACTGACATGGATGCTGAGAATGTCATAGCAAAGGTTGATGTTGCACTTGCAACCTGTAAAGAATTTTTCATATTGAATTCCAATGATTTTGCAATCTGAAGGAGAGCAGACCTGATGTGGAGAACTCCCTACTCAGAAAAAAGGGTCCTAAAATGAGCCTCCTCCAAGCCCGAGTAGACCTCCAACTATACCTGCCAATATTCCCAACCAACAATATAGAAAAAGTTGATGCACTTTCCAGTTCACGTCTTGCTTTCCATCGGATGCAATAGTCCTCTTTCCAGTGTATAAACAGATGCCTTTATAGAGAGTTACAGAAAGGGCGATCGGTACCTGAAAATCAGATGAATTTTAAAAGACAAAGATGCTTGACCTCGGCTAGTGCAAAGTTCATGGCAGTTCACTAATAACATTAGTTGATGTTCAGAGCCTCATGAGATATAGAGTTGCAGATCAGAGGCCAAGAATCAAGGCTGAAAGAATCTTTTAGGATTGACAAGGCATGCGAGTTATATTCAGAGCCTTACAGGTAGTGATTTGTGATCATTAATTTTAACTTTCTGGAAGATTGTAAGAACTAAAAACCATTGACAGCAAAGTGTAGAGCAAATATACTATTCTTTCTCAGATAGATAGCTTGGTTTTCTGGAATAAAATGTCAAAATTGGAAATCAAGATCAATCATTGTCCAACTCTGACCATGACCCTATTGTTTTTTATATGGTTTTAACAGAAATGAGGTGAATATGATCTAATTAAATAGAGGAACTGTCACTTTTGACATAATTAGAATGCAAAAAAGAAATGGTGTTATAGGTGGAAGTTATACCTGCAGTGAGTTCAGAATCCAGTACTCTATAGAGCAAGTTTTTGCGTAAGTCTGTTTTTGTATCAAGGAAAGAAAAACTTGACTGGTTAGTTTCCAGATTGAGAAATCTCAAAATTGTTGAGAGTCTAAGAAGCTAATATATACTTTTACTCATAGAAACAGCTGACCTTAACTATCTGAATGGTGAGGAATGCTATCCAAACCAGTACAAGCAGCATAAGATCTCTCCAGTGAACATTTTCTATCTGTGAGACCTCTTCGTTTGATCTAAGCTTCAGTTGCCCATTAGAACTTGGACCACCAGGAAGTGGGTTGTATCCAAGTGTTGGACCATCTGAAACCCAATGAAGTTCAGTTATTAGAATGATACTTTCTGTAATTTATCTCTCTTCCCAAGCTATGGATGTAACAAGAATATATGCATAACTGCCAAGTACAAAATGTAGAAGTTCATGTTAAAACTGATGTTGGATATCATCCTTTGTGCAGACTTGTGATTTTGAAGAGGAAACAGTTGTTCTGCATCCATTTCCTTTTCAGATTTTACAAAATGAAAACAAGTCCAGTCCAAATCAGAACTTGACAGGCAGTTTAAGCAGTAGCATTACTGTGAAGTTGCAAAGACTGTTTATTTTCTGAGTTTTATTTGGCAAATGATCTCAAATTGTTTGATGTGCTCACAGAAATCTGAGTTTTTTGCAATATGTATAGTAATCTAATTCTCAAAATGAAGTTGCATAGGATCAGTCATAGGAAACTCGAGTTCAGCCAACGAATATTTGAGTAAAAACATCTTATTGATTACATGATCCATGGCAAGATATTCAACCTAAAACAGAAAATCAATGATTATGACGCGATCAACAAAAAACACAGATACGCATTATAAGCAAACCCATGACAAAGCCGTGAAAGAAATTATAACAAGAAACCATACAAATAAAGCGCCTCGTTCATCCGTAATTTCGAATTCTAACACCATATCTCAGACGAGCAAAAAGAAACCAATCGTAGAAACCACTGCGCTAAAATGCTCGAACCTTTTTAGAAAATAACAATAAGTAAATCTACGAGGACTGGCCGGTCGATATAAATATCTCAACACTAATAAATAAAACAAATAACACAAAGAAAATCAAAATAATCGTTCGGTAGATCGTACAAGAAGACACTAAGGAGGAGATGCAAGGTGGTCTACCGAAGAGCACCGGCAACGGGTGGAGGAGAAGAGCGAAATGCCGAGCGGAGCCTTGAAGCTGTCTAAAAGGTTTGGGCGGGAAAAAATACGGCTGGCTCGAGGGGCCGGAACAATCCCAGTGGGCAGGACCCAGTAAGCGCGCAAGTGCTCTGTTTGCTCGGCTCCCGAAATATTAAAAAAGGATTAATTCCACTAACTGTTGAAATTATTAATTTGACCCATCGACATTCCCGCCAAAAAAGTAAAGTGGCAAAATCCCTAAAAAGCCCTTATAAAAACAAAGTTTTTTTAACCAAATTTTATTTTCATATAAAAATCGATATAATATCAAGAATTCATTAAAAAAATTCTTTAAAATATCAAGAACCGACATCAATATAATTTTTATTCAATTTCTCACCTTTAAAAATACTCTAATATTTACAATATTTTTATTTATCATTGAATATACATATAAATTATTTATATGGTAGAAAGTAATTTGTTGGAAGATAGGCCCCAGCCCATACAACCAAGGAAGGTCCATATATTTAAGAGTATTATAAGATAAGTCACACCACCAAGGAAAACCCACAAGATGGGCCCAAACACATAAGAAGTAGGACCCACCATGATTACCACAAGCTGGCATCCTTATCACATAAGTTGGAAAATCAAGAAGGACTCACAAAGGCATCTTTATCTTATGGTCACGTCCTAGAATAGTTATAGTTTGAGTTATGTTTGTGTTTTATCTATATTGAGTTATTTAATTATGTTATGACTTATTTTTACGTGTTAGAGTTTAGGTGTAATTGGGACAAAGGTAATTTTATTATAATTGGACTCTACTAACTTCCTCTATTATAAATAGAGGTTCATGTATTCTGATTATAATAAGTCCACGAAGTATTTCTCTTTTTCATAAATTCAACATGGTATCAGAGCAGGTTCTGTGAGTTGACTTGGTCAACCCACAAAGATAATGAAATCATTTTCTCTAAACCCTAAACCCTAGTTTAGGTTCATAGTTATTTTTTTCAGTCCATACACCTATAGTTTACTTTGCATTTTTCAACTCTATACTAAGATTTTCATATTGCAAATTATATATTGACGGAAAGATATTTGAGTCTACTTTCCAAAGAAAAATGATTTTTCCAATTGGAGTTATCTACAAAGAGAAATCGATATTTGAATGAGCGAAGGTCAAATTGCGAAAGAGGTTCGAGTAGCAACAGAAAACTTCAACTTCCGAGGTAGTTTATGCTATCAAGAACGAGACGTTGTATAGAGATATATATCAAAAAAAATATTTGTAAATCTATTCTCTTAAATATTTAACCAATTTTCAATCGGATTTATCTACAAAGAGAAATCAACATTTGAAGCAGCGAAGGTCAGATTGAAAAAAATATTCGAGCAGCAGTAGAAAGCTTCAACTACTGAGGTATTTTATGCTATCAAGAACGAGACTTTATATAGAGAATTATATATCAAAATAAGTATTTGTAAGTCTATTTTCTTACCTATTCAACCAATTCTCTATCTGAGTTTTTTATAAGGTGATATTGATATTGGAAGAGTCAATGATCATGCTAGAAAAAATAGGAGAAACAGTGCTTAGGCTTAGTTCGGCCAGATGACAGAGACCAAATCTATCAGATTATTTATCTTCTGATAATTATATTTTATGAAAAGAAGTTATACTTGGATGAAATTTATTTAAGTCTAGTTTCAAAAGGAGGAAATTTATGTTAATTTGATCTATATTTAAAGATATATTCGCATTGGAAGAATCAAAGGTCATACTGGTATTCTGTTTTATTGAAAAATCCGAATTTATGCCCTTTGTTTTGTGTCACTGTTTGAGTTGCTATATCAGGAAAATATCTCACTTTTCCCTGGTTGAAGGGTTTATTACTATATCTATGTCAATCGGACTTATTGATGCATCTATGATATTTGGTTCAAGCTGGGATCACTGCCATTACCTCCCAGCTTGAGGGGGAGAAGTACAAAAAAGATATATTTTATTCCATATGTTGTGGATAAGTTTATGTGACCAAAATATTCAAGAAATGAGGAACACAAAAAATGAAGCTTATGCATCTAAGAAAAAATATTTATATCAGATTATGATTATTTAATGGGTTCTTTTACAAGGTTTATTATTTTGGTTCATGTTATATAAATTAGAAGATGGGCGTGTTACATTATAGTTGTTGTTATTATGTCTCTTTGGATGAAACATTATTATTAAAGAAGAGGTGGCCTTAATACCTTTTCTCATACCATAATTTATTAGACTCTAAAAAATATCACGATTGAGACACCCTGAGAGTCGGTGCCTGGATTGGGACGCCATGATAAATTTAACTTTAAAAAATATCACGGTTGGGATACCATGTGAGTCAGTCTTCCCCCCCCCCCCCCCCCCCCCCCCCCCCTCTTAATGGTTTTTATTACTCCTACCACTTGAAAGTCGTTGTCCTATGGAAGGACACTTCAGAGCAATGCCGACAGACACACTACCTATAGAAGACAGAGTATGGAGCAATGTCTTACTGGCTAGGAGTAATTTTTACTCTCATTTATATTATGTTAGCAGAGCCTCATGGAATGACGCAACAGCGTGAGGGGGAGTGTTGGAAGATGAAGACATATTAGAAGATGTACCATTTTATACAAAAAGATTTAATACATCATTTGCAGCAAGTTGGGAGTTCATGTTGTTCTCTCACCCCCCAGCTTGAGGGAGAGTATTGGAAGATAGGCCCAAGCCCACACGACCAGGGAAAGTCCACATATCTAAGAGTATTATAAGATAAACCACACGACCAAAGAAGGCCCACAAGATGGGCCCAAGCACATAAGAAGTAGGACCCACTACGATTACCACAAGCTAACATCCTTATCACATAAGTTGGAGGATCAAGAAGACTCACAAACGCATCTTTATCTTATGGTCACGTCCTAGAAAAGTTATAGTTTAAGTTATGTTTGTCTTTTATTTATATTGAATTATTTAATTATGTTAGGAGTTATTTTTAAGTGTCAGAGTTTAGGTGTAATTGGGACAAAAGTAGTTTTATTATAATTGGAATCTACTACCTTCCTCTATTATAAATAGAGGTTCATGTACTCTGATTATAATAAGTTAATCAAGTTAATCAAGTATTTCTCTTTTTCATAAATTCAACAATCTTAAAAATAATAATCTGTAAATTAAATGAAAATGCCCTTAAGTGTTTGCATATTAAAAATTCGTTACATTTTCTAAATATTTAAATATTTAATTTACAAATAAATATATAAATTATATTATTTTACTACCCTTTTAAGAATAAAAGTTCTTATTTGTATATAATTTATAAGCATTACTAAAAATATTTAAGGCTTTCAATGACATTATAAAATTGATTAATAATAATCTATAATTTAAATGAAAATGCCCTTAAGTGTTTGCATATTCAAAAATGCCTTAAATTTTCTAAATATTTAAATATTTAATTTATAAACATATATTATATTATTTTACTACCCTTTTAAAAATAAAAATTCTCATATTTAAGTCATTTATAAGCATTAATAAAAATATTTAAGGCTTTTTAGTAACATTATAAAACTGATCAATAGGATTTTTATAAATAAAAATTTGAAGTTTTTTACTTTGTTTCGATGAGCTTGTTTAAGAATTTAGAACATCTAATTCAATCACATGCGAGAAGGGTAGGGTTGGAATTTGCCAAAACAAATAACTGTGCCTTTTAATAACTATTTTGTGAAACTACTACTTATTATTAATTAATTTATTTATTTTTATTAGCATTTCTCCAACACAACTGGAGGTGTTCAAATTCAGATTGGGAAGGTAAAGAAACATCAATGAAAAATGAAAAAGTCTTAGATATCAATTAAAATACAAAGCCTTTTCAACACCTTTCTCCTTGAATCCACACTTCTCATAAAATCCCATGTTCTTCTTGTCGCAATTAAGAATGACTTTATAACAGCCAACTGATTTGGCATGTTCAAATAAGAACTGTATGATCTTCTGCCCTAGATGCTTCCCCCGAACACTGGAATCTACAACGATATCCTCAATGCGGCCCACCTTTCCACTGTCAGTTAATTTCTTTTTGCTCAAGAGGCTACCAGTTGCAATGATCTTCTGCGAGTGGTTTTCTTCGATGACACAGATAATGTGATCATCACCGTAGGAGCTGATGTCTTCAAACCTGGTAGCGAAGTGAGCGTCAGAAATGGAATCGCAGAGGGTGAGTTGCTTTAGTAAATCGACATAACCCTTGTCCTTGTCAGAGAGTTGGAGGCGACGGATAAGGTAGGACTCTTCCGCGGTTGAACCTGTCTGTGTATGCTCTTTCTCCATCTCTGCAAGATATCTCATTAAATCATATTATTATTGAGACTTCAAGCTATCAAAAATGCATAACAAACCTAATAAATTGAAATGTCTCTGTTAAATTGAAGGGAACCACCAATAGGGTTTCCGTCACCTAGACAAAAAAAATACAATTTTCATTTGAGTTTATTGAGGTTTTTAAGACCATGACATTGTCGACAGCTAAGTGGCAGTAAAAAAATCTTCTTTTTTTTTGTTTATAAGAAACAGTTCCTATAAATACAAACCAACGAAGGCCACTGTTACTCTTGTGCACGACCATCCTCAAACAGCTTGAACATAGTCAAATTTTATTTATTAGGAAGAGACTAATGCCACTGCAAATTCATCACTAAGGAATGAAACTCTAATGAAAATGTGAATTTCAAGTCAGACCTCCTGTATCTGTTTTAGGATAGAGAATGGACACTAAAATCAAATGTTGGACACACAACTGAAGCAAAAAGTCAATACAAACGCAATAGAACAAAATCTAAGAGAAGAATAAGCACAACCAGTAAACGGTTTCACCCGCAATACGAGAAAACTGATATAAGAAGAATAGAGATCAACTTGAGTCGATTACAAGACTAAAAAAAAATACTCTAAAAGAAGACAATAATATTTCAGATAATAATTACCTGAGACATATATTTCAAGACATAAGATTTACTACTAATCCATAACTCTCAATTTTTGTCATAAAACAATAGTCAAAGGTCTCATCCAACACAAGAATAACAACCTAACCATTCCACATTTCCAATTTCCTTTTATACATTATCATTAAGCACTTAACATGGAGATTATAAAACCGATAGAACCAAGGCGTGATAATATTCCTTGACAAAGGTATAATATATAAATAAACTCATAAAAAACAATGCATGATCCATGCCTCCGGAACCAAATCGAAAGGTACTCATACTGTTGTCCAAATATTAAAATCACACAACATATCCTGATTGGTAATTTATTTATTTCAGTAATAAGATTTAGCATATAAACCTACTAATTTAACTCATAACTGCAATATATAATAACTGATTCAGTAACAATCAATTAGAAAGGTATCAGCCTTTGTCTAATCACTCATTCTCACCTTAATTAAAAATCCAATCATTCGTAAACAAACCTACTAAAGAAAAAACCCACAATAGTAATTATAACACATGTAATTGCATATACATTTTCACATCGATGGCACCAACTCATTTATATGGCTATCATAAATACAAGAATCTTAGAGTAAGATTACTAGCTTTACTATCTCACATTTAACCCCTTTGAAGGAGTGATCTACCATAAGGCATGTACATAAGAGAATTTCAACAGCGAAAAATAAATCATTCTATCAATTTTCAAAGTAATCTCTAACTCAACAAAGTAGGGTAGAACAACATCATTCACAAGTCCTACATCAAAATGCTTATCCATTTTTATAGCATACATTTGCAACTAATGACAACACTGAAAACACATATATTACATGACAAACAGCCAGTGTGCATTAGACCTATTTTCCATCTCCATTGCGAGACCTTCTAATAGTGTATGGTTTAGACTATCTCCAAAAATTTATCCATCCACCAACATTACTTGCTCCATCTTTTTGTTGACTCACATGAACAATAATCTAATACAAACATCCAATAGGCTGATATGCAACATTTTCAATGATCTATCATAACAAGCTAACAAATTTAGGTTTTAGCTATAATCATGTTGACATCCACACAACCAAAATCCTCCCTTTAGGTTGAGTATTATTCTACGGGGTAAAGTCTCATTTACTTTAGAAAGCATAAAAGCTAATTCTCCTGGACTTCATTCATAATTTTTCAAAACATACATTCTTTCTTGAAGCTTTTGCCGAGATTTCTCAACAAAAGAAAACTCTGATGTTTCGTCAACACCCTTGTATGATAATACAAAAATCAGGGAGCAGAGCTCCATTACAATGTAGGTAGGCTCCTCATGTTCCTCCACACTAGTACAAGGCAAATTAACAAAATTATTGTGATTGCATATCCTTGCTAATGTAAAATTATCATATAAATGCCAAGAGATTCAAGCTCACAGCGACGCATTACGTTTCCTCAACTACTGCTCTGAATTCCGGAACTTCAAAATTGCAGAAAATGCCCCAAATGTAGTTTTAAACATGGAAATTTTGGAAAAATATTTATTTAAAAAATTAATTAAGAAAATACCAATCTTTAAAATGTATTCGTCAAAATACCCAATTTTCACAGGGTTAAAATACCCAATTTGTTCTTCTGGTTTTCTGACTTCTCTCTCCGGAAACTCGACTCTGACAAGAAATCCGTAAAAAAAAAAAAAAAAGGAGATTGAGTTCTGTTGTGGCGAACCGGGTGCCCTTGTTGACGAAATCGAGCGATTTCTGGGCGACTTCGAAACCAGAGGGCGTGTAGATATGATAAATATCGGGTTGGGCTGAGGAGCGGAGGTCGAAGAAGTTGTCCGTCACTCCCGTCGGCGAGGAAGAAGTTCGGAGGAAGAAATCGAAGAGGAAGATCGGAGAGGAAGAAATTGAAGAGGAAAACGAAGAATAAGAAGATGAAATCGAATAAAAAACCAAAACTTACCAAACGGAGCAGATTGAAGTCGACTTCCTTCCTTCCCCGTTTTCGCAAAATCTCCGCTGCCGAATCCGGAATCCCGACTTTCCATATTCTGGTTCGATGCCACCCATAACCGTATCATATAGGGATCGAGCCGTTTAACAAATAAAAAGTATTATTTAATTAAATAATAACATAATAAATTTTAAATTTGCTAATATGTGAAAAAATAAACCTAACACGCCAAATTAGTTTTTTTTCCTGGGAAAGTATTTCTTAGATAGAAATAAGTTTCCGATAAACTATCTAACTGAAATTTTTTATTTTAAACTATTTCAGACTCGAGGCTTTTCCGATTGGGATATATCATTGGTATATACTATTGAAGGTTGTTAGTTTGATGGACTAATTATTCGGACTAATGTAGATTGTTATTTGATTTATCACGTAATTGGGGAAATCAATAAGGACTCACAAATGCATCTTTATCTTATTGTCACGTCCTATAAGAGTTCTAGTTTGAGTTATGTTTGTCTTTTATTTATATCGAGTTCTTTAATTATGCTAAAACTTATCTTTCAGGGTTAGAGTTTGGATGTGATCGAGACAAAGATAGTTTTATTGTAATTAGACTATTTTACCTTCTCTATTATAAATAAAGTTTCATGTACTCTTATTATAATAAGTCAATGAAGTTTTTTTCTTTTCTCTAAATTCAACAATAGAGGAGTCAAAGACTTTGTAATAGGGCATATTAATACATAATAATTAGCTTAATAGACCTAAAAGAAAGAGTACACACTTCCATCGATAATATTTATTCCAACGTCAAACAATAATATTACATGTTGAGAGACTAATGCCCATAATTCTCAGGTAGCGAAGGTTTTGGCCATGAGAGATTTTAAAGCGGAGGAGATGAGGAGGGTGGGAAGAGGAAAGCAAATTAGAGCTCATTTTAGGAATTTGGCTGGAGAAGGAAGAGATCGGAGTGGCATTTTCCTCTTCGACAAAGAAACCAGAAACGAAAGAATCGGATACTCAATACCTGGTGCAAGGTCTTCGCGTCACATGTCATAAAAAAATGTTATTTTTTTGCTTGAGTTAATATTACTATATAAAAATAAAAATAAAACCCAATATACACTTAAATATTTTTAATCACTCACTTTTCCTTTAAATTATTTTATTTTTAATATAAACACAGATACACGAGTAAGACCAGGCCAAACCAGCTTGCAAATAGTTGAAACTTTTCCTCTTTAGTTGGTTGATAGTTAGTCTTATTTACCTCAAACCTCAAAGACAATTGACCGTTCAACCCTTTTGAGGTAAATAAGACTAACTATCAACCAACTAAAGAGGAAAAGTTTCAATTATTTACAAGCCGTTTTGGCTTGGTCTTACCCGTGTATCTGTGTTTATATTAAAAATAAAATAATTTAAAGGAAAAATGAGTGGTTAAAAAATATTTTAAGTGTATATTGGGTTTTTTTATTTTTTTTATAGTAATATAAAATCAAGCAAAAAAACAATATTTTTAAAATAAGATTTTTTTATCACACGTGACGCGAAGACCTTGCACCAGTATCCGATTCTTTCGATTCTGGTTTCTTTGTCGAAGAGGAAAATGCCACTCCGATCTCTTCCTTCTCCAGCCAAATTCCTAAAATGACCTCTAATCTGCTTTCCTCTTCCCACCCTCCTCGTCTCCTCGGCTTTAAAATCTCTCATGGCCAAAACCTCCTCTACCTGAGAATTATGGGCATTATATCGACTGACCCCGCCAAGAAGCCCCCCTCCCCGGAATCTGGTAATCGATTCCTCTACGTCGTGAATTTCCTCAAAACAAAAGGATTATCTAAGACCCATTTTCCCCGTCTTTCCTTCCTCTGCCCCGGTAGATTCCACTCGGACACCGACGACATAGTCCGTCTTCACCTTCTTGTCTCAGGAGCTGGGCGCGTCACCAGAAGAGTCATGCGGGTTAATCTACCGGTGTCTGAAGATTCTTCTCAGCAGTGTGGAGTTGTGCCTGCGGCCTACGCTCCACTTCCTGAAGGAAGTGGGGGTGAAGAAGCTCAACTCCGCGAACACTCTCAATGCCCATCTCCTCAACACCCGCGTCGAGAAACTTGTGGAGAAGATATGGTTTTTGGAGAATCTGGGGTTTTCGGAGCAGGAATAGGCCACGGTTTGTGCACGACTGCCTGCCATTTTTGGTTACAGTATGGAGAACAATTTGACGCCCAAGTTTGAGTATTTGGTGATGGAGATGGAGCGGACTCTTGAGGAATTGAAAGCGTTTCCTCAGTACTTTGCTTTTAGCCTGAAGAAACGGATTGTTCCGAGACATTTGCACTTGAAGGCAAGGGGAGTAAAGGTTCAATTGGATAGAATGTTGGTTTGGAGTGATCAACGGTTCTGCGCAAAATGCAAGTGAGCAAGTTGTGATCATTAACTTTATCAATGTCAAGCATTTTCATTTACAATATCATAAGCATACCTGAGCTTAATTTTATGATAAGTGATAATAGGATTAGATCTTATGATATTGGAATCACAATGCAGCTAAATATTGATTATTTCCAAATGCAAACCAGTGCAAGAAACAGGAATTATGTACTGGCTGGAACAAGATCATACTGGACCATGAGATCCCACCATCTGGGTCCAAACTCTGTAATATTTATTGCATCAAAATTTGCAAGGTAGATTGTTTAAACTTTAGATCATTTGCCACACAGTGAACATGAGGTGAAGGTTGTTGCATTTCTGCTCTGCCTTTGTGGTTTGTTTTGAAGAACTGCAAAAAGGAAAGAAATAAAATAGGGCAATGATTACTGGATGAGATACTACTCACGGTAACCTCTGCCTGCTTAGACTACATTGAACTCTTTCATTTCCGTTTTGATTTGGAAAACCGATGTTCATAAGTTCTGTACAGAGAAAACTTCCTGTCCAGGATGGAAGCAAATTGCTGCAGGAAATCAACATACACTAAATAGACCTAATAATGTATCTAGATTCCCAAGTACTTGGAGCAAAACAAGTAGAAACTGAATGTCATTTACAAAGTGTGGCAAAAAGGAAGAGGGTTATGTTTTGGAACAGAGACTCTCGAATCCCATATGCTCCCTGTGTTCCACCTTCTCCACTATGTTTGCTATGCCTACCCCTCCTGCAACACAAGGCACTCATAGAATGAGCTCTTTTTCCACAAAAATTCTTTAAATGCTAACCTCATCTGAGACCAGTCACAAGAATGTTTACCTAAACTGATTGCACTAACAAATATGGTTAAAGCCAGGATAAAGATGATCAATGATGCCCGCCCAAGCAGGACCACAAGCTTCCTTACAATGTGCTGGCCAACTAGTGCTGCAATTGTGGCAATCATCATGAAATAGAAAGCTGCAGTCACAGGTAGTTTTCTTTTTTGAGAATGAGCTTTTGAGATTGTAAGCGAATATACAGCTAATAATGTATCGATATTCACCATATGGAATGGGGAAGCGATTCAAAAGGTAATTCTGCACAACTGACATGGATGCTGAGAATGTCATAGCAAAGGTTGAAGTTGCACTTGCAACCTGTAAAGAAAGAATGTTAGATATCTGGTTAAGGTCCAAACTTTTTGGTTATCAATCTCCTAGTATTTCTCATATTGAATTCCTATAATTTTGCAATCTGAAGGAAAGCAGACCTGAGGTGGAACTCCCAACTCAAGAAAAAGGGGTCCTAAAATGAAGCCTCCTCCAAGCCCGAGTAGACCTCCAACTATACCTGCCAATATTCCCAAGCAACAATATAGAAAAAGTTGATGCACTTTCCAGGTCATGTCTTGCTTTCCATCAGATACAATAGTCCTCTTTCCAGTGTATAAACAGATGCCTTCATAGAGAGTTACAGAAAGGGCAATTGGTACCTGAAAATCAGATGAACTTTAAAAGACAAGATGCTTGACCTCGGGTAGTAGAAAGTTCATGGCAGTTCACCAATGACATTAGTTGATGTTCAGAGCCTCATGAAAAATAGAGTTGCAGATCAGAGGCCCAGAGTCGAGGCTGAAAGAATCTTTTAGGATTGACAAGGCATGTGAGTTATATTCAGAGCCTTACAGGTAGTGATTTGTGATCATTAATTTCAACTTCCTGGAAGATTTTAAGAACTAAAAACCATTGACAGCAAAGTGTAGAGCAAATATACTATTCATTCTCAGAAAATCCAAATAGTTGCAGCATATCTTAATAAGAAACCATGAGAGGATCAATGACTCAGATAGATAGCTTGGTTTTCTGGAATAAAATGTCAAAATTCGAAATCATGAATCCAAGCAATCATTTTCCAACTCTGACCATGATCCTATTGCTTTTGAGATGGTTTTAACAGAAATGAGGTGAATATGATCTAATTAAATAGAGGAACTGTGTCTTTTGACATAGTTAGAATGTAAAAAAAGAAATTGTGTTATAGGTGGAAGTTATACCTGCAGCGAGTTCAGAATCCAGTACTCTATAGAGCAAGTTTTTGCATAAGTCTGTTTTTGTATCAAGGAAAGAAAAACTTGACTGGTTAGTTTCCAGACTGAGAAATCTCAAAATAGTTGAGAGTCTAAGAAGCTAATATATACGTTTACTGATAGAAACAGCTGACCTTAACTATCTGAATGGTGAGGAATGCTATCCAAACCAGTACAAGCAGCATAAGATCTCTCCAGTAAACATTTTCTATCAGTGAGACCTCTTCGTCTGATCTAAGCTTCTGTTGCCCATTAGAACTTGGACCACCAGGAAGTGGTTTGTATCCCAGTGTTGGACCATCTGAAGCCCAATGAAGTTCAGTTATTAGAATGATACTTTCTGTAATTTATCTCTCTTCCCAAGCTATGGATGTAACAGTTATGAATGGATGTAACATGAATATATGCTAGAAGTTCATGTTAAAACTGATGTTGGATATCATCCTTTGTGAAGACTTTGATTTTGAAGAGGAAACAGTTGTTCTGCCTCCATTTCCTCTTCAGATTTTACAAAAGGAAAACAAGTTCAGTCCATATCAGAACTTGACTGGCAGTTTAAGCTGTAGCATTACCGTGAAGTTGCAAAGATTGTTTATTTTCTGTATTATCACATTTTATAAAATCACTCTTATTGATATACAGTTTTAAATCGTGTAATAATTTAAATTTGCCAATTGTAATCTTCTTTCATGTTATTTTTAGTTTTTCTATCAAAGTTCAACGGCTTAGATTCTAAGAATGTAATCCTATCATTTTCAAAACCTTGTAGTGCCTAAGCTTATATTTTTCAACTTCAGAAAATTCTTGGCTGTTTTCTTAGCTAAATTCTGAAAGCCGGGTTTAATTTAAGAGTGCAGAGGAAATAGAAAGTCACCTTCATAAACTTCTTGTGGAAAGGGAGGGGTCTTGGGGCTTTCAAACTCACCATTCATTTTTCCATATGATTCCAACAGTTTGGCTGCTTCCTGCGATTCAAGAAAACAGTCATTTTACTTGATAAGTCCCTAACAGAAATAGGATCTTAACATATGTGAGGAAAGAACCTTGCCTTCTTCATTACTGTCTCTTTCTTCCATGTCTCTATACCCTTAAAGAATGCCTTAGTTGATGTACCTGCCACATTAATTACAGATTGTCAGTGAGACCCAGTTAATAGCATGGAGTTCTAACAATACCAAACAATAAGAGATTCTCATATTTAAGTTGATTAGTTGCTCTTGGATTTTGGTATTAGGGACTGTAAATTGATATGAAGTAAGCACCTAAATGCTAGAATTAGACCAAAAAGTAGATGAAACAGCAGAGGAAGGAAATGAAAACTGGACAGAAGTTGCAGAACTTAAAATAAGAGACAAGCTTCCAGTGGTGAGGAAAAGATGAAATTCCGTAATGCATCAATTACTAGCCTTTGGGTATAGACAAACATGCTTCTGTCGGGATGCTCAACAACGTAATGAGCTTCAAAAATGCTCTTGGCACGGCGTATAACCTAATTTCGTTGAAATATTCCAGGTAACACAGAAAGGAATTAACAGGAAAAAGTGCATAGTGATCTTGATGTAATACTCAGAAAGAGGACGATGAGAAGAACTGTGACCATCCAGTCGGCAAACATGACGTTGAAGGCTACTCCAATGCTGATGCCTAACATGAGCATGGGCTGAAACAGCAAGGCCAGATCATAATCTATGATGGGCAAGTCAAGCGTTGGGTGTCGAAGCCGTAAATTGTAATACACAGTTGAACCCGCAGCACCCATGATCATACCTGTAAGAGAAGAAGCCAGAAAAAGGAAAAAATGAACAAACTATCCTGATTCTTATTGTTCAAAGAACCAAAACACCATATGACCATCTAACCATGATAGTTTGCTTGACCAAACAGAAGGAAAAAAAATGTAACAGAAGATCCCGAGAGAGGGGTTCTTACATTTTGAGATAGCTGTTGAGGACTTTGGATCAAATCCTATGATCAAAGTAAGCATTGGGACGAAAATTCCACCACCACCAACTCCACCAATACTCCCAAAAGCTGCACCAAAGAAACAGATGATGGAACCCAATACGATCCTCCAACCAAATCTCATTTCCTGTCCATTGAAGCCAAATAAGACATAAGCTTGTTAAAAATAAATCTCAATTCCTGTCCATTCAAGCCAAAGGAAAATCAGAGAACTAGAATAAGACCAACCGGCCAAACATGGTGCCAAGAAGGGTCACGCTTAGACAAATTCCAAAGCTGCAGGATGAAATCTGCGAACCCATCTTCTTTCTGAACATTATTTCCACGATCCACGAACTTCAGCGGCCTCTCTGCTTCAGCCAGCTCCATAGCGAGAATGAGACTCCCACAAACCAACCCAATGACCACATTTCTCATAAAACCAGCCATGGCTGTGCACAGAGGAGACGATAGATTCGACGAATCCAAGGCTGCTCAACTCTGATGAGTTGCTTTTGCTTCCTCCCAGAAGAAAGTGGAGATTATGGGCGGGGGGGCTCCCCCTTTGGATGAGAAATAGAAAGAAGAAGACGGAGTCTGCACAAACTTCCCTCTCTTTTTCTTCTTTTCCTTGCACAAGCAAGTGGGAGACCGAAAATCCGAGCTGCTCCGCTTCCTATTTTTTCTACCTATCATACCATACGCTAAGCAGACACCTTTACTCGCTTTTAAATATCTCTCTTCCACTAAACGTACGAGCACTGTACAACTGTTCTTAGTTACCTGTTTCACCGACCAATAGGATCGTTTGAAAAAGGAAATGCCCCGAAAAAGCATCTTCGTTCTCTTCCCACTGCGAATGGATTAATGGGTTCTTCTCTCCAGTTATCCAGAAATCCGAATTTCACCTTCTTACAGTCATACCCATTTGAAATTCGGACAACAATGTCGACTCATCGTCATACCCTAGAGCTAACTCACCCGCCCTCAATCCGCTACATTCTTTTCTTTTGGTTGGGTTCGGTTTCTTTCACTTTCACTCAACTCGGCTTCAATTTGTTTTTTTTAAAGCAAACAAAAGAAAACCACGGTGTTCAGTAAGAAGTAAGAACCAGAGAAAAGGCCATTAAAGGTAGGGGTGGCTTTGAACCGAGTCGGCTTGCGAGTGGCTCGAGTTCGGCTTGGTACCAGCTCGGTTCGATTGGGTATTTATCGAGCTCGACCCAGGTTCGAGCACCGAAATCGGCTCGTTTACCTTAACGAGCCGAGCTCGACCGTAGCCAGGTTCGGTTCGTCGGCTCGCGAGCCAGCTCGAGGTGAGTCTGATCGGTATCGGGTCGGGAGCGGGGGAGCAAGATCGAGAGCCAGGGGGGAAAATTTTTTCCTCCCCTCGTCACTGTCGAGCCCCTCCCGTCGGCTGTTGTCGCCGCCTCTACCACTATTGCAGCTTTTCGCCGGCCGTCTCTATCGCTGTCGCAGCTGCTCGCCAGCCGCCTTTGTGGCCGTCCGTTCGATTTCTTCCTCTCCTCGTTGTCGCCTCTGTTTCAGTCACCGCCGCCTCCGTCTCAGCCGTCATCCCCGACGACAGGTCCTGCCCGGCACCGTAACCCCCTTCCCTCCACGTCGTCTCGGAGGAATCCCAGAACCTAAGTTCAAGGGAGAAATTAGGGGAGAGATAATCTCCCCCCTCCCCCACGCGAAGATGATTTCACACGTGCGAGATCATAAAGTAAAAAAAAAAACAAAACTTTTTCCACTAGAAAAAATTTTAAAATTTTTTTATAGAAATAAGATTCTATAAACTATTAGTGTCTCATGTTTTTTTAAACATTTTTCTAATCGAATTTTTTTATTAAAAATCATAAAATTTTCTAAGTAAGATTTTCGTACCAAGACGGGGTAAAAAACTGTATAAACAAATTTTGAATAAGTATTTAACAGTTGATGCTGTAATACTTTTAGCATGAAGTAATTTTCATTATAATTTTGTGTTTGATATTTTATTTAATTAAAAATTTATCGATAAGTATAATAATATATTAGATTGATTATTAATTTTTATTTATTTCCCTATAATAGATAATAAAAGGTCCATTTAACTTTCCTAACTAAATTTTAAAATATTTCTTGTAATTTTCTAATAAGTCACTAATAGTAATAAGATTTTATTTAAAGGTTTTTTGGAGAATATGTATCATAGGAAAAATATTTTTAGTTTTTCCTAAAATATAAATTTTCATCTAGGGGGATTCAAAAATTACAAAACAAGCTAGACAACAATTGGAGTAAAAAAGATTAATATTGGTGTATTTTAATCCATTATTGAAATTCAATCATGAGCCTCCCCTATCATTATATTTTTTTTAAAATGTATGCATAATTTTATATATAATTTATTCAAAGCCACCCCTAAGGGCGATATAATAAACAAGGAAAAAAAAACTCTTTGTCCCTTCCTCATGGCTCTTAAAGAAATTAAAAAGATATTTTAGTAGAAATACGTTTCTAGAGACTATTAGTGGTTTTTTCAATAAATGTTGAAAAAACATTTTTAGTAGAAATATAGGGACCATTAGTGCATCATGTTTTTTCAAAATATTTTTCTAATTATAAATTCTTTTTAAAAAATCGTATAATTTTCTAAGTAAGATTTTCTTGCCAAGATAGGTTAGAAAACCACATAGAAAAATTTTGAATAAGTATTTGACAGTTGATGATATAATACTTTGAGCATGAGGCAATTTTCATAGCAATTTTGTGTTTGACATTTTATGTGATTAAAAATTTATCGATAAGTATAATAATATATTAGATTAATTATTAATTTTTATTTATTTCCTTAGAAAGGCAATAAGATGTCCATTTAACTTTCTTAAGAAAAATTTAAAATATTTCTTGTAATTTTCTAGTAAGTCTCTAATAGTGATAGGATTTTATTTAAAGGATTTATAGTTTTATTTGGGTGATTGTAAATTGATAGTGATATTTCATTTAATTTTATTGTGTTTGATTATTGTATGAAGTTTATTTATAATGTTATGTAGTGTATGGAGTGTTTAGACTATTTTATGGAGTGTATAAATAATTTCATGGAGTGTTTATGGAATGTATAAACAATTTTATGGAGTGTTTATGAAGTGTTTATGCAGATATTATGTATATTTTAAGTAGAAGTCATGCCGAATTTTATACAAATATTATATATATAGATTATGCTAAATTTTAAGTAAAGGTTATACCCAATCTTATACACGTATTATATATATATAAGTTATGTCCAATTTTTCGTAAAATATATGCATAATTTTATATATATTTTATTCAATATATATTTTTTAAAAAATTTTAAATATATGTTGAAGCTCGAGATAACAATTTTAGGCTCGAGACGAGGCTCGGCTCCCAACTCAGGTCACAGCAAAGCTCGATGCTACCCTAAAGTCATCATTTAAAGGTAAGGAAGCTCCCGCACTTTCTGAAAAATATTCGCCCTTCACGACGTCTGGTGGTTTTTCATCTGGAATCTTGCACGCCTGGACTCCGCCTGAGGGAGAGATCCCTGATCCCACAACTGCTAAATAAACATTAAACTATCTTCTTCTTATTAAATTGATCTTCCGTGGTCAAGATGGAGGAGTATCGCAGTAGGTAATCTATTAAAAATTCCTGGAAATTTTCGAAACTGGTCTGAAAATCTCGGAAAAAACGGGGACTCGCGTGGATCCATGGATTGCATTGGTCTCCTTTTACTTAAAAATTTTGTTGATTTGGATTAGAAATTCATGTTGCAACGCATGCATTAAAATTATAAGATTAGATAAGAAATTTGAACGTAAAAAAATCCATCTCCGTGAGATTCTTTCGTTCACGACAAGATTAGACGTGAGGTGACGCGCTGACTGCCACTTCTGGGCCCCGAAAACTTAAAGACTTGCACACTGGATCACCGGTTGCTGAACCGGAACTGACTAGACCTGCCGACCAACCTGAGGCCCTTATTTACATATATACCTAATTTTTATGTATCAGATTTTTGAGGTCTCTTATATGTGTGTCGGAAGTCCGATTCCGGCGACCCAACTTATCAGTAAGCTGGAAATATTCGCAAATTGCAGAACTTGAGAACACACTAACTCGTAAGAATTTTTTTAATGGCAGTAACGAGATTTCATCTCTGTTCACGTGAATCATGATTCGGTTGGATTGTATATTTTAATAGAGATTTGGTTGTCTATTTCTTAGTCGATCTTCCATGACCATGGCTGTCTCATGATTGGGAGACAGCTTGGTTTAAATAGACGGTACCGGAAGCAGACGCTCATCGTGTACAAATGTGGGAAGACAGAGAGAGAGAGAGATTGAGACGGTCATCGTGTAAAATGTGGGAAGACAGAGAGAGAGAGAGAGATTGAGACGGTCATCGTGTAAAATGTGGGAAGACAGAGAGAGAGATTCGGACGAAGCAGCGGAGTGACAGCATCTTCTGTTGCGCTTCAGCAAGTCTCACATGAATCCTTCGATGATGATGTCTGCAACTGATCACGTTTTCAACTGTTATTAAGTTTTCCACGACGCTTCCCGGGACGAGAAGACGATGATACCCATTGACGATGCAATGACCAAGGTGAAGGAGATGATGGTTATAGCAGTGAAGTGAGCGATTGCTGTCGTACGATCGAGAGATTTAAAGCTGGTTGACTCTGGCAGAAGCTTCAGGGACGTTCCCGCTCTACCCACATTCCTTTTTCACAATAAGAACAAACTCTTTTGCGAAAAACTGTTAATCCATCATCATGATGGGTCATATCTTATGGGTTTGGACGTATCTCCCAATACCCTCCCTCAAAGGGATAAGAGAACACCACCATGAATTCCTGGTTTACTGTAAATAGTGTATAGGATTTTTTTTATAAAATGACAATACTCCATATTTTCGAATACTCTCCCTCACGCACAGGTCGTCTCTTCCATAAGCCCAATTGGCATAAGATTAGTGAGAGTAAAATCATTCAAAACCGTATAATATTGCTTCATATTCCAGTCATAACCCATGCTGGATATAAGGCATACTTCTATCTTTTGTAGGTAGTGGGTCTATACGCAGTGCTAAGAAGTGTAATAAAACTCTTTAATCACCGTGACCCAACCCTGGACACCGACTCTCAAGTGGTAGGAGTAACAAATGCCAATTAAGGGGGTAACGGGTAATTTACCCAGAAGATAATATTCTAAGGCCACATTGGTTTTCATCATCCATCTGAATAGCCAATGTGATAAAAAAATCAGCAACTGATAAGTCTTTCAATAATAATATCTTATCCAAAGAGAAACAATAACTTAGTTGAAATGGGTATAGGCTTATATATCACGAACCAAAATAATAAAAATCCTTGTAAAATGACCCATGAAATAATTTGATGTGAGTATCTACAACAAATAATATATTGACCAAGGAATATATTGCGAATACCCCAAAATAATAATCCAATCGGAGAAATAGAATCGAGTCGAGCTGAGTTAGGTATCACCCATAATTACCACAATTATTATTACGAGTCAGGATTCTTGGTCTTCAATTTTCTTTGCTGTAAAAACTTTTTCTTAAATGCAAAAACTTCATCTTTTGTGCACCCCTTTTCTTGAATATTTTTGTCACATTAAAATTACCACAACATATAAAACACCTATTTATTGTACTTCTACTTTTCCCCTTCAAGTTGGGAGGTAATGGCAGTGATCACAGCTTGAACCAAATAACTTATATATAATAATAAACTTCTCCATCATGGTGTCCCAACTTGGGCACTGACTCTCAAAGGTAGAAATGGGTGATAAGTGGGTAATGCTTGTCATTCACAAGACTTTAATAAAAGACCCACGGGTACATATAAAAAAACCTCAATGGACGTAAAGCACCTATTTATATAAAGGTAAACCAACTGAAGCAACAAACAAGAGATTGGCCCAAAGGGGTGAGAGCCAAATAAAGGATGGTAGGAGAAAAACAATCGACAAAAAGGGGTAAGTGAGATATTTTCCTAATACTGTTGATCTATAACAGCAACTCAAAATATGACGAAAAAATTCGGCTTAAATTCGGATTTTTCAATTCAATAGGATATCAACATCACCTTTGATTCTTTCAATGCGAATATATCCATAAATAAATATCAGATTGACATGAAATTTTCTCCTTTTGAAACTAGACTTAAAATACCTTTCATCTAAGTATAACATCTCTTAATAAAATATAACTATTTCGAGATAAATAATCTGATAAATTTCGGTTTCTATAATCTAGCTTAATTAAGTAATCTTTTTTCTTTTCCTAGTATGACCATTGACTATTCCAAGATCAATATCTCCATATAAAAAACTCAAATCGAGAATTGGTTGAATAGGTAAGAAAATAGATTTACATATATTTCTTTTGATATAAAATTCTCCATATAAAATCTCGTTATTGTTAGCATAAAATAGCTAAAAAACTGAAGCCTTCTGTTGTTGCTCCGATTGCCAAAATTCGTTTTTCGTTGAAAAATAAACTCGAATATCTTTCCGTCAATATATAATATGTAATATAAAAAACTTAGTATATAGTTAAAAACGCAAAAAAAAAACAGGTATATGGAAAAAGAGGAGAATCTCTAAGTAGATAATTTTAATTTGATATGGTAGGGGTACACCAGCTATGAACCCTTCCCCAAAAAAAAATGTTCTAATATCATGTGGGGCGATGGCCCACGTATCATATATTAAACTGATAAAAATAGATACTACACTTGATCTTAACCAAAAGGCCGAGAAAAGTATGATCTAACCCATGCCTTCCAGCCAATTTTATATCTTGACTTTACCCTCTTCTCCCCTTTGTTTTCATATGTTGTAACTAAATGCCTATTAGGTCGGGATATCCTTTTGATACTATCGCGGAGGATGGGCTAAACCCACCATTATAATGAGTTCAATCCAAGATCCACTAGTGGAGATGAAACGAAGAAAAAGAATAACCCTAACGTCAACAGTGGAACACCAACGCCCGATTCATGTTGATGAATTAGATGAATTCGAAGATAATACCTATGGTTTAATTTCGGGATTTCGGAATTCCGCAGTATATTGCGAATGAACCGGATGAAGTGAGTGGGACGAGTCGAGCCATGCCCTAAAAAAAAAAATTATGTCTCTCCCGCTTGCTTACCTCTCTCTTTTTCCTTCTTCCTTCGTCTCTTCGACCTCCATCTCCCTTCTCTCTCTCGACCTCCCTTTCCCTTATTCCTCTTGTTGTGAACGTCCTCTTGGCCTCTCTCTTTTCTCACTCTTGGCCTCCCTCTCTTCTCCTTTTCGGCTTCTATCACAGAGCCTCTGTCGCATAACCTGTGTCACAGAGCATCCAATCGGAGTGTCTTTATTGTACCATCAGAGCGTCACCTTCGTCACCGTTGCCTGCTGACCCACCGTTGTCTTCCTGGAATTATTAACGTCGTGAGGAAAACGACGCTATTGATTTAATTTTTCCTAAGTTAGGAAAAATTAAACTAGTGTTATTTATTCATTATATTTATTTTAAATTATTATATTATATTAATGATTTAATAATGGTAATTTAAATTTGTTAAATCAAGCATTTGATCAATTATTTTGGTTTAATTAACCTATTTTTATAATAAATAAAACCAATTGTTTTAAATTTAATAAAAATATCATTAATTAATAATCCATAAAAATATTAACATTTGATCAATTCTTTTTGTTTAATCATTCCTTTTTATGTTAAAGTATATTTTATGTTATTAATAATTTAATAAATTAATTTATTATATTTATTTATTATAATTAATCTTGTACACAATTAATTGGCTCACATAATTACTATATTAATATACAATAAATTGTAATGATTAAATAATATAATATATAATTTATTTAATTAATATATTTTAATTATATATTAATTTATTTTTTAGTATAGTAATCATATTTTTTTTACCTAATTTGGGTTTAATATATTTTCTTTAAGTATATTATTACAAGTTAATGGTTCGCACTCACAACAAATTTGAAATTTAAAGTTCAAAATTTTGGCGCTAGCATTTTCACACCTCCGTTTACTCCCGAGAGTGGGTTCAGAAATTTGAAGTTCAAAATTTTGGCGCCAGCATTTTCACACCTCCATTTACTCCTGAGAGAGGTGTTCAGTTTCGCCATGAGAGAGGTCGGATTTCAGCTCACACGATACCTTAAGAGCTCCACCTGTTCATCTACTCTGCTCATTTCAAAGTTTCCGGCGACCATTAACCGCCGTTTTCAGCAAAACAGAGGTAAGGGTTTCCTTCTTTGTTACTCTTTCTTTTCCTTCTTTTCCGTGTATTTGTGGTAGCGCTTGGGGCATAGACTGGCTTTGTAGCAGCGTTTCCATAGTGGGCACAATGGAACGCTGCTTCATAGATTCTAATGGCGGTCCGAAGGTTATTAGTGTGGATTGGATGTCTTACTTGCCTTCAGTCCGAAGGTTCTCCATG
The DNA here is from genome assembly GCF_029961685.1 of Aristolochia californica. Taxonomy (NCBI): domain Eukaryota; kingdom Viridiplantae; phylum Streptophyta; class Magnoliopsida; order Piperales; family Aristolochiaceae; genus Aristolochia; species Aristolochia californica. Next base: position 1,004,589 of record NW_027181826.1, on the reverse strand, counting down.
GAAAGAGCCGGATGAGGAAGAGATCGCTAAAAGGGACCGCTCAAGCCATTAAAAGCTGAGGGGAAACGTTTTTTTCTCCCTCTTTCAGAATAATTCTTTTGTACCCTCACCTTCCCCGTCATCGTGTGAATGCTGGAAGCCACGTCGTGTGAGATTTTCTGTTTTGTAGGTCTACGATGTATTCGATGAAATTAGAGTTCCAAAAATTATCTTTATATATGAGAAGAAATTTAAACAAATGTTAGAGGGACGGGAATAAATTGTTTATGAATTACACCGTTCGTGGTTGATATCTGAATAACAAAGCGAAGGGGTGGGGAAGCTTGCATTCGATGGTGTTACTTAATGCTGCCTGTAGAGGATTCTTTTTCTCTATTTGGATTTTTGGTCTTGTTCTTTTCTAGTGTTTCTCTGGTTTCTATTTTCTCGGTTGTGAATCACGAGAAAGAAGTATTTGCTGAATCACTGATATTGTTAGTGAAGGACCGTAACAGGGGAGACCTCATGGGAGGAAATCTGTATTCTGTACATATCAATGCGCTTGAGATATGGAGTTTATTACATTTTGTAGCTATTTCAATAAATTGTTTCTGTAAACCATTATTTTCACCAGTGGGTGTTCAAGATATCAAATGTTGCCCATGCTTAATTAGTTTTTTTTGAATCACTTGCTGATATTTAGTTGAATCTAGCACTTTTTATAGGCTAACTGTGTGAATTCCTCAAATTGCCAATGCCTGGCTTATTTTGATTCCTTGACACTAACAATAGTCTAAATTCTATCGAATGCTTTTGACAAAAGATTTTGACTGCCAGTTTTTCACTTTCATTGACATGAATCTCACTGCTACTCAGTCAAATTCAGAATGGCCATTGAGAACATCCAGACAAACCCCGAGAACACCGAGACGAGCCCTGAAATCCAAGAGCCCTTGCTCAAGGTTCGGAAGGTCAACCAGAACGGAGTGTCTCATAAACCTGCAAGCGCATTACCTCTTCTGAAGGTGAAAAAGCTCTCAGAGAGTGCCATTCTGCCATCAAGGGGCTCCGCTCTTGCTGCAGGATATGACCTCTCCAGGTAATCTTCATTTTACATCTGTTAGACTTTTGTTCTACCCTTTTAATAACTTCCAGAACTTCTTGACTGAAGTTGGTTCTGTTGGCTCTACTTTTCAGTGCAAAAGAGACCAAGGTTCCTGCTCGGGGAAAAGCCCTTGTTCCCACTGATTTAAGCATTGCCATACCTGAAGGAACTTACGCTCGTATAGGTACAACGATTTGTTATGAATTGTTATTCATTCCAAGTAGTAGCTGTTTTCTTTACTTTGCGGAGGTGCTTCTTGATAATCGGAAATGATCAGATTTTTTTTGTTTTTTTGCAGCTCCCCGATCGGGATTGGCATGGAAGCATTCCATTGATGTGGGCGCTGGCGTGATTGATGCCGACTACAGAGGCCCTGTTGGTGTTATTCTGTTCAACCATTCCGATACTGATTTTGAAGTGAAACCTGGTGACCGTATTGCGCAGCTCATTGTCGAGAAGATAATGACACCTGAAATTTCAGAGGTCCAAGACTTGGATTCTACCGTTAGAGGCACCGGAGGGTTTGGATCTACAGGTGTGTGAGGGCATTTGCGAAGAGCTATTTTTTTTGACTGGGTACAATCTGTATCCATAACAGACACGATGGCGATCATTTATCAAGTCTCCTTTTGGTTTAGATTACTTGTTAAAATGGGTATCTTTTAGTCTGTTTTTTATTTTGAATTAGGAGCTAGTTGGTGTGCTGAAATCATTTCAGTCATGTCAGTCATGTCAATCCTTCAAAGTTTCAGCGACTGCACGTTAAAGTAAACTGAGGTTTTACCCCAGAAATAGAAACGTTGGTGTCTAAAAAGAGATTTAGTGAAATTGATCTAGAACAATGCTGGTAAAATCAGAATCTGTTTGCTTCTCTAATATATAAAGCTAACAGAAACATACATAGGGAGGTTGTCTGTCAAATGATCTAGAAACTGATGATATACTGCAAGCAGTTCACACAAGAAACAACCATTAAAACCATGTTTTGTAAACAAAAAATTTCAGTCCAACATTTAAGCATGCATTCTTGTGAATTCTTAAACATAACTGAAGGAACATCAGATTTTGAAAATGGTAGAAGATCAGTACCCAATGTAGTTGCAGCAGCACAAAGATCCAACCCTAGAACGTCTTGATTCTTAGAAGTGCACAGAGTGCAACTCTTACACCAACTACAAAAAAGAAACATAAACATAAATCCTCAAGCTACTGCATCATAACCCCGTGACTTAGATCTCTTCGAACGATGATATTCTCTATCAGCATCCTCGGTTGCATCTCCTTCAAATCGCCCACGATATTTATCATCACCATGGCCCATATGATGGCTGTAATGATTACGATCATTCTGCAGCTCCTCACGAGGGGCTTGGTCATAGGGTTCTTCCTCTCGTTCATAATCATACCCACCATGACCTGGCTCAGCATCATGCACATAGTAATCACGCTCTTCCCCGTGCTCAGGCTCAATATGGTCATGGTCTCTGTCTCTGTCTCTGTCATGATCTTTCTCATGCTTTGACTCGTATTCATCATCAACCTTTTTACGGCCACGACGATCATGGTCATGGTCCCTCTCCCTCTCCCTTTCCCTATGACGATCACGACCGTGATCTCGTTCATGATCACGGCCACGCTCACGGTCCCGGTTCCTGTCACGCCCACGATCTCTTTCCTTTTCCCTGTCTCTGTCCCTATTTCTTTCACGATCACGGTCCCTGTGATGCCTATCATCCCTCAGGTCACGATCACGTGCTCTATCATGGGAGCGTTCACGGGATTTTTCACGATCACGCTCACTATCCCTACCTCTTTCTCGAGACTTCTCAGGTTCTCTGAAAAGAACATTGAATCCAATAAAGATTCACATTAGAATAATACCAATCGTGAGCCACATGATAAAGCAGACAACACACTTACCGCTCTGCATGACGATCTTCCCTTGCCCTTGGCTCCTCTGACCGAGCTCCTGATGCTATCTGCTGTGGTTCTCTGAAAAGTTGGAGGAATTTTGTTTTCTTAACCACAAGTACAGCAAACTTAAAGGGAGTATTTAGATATAGAATTAGGTTTTCAAAGGTAGTAAAATAAATAATCTGCTAAAAGCTATGTTAAAACAATAACCAAATAAAACTAATATCTTTAATAATTTTAAATAAAAAAACTGCAATCAGGTAAAACAGTTAAAAATACATGCCAAAACATTGAACAAACACAAGTCGGATATAGCAAAACCTAGTGAGCAGACTAGTTCAAACTTCCTAACACAGTTGCATAATTGTGATGTGAAAAATAAAATATGCTTAAAGCTCCAAACTGTGTAACTTTGTGAATCTTCTTTTTAAATGTCAATATAAAGTACCTTGAAATATGACAAGTTAACCTTATCCTAACTACAGTAAGAAGCTAATACAACCATCACATGCAAAGCCTGCACCTTTGGCAGCTCATGTACACGTTAGACATCTCTTTTCTTGCTTTAAAAGATGGCCAAAGACATAACCCAAGACCCACCCATACTTGAATCCGATACATATTAAAATACCCCTAAATGCCTTCCTGCACGCATCTGTCTCACCACATCCAACCTCCATGGAATTGCAGTCAAAAGGTGACTCAGTCAATCCCCCTTGGAGATCACTTCCTAAGCTGGAGGAAATATTGGCCTTAACAAGGCACTTCTTTTCACTGCATGCATGCACTTAGATTTGGTAACAGGGTGGCAGACCCCCATACCTTAGTAGGACCCTCTGTCAATGAATTAGTTGTAATTAGGCATACATTGTAACTGCTCTTTGTATTTGATTTTTTTTCGTTTTTGCACTTGGCAATTTTCATGATGAGGTGCCTGCCTTCTTTTGCAGGGGTCATTCCCTCCCTAAAAAAATCTCAGCATTTTCAAAATTTATAATTATCTCACTGTGCCAAATATTGAACCAAAGGCCCTACATTATAAAAGAAATCACTGAACTGATACTATAGGGCATGTCCTGCCAACAATCCTACAGCAACCACATACTTGACTTTCTGCAGTCCTATAGACATAATGAAGACCTGATAGCCCTCAAGGTGGCTATGAACCTAAATATCTTACTAACGGTATGAACCTTTTGATCATCTTACTGGATTTTTATCATACAGAAATTTTAATTGCCACCTAACATGAGAATTTTACTTAGTGAAGAAAACAATATTAGAACATTCATGTAATTAGGTAGAGGTATCTATGTAATTTCAATACAAGGAGATAAGAAGGGAATCAGCACAAGGATTCAGGGATAGACTTGTCTTTTATGTATTAGGGGGAGCATGGATGGAGAGGAACTGTCTCCTCTCCTAACTGTCATAAAGTTACAGGGATAGAATGGTCTTTTAGATATTAGGGGGATCATGCATGGAGAGAAATTAGCCTCCCCTCGTATCTGCTAGTTGCGCGCTAAATTTAGAAATAATCTTTTATCAGCAAGTAGAGTTTAATTCAAGTTAGGAGTCTTAGAGAAGGAAGTTCCTAGTAGGACTCTTAGTCATAGTAGAGAAATATTTCTTGAGGTTGTAATATCAGCTATTTAAGAAAGCAAGCTTGTGGGTTAGGGCATGCAATCCCCAACCTCTTCTGTTATCTTTTGTGTGTCCACTACCTTGCTTGATACCAATGTTACAGCCTTCTCTTCTCACTTTTTTTTTTGTTTTGAATTTCTCTGTGTCACCATCGAGAACTTCATTCTCCAGCTTACAGAAGATGAGGTCTATAATAATACAGTAGGTTGTCAAACTTAGTTCATCATTCAATCTCATCTTTCGTGTGCATCATGAAACCAAGGTCGAAAACATCCCAAATAGGCTATAAAAGACAGAACAACAAAATTTCCACCTTTCTTAAAAAAATCTAAAGTCAGACAATGAATCGGAATTACAGTCAACACAATCACAATGACCAGAAAATAAGAACAACTTCGACTAGTGTTACTTCTTCTCTTTTTGGATTATCATATTTTGCAATAATTAGGCCCTTATATCACCAAAAGGTCCTGCAAAAGTAAGCGTATAAAAAAAGTACTTTTGAATTTAATGCTACAGATTCAATTCACTGTTTTAAGAAACAGGCAGTAAATCACTATAAAACAAGTGGGCCACCCTAAATGTGAGCCAGAATAAAAAAATTGGACGAACATTGTAGAAGGATCTTTCTCAAAAGAGATTGTATAAGGATATATGATACATATTTTTCTCTTTTGGAAAACCCCAAGCAACTGTTTGGTGTAATTTAACTGAGATTCATCAATAACCAAATGAAATCAGAATTGCAATATTTTCCAACTAAAAGGTTTGTACAACACAAAATAATTGCAGAAAACTTAAAAGAGATAACGAGGCAGAATTAAAGTATATAAAGTACCTGCCCGAATACTTCTGATTAACTTCTTCCCCTCCAACCCTGGTTGATCCAAGTCCACCACCCAAACGACGGGGACGCCAATTTGCTACAGTCCTACCACGTTCAACATCGACAAGTACTCTTCTATTATCCAGCTTCCGTCCATCAGCTTGTTTATAAGCAGCTGCACGATCAGAAACATTAGAACAAAATTAACAGTGTATACCTTAAAATTACTTCACCATAATTTCAACAGGCCACATACTCTTCATATCTCTAGTATGCATGTACTCCACAAATGCATAGCCCCTTGGTTTATTTGTCTCCTTATCCGTAACCAAACGAACCTGAGATGTTCAATAAGGCAAAGATAAAGCCCAGTTACAAATATCAACTACACAACCATAACAAAGCAAGTGGTACAAATATGGAACTGATCAACAATTTAGGCAATTATATCATAATGATCAAAAGGGTTCTCAAAGCACTAAATCCTGTATGGCACGGCAGACAGGCACTATGCCTCACTAGCCGTGCTCACCTTTTAAGGTGTACACCTCCGCCAAGTGTGATGAATCACCACCATTGCAATTGACTTCGCACATGTGTGTGGCCGATTTAGCAGTTGGGAAACATATTTACCATCCCCTTACCAGGGAAAATTTAAAACAGCAAACTAGTAACTATGTAAAACAGAAATACCAGGATATCTTCTGAATTGTGGACAGAGTTTCAATTGCCCTTTGAAATCAAGAACAAAAATTTTAGTAGCACAAGTAAAATCAGAATTTGAAAACATGAGGGAAAATGATAGGGAAAAACCTGCTAATACTCACGACTTATGATTACCCAGCAGCACGAAATTAAGGATGTTCAAGTTGATGGTCTTCTTTCAGAGCTTGAGATAAGAGGATAACAAGGGATAATGCATCATTACCCACCTCACCTTTTGGGTTTACAGCTTGCCATGAAGGATACAGCAGCATGATTGCAATGGAGTGGATCCAAAAAAAGGGAAATAGAAAAAAGACAAAGAAGAAAGGAGGAGGTTGTGCCATCCAGTGAAACTGGTTTTAACTCAGATCATACTATCCCCTTACCACGGATAGAAATTCACATAGAAAAGAAAAGAGGCATCACCAGAATTATAAAGCTTCGGAATCTCTAAAAGATTTACCGGACATCTAAACAAAGTGAAATCCAAGGAGATGAAACAAGCCCACACTGCTGCCTGTAGAAAAAATACCAACTTACTCCCTAGTAATGTTTGTATAGCATTGGCAAAAGTCAAAATGGTGAAAAGGTTTATGTTTTAAACTTGATCATGAAGAAATTAAATGATGAACCATAACTCGATAGTGCAGCTGACATTGTGGCATTCATCCAAAGTATGTACCCATCATCATTCAAATCTAGTTGGCTGAAAACGGAGACGACGGTGCACTAATTGCTAAAATGTTAATACCTCACTCACCAGGGAACACAATTGAAATAGGATAATAGAAATATCAGAACCTATAACAATATAGAATATATCATCTACTTGCATCCTCTATTTTGAATTTTTTTCTACTTTAACATCCTAACCATTCAAAAGAAAACATAATTTACATACCCGACATTCCTCTTACTGAGAAAACTTTGATATTGTTCAAATTTTTCGATTGAGGCCAGAACATTTATGTATTAGAATGCTACTAAAGTAATTTTACCAAACTGCAGATTTGTAACTGGGATGTGTCCTCTCAAAATAAAAGCCAGGAAACATTAACATGTTCACTGAACTGCTTACCCAAGCCAACATCAACAACCTCAGCCCCACTTGGGGATGCTCTAAAATACCTACCCGCTTGATTGGCCCATAAGCTTCAAACTCCCTTTTGATTCTGTGCTCAGTTGTCTCATAGTTCTACAAATCACATATGAAAGTTAACAACATTAAGATGCATCATAGACCAGGAAACAAAAGGGTTTAAAAGAAGGGAAAAAGCTTGAAGAACTCACCAATCGTGCCACAAACAATGTCTTGTATGGATCACCTGTTATGTTTGGATCTTTTGATGGATCATCTGTGCACGCAAGGCAGGACATAAATAACAACCAACAAACATCTTCCTCAAAACAATAAATCAACTAAAGTAGATTCCCTAATGAATGACTCTGATTACATTTCTGAAGCTCTTCAGCAGCCTTTTCTGCACCCTTCTCTAGACGAAGTTTGTGAATTCTGGCCCTCCTCTGTACCTGATCAACAAAGAAAAGAATAGAAGTCACAAGTATTCAGCACATGGTAACATTACAACCAATTGTCAACATAAAAATGGCAACAACACAAAAACACACCATTGCAGTGAAACAGATCCGTGCTATATAGACACTGAAAAGTGACTGGTAATATCATGAAAGGATATTGCAGTACAAGTAGACCCATTGAGATTCTAACTCACAAGAACTTGCAGCATTTAACCTGATAAACGGATAAGGAAGAATATCTTACAGGAGTTTCAGCCTCTTCAACAGGTGGAGCATACTCCGGGTCTCCTGGTTCAGCGAAGTGATTCACAAATTGTGCTATGCCTTCAGATCAGAAAACCATTTGTTAGATTGAACAAGTTTAAACTTCAAAACAACTAAGAGAAACAATTCCACGAGATACCACATACCTGTGTAAGGTGGGCATCTCCTTTTCTCCGGAGGAGGTTTGTGTTCAAGTGGTGGACGGGGCTCAAAAAGCTTCAAAAGGTTAGCAGTAAGACCGGTGGGATGACTCTGCCCAATCTGCAAGAAAAAGAAAAAGACAAGACTTGAACTAAAACAACTTCCCTCATGATAAAAGATAAAATTAATAATTCATTTTTTATTGCCTTTCTCTTTGCAAGTAAGAGGATCCATTTTCTACAGTGGCACCTTGGCACCAAATAATCAGTGACTAAGCACGATATCAGCTTTACAATAACTACTATAATGATCTGATCAGCCAAAATAACCAATAAAATATAAACATTAAAACAAAATGAACTATTTTGTTAACTAATCAAACATTTGACAAACAAAAGATTTCTTAGAACAGACGCCTTCAATTGTCAATAAAGTAAAACAAAGAACCTCAAACCAAAGTGAGAAAAAATGGATCTAAACCTGACAGGATCATCTATAAGACATTACGTCAAACTCAAAATAACCAAATACTAAAAAATATAAAACAGATCAAGAGCAAAACAAAAAGAGGGAATTGCATGATAATTCAAATAAAACAACGGCTCCACGGAACCTAGTTAACAGAGAGATGTGAAGAAAAAAAAATTACCAGCTTGAGCTGAAGAACGGTGGCTCTATTCTGCGCTTTGGTCCGTGCCTGAACGCCAGCAGCGTCTCTGTTGCGCATGAAGGCATCGTTGTAATCTCCCATTTTCAGAAACAACAAAATGCTGGGCTTCTATGGAACGAGAGCAGTACAAAAGTGATCAATGTCAGCTCAAGAAGAGCAAACCCTCTCAGGCAAGCTGGGAAATAGAGTGCTCATATCATGACATATGGTTGTTGAGAGAATAAAAGGGTGACTGATTGTCCTCTCCAGTATTTTATATACGCGCTGCAGATGTGAAAAAAGCTCATTGGATTGGACGCATTTCCAGAAATATTATCAATTATACTCCTAAATAACTACTAAGCAGCAGTAACAGTGGTTAAAAGTAAGTATTAAGAACATAAACCCATTAAATCAGTAATTGACAGTAGAAATACTTAGTAATCAACAGTTTACAGTTGCAATACTTGCTAACCAGTTTTTAGTAGATAAAGTATTACAGTAATTACACGTTAACCTTAATATTAGCTGTCAAAAATACACAAAATGACAAAGTAATCTCAGAAATAACACAAATTCGCAGACAGACTAGTCAAGTCGCTTCAACAGAAAGCCAAATAGAGATCAGAAGTAAAGGCCACGAAAGCCATGTTTAGGATTCGTCAATTTGAAGGCAATATTGGCAGAAAACAGAAATGAAACAAAATCGAAAAATTGAAAAAAAAACGAATAAATGAAGGAAAGAAAAACATAAATGCTAGAAAGTTGAAAGCCAGGAATTAGTACACAGTACGATTGCTTCTGAAGAGATGCAAATAAAACCGAGGGAGGAGAATAGACGAGTTCCGTCCGGAGAATGAGGCCGGTGCACTGCCTTCGGACAAGAAAAGATCGAATCACGAACAACACACAGGTTAGGGTTTCTATGAGAAAGAACTCATATGAATAGATTAAATACCTCGGATTGCCCGCGGAGGAATGCGATCAAGGTCTAGAGAGAAGACACAAGCTTGAAGAGAAGAAGGGAGCACTTCCGGATGAGAAAGACCAGCGCACGACGCAGGGAGGTGGGGGTTCTCAAGCGTCCTTCGTGGAGTCACAAAACAAAAAGACCGACGACAGTGTAATAACATTCCATCGCTTTGCTTTATAAGAAGGGGGAGATGTTGAGGGCTTTAAACGCGCCCGGATACTTTCCGGATCCGATCAGAATCAGAATCCCCAATTTCGGATAATATCCGTAATCCGAATCCGCCAGAACTTTATGAGAAATGGAATCAACACGTCTAAATCTGATAAATGTTTTAATCCAAAATTTCCTTCAAATTGATAAAATTAAATACTAATTTTTAAATTTAATAATAATAATAATAATAATAATAATAATAATAATAATATGGGTTAAGTTTTTTTTAGGAAAATTCATGTTTGTGATTGAGGTGGACATCCAATTATGCAAAATTTAACAAAATACATCATGAGGGCTGATCCAATACAAACAGCTACAACCGTATGATCATGATCAACGGCTATCAGGCGACTAAGATAACCATTTCACATGTTTTACATCAAATAGTTTTTTTCATATTAGATCAGTCGTATATCATAATCTATAAAAATAAAAAATAAAATAAATTAAGAATAGATAGGAGTTTTACTTATAATCAAAGCAAAGATTGTTTTGCATAAGAAAGCTAGAAAAAAATGAGAGAACAATCAAAAGAAAAGTTAGGAAAAAAGAAATGGAAGAGAAGCTAAAAATATATTATGGGAATTGAAAAAAGTTTTTTGTAAAGAAAGAAAAACGAGAGAAAGAGGACTGATCCAATACAAAAAACCATTTAGTGCTAAATATGATCAATAACTATCTCAATCATCCGATCATGATGACGGTTGAGATAACCATTTCACACTTAATGACTTTTCGTATTAGATCAGCATGATGAGAAAAAAACTAACAATTTGGAGGAGGTTAGATAACAAAGAAACCAAATACACCCACCCCTGTGCATTATTTAAGTTTGCAGTTGAATTTCATATTATAGATTCATGGAACCAAATATTTGCACATCTGATGTATAATATTTTAGGGATCCAACAAATATGAGATACGAAAAGGGCAAAGGAAGAACCGCACATCCCTCAAAATTTTAATCGGTAATGAAAAAATGGCCGCAGAAGAGTTGTCAAAACTCCACATCAACTGTTTTCCAGGATGTCTTGGATGGAGGTACTGACGGACTCATCTTCAGATCTAACAACAAGCCTCATGGCAATATCCTTCGGCCCGCTGACTCCAAATGATAATCTTACAAGAACTTTCACGTTCCCCATGAACACACCAGATAATAGGCATGTATGAGACCTGGCATTGCTTGGAATAGTCTCCGTGCCCTGCCAATTCGCACCAAAAGAAAACCTCTGTCAACAACTAACCTCTCACTAGAGAATACCTTAAACACAACAGTTTCCCAGATATCAACCATAGCAGGTATTTTATTTCTACGGGCATTTTACTAGAGAAATTGGACATATTTTTTGAACAAAACCTAACCTCACAAGGCTGCATGCCTAGAATATTGACGACAGAACTAACAGCCTCTGCCAAGCTGTCTTTGGGAAGGTCATATTCTGCACTTAACTCACAATCTGGATCCAAGCTTTCCCAAGCATTCTTGAAATTAGAGACTCCAACCTTCAACATATAATCTGCTGCAACAACTTCAAGGTCCTCCAGCTGGTACTCATCTTCTACACCCTCTTCATCAGCCTCACCAGTGGATGGATCAACCTGAATATTGACTTGTATAGATAAGAACAAAAAATATTCTTTGACTTTTTGAATTCCTAGTTCAGAAAATTGAAGAAGGGGTGTGAAGAGAAATTTCTTAGCTGAAATCAGATGAGTAAACCTACTTCCTAGGAACCCATTTCCCCAAAGTATGAAGATAGAACAATTCACCCGATTTAAACAAAATAAAAATTCTCATCAAATATGATCCAAGAAGTTTCCATACTTAAACAGTTCCATGAACAAGTAGTGCAAAATACATAAATATCACAAGTCTATTTCATTTCAACCAGTATAACTGATATTCATAATTTCGATAAAATGCACCAAAAAATGGACAAAACAGATAACGCACAAGCCTTTTCCTTTTCACTTCCTGTTTCAGTGACCACATATCCTACAAAAGTCAAATATATGTTTAAGAAAAGTTGTTTTAAATGTCCATGAGAACAGGAAGTTTAACAGAATTTTGTATGTCCACTATGTGCTGTCCGTAATAGAACTCTTGGCTCTCAGGAGAATATCTAAAAAAGGATGCAAATATACACACAACCAGAATCAGCAATTACTCAATGAGATATAGTGTATATACCTCTTTGGAAATAAATCTTAACATGTTTGAGAATTTTCCCTTTGCCAGGCCTTCTGGCTTTTCAAAAGCCACAAAAGTCTGTCCTGGAGAATCATAAGGCAGAGTATTCAAGGGCTTGGACACAACTTCTGTAAATCCCTCTGCCTCCGATGTGTCCACATATACAACAACCTGGAAGGGAAGTTGAGAAAGTGAAGCAATTTCCAAGGCAAATAGTACCAACAAAAAGAGGATTTTGCTTCCGAAAATAAATCAGTTTACATTTTCCAGTAGACTGTCAGGAATTGTGTTGGTACAATTGTACTGGAACACAACATGCCCATCATAAATGTGCTTGACAACATTAACTGAATACTCTGTTTCAGGTTCTGTCAATTCCACCGGTGCTGAAGACTGTAGGACACAAAAGACAAAATAGACATGACAACAATGAGAATGGAGATTAGAAGCATTTAGATCTCTGAAGAAGAGGACTGAGAAAGAGAACCTTGAAAAGTTTGCCAAAGCTTGAAAACTCAGGAATTGATGAAAGTAATTGCTCATATGCATCAATTACTGAAGTGGGAGCACTTGGAGGAGCACCCAAACCAGTTGTAGGCTTTTTACCCGGGGCTTTCTTCTCTGCCAGAGTCTGAGTCTTGATCTCCTTTGGTACAGAAGCAATTTTAAATGGTTCTTCAGAGCGTTCCTGAGTCTAATTCAAACAACATTAAGTTTGTGGTTAAATACTGGGCTGAACCGGTAGAGCAAGCATTTTTTTATTATAAAAGTACTAGACTATGCAAATGGATCATAAAAACAACAATACATACATAATCCTTTAGACTTGTTTCAAAGTTCCCCAGAGGAACATCCAATGAGCCAAACAGGAACTCTTTTACATCTTTGTTTGTTTCACCATGTGAACCATCACGTCCAATCATATCCAGATAGAGTGTAGCACGATCACGAACCTATTAACAAATATCAGCAGATAGAAATTCATATAATTACTAGGATTAAAACAAACACAGTGGAAGAAAGAAGGAGAAGACAAATACACCAAAACAAGGTTTATTAGTAACTAGAAGCCAATAAGGGGCATCTGTAAATGAAGAGAGCACCAAAGTTACCAACACAAGAATATAATTATTATTCAGGAGTGTGCATAAATAAAACCAAGGAAAGAAAAATTAATAATTCACATTTTCAAAAAAAATAACAATTCAGAATGTCAACATACAGCATTTAACAGCTATCTTAAGTAAGTTTAACACAATATGGCAGAAATTAGATTGCCAATAGTATGAACTCACCTCATCATCATTGTCACAAACGCAGCGATTTAACAGAACAAAAATACGAGGCTGCAGCAAAATTGAGCAAAAACATACTCAGAAGTTCGCCCAGGTATCCAAGCTGAGAAAAGTTTTAGGAAATGCAATACCTTAAGAGAGTCCACCATTGCACCAAACTTGGCCAATGTACTTACTGCACAAGCTCGGACAGTTGCATTCTCAAGAATTACTCGATTATAGATGTAACGTATAAATTTACTTGGGTCAGAAGTCTTTGGACCTTCATTTCCCAGAAAATGCAGTATCTGAAATATGAATAGAACATGTTATTTACTATTTATTTACTATGCCAAACATACAGAAAGAGAGAGAGAGAGAGAGAGAGAGAGAGAGAGAGACATTTAAGTATCCTACCAAGTAAATTTCATAAACAACCAAGACCTTTGTTTATCTTCTTCAATGAAATGAAATTCAAGTTGTTCATTCTTCAATTAAACATTCCCATGAATCAGACAGGAAGGGATAGTCACAACACTATATATTGCAGAAAAATATGAAAGGAAGAACCACCCATACACAAGAACAGAACTTGAGACAGTGAAATGAAATTCAAGTTGTTCATTCTTCAATTAAACATTCTCATGAATCAGACGGAGGGATAGTCACAACACTACTTGAGATATAGCAGAAAAATATGAAGGGAAGAACCACCCATACACAAGAACAGAACCTGAGACAGAGAGAAAACAAAAAAAATATACTAACAACAATTTGCAGTCATAGTCAAATAATTTATTAGCCAATATTTTATGCCTATTACTTAGCAAGCATCAGGGCTATACTTCATTGGAAAATAAGTTTTCTGCTCTTGGGACCTTAATCTGAAGAATGCACTAAAAGATGTTTTTTCGAATGGCAATGCTTTTATTAAAAGAAGTATGGAACAAGAGAGTGAAGGAAAGAGACCCTCCAAAGAATGGATGTTGAAGCTCCTGAAGTTTGCAATCTTGGCTCTTTGAAATAACATATAATTTGTTGCCTCTCGATACATTTATCTTTGTGGGTTTGACCCCTTTCTTAGACCAGCCTCAGCGGTTTCTTGCATCATTTCTCTAATCCAAAGGTTACTCTGAACTGGTGCACCGCAAAAGGTGGCATTTCCACTACTGACCAACTCATAAGGAGAGCCAAAATCCAGCTGATAACCAAATCTGCACTCTGCTTCTCCTGGCAATCAAATTTATCACCTATTCCTACATGGCTCTTTTACCTTTGCAAGTTTGGAGTGACTTTCTGTACAAATCTAGATTTGGACACTTTTCCCTCATCCTTTCTCACTCTTATTGAGCAAGACCAAGACCCTGGAAGAACATTCTAAAAATATCCAACTTGGACCCCGAGCTGGAAAGTTTTGTCTCTTGATAGTTATTTATATATATATATATATAAGAATGATAAAGAGGATTCCATAAAGAGAACCCCTGAGGGAGTAACAAATACAGGAATGACAAGCAAGAAAATCCAAAAAAGGGGATCAAAGGGGAAATGAGATTCCTACAAATAGGTGATGTCAGGGAACCCTTTCTAAAGTATCAGGCATGTGGTTTGCATTCCTAGGGGTGTGCTGCAAGGATATATTCAAGCTTGTACATAGGTTTTCAACCAGATTGAAATACATTCAGAAATGGCCAAGGGGGCATGTCCTTTCACCAACCCAGCTAATGGCAACAGCTAAGTCCCCCTTCCACAACAAGACGGTTGTTGCTCAGTGCATTTGAAAAGGAGGAAATAAGAAACCATTTGACTCTACCTATTGGAACTTGTATGGGGTTAACAAGGCCACCATACATAACATCTTATTCTGGGCCAGGAAATTTCCTAATATCAATCACCTCCCCGGCACTATTGTTAGACAGAATGGAAGACTGTTATCACCTATCTAATAAGTAGTGTCCTCTGCCAAAACCTTGGTTCAAGCTCAACTTTGATGACAATTACTTGATAACCCTTGGTCTGCCCGTACTGGTTGCATCTTTAGGGGCTCGTCAATAGTTTCCTTGTTTTGTCTGCCCTCTTTAGTCATTCTGAGTCTACAAAGGCAAAATCATAGACCCTCTTCCAGGGGCTTCAGACATATCTGGTTGGAGGTGACTTCTTCATTGTCATTAGCTGGATTTTGGACAAGAAATTTCCTTCAGGTTGCTAATTGATGTATCTTGATGAGATCAAAGTATATGTCACATTCCATCAATTCTTGGATGCACAATCTGAGAAGTGCTAATAGCTTGGTTAATTTCTTGGAGATAAGTGATGCTTCGTGACAACTTGTTGTGGGAAACACCCTTCCTCTTTTAGCTAATGACATGCTCTTGTATGTCATTCTCTCCCTCGGAACCTTTCATAACGAGATTATCCCCACCTTGTTTTCTTTTGGGAACACCATTGTCACCTTTATTTGACATAACAAGATAAATCAATTTTTTAATATCTTTTCCAGGCAGTTACTCACATTACCTGCAAGTAGATATATGGAGATGATGCTACAAGTATCAAATTTTCCTTAGAAGACAATGAGAAAGAGATTTTGAATAATGAATTGGGAGAGACCACAATGCACGAGAGGGCATTAGAAGTAAGGCCAAACAGCAGAAAATAAAGAGCTAAAATCACTACTCTAGAGGAAGAGTGATTCCTACTTGCTAGGACGCACAAGCTCTACCAAGAGAATCAGAAATGCTATGCACTTACAAGTGTACGCTTCCACTCAATGCTAAGACCATCAATAACATCCTCAATCTCATCAAAGAGTGAAGCAACTTTTTTTTTTTTTTTGAAGACAAAGAGTGAGGCAACTATTGAGAGATCCCAGCAACCCAACTGAGGAGTCTCCTTCCACAAGGAGAGGATCTGAAAAACAAGTGAGAGTATACTCTCAATCCGTCAAGTAGGATGCTCAATTCCGCCTCTGTTCACAATGACTCCATGGGGGCAGAATTGACAAGGTGAATACCACTATCAGTGTTCCTAACAAGTCCAATCCTCCCCCCCTCACCCTGGCCAAGGGTCACCAATCAAGGTTAAGATCACTACGAAAACAACATCCTCTGGTTTTAGTGAAGTTACTCCAAATATATGGTTTCTCCCAAATGAGGTGCCTATTCACAAGATCACCATGTTATCACCAGAAGAGTCTAAAAAAAAGAATAACTAGCCATGTTAACCCACTTTGAAGTATGAAAAAGGAACTTTCACAACAGTAAAATGCGGAATACCCTCGAAAAAGAACCAAATGTTTAAATGGACCAGCTCTATGCATGCAAGAAGATACAATAGAATGAGTAAAAATGAAATTGAGTAAATCAATTGGACTAAAGAAGCTGGAATATGGGTACCTAACCTGAGTAGAAAGATATGTGAATTCACAATCTTCAATGAACTCACAAAGATGTAGTAACCCACTTTCTTTTGCTTCCGGTATATCTCTAATGAGGAGGACAATTGAATCAACAATTGCTTTTTTATACTCAAATCCTCCTTCTTCTCTAAGAATGTTACTCAAGAAATTCATCCTGGAAACCATACAACAAGGAATGCAATTAATTTCAATTAAAATAGAACATGTTACAGATTAAAGTTTAGTCAAAGTAAATTCATCCTAGCATCCTAGCAATCATAAAACAAGGAATGCAATTAATCTCAATAAAAATAGAACAAGTTACAGATCAAAGTTTAGACAGAGTAAAATAAAAAGGGCATACTTACAGTGAGCGATACTTCAGTGGAAATTTAAGACACAAAGATCGAATGGCTTCAACAACTACGATCTTAAACTCATCAGCAATGTCAGACATAAAATTGGTAATCTGTTTCATCAGACGATCAACACTTGACTCATTGCCTGTCTTAAGAAGTGTGGTGATAGCAAGAGTAGCAATGCTCCTGTTTTGATCTGAAATTAAGCTCTCCATATCAATATTGCAATTTGTAACTGCAAGTGGATGGGTCATGGCCACCTGCAGATAACATGAAATGAAAATAAGAAAGTCACAAAAAGGTAACAGAGGCTAAATTAAAATAAAAAAAATGAAAGGCAGACAACAAAATAATGATGAATTTAGAGGAAGCTCATCGGCACAATTTACTTTGAGTAAGCAGCATATTCCTAGTTGTAGCAATAAAATTCTGATTGATAGAAGAGAATAACAACCAGACCTTATTTAGAGTACGAACAGCAGCAAAACGTAGGACTGGCTTTGAGGAACTCAAAAACAATTGTAGAACAGTAATAGCAGGAGTAAGTTCTCGGCTAGTCACACCATTGAGCTCAGTTATTGCCCTTGCAGCCTCAAATATTACCATCTCTGCTTTGTGCCTCAAACAACCCTCGACGTAGTCATAGAAAGGTCGGTCTCCTGTTTGTGTGTTAAGGCTAGTCTCACGTATTACCTAAATGGATGAACACTTGTTTCATGACCTGACAAACCCCATGCACAAGATACGAATGTAACTGTTTCATACAGAAAGCAGAAAATAGATACCTGACCCGTATAACGAATCAAAAGGCACTGGGCTAAGGGTGAGCGAACATTTCCTCTGGTCAAACTAGTAACAAGCTTGCTGATAGCCAAACGATCATTTTGCTTTATCTGCAAGTTGATAAATTATATAATGTACATGATTAAGCTTGAGCTTCCCAAGGAACCTTGACATAGTGGGTATTCATATGTTTTCATTATATTTAATTAAATAGAAAAAAGGATTTGAATATGTTTTTCAAAGGATGGAAAAAAAATTAAAGAAAAAGGGCCTAAAACCCTATGAGGAGCCCAAAATTAGACTGAGAGATTGCCAACAGGGTGTTGATTTGAGTTTTCAAAACGATTTAAACATTGATAAAGCAACAGAAATACAGCTTGCATTTTATTTTTTATTTTTTTGAGAAGGGTGAGTACTTTTTATTGACAAAAAATTTAATGCACAGTCTCATAACACAGTGATAAAGTTCAGAATTTGAACACAAACTCTACACAAATGATGAACATATTTGAGTATAGGTTGTGTCAATACATACAAAATATAAAAAATAAATACCAAAGTTTTGGAATAAATAAAAGTACCCTAGTAATGTACAAAGGTACCAGGACACATCAAGATTCAAATCATACAGCAATACTACAGCACATTACAATTAATACTATAGTAGACAAGTAGAACAGAATAAAAACTATCCACTTCTCCACAAAGAGGACTTTTCCAAACAGAATGTGTCTTCCTGATGTACACCCCTCCAACACAAGTAAATTAATTGGATTCAAAAGCAGAAGCACCCAAAAGGCATGGCACTTAAGACCTTACAAACAATCTTATGTGACAAAACAAGTTCATCTAGTGAATCTTCAGAAGAGCTGTGGTACAGATAGCATTGCAAAACAAAGAGCCTGTAGGGGCTCTGGAGAGAAATGGCTGATGAAAGAAGGAAACCAGTTCAGGAGTACCTGGTGGCAAAGGGCCAGAGCATGGAACTGAACCAGGGCAGCTCTGGACTGAACAGCTTCTTGTACCTCACTGATCCACCTTCTTACAATATCGGGATTTGTCTGTTTGAAAAAAGAAATGAGCAAAAGGAATTCTAATGCTAAACACATCTCATACACATTGGATCTAAATGGTACCTGAAGTAGGTGGATACCACTAACAAGAGCAGCACTAGCAACAACAGGGTTCTTATCAACAACTGCTTGCTTTAAGTATCTCTCAATTTGAGTGAGAAGAGTTGCATCAGTAATTCTACAAAGGCATCGTATGGCATTTGCCCTGTACATATCAATCTTGCTATTCATGTCTTTCATTAAGGAGCTTGTCACCATTATAACCTTCACCAACGAGGTTCAAGTTAATGGCAAGTAATTGAATAAAGATATATGAAATCCTCCAATTACGAATAACCATTAATGTATGACATTTTGATGAAAAATGGGAGAAGCTTTTATTTGTATAACCTCATCATTAGACGCAGAAAGCGCCTTGATCATCAAATAAACCATTCTCCGCAGACCCGCATCCTTAGACTGAAAAAGCTTTGTGACCGCGAAGAACACTTGTGTGGCCTCATCCTGAAAATTTGACATGGTGACTGGTTCTAAGTAAAGACAAGAATTCAAGTCAACCACTTTAAAAAAAGACAGAAAAGGACTAGAATGAGGTGAGAAAAGAAAGGTGTAGCAAAAAATTCACCTTCGTAAATGTTTCCCCTTGATTGAGGAGATAAAGGAGTTTAGTGATGACCTGAAAATCATTGCATTCAATACATATCCAATGACTTCTATAGTCAAACAAATGAAGCAATAATCAAAACCTGAGAACATCTCCTGGCATCAAGCTGAGCGTCATTGAAAACTCTAGCTTCTTGAAGGACAGCTCCCTTCTCAATTCCCATGAACGGAGAGTACTCCGCTGCAAGTCAATTGGAAACAGAATAGTGCTAACTAATTAAGCAAAGCAAATTACATATAAAATCTTCTAATCGAAGATAAATCCAAAAAAGCTTCAATTCTCTAGACACCTACCGTGCCTACAAGTAATACAAGAATGAGGAAATATCTAACATAAATTCTTCATGGAACACATAAAATTCGGCATCGGATCCAGTAAAACAAACAAAATCCTCGCTTCGCAAAATGACTAAACGAGATCTGGATATAGATCTGAAGCCCACACCTAACCCACGGATAAGACGACTATTCGAAGTGAAAGAACGTCGGAGAAGGGTGTAATATTGACTCAAAACACAAATATCAGAAAAGAAACATGCGTCAGGGGAAAATGTGAGTCTAAGGTTAAACCACTGACCTTCGTCATCGCGATCGTCGTCCTTCTTTACAAGAGGTTGAGCCATTGAGACTACTTACAGAGATCTAAAATCTCGCCCTTCGGAGGAAGATACAGGACAAACGCGAGAGTTTCAGCGACTGTAGTCGGGCATCTGAAAACACTCGGGCTTTGTACCGAAGTTCTTGTAAATGACTAGAAGTACCTTCCACAGAACATTTCGTTCTATTGGGCCGAGATTCTTGTTATGAATCAGCATGGGCCGCGATTCTTGCTGTTGAATCAGCTGGGCCGTCAGGCTTCAGTTGCAATCGTGGACACTTCATTCAGCTTGAGAAAGGTTGGCCATGGTTTGGGTCACGTCAAGTTATAAAATCTAAACCCTAACTCCAAAACCCGAACCCAAGAAATTTGTCCCACAACCCCGGCCGTCTATTTCTGACCCTCTCCGTTCCAATCTAGGGCTCAATCTATAATATATTTAATATTATAAAAATTCAAAAAAATAATAATTTACATAAAAATTAGTATACTGTATAAATAAAAAATTAAAGTTATATATTTTATTTTTAAATATATAATTATAATTCTAAATAAAGGCTAGGGTAGGGTTAATGTCGCATTGGGTTCAGGTCAGGTTCGGTAAAACTCATCCCTACTCCAAACTTGCACGGGTTTCTTCTCAGCCCCATCCCCGACCTAAGAAGTAAAATTTAAAAGCTAGTTTTCGGATCGAATTAGGATGGGTTTTTGCAACACCTGACCTAATACCCACCCTTAGAAAAAAGTTAGAGTATTAGACTCGCCCTTTGTATTCTTAGGTGACCATATCCGACTTTCTTAAGGCCAAGTCTACAGTTTAGTGATCTTAGCCCCATCCTTGACTTGTGAAGTAAAATTTAAAAGCTAGTTTTTGAATCGAATTAGGATGGGTTTTTGCAACAACTGACCCAATACCCACCCTTAGAAAAAAGTTAGGGCATCAGACTCGCCCTTTGCGTGACTATATCCGACTTTCTTGTTCAAGTTTGAGTTCGGTTTCATCTCAAAATGATTAATCAAATATATTATTTAATCTTATAATTTATTATTTTTAATTTAATTTTTTTGCCAACATGTTCATGTTCATGTGCATCGTTCACCATGAAAAGATGAAAAAAGGAATGTTATATGTGACAAGAAATTCAGAAAAATATTTGTACTGGTTTGGAAAAGATCGGAGTGGGTTCATATAATAAGATCTTGGAGCAGGGGGCTGTCTTCCATGGAGGAGGATTACAGGGGTCCGCCAAGATCGCGTTGGAATAGGTAAAACAAGAAACCAACCACCCATGCAAACGAGGGGTGGCGGAGACAGAAGCCAGAGCTCTCCTTCCCTGCTTTTCTGATCCCATGAACCAAATATAGCAAAGAAAAATAAGGGGAGAGCAGCGAGGAAAGATTGGAGGAGGACGAGAACCCTTGAAGGAGATCCCAAAAGAAGGAAAAAGAAAAAGGGAAACAAATTATGAAACAGTATACTCTCCTCCCTGCTCTCAGAGCCCTTCCCTGTTCTTAAATCAGGTTGGTTTCTTCCTCTCTCTACCTCTAACTGCATCTTCTTTCCTTTCATCTTCTTCATTAGTTAATCCTGCTTGATCAGTTCTTCTTTTGATTTTTAATCTGCTCTGTTATTTCATCTGTAACTTCTGTTTGTAACATGCTGTTGTCTGTCTGAGAGGAAGGAACTTGAATAGAACTCTGAATTTTGATTCAATGGTGTGTTTTGGGAATTTCAAAATGTAAAACGAACCTGGGTTTCGTGATTTTCTGGAAGTGAAAAGGGGTACTGGAGTTTTGATTGTTTTATGAATAAAAAATGCAGCAGATTTCAGTGATAGAGCTTGAGAAATTATGAAAATGAAAATGGGTTGGTTCTCGTTTTTGTTATTTTCTGATATTATTTCTCTGTGAGATTTAGTGAAGAGATTGCTGTTGATTTGATGTTTTTTGGCTTTGTTGTACTGATCCTGGTTATGCAAATTTGCAGAGGTACCAACAGACGAGCAGTTGCAGCAGGGGGGACGGAGTTTCATCCGGCGAGCTCCGTACTTGATTTCACCCAATGGCTTCGACCCCCGAGGCTGCTCCATCGGCGGATCCTCCCTCCCCGCCATCTCCTCCGAACTCTTCATCTCCACCACCGTCGTCACCATCGCCTCCTCCGCCGGAAGAGGACTCATCTTCTGCCCCAGAAGAATCGCCGGCGACGCCATCGCCTCCGGCACCGCCGACGTCAGACTCTTCGCCGACACCGAAGTCGACACCCTCGCCCTCGAAATCGACACCCTCACCACCTCCACCTCCTTCAGACTGGGCGATTCCGCCTCCGTCGAGATCGTCAACTCCGTCTTCTCCCGGCGAAGCATTATCTCCGCCGAATCGTTCAAGATCACATACTCCGCCCTCAAACTCCAGCGGCAGCCAATCACCCTCCCAAAACTCCCAAGAGGTGAATCTGTCTCTTATCATTGGACTTGCAGCGGGCGCAGGACTGTTCTTGATTCTGATGATCATTCTGATCTCCTGCTGCTGCTGGAAGAGGAGGAAGCGGCAGCACGATCACATGAACTACTACATGGATTCACGTAAGCATAATGCTGGAAGCGAATACTATGCCAGCGGACAACACTCCAACTGGCAGTCAACGGGGCCGCCTCCGCCGGCGGATCACATGATGAAGGTTCCTCCACCGCCGGGGGCGATGGGGCCCCCATCAGGTGGCGGGTGGCACCCACAACCGCCACCGCAGATGATGCACAGCAGCGACATGAGCTCCAATTTCTCGGGGCCACACGGGCCGCCGCTGCCGCCGCCGCCTCCGAACATCGCGCTGGGATTCAACAAGAGCACCTTTACGTACGAGGAACTGGCAGCGGCGACTGCCGGCTTTTCCCAGGCCAACCTCCTCGGCCAAGGTGGGTTCGGTTACGTGTACAAAGGGTACCTCCCGAACGGCAAGGAGGTCGCGGTGAAGCAACTCAAAGCAGGGAGCGGACAAGGGGAGAGAGAGTTTCAGGCGGAGGTGGAGATAATCAGCCGTGTTCACCACCGCCACCTTGTGTCTCTGGTTGGGTACTCCATGGCCGACGGCCAGAGGATGTTGGTTTATGAATTTGTTCCCAATAACACCCTCGAGTACCACCTCCATGGTAAAGCACTGCAACAATCTTCCATTCAACACCGAGAAGACAATAAAGAAAGAGAACGTACTCCATGCATAACTATCTTTTTTTTTTTGAGTTGCAGGTAAGAATCGCCCAGTTATCGACTTCCCGACCAGACTTAAAATCGTCCTGGGCTCCGCCAAAGGACTTGCATACCTCCACGAAGATTGTAAGCGCGCGACCTACAGACTTGAAATGATTTCTTCACCTGCTTCTACGCAAAACCAGAATTCAAATCCATCAGTTTTTACGGAAGCCTGGAAGAAAATCTGATTTCGTGTTGCTGTCTGCTTTCAGGTCATCCTCGTATCATCCACCGAGATATCAAAACTGCCAACATCTTGCTGGACTACAACTTTGAAGCTCAGGTCAATACACTGCAACTTCTACAAGTACCCAGAAAAAAAGAAAAAAACCAATAAATTATCTGATATAATTTGCTTTCAACTTGTAAATGGAGAACTCATTCAGGTGGCGGATTTCGGACTGGCTAAACTATCATCGGACACCCACACTCATGTTTCCACGCGGGTAATGGGGACCTTCGGGTAAGTCCCAAATGATGAATTTGCAGGAAATTGATCTCTGTAAATAAGTCACAGATCTGAGAAAGGAAAAAAATTGCGATTCAGGTACTTGGCTCCTGAGTATGCATCAAGCGGGAAGCTAACTGAGAAATCAGACGTCTTCTCTTTCGGTGTAATGCTGTTGGAACTCATAACCGGACGACGGCCAGTGGACACGACGAATGTCATGGAAGACAGCTTGGTAGAGTGGGTTAGTAATTTTAGACCCAGAAACCAATTCAATACTCTCCAGCCATTAATCTCTTCCTTAACCTTCGTCGTTAATTTTCCCCAATGATGCATCAGGCAAGACCTCTTCTGCAAGAAGCATTGAACGGTGGCAACCATGACGAACTGATAGACCCACGTCTAGAAAACAATTACAACCCCAACGAGATGATACGTATGATCGCCTGTGCTTCAGCGACTGTTCGGCACTCTGCAAAGAGGCGGCCCAAGATGAGCCAGGTACCTCCATCACTAACTTTGAACCTCTTCTTCAGAAAGGGAAACAAGAAGATTCAATAAAATGAAAGAACCCATGAAACAGATCGTGAGGGCACTGGAAGGAGACGTCTCGATGGAGGACTTGAACGAGGGAGTGAGACCTGGACAGAGCTCCGTGTTCAGCTCCAGCAGCTCAGACTACGATACGACGTCATATAACGCCGACCTGAAGAAGATGAGGAAAATGGCTCTGGGGAGTGATTTGGGGGGGAGCGACACGTACAGCGGACCCACGAGCGAGAATGGGCAGAATCCCTCCAGCTCGAGTGCTAGCAGCGGACAGAATTCCAGTGAAATGAATCGGCGGCGGTACAACCTGTAACGATAACGAGATCGCCTCTTAACACCATCTTCATCAGTTTCAGAGCTGAGTAGCTTGAGATGAGAGATCTTCCTGTAACGAGAGAAGCAGCTCGGGAAACCTCTGGTTCTCGACTTGTACTAGATTTCTTGTTAGGATTGGTAAGCGAAGTGGAACTTGGAATTATGTTTTTTAATCTATGGGGGTGTATCGACTATCTCTATCTTCTTATATATTGATGCAAAACTACGTATCTATCTATGTATAATTCTTCTTCGTCTTCCTCTTCATCCTTTCTGAAACTCTAAACCATTCTTTTTTCTTTCCTGCCAAATTCTTCCTTGAGGCAATCCGAGGATAAACTCTAAACACGAATTTGAAAAAGTTTACAAGTAATTTACAAGACCCAAAGAGGGATAAACTACCTTAGCACTTATTCAAAATCTAATCAATAAAAAAACTACCAGGTAAATCTCAAATATATTCAAATTCAAGTAAGTTACCCATGCAGTTTGCAGTCTTCAGTTGAATTGCTAGTACAGAGGCATTCTGGCCTTTTTTTTTTTTTTTTTAACTTGGATACTCTTGGAAAGGCAACAGACATGTAATCCATAAAATTGGAATAACAAAAAATAAAATTCTTGTTCCGGGATTCGACCACGTTATGCTTCATTTATAAATAACCAAAGCACAAGATCAAGATCAAATTGAAAAAAATTTCCACAAAACCGCTTGAGTTGATAACTCAGTTCTGCTTCTCTACAGAAAGGGGGGGGGGGGAGGCTACCGGAACATTTACAGATGGTTCAAACAAATGTATATACACTCCACCTCCAAACCTGCTAATCTTCAACGGCTTGAATCTCACCCATCATGATACGGTTACTCATGACATTAAACCCTAAAACAGAAGGACTCACCTTCTTCCCTTTCTTTCCCTTTTTCTTACCTCCTCCCTTGGCAGGTCCATCAAGAGAGGCTTCTAGGTCATAATCACCATTGCCCTGACTGTCAGTATGTACATAATCAGCTTCAAATCCAGATACTCTACGGTCAGTCCGAGATTGAAAGGCAGTCTCGATCACATCAGCTGACAACAGTTCTTTGTAGTTGAGGAACTTGTCAATGAACTCATAGTTTGGATCTAATGAGCCAAGGTTCTCAATAAGAGTCGTCCTGGCCTCTGAAGTAGATTGCTTCAAGCAGAACTCCAGAATGCTTGTGTCTGTTAAGAAAATTATGCACACAAAATGCAATCAGTACTGAAAGAGTTAAGGAAAAGTGCCACGACTAAACAGCACTTTCACAATATGAGCTAGGACCAGTTGAAAAAATACCCTTCGTCTGAGTTAGCCTGAAAGATTCGCTCTCACACCAATCTCTGAAGCCCATCGCTTCTAGAAAAGGAAACAGGAATTATGAAAAGTAAGTAAAACGTCTTTAATAAAATCAAATAAAGCAAATCAACAGAATGGCTGCATTACCTGCATGTTTGGTTGCAGCATCTCTCCTCCCCTTAGAGGAGACCGAAGCAGAAGCAGGTGAAGATGAGAGGGTGTGTTCAACCTGCCTGCTTCCAACAGAGGACTTCTGCCGACTCAAGGAACCTCCCCCATAAGATCCTTTTGAAGGGGTTGCTTTTGATCCCCAATTATTAACATTAGTAAGGGAAGGAAAATTGGGCCTGCTTAGACACAGATAAAGAAGAAGCCTCGATCAAACGAAAACTGACAGCAAGATAAAGAGTCAAAAGATCCTTCACCTACAAATACATACATCTATTTAACAGGAAAGGTGCACAGAGCCTTAGCTCAAGTCCAGCAAACATTTGAATGTCCAAATTCTAGCCCAAGAAACAATCATTACAGCCAATTCTCACTCATTCTAAAAGTACAATATTTACATGATTGGCATCTTCAACATCATATATAACAATGCCCTTACCACAATTTTTTCTATTTATAAACAGGGGAAGAATGGATAGCTCCGAGAAGACAGATTGGTAATAGAATAAAGAAAATAATATGAACTCCATAGAGATAGACAGATAGATAATCAAGAGAAAGAGAGAGATTTTTAAGTACTTCTAGGTTGAACAGACAGAAAAGGAGAAAAATGAAAAATGAAAAATGGACAGTATGAAATTTAAGCCTTGCATTTAAATCTAATTGCCAAATCAGAAAACAGGTGTCTCTATGAAAAAAAAGGATCCTTAGATCAATGAAAAACCACAACAATCTGACTTTTTGTTCAAACCTAAACTCAGTTGTATTAAGAAATATAACATTTAAAGCAGCCGTATTTGCAAATATGGTATCTGAGAGGGTCAGACCCAGAAATTAACCCTGAAAAAATATAAGGAAGTTGGGTTTAAGATGACCAGATCTGGAAGAGGAGATTGTATATGAAATCAGTTGATCTCTTTCATTTAACCTACTATAACTCAAATCTGTTCAGAAAAAAAATCAATGTTGAGAGAAAAATCAATGTTGAGAGAATCAGAATAGCTAAATTATCTCATATATGTAGACTGACGCACCTCCAAAAAACAGTAATAATCTTATTCATATCTCTACAGATTCAAGTAATGTGGCAAAAGTTTGTTACAACCAACCAAAAATTATGAATCCAAACTCTTAAGATGTGAGAGGTAATCAAATCAAGTACATCAAATCTGACACTGAATTCACATTTTAACCAACGAGCAGCACCCTAATGTAGATCAAAGACAAATCGTAAGTTGTTCGGTTCATGAATCCAGTGAGAGATTAAAAAAAAATCATTTTTTTAGAGCAATGAGAAAAGAATTCATTAATTTGGCTTTTAGTGAGTTTTTTGAGATTCAAACAATCATCCATGCATTAGTTGAATTTATAATAGTGAAATGCACATGTTTACAAGTATAAGCATATAATAAGGAAGTTGCTCTAAGACAAATGAACAATCCACTGACTCAACAGTTTCAAGACAAGTACATCCTCTCCAACATTTTTATCAGCATTTATCTATCATATACTTAATAACTATATATAGTCCTTTTTTTCCAGAACAGTAAGAAAGGGGAATTCATAAAGGAAACCCAAAAAAGCAAAAAAATACAAGGCAACCAATCAATACAACACAAAGGGCAAAGAAAAAAAAGAAAACGAAAGAAGTCCCTCCCTCATTAACTATATATACTATTCCATTGGCATCCTGAGAACATGCAGCTATCTAAGAGTCTGGATCGCTTTGTATGTATCAATTTATATAAACTTAATTTGAATCCAACAATAATATCAATAAATTTAATTTGAATCCACTAGAAAAAGAAAACAAATCAAGGAACAGCAAAGTACATCAATCAGAAAGCAATTACTATTTGCTCCATACGGATACTCTTTGCAATTATATTCTCCTATTTTGATTAAAAAATACATAAATACTCCATAATTTCTGAGAAACCACTGTTCACAAATAAATATAGCAAGCCGAACTATTAGCCCATAAATGGCAACTGTCTGAAAAGGCATATGTGATAATCACATCACACAGGACAATGACAGTCACAGAAACATGATCCAATGAGCTGTTACCTTCTCTGCATGACACATTGTTCTACATCTTCAGCCAACTGGTTTGAGCATAAGGATTTTGTCCTGATAACCCACATAGAAAATCTACAAAAGTTTCCTAGGAAACTCCAAAACAAAATCATGTCTTTTTTTAGGGTGAATATCTAGGAACAAAACCTACGGCTTCCAGATTAAAACAAAGCTCCTCCAAGTTAGGCTACAGAGACTCAAGGACCAACCAAAGACACATAATCTAAGAAGACCCACAAGCAGCTCTATAGGACGAGCCAAGCACCAAATAAGAAGAATAGAATCCCAGCAGGAGCAACATGAAAATAAATGAAATAAAGACTTACTGTTTGACATCTTCTTTTGTTTGATCAAGAGGACCCCAAAATAGATCATCATCAGGCTTTGATTTAGATTGAGAAGAAACATGAATAGATGCAGCCCCTTTGGAAGGTGAAGATCCAGAAAGCTGCCATGAAGAACCGCTTGCACGTGTTGATCGGTTTGACTGAGCCTTCGCTGTAGTAGTTGGCCCAGACATTGGCACTGGGACTTGCTGTTGAACAGCCAGGATCTTTAGCTCCTGTTCCCTCTGGATGTCTCTTAATGATGTGGGCTTAGGAAGCTTTCCTGCATCAGTTGACCATGCAGGAGCTGGTGACGTGTTAACCTGCTCTCCTCCCTTCCAAAGAACAAAATCTCCCAAAGAAGGACCTGATGGAGGAGCTGGCAAAGATTCCTTTTCTTGCACCACCTGACGGGAATGTTTCCCTTTCTCCACAAGATTCGGCCCTATGGATTGGTCTATATAAGAAACCGGAGAAGATGAAGCCTTACGTCCTACATTCTTACTCTTTGCTGCCTTTTTACGACTCTTTTTAGTATCCTTTGCTTCAACAAAATCATTGTCATCTGGGGCTGAAACCTCCATCTGGGAGGTCAAAGCTGGTACTGGAGGCATAACAGAAGCCTCCTCAGTTCTTTCATTCGTCTTTGCTAGGACTTCTTCTGCCAACAAGTCATGCAGCTGGCTCTTCTTGCTCTTCATGTTAGTCGATTCCGGAGTTCCTAAGTTTCCTACATCTTTTTGAGTATCTCTAGTATTTTTATGCTCTGAGCTTGCAACTATTCCAGACCATGGGGGTAATGACAAAATGGAAGAGGTAATTGGAGGAGCAGTCTCAGAAGCAGACTGTTCTGCCTGTACCCTTCTTTGTTCCTCCTGTTGAATTTCTAAAAGTGACTTGGGCTTGAATCCAGGAGCAGCTTTCCACGCTCGCTGTATTGAAGATGCTTGGAAGTTATTTTGTAATCCAGATTCAAGTTCTCTTGATTCAGGTCTCCCTTCAGCAGATGAATCTTTGGATAATGAATTATGTCCTTTGTGGGAATTTGCAGTTTCTAAGCTAGACATATCAGTTTTGGAATTTGCCTTCTCCGTTGAAGATGGTGCAACAATGGTTTCTGCTGTTTCAACACTAAACTCAGACTTTGCATCCAAATCTGCTCTCTCTGTTCCAAATTCAAGTTTCAAGGGCTGAATAGAAGTTGTCTTCGATGTCCCCTTCCCTGGATCAATGGAAGCTTGTGCTTTTGAATTCTTGGCCTTTCTGGATTTCTTCTCTGAAGTTCTCTTTACCTCCAAACTTTTTCCTTCCTTAACCACAGGAACCTCAGCTTGAGTTTTTTCTTTGTGACCCTGTGATTCTTCATCAATGCCTCCCAAAGTTATATCTTTGACTTTTTGGGAGATATGCAAGTCACTCATTGAATAACCAGCAGAAGATACAGAATCAAGCACACTTGAGGCCTCTTCTCGCATATCTTTGGAGACACTAACAGGAACAGCTTCAAGAACATCTATATCATGCTGAAAAACTGATTCACTGACATGTGTGACTGCAGCATGTTGTTGTACAGCGTGCACTTCACTCACAGGCAACTTCTCCATGGCAGGCAATGCAGAACCCTCAGCCACGGCTGGCGCCAACAACCTCCCAGCCTGGTCCTCACTTTTCTGAGAAACGGAGGTAGCATCCCAACCTTTTGGAGCAGCAGTGTTATCAAAGATTTGATGCAGCAAGTTTAAAGAGGAGACATCAGAGTCAACACTATAGCTAACATCCTGGGGCATCTGAGAAGTTAAATGTGCAAAGCCGGACTTCTGTCCATCTTGCAAATCACGAGCAGAGTCATGAACACGATCATCACAAGATAAAGGGTTTTGTGGCATCTGTGAGTTAATCTGGAATGCTTCATGAGACTGCCGGACCCCAAGATGATCCATGGGAGCAGAATTTCCTAAAGACCCATAAGATGCTTCACTAAAGCGGGAATGAGACTGCCCAAGAACCTGAGCCAGTAAATGCTGTTGCTGCTGCTGTTGCTGATGTAGCAATAGGTGCTGCTGCTGCTGCTGCTCATGCTTCTGTTGCTGCTTCAAAAGCAAGAACTTATCCAGATATGAGAATTGGGATGGAACAGGTGCCTGAGCATGCAGCTGAAGCTGAGATAGCATATACTGTTGCTGCAAAAAATTTATCATTTGAGGATCCTGAGAAATACTTGAAGGAGCGAGCTTTTCTGGTGGCAGCATGCCAGAAGGGTGGTCCAAAGGTTGCTGATTAAGCATATGAGGTAAAGATTGGGAAGGAAGATGTTGCTGTTGAGGTAGTTGTTGTGGCAGCATCTGTGATGGGATCCCATATGCTTCTGGGGAAGCAAAATGTTGATTGAGATGATGCATCTCCGACTTATTATGTGGAATATCCATGCCACCACTCTTAATCATATTACTGCCAACCTGGACAGCATTACTCAGGGATCTAACATCAGAGAAATTTCCCCAAGCAGAAGCGCCATTATTAATGGCATTGGAAGATTTATCTGATGCTGCCTGTAGCATAGATATCAAATCCACATTTTGAGCCATTGGAATCTGATGAGAACTCTCTGCCAAGGAAGGCAACAGTTTTGAAAGTGGAGAAGGAGAATCTGGGCGAATTTCTGGATTTGATGCTTCTGCTGGAGCATCTCTCCCAGGCCAAAATGGAAGGGGATTAGGTATAGATCTTTGGCGTTCTAAAGAGAGTCGCTGGGCCAAAAGGTAACTTAAATCAGTCCCATTCTCCCCTTTAACTGATGGTAAACCAGATGAACTGTTTCCAACATAGCCCTGTGTGCCTATCATTAAGAAAGGAACAGATCAAATCAGACATGAAACCTAAATTGAGACCCAGAAAAACGAGAAAACCACAATTTTGTAATGAAATTGGAAAAAATAGCGCCCAAAGCCACTCACCTTCATTAAAAGATAATTTCTCTAATGGTGAACCACTCGTACTGCCAGCAGACATCAGTGACTCCAAAAATCTATTCTCAGCCCCAGCCATTGACTCATGTCGACTCCTGTGCTCACCCTTCATAACATCAACCTCACTTATAACAGAAGGGAGCCTTCCAGGGCTACTAAACTGAGCCCTCATTGATGCCTCCATGACACTGTCACTCTGCTTAGGTCCACCAAATCCCGGGGGAGGCCTCGCTTTCATCCGCAAATGTGGCATAACATCCCCAAGTAATGAGAAAGGAGTGTCAGCAGAAGCAGTGACCACACGAACTTGCAAATCTATCCCAAAATATCCTGCCTCAAACCACCCAATCAAATCACTCCCAGAAAATGGACCTTGAATTTCTCCTTGTGGATCTTTATAGTAATATGAGAGGTCCTCTGGAGAAGGTTGTGGGAAACCCCTCCTAACAAGCATAGTTTTATCCCTCGCAACAAAAGAGTCCTCCCGTCCCAGTAAGACCTTTGCTTCCTTGTCCACATCTACTCCAGATAACTGTCTTTTGATATTTACTTCTCGGCCCATATCCAAATTGAAACCTTCAGATACATGCCAATTCCGTTCGTCTTTGTAGTAAGCTGGAGAAACAGCAGTTATATTCTCCCATTCTACATCAGACATTCTTGATCTGACTTCAGGAGAAAAGTCTCTTAAGTCATGTGATGGCCCACGAGACCTTTCTATCCTTGACTGTGATCTCCACGGGATGCTTGAATGTGCAATAGACTTTTCTGGCAAGCTGCCTTCTCTTACAGCTGCTGCCTCATCAGCTTCTGTGTGAGTTGCTTCTGAGACAGAGGAAGTGGAAGAGTCAAATATACGTCATCATACAAGACAAAACCACCAAAGCATGAAGCATGCTAATGATTGATATGAATACTCCATGACAAGACACAAGGAGGATGTGAAGATGCACCATCACGAATTGGAAAAAAGTGGACAACCCTAAGGAGAATAGATATGATTATCACAAATCAATGGCACATGACAACAGTACCTTCCATACTAGATTTACTATCTTGGTATGAATGAAAGCTATGAAGCATTTCCAACTTCGAATCTGGATC
Organism: Aristolochia californica; assembly: GCF_029961685.1. NCBI lineage: Eukaryota > Viridiplantae > Streptophyta > Magnoliopsida > Piperales > Aristolochiaceae > Aristolochia > Aristolochia californica. The sequence continues at coordinate 971,775 of NW_027181826.1, read as the reverse complement.
AAGAAAGTGTGGATGCTTTTCATTCAGTGGACTTTCTGAGTGACCCAAATGATCACCTTTTGCCTGGTAAATACTTTCATCTTTAGCATCATCCATAGATGATGATAAATCTTCTCTGCTACCTGTATAAAGATAAGCAAGTTAAACAAGATACAGATTTCAGAAGGACAAAAAAACTAACATTTCAAGAAGGCACACTACCAAATTTGACACGTCTCATTTCTGTAGAACTTCGTCCAACAGAGCCTTCTTTTGAAACCTGCGGAGCCCCGCTACTTACAATATCACCTTTGTCAATTCCCCTCAGAATAGTCTGTCCAAGCAGTAATTTGTTAAAGGGCAAATTAAGTATAAACTTACAATTAAGGGAAGGCTCAGATCCCACTTTACCAATTCCTCAGGAGAAGGGGCAGAAAGTGCCAGCGGCTCCAATGGATCTGCCTGGGTTAGAGAAGCGACTTCTACAAACCCTTCTAACAGCTTTTTATATGCTCCCACATCTGTCATCCGATATACATCAAGCAACTTGGTCCTACTATATTTTAAAGTAGAATGGTGTCCATAGGATTCTTCCACCTTATCTACGGCAGCACCAACCAAACATGGCTGAGTAGAATTTTGATTATTGATAGGACCACTATTGGAATTAGGCCTTCCACGACCAGCAGAAAAGGTTGAACCAACATTCTCTCCACGGCCCCTACCATAGCTAAACAAGGGTGGCTGTTTGTTGGAAGCCACAGACTGATGATGGGGTGGATCTCCTCCCCTCCCTCGACTTTGAGAAATGTTAAAACGCCACGGCCTGGTGTATTGGTCAGCTTCCCTATCCATGTCCTTCCCATGATTAATTGAAGGAGCCATGACTTTGTCACGTGGCCCCTCACCATCCCTGCTAGAGTCCAGCCACTTGTCCCGCCAACTTTCAGACTCCTTGTCATCTGGACCCCACCTTGTGTTCCACTTGCTCTCTCGCCGCTGCTCATAACTAACTTCTCTGTTTCCAGAATCAGACCAGCGTTCTGGCATGGAGCGGCGAGCTTCTCCAGCATGCTTAGCCAAGGAATTCTCAACCCAGCGATCAATCTTGCGGCTAGTATCCCCACCAACTTCCTTCTCTCCCTCTCCTCTCCAACGGTCCCTGCGGATACCAGAATTTGTATCCCTTTCTTCATCACGCCAGCGGTCTCGTCGTGTAGCTTCAGCATCAATCAAGGAGGGTCTAAAAACATCACGTTTCTTCTCCACATCATGATTATCATCATCATTTCCCGATGTTTTAACTACATCTGAGCGATTGGTGGGACTGGGATAAGAACCTAAATGAGAATCCTGCAAAGCGGTCGTGCGACACATGAGAAATTACATGAAAAGCAACATATCTTTTTAACTGCACAATGCATTCATGTAACACACCACCATCACATAAATTATAATCATTTTTCTTCAGAAATGAACTATGCCTGGCATGATAAGAAGGGCAACCAAAAGATATTCATGCTATGCATAAACATCAGCAATTATAATATCAAAGATTATTCAAAACGATACCCACATATTCAATAGAAATAAATACACGGCAGAACCAAAGAATATGAAATGCACATTAAAAAAAATTTACCCCAATAACAGCTCCATGCTTATCTCCAGGCTTTGGCAGAAGCCATTGCGGTGAAAGAGGGATAGAATTATCAGATCCTTGCATGTCTGAAAAATCACATTAGAAAAGAGAAAATCGTGATTACATCAGTGAAGAGTGTGGGAAGCTCATTAACTGCTCACTATCAAGCTACCTCAAAGTCACGAATGCAGCACAGTTATCTTTTAAAAAAAATGGCAGCACAGTTATCTTTAAAAAAAAAAAAATGGCAGCACAGTTAACAGTAAAAGCGCAATTTGATTGTTTTGAACATAGTCATGTGAATCACCAGGACACAGGTAACTACATGTAATGCATCGACACCAGGTTATAGGCAACTAAATGCAGGGCATTTAAGGAACCAAACTCTCTTCCACAGTGAGAAACCCAGAGGAACCCTGAGTGAAAAACAAGAGGTTCTGACCCTCTATAAGCTCAATTGGTGGAGCCCCCAGCGCTACCAGTGACATGTCCCATTCCAGAAAAGATAAGTTTATCTCCTTTTCATGCACCATTGTGGTGTACGCCATCCGATCACAGAGGATATTGTGATAATCAGAGGTACAAGCCCTAACTTTCCGGCTGCCTTCACCTAAAAACCAGTGAAGCCATTGTGATAACTAGTAAAATGACCTGGGTTAGCTCTAGACTAGTTTCGGTTTAGTTTTTAAGGGCTGATTCAACAAATACATCTACAGTTAATCCAATCTCCACTCCAATCCCTATAGGATAGCTACATGAATAAGTGGAATAATTTACAGAATCTTTAAAAAAAAAAAAAAAAAGATGTTGAGATCTGACAGTAATACAAGCAAAGTTACTTAATAAAGCAGACTGCTTTCGAGTGAATTGACAGGTTGCATAATTCTACTAAGATTTACGAAGGTCAACATAGTAATATAATTGGTAGTATCAAACAACTATCTTTATAACACATTACCACATATTAACACTTTCCAAGAGTATTTTTTTTTATAAAGATGTATTTATATTAACAAGAGAAAAATTACAAAGGAAAATGGAGCAAACTTTGCAAGAGTATTATAGCATAAAGACTGCGCTCTATATAAGATAAAAAAGAAAAACCGAAATTTGCAAGAGTAAATCCATCCAATCCTTGATATTGGTTTTGCAATGCAAACCTCTCTACATATTTAACAAAAAGACATGTCCTGAAACCCAATCACTTCTACCCTTTCACCGTTAAGGAAATAGTTACACAAAAACAATACTCAATTACAAAAATAAAATAAAATAAAATAAGATATACAAAGAATACAACTGTATATACTGAATAAAAACCAAAGTAATAAAAAGAAAGAACTGCTCAAGGTATGAAATGACCATTTCCCCTTACTATGTTATATATAATAAAATAATGCATCAAAGTGACTTGCCTGACATGATATAATACTGAGAAGAAACAAGGAATCCAACTGCCAGAAGATCTTAAAACTTATAAATCTGCTACGAAGACATATTACTATAATGAATTTAGGAGGAACCAACATTAAAAAGGGCCAGGAACGTACATCAGATTTAAGAACAATTTTTTCTAAAGACATTATAAAATTTTAAGGAAAGAAAGAATAGGTAAAGACTATGTAACAATTGGCCAAGCTAAAGTACCCAGAATTTAAAATGGCAATCATCCACTAGGTAAAACAATGCTATTTTATGATCAGATTTTGATATCATTTCCAAAATGGCAATCAGCAGAAGCACAACATTTCAAACTTTCCTTCTTTCCATCTCATTAAACAGTTTCCATCAACTTGTTTCGGCTGAATTTTGGTGGTGGCAACAACATTGATGAAGCATAAACAACAAGTCCTAGTTAACGGAAGAGATTCATAGAATGATTAACTTTTAGATACTAGTAACAGCCAGTGAGAGAAAACAACCAGTTAATAGTATTGCTTTGAGATGCATAGCCATAGAAACCAGACTATATTTGGTGATCCACCATAACAAAAAGAAAACAAGATAGCAAAAATTCCAATATTGCTACAGTACAAAATACTCAAAGGTGAACGTGCAGGAGGATTAATTAAATGTCAGTATATCAAATGTAAAAAAGATAAAAGGGAATCAGATGTCGTGCACTTACATGAGGGAGAACAATCTCCAGCAATGTTATTATCCGTTATTGAAAAAGTTACAAAAAAATAACTATATTAACATGACTTATCATTTTCCCTTTCTTTAAAAAATAAGGGATTGGACGGTTTTATACGATAAGGGATTCCCCCATTGACATCCGCTGACTTCGAACGTTTCGGTAGAAGTTGTTGTTGCGAAAAAGAACCATTACAGATGAGATAATAAGAGGATGGACACTGGAGAGCGGGAGACGACAATAATTACAAACAAAAAAGAAAAAAAAATAATTGAGTAAAGTTATGACCAAAAAACGAATAAAAAATCAGGTTTGACACAATTGCATGTCGACAAGATAAGAACTTCAACATAGCTCAAAAAAGAGGGAGAAAAAAAACAAACCCGGAGACAGATTTCCTAAATCGGTAACCTTCAAACCCATCCACAATACCAACCAATGACTTCAAATAAGTGAAAAAAAATCAAACTTCCCAAAGAACAACCAATAACGACGAAATTTCCGAACAGGAAACAAAAAGAGAAGCAGAATCCTCGAACCGCGAGGTTCCAGCAATGCCCACTCTAAAACCCTCGCAACCCGCAAACTCCGCCTTTCTTTCTCTCACGTGAACAAACCAAACAACAATTAAAAAATCCCGCCACTAACCACAACTCCCCGTGGACTAACGAAATGGAACAACGTACTTGAACGAATGCAAACAAGAAAGTCCTCGAATTTGGAGGCACAGTACCTTTGGCGATCTGGTGAGGGATGTTGACCAAAACGGAGTTCCGAGATTCGGCATTGGTTCTCTCGGCCATGGCAGATCCTTGTGTGCTAGACGACTCGAAAATGCGACGAAAACCCTTTTCTCTGACTCTGGCTGCTAGAACAGAAGAAGGCGAGGGGAGGAAATGAAGGCTAGGGGCAAGCATAGATAAAATGCCGGGACAGGCGACGCCGTATCGCCTATTGGCGCAAGTTAGCGCGCTCGTGTGGTATGTTGTGACTTCGTATCGTTCGGTTGTTCCATGAGCGGGCGTGAGGGCTGGCTAGAAGTACGTTTATGTGGACCCACGCGAGGTACGCTACCGGATTGGTTGGCGTAGAAGTACGACCGTGCGCCGTGGGTGAAGAGATACTCTTAACCCTAATCCCTATCTGGCCTACTCGAGTGACTGTACTCCTGGCGACCAAAGCCCAAGTGAAAGGTCAGAAATACCCCCAGGCCTCTGTAAATTGTTAGCTCAACCCGAGTTTAGGGCTAAACTCAAGCGGTCGAAAGGCAACTCACTTGAAACAAGAGGGTTGAATCTATAACCCGAGTCTAGGGCTAAACTCAGGCGGTCGAAAGACAACTCACTTGAAACAATAAGGGTTGAATCTGATCCCCCATAAATTGGCTTTGGAGTCTTGGAGTGCACCAGACTGCCGTGGTGTGTTTCTTTCATGGTCCCGTTCGCATGAGCGTCTCGGCCGATACGTAAAAACTCCAGCCGGATGCGTTTCGGGGACTAGTCGTTCCCGATACCTACTGCCACGACTGAACCTGCGCTCGAAGTTGGTGAGAGACTCTTATTAGGATCCAGGCAGGCGCAGGTCGGAGATGCCATTACCGCTTCTCTTCATCTCCAGTTTCGAGGCTCGATGAAAGCAATGGAAGACAAAGGCCGAGAAGACGCCGCCGGAGGCAAAACAAATGCTGAACATACGCTGCCGGAAGTGGTTGTCGAAGGTTCTAGAAGGCGAGCAGGTGGGTTGAAAAGGAAAGCGTCTGCTGCAGGCGGCGGCGGTACCAATACATCTACTCCCTCCAAGCGTCTAGCGAAGGAAAAGCCCCTTGCCTCACTCCACCATCTCCATAATGGCCCTTGCACCAGAGCCAGACAATCTCCAAATAAATTCGCTGCTGCACCTGCCTCCGCCCAGCAGAAGTCGGCTGATTCCAGGCCGTTTCACGTTGTTCAGGCCACCAGAGATTCGGCAGCAGCAGCTGGGGACTTGGTTGTGGCAGAGGAGGAGGAGAAGGTTCACGAGCCGGCTATTGATTTGGAATTTGAAGCTGTTAAATCCCGAGAAGCAAATGCTCACGTTGTTCCCACGCCTGCAGGTGAGTTCTGAGGTGTTTTTTTTTTTTGTGTGTGTATTAGCTGTGTGAATTCTTTTGTATTTGTTTTATGTGAAACGCTAGGATTTTTATGGAAGAGGAAGCTTTGGATCTATTTTGCGCGAGTTCTTGTTTACCCCAGCAATTGATTTTCTGTTATTTCGGATGTCCCTGTCGCCCTTAGTTTTTCATCTTTAAGTTCAAGCATCTGAACCCTTTCTTTTATTTCTCGATATTTCTGCTTTTTGTTCATCTTTAACTTTGTTGCTGGAGTCTTCAAACTCCGAATCCCCCATCCAACTCTCTCTCTCTCTTTCAAAAGAAAATAAAATAAAAATTCTTACAAAAACTTTTCCTTGGCAAAGGAAGATGTTGAATTTCTAACTAAGTAGCACTACTAATGAGAAAGAAAGACTGCCCCTTTATTAAACTGAGTGCGTTCTGTTATCATTTTTAGGTTGGTTCTCGTGGACAAAAATTCATCCTCTTGAGGAGCGTTTAATGGCTTCTTTCTTCAATGGCAAGTCAGAGGAGCGAACTTCAGATATATACAAGCAGATACGAAATGCAATCATGGAGAAATTTCATACTGATCCACAGACAAATATTGAAGTGAAAGATTTATCTGAAATCTCTGTTGGAAATGCTGATGTAAAACAAGAAGTCCTTGATTTTTTGGATCAGTGGGGTTTGATTAATTTTCATCCGTTCCCTCCTAAGTCTGCAACTGGCACCACCGAAGTGGATGTCTCTCATAAAGCATCATCTTTAATCGATAAGCTCTATAACTTTGAGTTGGTTCAGTCCAGTCCTTCAGTGGCAAAGACAACTATGTCAGAACCGACAGCATTCCCTCGATTGCTTCCAGATTCTGCTATTTTTGAGGACTTGGTGAGGCCTGAGGGCCCTTCTGTTGAGTACCACTGCAACTCGTGTTCTGCAGATTGCTCACGCAAACGTTACCATTGCCAGACACAGGTCAGTTATGTCTTTAGACTCGTAAAATTGAAATCTTTTTAAGTATCCATACATTTTCTTTACTTCAAATAGAAAGAGGATGAACAGGAACTCTTTCACCGAAATGTATTCACCTTGGCATCTCCTTATTGAAAGGGAAAGTGAAGGAGGGGCATTTGAAATGAAAAAAAATTAAGCTGTAAGAAAATGATCAGATAAGCAGTTATTTGGACTGCACGTGTTAACTCACAGGAGTGGCTTTCTGGTGCGTTGCGCTAACCTACAGTTGGATGTGGTGGGGCATTCAATTGATTGTTCTGGTTTTTAAGATTTAGGGCTATTTTTAGCCACAAATATCTCTGAGCCCTCCACAGGTGTAAAGTATTGTGTTTGATCCAAGCAGTGATGGATATAAAACATTTTTAAGTCCTCTTCATATGTAAAGTGCTCATTCGTTTCAAATAGTGCTGGTTTATAAGGATTGGCATAAGTTATTATTTATGTCTCTAATACCATCTGTTGTGAAGCACTTTGGTTTGTATAAGTCATTTTTCATAAGTCAGAAGACGGCACAACTCTTACGATCACATTGCATTTCTTCTTCTCTCTTTTCAGTTTCTTCCCCTTTTCATTCATTTAGTTTCTTTAGGCATGTCTCTTCATTTTGATAGGCGACTTCCAGTGTTCAGATAGTTGTCACTAATAAAATACTTGTTTGAGCAGGCAGATTTTGATCTTTGTATGGAGTGCTATAATGATGGGAAGTTTGGTTCTGGCATGACATCAGCAGATTTCATTCTAATGGAGTCTGCTGAGGGTCCTGGTGTAAGTGGTGGCAGTTGGACAGATCAGGAGACTCTGCTTCTACTTGAAGCATTGGAGCTTTACGGTGAAAATTGGAATGAAATTGCAGAGCATGTTGCTACGAAGACAAAGACTCAATGTATGCTGCATTTTGTGCAAATGCCGATTGAGGATCCTTTCCTGGAAGGCAAGGATGATGTTGATGTGAGTCCCCAAGGCAATGCAGATGTGGACACTTCCAAAAAAGACCCATCTACTTCAGATAATACTGAGGGAGCAAAGGATGCTTTGACTGCAACAAATGAAGAACAACCGGTTCCATCTTCTGGGGACTCATTGAAGCCAAAAGATGTGATTGAAGTAGAGAACAGTGCTGAAGAAAGTGACTCCAATGTTGCCTTGGATGCTCTTAAAGCTGCATTTGAGTCTGTTGGATCTCTGCCTAGTACAGAGGGGCTCCTTTCTTTTGTTGAAGCCGCAAATCCAGTCATGACATTGGTAAGTCGAGGAAATGTATCCACATATTATTAGTATTCAGAGTTTTGAGTCCTCAGTTTCATGCTTCAGTATTGCTCTCCACAGCTAACAGAGTTCTGTAGGCTGCATACTTGGCAGGACTGGTGGGAAATGATGTTGCCATTGCATCAGCCCGGAGTTCAGTAAAAGCCATGTCCGAGGATTCTCCCTCCATTCAATTGGCTGCAAGGCATTGCTTCTTACTTGAAGATCCTCCAAGTGGTAAGATTGATACTCCTGCAGCTGACAAGCAGGATCCACCCCAAAATGACAAGGACCCTCCCGTCTGTGAGAGGTTTGTGGCTCATCTGTATGTGGAATTGATTTTGTTAGAACATTTAAATTAAAAAGTCTGATTCATGAGATGGCAGTGGTAGCACCGCTGATATCATTGATGGGAAGGCTCCAAAAGAGGAGGTAACAGAGGCAACTGACAAGTCTGATGGCAATGAAATTGCTGCACAGGAATCTCAGATTCCTGCTCAAGAATCTGCAGTACAGCCTCAATCTAGTAAGAAGATTTCACTTGATACAAAGGAAACAAGTGACTTAGATTTGCAAGGGGAGGCTGTGTCCAGTATCAAAAAGGAGAAAGAGCCTAGTGATTCCAACCTGATAGGAGATGTTCAATCAGGTACCATAAAGGAATCTGCAGATAATGCTGGATCTGGAGAGTCAAGACCAGATGGTGCTGTTTTGAAAGAATCTGGTGATTTAGCTTCAGCCAAAGAGGACACTACTAGAGCCAGTATGAAGGAATCTTTGAGAGAATGTCCAGAGGTGGCAAAGGATACAGAAATGGTTACAGATTCAGTTCCAGTAGAGGAGAAAGAGCTCCAGCAAACAGTTTGTTATACTTCTACAGTTGCAACTGGGGAGAATACAGGTATACAACTTTTTGATCTTTGATCATCTATACCCTGTAATTTGCAAGTTTGATGAAAAAAACCATCATACTTGCAAATTACAGGGTATAGATGATCAAGTATGATGGTTAAATAGGGAAGAAATGTGAGTCTTGGCTTCTGGAATCCACTTAAACTACCGAGGGGCCTCACCTACCACTTGTCAGTCTAAATCCTGTAATGTCTGTGATATGGCAAGGCATTAGTGTTATTTTGTTAGGTTAATTAATTATTTTTAGTTTTGATTGACTTTCATTGCTTAATTAATGAAGATTGCACTGAATGAAAGAAGAGGGCCAGCCCTCATACAACGATGGGAAAGGAGCTTCCAACCATCAAAAGATTGGCAGGAGACTCACTTCATGGCCATCATCCTATAAATTATTTACAGCCCTTGAGTATGCTACCAAGATACATTAAAAATAGAGCATATATCATGCATCTCTTCAAAGATATGAAGAATTTTCCATGGTAGAGGAGCAGATTCCTTCATCCAACTGATATTGATTCCTGAATCTCCTTCAATTATAATAGGAACTGGCAATTTCTAGTAATAGAGCTTGACACCTTGCAGTAATGATTCAGCTTCAGCCGAATCACTTCAATTGAATCATTATGTGTTCTTCTAAAGATGTCAGTTCTATCACTTGGATGATGTGAACAGTGCCTGCAGACTACCATAGATATCTTTTCTTACCATTGTACTTTGTGGCATTTGGTTCTACATGAAATAAGAAACTTTCTTTTCTATTTTTCTTTCTACTTCCTGTTTTACTTTGTATTGCTTGTGAAGTGACCTCATTAATACTTTAGTTTGCACACTCATGGACATTAGGCAAATGCATTTCGATTTCTTTTTGTAGTCTCACTAAGCTCTGTCCGTGTATTGTCCAGCTGAGAATGATACCAAAGCGGTAGATAATACAAATGACGAAAGTGGCGGTACAACAGAAACAAAAGATGACCCTGACATCGAACGGATAAAGCGAGCTGCAATTACTGTTCTATCTGCTGCTGCTGTGAAGGCAAAACTTCTTGCAATCCAAGAGGAAGACCAAATTCGAGAGCTAGCTTCGTTGTTGGTTGATAAGCAGGTAGAAGAAACTGATTGAAATGTTTTCATTGTTCTTGTATACTTTTTTCCTAAAAAAACCTACTTGTTTACATTCTTGCTGTTTCTTGTTGTTCATGTTACATGGTTCCTTTTTTATTGCTTCTCAAGAGCCAGCAAATCCATTCTTGTTCACTTCTGCTGCTTACTATTGTTGGTCACTTCTGCAGCTTCGTAAGTTGGAGACCAAGTTGTCTCTCTTTACTGAGATGGAAATGCTGATTATGAGAGTCAGGGAACAGTTGGACAGAGCAAGACAAAGGCTTTACCATGAGCGGGCTCAAATAATTGCTGCTCGACTTGGGTTACCTGCCTCCACGTCTCGACCAATGGCCCCATTTATCCCTCCAAACAAATCCATAGTCAACTATGCAAGTGCTGGGCTAAGGCCTCCGAACATGATGGCTCCAAAACTACCAGTCAAGGGGGCCTCTACTGCTCCACAAAGCAAGATCGTTTGACCACTGTTCTCCCAGCGGAACGTGATAAAACTTTTACCGACAGGAACCACATTGAAGTAGACTCGTGCAGATTTATCGCATAGATCAATTTTATCTGTAACTTTCTTGATGCAGGTCCTCATTTTTCTTGACCAAACAGGCCGTGTAAGTTCTCCCCCTTCATCTATATCATTGCTTGTAAATACAGATACCTAATTCTCGATTTTTCATCTGGCAATGACTGATGGTATCCAAATTGGAGTGCAGGTTGCTCGAGTACCTGCATACTATTTGTCACCCCAAGGGGTTGCCCACTTTCTTTTGTTGTGGTGATCCTCTTCACTTCAACTCCTTCACAAGGCACAGAGTAATTCTTTCGCTTTTGTTGTGAAAAATGTGTCGCATTTTCTGTATAGATAATTGGCCTACCTGGCTTTTATGTCTTTGCAGCTCTTATAAAAATGCTACTGGGGTTCTTCGAAGCCCAGATTTGTCATCTTTGCATCACCGATGGCTTCTTATTCAATCGCCTGAATATGGCAGAACTTGTGAAGATACAGTTAAGAGGCTGAAACCCAAAAAAATGAAAACTGAAAGGTTGTGAGTGTGGGGGTGGGAGTCCGCAGGAGCTGAACTTGCTTTTGTGTTTGAGAGAGGTAAACGTTGAAGGACTAAAAAACTGTGGCCACAACTGCAGGTGAAGGTTTAGTGCTAAAAGTGCTCATACCGAATTACATGGGTGAATGCATTAACAAATTATATAACCTTCTCTTTATATAACCAGTACTAAGTTTACAGTTTCAGTCTTGTCTTGTCTTCTTCAATTTATCTCAGATTTATAAGACACCCTTGAGCAAAAAAAATAAATTGGATTTTCGGCAAAAAATAATACTTTGAATTTCGGTGTCGTTCCTTTGGAAATCGAAGGCTTCTTGCCAGGGAATGACAAGGAAGAACTAGTTTTCTGTCTGCGTTGTGATGGGCTAAGGTCTGCCCAGGCGCGTGGACCAACCTGTCCAATTTACTCTAATCTGGCGATAAACAGAGTCATTTGTGATTTTACCATTTACGAAGAAAAGTACGAAACGGTGCGGTGCCGCCCTAGAACTCTGGAAGTGTCCGGGTTTGACTCCGGTTGATTCCCCAGTCGTGCTACTTCCGCTAAACGACTGAAAATATTTATACAACGACCTTCTCACCCGGATTCCCGTCGTCCGATTCTCCGATCCGAAGCACGTCTTTATCCGCTCTCAAATCCAGAGCGCAACAAAGCGTTTTCTCCATCGCAACATGCCTGCCCGAAGGAGAACGCTTTTAAAGGTCATAATTCTCGGTGATAGCGGGTTCGTAATTTCCTATCGTTTTTTTCTTTTTCATTTCTGTGTACTCCGATCTCGATTCTAGGATCCGTCTGCTTACCAACGGTAGGAATTCCATTGATCCGTTTCAATTCTGTTTGTTCCTTTAAGACCTGTTTCTGGCTTCTGATAGTTGAACTGTTACTAATTCCTTAGATCACAGGTTATTTTGCACTGAAATTTGTTTCTTCTGTTTTCACGTTTGACATCGAGCTCTCCGCAGTAAATAATGTTTAGTGACAAGGTGAATATGTTTAGACTGGGTTCTGGTGGTAGAATCGAGATCCGGACTTTTTCTTTTTAACTGTATATTTCTGGGCAATTTATGCTACTTCCTCTTATCTAATTCATCTGTTATCTTATACAGGGTTGGGAAGACTTCTTTGATGAATCAGTATCCTTTACTTCGTTATTATTAATTAAATAGCGATGCTTATGTGTAACTCTGTTGTTTATTAAAGTTTGAACATTCTCTTGTAGATACTTCTTTTTTTGGTCTATGCTGTGCTGTTGCCTTGACTGTCTGATGCTAGATATGTGAACAAGAAGTTCAGTAATCAGTACAAGGCTACTATAGGAGCAGATTTCTTAACAAAGGAAGTGCAGTTTGAAGATAGGCTTTTCACCTTACAGGTCTGCCACCATGCATTTTGATGCAAGTCCACATCTTGCATGGCGTTGAACTTCATTAGTCTCCCTATCTGTCATTTGCAGTATTTTCACGTTCGATCTCGTTAGTAAGGGTATTTCTTTGATTCTTGCATTTATGTTCTTTATGTGTGAAGATGTGGACGAAAGCAAACAGGAGTACTGAAATTACTGACCAAAATCGAGCCCTTTATGTACCTATAACTCCAAAATTGGAACTTACATTGAATTTCATAGAATCCATGAGAAGGTGAACTTGAGATTGGCTGTTAATTGGTTTGTTTATAAATTTCATATTTGGATGGCTTGCCTTTGTTGCAGAGTTCATCTCTATAGTGCTGTTATCATCTTTTTACATCTGTAGAATATACTCTAGAGATGCCAAAAGATGATAACCGTGTTTTTTGTTTTAGGTGGTTTCAACCTTTCACGTCTATGGGATAGGTCTTTGTAACAATTACAGTAAAATTTATGTCATAATGTCCTTAGAAGAAACATATCAAAAAAATTTAGTTTGTGGTATGTTGGCTTTTCTTTTCTGCTAATTTATTTATTTCTTCTGTTGTGGTTCCCCTTTTAGCATAACTTTGTAGGGTTCATTATTCTGAGTCCCTGAAAAATATTGGAAATTACTTTCTCTCCCTCAAATTTCATTAATGTCAACTACCTCTCCTTTTATTTCTATAAAGGACTAAACTGCCGTTTTAATTTAAAATTTTTAGCTATGTGTAAGTGGGGCCCACCTGATGTAGCCTCACGTCTTTCACGGTTGAAGATTGTCAGCTGGGAAAAGGGTCCCCCTGCTCTCCTCCCTTCTGTAATGCCTTCAGAAAAGGGAAGAAGAAGCATGGGACTGCTTCCCCAGCGTCCTCCTCTCTGCTATTGGTGAAAGAAAAAGTAGGCTGGACAAGGGCAGTGTGACCCTTGCTCTGCTGCATAGAGGAGAGGGACCCTTGTTCCCTCTTTTTTGTGACAGGGAAGGGAAGGATGCGGTTGTGGGTACTCAGTGGATCACTTCTGAACTTTGGTGAATAAAACATTTCTTGGTGCCATAACGAATTCAGAAGAAAGATTGGCTGACATATGGACACATTGGATCGTTAGAGCCATCACAGAATGGCAAGAGTTAAGTGACTTCTGAATCATTGATGATAGCTAACCCAAACTTTTCCTTGAGGCTAAATACAATGACAAAGGGAAACAATCATTAACATGCTAGTTGCCCGGAGCTATTCTTTCCACCAATGAGGCTTTGAAATTCTCATAGACATTGTTGTAAATGGCTGTGAGGAAAATGGTTTTCATAAGGAAGCTGGAAGAAGCTATGTGCAAATAGTAGTTCAATGTTGACACAGATAGTAGTTCAAAGCCAAACACTTCAAAATGTTGATGGACTACAGTCCAAGTCTGACACTTCTGAAAAGGACAACATTCAGGAGGTAGAGTACACAAACATGTTAACATAGATTAGGTGTAATTAAACTCTAGCTCTTCTCAGGGGATATAATTTTGATTAGCTAAGGGAAGCTCATTCATTTTTAACTTGCCTGAAATTCACTCAACACTTTGGAAGGATTGTTAGATTGGATTCATTTAAAAAATGGTGCACCTACCCCTCACTTCCTTTCTCTCTCTACTGTCGTAGTAGGGATGTCAGGGGGAGGGAGGGTAGGCTCTCCCAAGCTCTCTCCTCTCTACGAAAGTGCTAAGGGTCCATTGCTTCTGCCCTGCCTTCTTTTTCCTCTCTTTGATGGTAGAGAGGACATGCAAACAGGAGGTCGGGGAAATCGGTCCCTTGCCTTTTCTTCTCTTCTCTTGTTTGTAATTCATCCAGGCATGTTAAAGACCGAGGCCTCTTCATGTGGGGCCCACCTACAGTGTATTTTTAAGAAGTTCTAATTTGTCAGGGAAATTTCATCCTAAGGGGGCAGGATTGGGGGGTTGAGAATAATGAAATTTTAAATCAAGAAGGAGAGTAATTTGTAATTTTTCAGCAAGGTGAAGTAACTTTCATAATTTTCAGGGGGTGAGAGTAACTAACCCTCTTTAGAGACATCTGATAAAATTGGAACTAACCCAATTTTGTAGTATTGCTCATTTTCTATTTTTCTGTTGCATTTGTTAAAGAATAGTCCCACGTGGATTAGTGAGTACAAAGATCTTGAGTTTATTAGTTGGGAAAGAGGTTTCATAAGTTGGCTAGTCATTTTGGGATAGGGCCTTGGACCCAATTTAACATGGTATCAGAGCAAGTACTCATATGTGGGCTTGCACCTAAAAAACTATCTACTTATAGAGCCACAAAAGAGGGCCTACACCTAAACTATCAACTTGTAGAGCCACAAAAGAGGGCCTACACCTAAACTGCCTACTCCTAAGTTATCCACTTGTAGAGCCACAAAAGAGGGTCTACACGTGAGGGGGAGTGTTAAGGAATAGTCTCACATAGATTAGTGAGTACAAATATCTTGAGTTTATTAGTTGGGAAAGAGGTTTCCTAAGTTGGCTAGTCATTTTGGGATAGGGCCTTGGACCCAATTTAACAGCATTTATTGTTCTGAATTTGTTTTATGTGTTTCATAGTGGTCCTTGCTGGTGAAGGATGTCAAGGAAACACATAGAAAACTTGAAATATGTTTTTGGCCCTTATCCATGAGTAATTTTTGCAAAACAGATAGAATTCCATGAGTATTTTTTGCGAGACTGGATAGATAAATGTGAGTTCTACCAAATCTCTCTTAGATATTTTGGAGAAATATTTTTTCCGTTTTCAAAGAACTGGTTTGATAGAGAAAGGGTATTGGATTTGAATCAAACTATCTGATGGTGAATTATGCCCTTCTGTAAGTTCGGGATAAAAAGGGGATAAATCATTTTTAGAATTGGTGAAGAATTATGTACTTGTAGAATATACACTTCTTGGAATCATTTGAATTTGTTTATGAAAAAAGATCTGCAAGGTTAGGAAATTTCTATGAGAAGACATCATTGACATGTTGAGTGATTTCACCAGAATGACATAACTAGCAATACGACGGGTGTTTCTTCATTGGCTGTATTCCTGCAAATGAAGGCATTGCATGTTTGGTGACTTGTGCATGATAAGTTCTGACTTGTGCACGATAAATTCTCTTTTAATTGCTTATATATGTATATATTTTTTGAAACTTAAGTGCTTATAGTATAATTATCAAGATTTTAAACAGTAGACCAAGTAATGTGCCATTAAAGAAAAAGAAGAAAAAAAGAAGAAGTAAGGTACTTTTACAAGTTATTGTTAAAAATCAAATTTATGAAGGGAAAAGAAAAATCTGATTCAGC
Source organism: Aristolochia californica (assembly GCF_029961685.1). Classification (NCBI taxonomy): domain Eukaryota; kingdom Viridiplantae; phylum Streptophyta; class Magnoliopsida; order Piperales; family Aristolochiaceae; genus Aristolochia; species Aristolochia californica. Next base: position 955,868 of record NW_027181826.1, on the reverse strand, counting down.
TTTTACAACCCATAACTTCTAAATTCCCTTAGATGTTGTGGTTGCTGTAGAGCAATCATTAAGCTAGGCATGGAAGAAATTTTCGACAAAGTAAAGTGGGCATCTGTTGACCATGTCTTGTCAATGATAACCTTTGGGGTGTGTTGGGGAAATTGGGTTAGTAATTGGTTATCCTTCTTATTCGAGTCAATATTAAATGTGGTGGTTCTGTTTTCTCCTTGTTTTCAACAGATATGGGACACGGCTGGTCAGGAACGATTTCAGAGCCTTGGTGTTGCATTTTACCGTGGTGCGGATTGCTGTGTTCTTGTGTATGATGTTAATGTGATGAAATCATTTGACAATTTGAACAATTGGCGAGAAGAATTCCTCATCCAGGTAAGTTTTTGAACATTAACATCGTAGGACAATTCTTGAATTTAAGGCTCCTCATAAAGATCTCTCCTTCCTCAGGCAAGCCCTTCAGATCCCGAAAATTTTCCTTTTGTGGTTTTGGGGAATAAAGTTGATATTGATGGTGGCAATAACAGGGTGGTATGTTCAATACTCCTTTATATAAACATATAAAGTTCTTGTGTGCTCCTGCACTAATTTTAGATCTGGTGTGCTCTGTAGGTTTCCGAGAAAAAAGCTCGGGCTTGGTGTGCATCTAAGGGGAATATTCCCTACTTTGAGACATCAGCCAAGGAGGGCCTGAATGTGGAGGAAGCGTTTCAATGCATAGCAAAAAATGCTCTGAAAAGTGGGGAGGAAGAAGAGATGTAAGTTGCAGGTTATGTTTTTCTCGATTGTGTATTTTTTCTGTGGTTTCTGAGTGTTCTTTAGTCTTGGACTATTTATTATTGACCTTGTTATTTTTTAGTTTTGATCCTCTACATTTTAGAAAAAGTAGCAAGGTAATTTTTTGTTGTTTCACTGATTGTATTGTTGCTTTTTTTTTCTTTTCACCTGTTTGCTAGTAATATCAAATACGTCAGTCTTGACACTTTTCCCAGGAGTTCCCTTCACTGAACCGAACAATACGTGACTTTTAAGGGGCTATGCGGATTGAAAAAAATTCTTGGTTGATTGTAAATGTTATAAGATGTCAGTGTGGTAAAACTAATAAAACAGATTAACAAGATATGAACCTAATGTTAAGATATCTCCTATACTGCTGTTCTGCTTTAGAAGGTTGGGATTGATCAAGGATGTTTTTCTTGAGTTATGTTGCTTGCACTGCATGCTGTTGTGTTTCTGGTGTTGAACATGACAGAATGCTGGAAACTCCAATCATTAAAAATGTACTGTCAAGGGGCAGGTGTGTGGTATGTCAAGTTGCTGCATTTTTTTATCACATTACATTTTTTTATCTCCTTCCGGTATTCTTGTTACATTTGTTTGTCCTTTAGTTGCCTATCTCTTCTTTCTGGTTAGTTTTTTTGGATTTTTGTAAGCCTAATCTGTTCTTCTGGATTTTGTTCTTGTGAAAGTTGTACTATTACTAATACAAATCGATTACTACCGACATTTTTTATGTTGCTGAAGATACCTGCCGGATACCATTGATGTTGGGAGTGGGAATCAGCAAAGGCCTTCTTCCTCAGCTTGCGAGTGCTAGAAATTTGTCCTATTGGTTGTGCAGTAACTTCTTTGTTTTCTCTCCCTTCTATTCTTAATAAGAACATAATGACTTCGTCAAGTGGGTTGTATGATTGTTCAGAAGATTACTGTGACTGTACATTAGTATTTGTTCAGGAAATTATCAATCTCTCTGTTGTCTCGGATGTGATATCGGTTGGTTGATGGCTCCGAGACCCTATGTTGATCGTTTTACTCGTTACTTGGTGAGTCTATTCATTCCCCTTTTATTTTTTATTACTTGTGAACCTCTATTTTGCTGAATTGGTGAATCAAGAGTGGCTCGAGATCTTCAAAATCCACAAACTTTAGTTTAGTATGAATTAGCTGTGCATATTTGTTCTGGGTATCAAAGTTTCATCAATATTGCTGAACCAAAAGTACGCCCCAAAGCCACAAACACTCACCCTAGAAAAACATTAGAGGGCTAGAGTAAATGGGTAGAGGAGCCCGAATATCTTTACCACATTCTGATGTTTTGGTGAAGAACAGTGAGCTCCATATCCAAAACTGTAAGAGTCCATTTTACTTGCAATATAGATGTATCAATGTATACGTCAAATGGCCTTAATTTTATAGCAATTAAGGCCTTTAAACAAGATATCAAAATTCCTTTAATCTTCCCTCGGTACAAACTTGAGAACAACATCTGGGTCTCTGCCATGATTTCGTGGGGATTTGAGGAAGGAAGGCAGACGGGGGGGATCAGCAACAGGCGAGGCCATTGCAGGATTGCTTGAGAGAAAATGTTTGGAATTCACAGCCTGGTAAAGGACACCAGAAAGCGTTCGAAAGGAATAAGATAGTCGATGGTAGAACAAGGGGTTACTGATCCAGAAATTCCAAACGCTGCAAACCGTTCTCTAAGTTGCTATGGAAGGCCATAACGACCGGTTTCTTCTTCCCATACTCGATAAGCTTTTCTGCTTCCTCTTCTAGTAGGGAAGAGAGAACAGGAGCAAATCAAGCATCCGTTGCCGTGTCCAGGTATGTAAAAACCGTGGATGATGATGCCTCGTCAAAGCTGGGAGAGTCGCTTGAAACTCCCTTTGGATTTCAGTGTGATGGTTTGTTTAGTTAGACTGCAATCTTGACACCCTTTGAGTGGTCTTCGTCCGTGTCGTTTCAAATTCGAATTTTTCAAAGTGCAGTTCCTTCACACAAATCTCACAAGAAAGACGGGGAAAAAGGCTTCGTGAATTACATCATTAATGGCGTCTTCATAGACCGAAAGATAGACGTTTTAACAGTAAGTCATGAATATTGCTGGAAACTGGTAAGAAAAGAAAAGAGCTCCGTCACTCTACCCTTCAATTGTCAGAGCAGTGAAAACTCAAGAAAAAGCTTATCATACAGGAGACTAGACCAAGAAGAAACCGAACAGAAAAGAAGAGTAGTTAAAGAGTTCCAGTGACAGCCGAGACTGAACCGAGCTCATCCGAAGCACTCTTCTCCAGGAAGGGGCCCCGGAATAAATCCCTTATCAATGAATTGCAAGCCGAAGACGACCAAGATAGCCAACAATGCCAGATACGACAGTCCTTCCACGGCGCCAAGCAGCCCAAACGGTCCATTAGGGAGTCCAGAACCAGTTTTCACCTTTGTGTACAACGACCAGGCGATGATGCCGACGACGACCAGATAGCTAACACCCTCGACGGCACCGATGGAGCCGCCAGGGCCCGGCGGGAGGCCACACCCTGTAGTTTTGAGCGTGTACAGCGACCAGCAGATCACAGGGACCGCTACCAGTCCTCCCACGATCGCCGCCGTCTCCGCTGGCCCGTTCCCGCTACTCCTATCGCTCTCATTAGCCATGTTCTTCACGTAAAGCCGCCGACATTTTCTGCCAGAATCGTGTATACCAACCTTCGAGATCAGCTGCCGGTGTGCCGATGACGACAGCGGCTTTCCTGCCGTGCGAAGGAGCAACATCGTGGTAGTCGCCACCGCTGCCATGCCGCCTACGCTGGGGAGTGAGAGAGCGACGAAGAGGTTTTCGATAGTAAACCGAGCCACCGTAGGTTTCTCTCTTCAGCACCATAAATAAACCTTCCCATCTTATCCAAAGTGTGAGGTGTGACTGACAAGTTAGAACTTTCCCTTCAGATTAATTCGTACACTTGAATAACCAGTTACTTCAACAACATCTAACAAGATTTAACATTTCACCATCATTGGGTAGCCTGCAATGATATGACAAGATCTAAAAGAAATGAATGAGATGAGGGAGAGAGGTGAGAGTGAAAAACGGAGAGATGAGAGAACAAGTAAAAAAATCAAAGCATAAGAGACTTGTGTTTGCTTTTGTTTTGTTTTTCAAATTTTCCTTTTGTTGGGGGGGAAACCCAAACCACCACAACTGTCATTTGAACAGGTTTTACAACGGTCCAAAGGAAGGAAACAAGTTTGATCAAAAAGCCCTACAGAATACAGACCCTCTTTTCCCTCATACATAACATCCTCCATTTTCTACAGTTTGTATTTTCAAGTGATTACACAATCTCTTAGTGAAACCCCCCTTTTTTCCCCTCCCTCCTCTATATCATTGACGCTTTGATGACCTCTCGTCATCCTCAATACTGCCCCCATCATTCTCAGTATCTCTCTTCCTCTTCTGCAGAGATGAAGATGACGGCTGTAGCATCGTTTCTTCCTCATCTTCAACTTCTTCCTCTTCCCCATCATCTTCGTTGTTGCCCGCTTCCACATCGCTGCTTCCTACCTCCTTAACTTGCCCCCTAATGGGCTGAACCAGGTACTCGGATCCAAAATCCTCCTCCTGTACAAAATAAAAACCACCCAAAATTGGAGAAAATTAAATACACAGGGAGTAAAAAGATATTCAAGGAAAAGAGACACACGAGTAATAAAGAATGGCACAGAAGAGAAATCAAATAATCCTTAAACAGAACTGCTGTCAAAAGTTAAACATAAACATGTAAACAAATTACTCAAACTGACAAAAATACATGACTAATCATAATATAAAAACAAAAACCATATAAACATACATCACTTAGGTATAAAGTGGTTCAAAAGTGGATATGTCTCAAAGAGAAAATGGAAAAAAGTGGATTCTAACAAAATAACAGATGATGAACAAATATATACAGCACACTAGAATAACCAACTGATCTCACCCAACAACAGATGAAAAAAAAAAATTAATATAGCAAATTGCCTGTGAGCAAAAGTACAGTCATTTCAAGAATATTTATGCTTCAGTTATCATATGACACTCGCAAACACTAGCGTTAGCATGAACAAGATGAAAACTCCCTAAATCCAACAAATACCAACTAGCTGAGCATGGCACATATCAAGCTCGGACATATTGAATATAGATATTATCCTTCATTTAAAAAACTTATCAACTGTTTTATCCATCGCCCTGAGATTTTTCTGGACATACCTAGGCAGAGAATTTCCATTCAGAAAATATAGATAAAATGGAAAATTTTGATCCATAAAATAGAGTGATCATATGTTCTCAACCAGGGGTTTGGAAAAAATAAAAATAAAATTCTAGGCAAGCTGACCACCTAAGAGCAGTTAAAAGCAAGAATCAACTCTGCAGGACGGAGTACCCTAATATGAGGTACAAAACTGCTAAAATTATGTAAAATATTGCCTATAATATAAGAAAGCTTGAATTCCTTTATCCTCTTATGCACCTGACACCACCACGAGACATTCATGGATTTACTCTATTACACCAACCAAGCAAAACTAAATTAAAAGTGTTCCTACCACCAAATGTTACACAAAATAGTTTATATAAGAAAACAATTCAAGCATCAACAGATCCACTATGAATATATCACTTTTCTCTGTATCCTCATCACAAAATAACATAGGAACGTCTTTCTGAAAGATTAACTCATGGATCGCAAAGAGATGTTTTACCAACAAGCATAAACTCAGAAATCATCATACAGTGGAACTGGCAGAGCTCATAAATCATGCATTAAGAGTCAAAGAATCAGAACGGACTAAAACGACTAACAAAAGAGATTTATACTGGGTTTTCCCCTCCTTTTCAGCAAAAATCTCACCTCGTCATCACCTTCACCATCATCTTCCTTGTACTCCCCATCTTCTTCGATCTCCTGCTCGTCCTCCTCCCCAATCTCCCCATTCTCGTCCTCATCCCCTTGGTCCTCTCCGTGCTCATGCCCATCAATTTCTCCTTCAGTGCTCAATATTCTCCCCGTGCTTTCAGGTACTCCTTCCTCCTCTTCATCTTCGACATCCTCCTCCTCCTCATCTTCCTCATCGTCTTCAACCCCATCCTCATCCTCATCACTATCATCAATTTCATGGACCACCACAACATCCTCTTCATCGCCCTCCTCCTCATCAATCTCTTCCCCCAAGTCATCATCCTCTTCATCCTCCACATCATCCTCATCCTCGTCCGCAACTCCAGAAGCAGCTACTCTGAAACCGTTTGCGTGGTGCTGTGCGTTGCGGCTAAATCCATTATTCACTCCAGTAACCTCAGGTTCTTCTTCATCGGCATCGCTTTCATCATCCTCATCGGCATCGACAATACCTCCAGTGCTACTACCGTTCGTTAACTTTCCCGACCTGTCATCACCATCAACCTCGCCACTCCCGGGGTCATCCTCCTCCTCATCTTCTTCGTCCTCTTCCTCCTCATCCGACTCCGGCCGCTCATTTTCGTCAGCGTCCATCTTATCCAAATACTTGAGCGATTTAATCATGCCAAAAACTCTAGATCGATAATCCTTGATCCGTGTCACAGGGCACTCGTAAAGATCGAGAGACACAAGCCTAAGCTGCGCTAACGGTCGTAGATCTTCCAAAAACTGTATACGATTATTAGACAGGTCGAGGTCCCGAAGGGACTCGAGGCCGGCTTCCACAAGAAACTCCAGACCGCCAGCTATGCGATTATCCGAAAGAATCAGCTTCTGAAGATTCCGGAGACGAGGAAATTTCTCAAGAGAGGAAACACCAACGTTAGCTATAGAAAGGTGCTCAAGTCCCTGAAACTTCTCTAATATATTCGGAGGAGGCAAACGGCCATGTAAACACTTAACAGCACCATCCAAAGTCAGTGTCCGGGCTGATAAATAGTCTGTTTGGCCATCGAGCGCCGTCTCCACGGCCCTCTCCCAAACCTCATCCATTTCCCAAACCCTATAATCCTAAATCCGAGATATTCAACACAAACACGCCGAAAATCAAGCTCAAATAACGACGCAATAAGGGCAAAACCCAACCTGAAGGATCAAATGAACCAACTATACCGTCGCTGCGTCGCCAGATTCGACTGCATACATGATCGACAAACGAAATCCAACCGCGGACTCCGCCAAAACGATATAGAACACACCGAGCCGGAACCCTAACCCTAGATTATCCGAGAAGCGAAACTCTAACCATCACGATTCGAAGCACTCTTGCTTCTCCCCTTTTTCCCGCCGCGGTGAGACGAACTCCTAAAACCTAATTCCCTCTGCCTACTCCCACTACCGATCAGAACCGCTCACGCTTTCTCTCTCTAAATTTTTTCCTCTCTAGTCCAGTCCCACTCGCATTCGGTCTAACCGGTGGTGCCACCGGGCGATGGTTCGAGAATTTGCAACTGCTGGTCTCGCCGCGACTCTGCTCTCACGGGGTCTTTGTGTGGAGAATAAGTGCAAACATTATCTGCTCTCATCGCCGCCCGATTGAGTCACACAGATCGGTGACGCGGAAGCATTTGACGGGTAGGATGGGCTCCTTTTGTGTTTGTTTTGCGAAAGGCCGAGAAAAACAGGAATAAGTCGCCCACGCGGAGGAGAGACCGAGATAGACATAAACATCTATGAGATGACGTAAATACCCTTTTATTGTGAATGTACGAAAGTACCCTTCTTGCTCCCAAGTATAATCACAACAGGTGGGACCAGTGGGACCCTTTGCCCCATGTGGGCCCATATTTTCTACCACCTCTTTGACCGATGATCTATTCTAAACCCTAAACCCTAAACCGATTGATAGTGAGATCTGAAATCAAATTGTGGATTGCTCTCCATTGTCTTTGATCATCATATAACAACAAAAGAGGGCGGTGGATCCTTCTCCCTTTGCAACAATTGTCGGTTAGGAAGTCAAAATTGATTTCAAATGGCTCTAAAAGCGTTAGTGCACCGTAGAAAGTGAAAGTGAATTGTCGGAGAGATGAGGTGATTAATGGGTCTAAATTTCTCTTTCAAAATGCACTTCAGTTTTATATGTAGCAACCCATGTAGCTGCCGTCTTCAGTACAGGAGAGTTCTCTCTCCCTCCAATGCCTCTCCTTACTACCACTTTTGCCGGCGAGCGGGCTGAGACCTGTCTTCTTGTTCAGGGAAAAGAGGGAAGGACCATGAGGTGATTAATGGGTCTGCAGATAGATCTTCCAAAACATCTCACATATGTTAAAACCTGAAAATATTCCCAGAATTTCAACCGAGGGAGAAAGTAGATCTCTCATCTTAAAAAATCTAAGCTTTCTTATATAATGTCTCACTGGTCTCGAGCATTTGAGACTCCCACCACTAATGAAATAATTCCAGCTCCCCTACAGGCCATTCCGCATATCAACCATCACAGAGTGGGAACCTGCTGCTGTTTGCAAGTGATATGTTTAACTGATAACGGAACAATTTAAACAAGGAACCTGCATTTGTTGACCAGAATTGAGTCCCAACAAGTATCAGTGGCAGCTGAGACACTGAGGAGTGCATGAAAAAGAAACATAGTCAGGCTTGGGTTTTTCAGAGATCAGTTACAGTCTGGTCAGGATGATTGATGTTCCCTGCATCACTGCCATGAAATTTTTGAATTAAAAAAAAAAAGGAAAGAGTCAAGCTTGGTTTTTCAGAGATCAGCATTGATTGATGGTCCCTGCATCACAACTCATGCAAATTTTGGGAAAATATCAAAAGTAAGATAACACTTTGGATCATTTGGATGGTGAAACAATTTATATGTAAGGTAGGGGAAACGCCAAATATGCAAAATTTGTGCCTTTATTAGGCAGTTTGCTCAAGACTGACACAATGTCATACGCACTTCGTTTTGCAGGTGTTTTCTTAACGAAAGCTGTGAACCAGCTTCAGATACAACACACTATTCATAAGGAATGGTGGGAGATACATATCAAATACCTACTGTGCTCCATCTTCAGAGAATCTGGCATCAAAAGGGGTAGAAGATTGAGCATTTGCATTCACATTAGTAATAGCACTAGCGCTTGCATTGGATGTTCCACTTCCCTGTTGAAGTTCTATGACAAGCCAGCGGACTGCTTTGCTCATCTGCTCCAATCTAACCGCACTGATGGGTGGCAGTGCAGGATTGGACTGTCCTGGTTTTGCAGTAGCAGACCCAGTTGCCTCGTCTACCAGGTATTCCGATCCTATCCGCTGCTTCGCAGATTCCACAAACTCTTCTGCTTGGTCACAAGCAACTCTAAACAACTCCCAGCGTTGTTTGAAGTTCTCAAGGGCGGCATCTGTGGCTGCTGTCTTCTGGCCCCCAGACTGCTCCTTGGCTTCAAGTACACCTGCTGCTGCTGCAACAAACTCTTGATATGCATTGCTCAATGCATCCACGGTGCTATCCATTGGAAGATTTGCTAATTGCTACCTCTGGTTGGAAATTTGGACTTTGTCTTTGCTGTTGACTCACAAACAAAAACAACAAAACGATAGGGTTTCAGACATCAGTCTCATGTCTTTAAGATGGGATAATTGTTCTTAGGAGGCATTTTCCCCCAAATTGAAGAAACAGGTGGTAGTCCAAGCAGTGAAGGTTTCAAGATATTAAAGAGTAAATGAGTCAGGGTACGAAATGAACGTCATTTGCAAGCAACTTATGGTTGCACATGGCCGTGTATTCGCAAACCATTGTCACGCATTTAATTAAAACACATGCTAAAAAAAAAAAATATCACACCAACATGCAAGACCAATATTGCCTACCCCACTTACAAACATATCAATCTCATGCATATGCATCCCAGAGTATGTAAGATGTAGTTCATGAAACATTCCTTAGCCAAACATATTCTTATTCTCTCTCATGCTAACAACAAAGTGCTCTTAAGTATTTTGCTATATTCTCATATCTCCAGTCATCACCATGAACCTCATCTGGAGCATGCAGAATCTGCACCTTCAAAATTTGTACAATTAGGAAATGATAAATTCATCCGCTGAAAGTTTTCTTCACCTCCTCTAGAACAAGATAATTTCTGCATCTGATTGGCAAAACTCTTATTATCTTCCTGAATGCACCCAGAAACCTATAACATCATCATAAATGAGTACTTACAATCCGACAGATATTTTGACCCTACGATGATGATTGAACTAGCCTTCAATTTAATCCTTCCACCTACTGATTCACACCACCGAAGGAGACGTCTCCAGTACCAATCAAATTCCATGTAAGAAAAGCTGTTATTAATTCACAAAATTATGCCAGTCAGTTTGGATAGTTTAGCCTCAAACACCACCCCAAGTGCATATTGTGGAAATGCTGATGGTTAAATAAATTTCAAGCTTGCCTGTTTCACTTAAACAATTGCGGTTAGCCAGGTCTTTAGAATAGCCTCATCTGAAGTAAGATTTTCCAACAGCAAATTATAGAAGACCTTGATGTTTTAAATGAGGGATTCTGGCCAAAACCAAATCTATGTGCTCTGCACATCTTAGTCTTTCTGGTGGCATTAGTCTCATCTGAAGCATGATTTTCCAAAAGCAAATTATAGAAGACTTCTTTGTTTCAAATGAGGGATTCTGGCCAAAACCAAATCGATGTGCTCTGCACATCTTAGTCTTCCTGGTGGCACTAAAGATGATATTTATACCCATCGAGCATGTAAGAGGAAGTGGACTAGTGCTACTTTCAGGAGTCCAACTGGCAACAGTAACAAAAGCTCCAGATATAGAATATTAATGGGTCTAATTTTTTAGTATTGATTGAACAGAGAGATGCACACACCCTCAATACCCAAGATACCTGTGAGACTTAATGAATTTAATTTTATTAAAAAACTTGATTAAAAAGATATTGATTGGACTTAACTGGAGCTCTCACAGAAACTCCCTAAGGTGGACATCTGATGAAAGGATTAATCCACATCTTGATGTATTTAATCGACCCAACTAACTCGATGCTCTTGAATCCTGTTGTCATTGACTAAGACAATAGGTGAAGAAAACGATAAATACGCTCATTGAATGCAACATTCCAGAGGATTCCAACTGCCATCAGCATCAGAAACACCACATAAAAATCTAAATGCATTTTTTGTGCCCAACTAGAAAAGGTTTCCTTGATGCACAATAATCCAGTGCCACTGACTAAAAGATGGTAACAAAAGCCAACAATATCCTCTTAATGTCTAAACCATGATGACTTTTAATAAATTTTGCGAAGAAAGAAAATTTATTTCATGGTAAATTGATCTTGTGTCAGTTTTTACCATAAACAAAAAGCTAACATAAGAACTTGATTTGTGTTACCAAAACTGGGATACCTTGTCATCATGTACACAATTTCAGACAGAATGCTATCGTGAAGAATATAATAACTATAAAATTTCAAAAGGAAAGGTTTCACTTGTAGCAATGCAAAATAAAACTAGGATACTTCATCATCACATACCCAATTTCAAAAGAATTGCAATCATTGAGCATATAATAACTATAAATTTTCAAAAGGAAGGGTTTCTCTAATAGAAATGCAAAACTTTATCATACTCCTATGAAATCAGATAGTCACCTTCAATCCCAAAACTTTAAATGAGCACTTTGAAAGAGAAATTAGTTCACTTTTTTATACAAAACCAATGAAGTTTGCATGCACTTCTAAAGCTAATTCAAATGACATCAAGCAAGCCATTGAAAAGTGCCCCAACAGCAGTTAAATATCTGACATTAAATAGAGAACCCAAACCAAATATATACAACATTTGAAAGTAAATGACAAGTGATTAGAAAAAAAGCAGCAAGTACTTTACCTAGCTCTTTCGATGGACTAATTTTCTCAAGTAAAGGAGATGGACTGCTCAGATAACAAGATCAATGGTGGCAAAAACGTATGGGATGGAAATATTTGAGTGGATTATAACAGACCCAGAATCACTCTAAATAACTTTGCTCCGGAACACTAGCACTGAGAAGGCAACAAATCCTAATCGTTAGAAAAGTAAGAGTTTAACTTTGCTCCAAGCCTATCAGAGCAAGCTTCTCGGTGTTTTCCCGATAAAAGTTCAATTAATAGTAAAAAATGGCACAAAAAAAACCACGTCACAGACAACCCGTCGCTTATTGAACCATTTGGGTGGCAAGAGATTGATCAAACACACTTAGAACAAACATATACCAAGAAACCAACACAAACGAACAAAAAGATCAAACTTTACAGCATTTTTTTTTCTTTTTGTTAACTGATCATTAATATAGTTAACCTATCTATAGGATACCGATCATAACTAGTTGAAACAGGAAAAAGAGTAATAGTAACTATTATACATAACTATGACTCAGATTTCCCATCGACAACATCCCGATCAAGGCAAGGTTTCTAAAAAGGGAGAACCAAAAGGATTGCACAGATACAATATAATTCCCCGATAAACAACTAACAGAGACAGAGTTGTCGGAATGGATTGGAAACGCATTTTTTTCGTTCAAAAATCAAATTATTTTAGAAAAGAGGAGGCTTGAAGATCATGAATGTCAGCAATTTACATCTGTGGGGGAAAGAGAGAGAAAGAAACCTGTATGTCGGTGATAAAGACCCGTAAAGTAAGGAAAGCAGAGAGACACCACAGTCTATGACGAAGACAACGCCATGCAGGAGGTCTGTCCGACTGACAGGAGGAGAGCTTGTTGAAAATCTCTGTGGTAACCGCCTACGGTTTTATAAGTGACAAAAAAGCCCATAAGCAAACACAGAGAGAGACCAATGGGCTTCATGTTCACTTTGAGCTCACAGCCCATATGTCATATACCCCTACTTAAGGGTGGGGGGCTCCCTATAATAACACAAAATGAATAGGATCTCTAAGCTTGACCCAACCTTGTCTGACCTGCCAAGTCTCAAAATTATATAATAAAATATGAATTAATATAAAAAATATATAAAAATCCTCTATGGAAGTCCTCAAATGGGCATAAATTTATTTAAGTCTTCAGAGTTGCAGGGAGTGTCCTCAAGCAAAATTCAAAAAAAGAAGGGCACTTTCCCAACAGTTTGAGATGCTTATTGTAAGTTTCTAATGCATCTGAACAGACAGTCCTGAGTCATCACTCATGATTTGGATTTTCTCCTTCTTTAGTGACTTCAGCCATAGCAGCAGCAACCCCATCTGTAGAATCACTCTTGTCACCTGGAATTTTTCCATCCTCAGAGATCATTTCTTCTGAGACTTTGACATCACCAGGGTTCTCTGCATCTTCAGTCATGGTTCCCTTCCCAGAACCTACCTGCTCATCACCATCATTTTCTCCTTTTATGAACATTTCTGCCTTGCCAGTAACTTTCTCACCTAGAGCATTTTCTCCTTCTATGAACACTTCTGCCTTCTCAAGGTTGATCTCATCATCAGCATTTTCCCCTTCTTTGAACACTTCTCCCTTAATAGCATCAACCTCATCTCTAGTGGTTTTCTCATCAGCAACATAGTTTCCTCTGACCAACACTGCTGCCTTACCAGTATCAACCACATCTTTGGAGACTTTCTCACCACCAGCATTTTCTCCTTCTTTGAACACTTCTGCCTTATCGGTGATAATCTCATCATCAGCATTTTCCCCTTCTTTGAACACTTCTCCCTTAACTGCATCAACCTCATCTCCAGAGTCTTTCTCATCAGCAACATAGTTTCCTCTGGGCAATACTGCTGCCTTACCAGTATCGACATCTTCTCCAGATGCCATCTCATCACCAGCATTTTTTCCTTCTTTGAACTCTTCTCCCTTAACGGCATCAACCTCATCTCCAGTTTCTTTCTCATCAGCAACATAGTTTCCTCTGAGCAATACTGCTGCCTTACCAGTATCGACATCTTCTCCAGATGCCATCTCATCACCAGCATTTTTCCCTTCTTTGAACTCTTCTCCCTTAACGGCATCAACCTCATCTCCAGTTTCTTTCTCATCAGCAACATAGTTTCCTCTGAGCAATACTGCTGCCTTACCAGTATCGACACCATCTCCAGAGGCCATCTCATCACCAGTGTTTTCTCCTTCTTTGAACACTTTTGCCTTACCAGTATCAACGTCAGCTTCATAGACTTTCTTATCACCAGCGTTTCCTCTGAGAATTTCTGCCTTACCAGTATCAACCTCTTCCCCAGAGAATCTCTCCTCACCAGCATTTTCTTCTTTCAGAACTTCGGACATAACAGTATCAACCCCGTCTCCAGAGACTCTCTCGTCACCAGCATTTACCTTTCTGAGATTTTCTAACATTACAGTATCAACCCTGTCTCCAGAGAGACTCTCTTCACCAGCTTTTTCTTCTTTGAGATCTTCTGACATTACAGTATCAACCCCGTCTCCAGAGACTCTCTCATCACCGGTATTTTCTCCTCTGAAAACTTCGGACATAACGGTATCAACCCCATATCCAGAGACTCTCTCATCACCGGCATTTTCTCCTCTGAAAACTTCTGACATAACGGTATCAATCCCGTCTCCAGAGACTCTCTCATCAGCAGTATTTGCTCCTTTTGAAAGTTCTGCCTTACCAGAATCAACTTCATCTCCAGAGAGTTTCTCATCACCAGCATTTCCTTCTTTGAAAACTACTTCATTACTAGTAACAACCTCATAGCCAGAGACTCTCTCATCAGCAGTATTTCCTCCTTTTAGAAGCTCTGCCTTACCAGACTCAACATCATCTCCAGAGAGTTTCTCATCACCAGCATCTCCTTCTTTGAAAACTACTGCATTACCAGTATCAACTTCGTCTCCGGAGAGTCTCTCATCACCAGTATTTCCTCCTTCGAAAACTACAGGATCACCAATGTCAGCCTCATCACTTGTACTTTCTCCTTTGAACACCTCTACCTTGTCAGTAGTATCAACGTCATCTACAGCATTTTTTCCTTTGAACACTTCTGCCTTGCCAGTTTCAACTTCTTCTCCAGCATTTGTTCCTTCTTTTAACACTTCTGCCTTGCCAGTATCAACCTTATGTCCAGAGTTTTCTCCTTCTTTGAACACTTTTGCTTTGCCTGTATCTATTGCACCTTCTGCATTTTCTCCTTCTTTGAACAATTCTGTCTTGTCAGTTGTATCAACCTCATCTGCAGCATTTGTTCCTTTGAACACTACTGCCTTGCCAGTATCAACTTCATGTCGAGAATTTTCTCCTTCTTCGAACACTCCTGCCTTGCCAGTATCAACCTCACGTCGAGAATTTTCTCCTTCTTCGAACACTCCTGCCTTGCCAGTATCAACCTCACGTCGAGAATTTTCTCCTTCTTCGAACACTTTTGCTTTGCCTTTATCTATCGCACCTCCAGCATTTTCTCCTTCTTTGAACAATTCTGTCTTGTCAGTATAAACCTCAGGATCCTCCATGTCATCAAACTCTATTGAACCAAACCCATCTCCTAAAAAATTCTCAAAACCAAGATTCTCCATTTCCAAATCTTCAAAGAATGTTGAACCCTCATCAATCTCAACGTCCATGTCTTCAAAGACAGTTGTATCAACAGGGGACTCCTTGTCTTCCCAGGCTTCAGCATTATGGCCGCGAGATGAACTTGGTTGCTTCTCCGCTAGCATTTGGATTGCTCTGCTGGTATTTTCCATTCCAACAGCATTAATCAACTCAAGCTCCTTAACGAAGTCTCCAGGCTTAGTGGAAGCAGACCCGGTTCCCTCGTTCACAACGCTATCAGACCTCAGCCTTTGCTTAGCATGCTCCACTGCATCTTGTGCCTGATCACAAGCATAAATGAAATAGTCTCGTCGACGCTTCAGATTGTCAAGAGCAGTAGCAGTTGCTGCTGTGTACCCTCCCCTTGATTGCTCCTTGGCTTCCATGAACTTTGAAACTGCTGCCATGAACAGGTCATATGCCTTCTTTATCTCATCTACTTTACTGTCCATTAGCTTCCCCTTTAGTCTGAGAACTACAAGAGCAATATTCTTAGAAAGAAACAAGTAGGCAAACAGCACATTAATGTAATTCCTCTGTGATTTTCTTCTTTGTTTCATGGAAAAAAGCTACAAAACATTCTTCCTCCTAGTGAGAAAATCAAACCAAATGAAGACAAACCTTATTTTGCATTACAAATCATACCAAGTGAAATGGTTTAAAGCAACAAAGAGACCCTAGGCATGTGCTGAAGACTCTAAAGTTTGTAGAATTTGACATGACTAAGGACCTGTTAGTGCATTGAGAACATTGAGAGACAAAGTGAATTCTTGAGGAACAAATACCTTATTTCTCAACATAATATAAATAAAAAGTACTTTTAAGTTATGTAAAGAGGTAAATCAATCTTTATCTCAAACAAATATTTAAAAAAAAATATTTTATTGCATTTCTTATTTGTACATATCAATGAAAAAAAAGGTATATTATCCTGAACAAGTAGATTATTATCAAGTAAGCCATCACTTTCATTTTGTTTGAGTGATCATCTAGTTTCCCCTTGCATTATCCCATTCCCTAAATAAAAATATTTCCCTAAAAAAATAAGATATATATTTTTAATCTCTACCATAAAAGCATGAATTTCATGTTAGTTTTATATGTTTAATACTTCAATTATATTTTAGAAAATAGAAAAAATTGGGTATTACTGAGAAAAAAAAAAGGGTTCAACTTATTATCCATTTCTATTATAAGCAAGAATTCCGCTCGATCTTTAATTGAGCTCAAATGGTAAACAAGTTGCAAAATTAAAGTGCGAGTAATAATGTCATTTATTTTGAGGCACAAAGCATATACGAAACCAAGTCATAAACCCTTTTTAACTGATTTTTCTCAATTAAAAATTAAAAAATTCAAAATTTCCCCTTTTTTTCTATTAAATTCAACAAAAATTGCATAATATTCATTTTACCACTAGATCGATGTTTAAAAAGTTTTTTAAAAAAAAAAAAATCTACTTACATTCACAACAATACCCTTTTATTCATTTTATCACTCGATATTTAAAAAAGAAGCAGCACATCTAAACGGAACATGCGGACCGCATAATGACTACAGAAGAAATAAACAATGTCAAATCAACAAAGATCTATATCAAGTTAAAATATGCGGTATGAAAACAACATGCGGTATGATTTTTTTTAAATTCGACCAGAGATGAAAGCAACTCATAGGAAGATCGTGAATCCAATCGAAAACCTATCAAACGATTAAACTCTAAAAATATTTTATAACTTCTAATTTAAAACCAACAAGGATCGCAAACTAAAACCCTATTTAGAGAATGTACCTGAGTTGCAATACGATATTGTAGGATGAAAATGGAGTTGTGCGACAACGACGAGGACCGCTTTTTTTTTTCTCCAACAAGTTTCAGGGTTTATGCAAGGATTTCATACTTTAAAGAGCCAAGAGGGTGAAAAAACCAAGATCAACGTGTAGAAAGAAAAGGATTATAACGTAAAAAGATGCTCCAAAACTTAAAAGTAGGAGCTTAATATGGAAAGTGTAGTAAATTTTGTTGGAAGACAGCAAAAAATTATACCTGTATACCAATTCTATAATGTCAGACATAGGTATATCAGGAAGGTTAAATAAGTTGCGCCCACACCCTCATAAGTTGACAGATAGCATTTAGCTGGAAAAAAGAAAAAAATTATACTTGAATACCCCATTCTATAATGTAAGTCTTAGGTATATTCGGAAGGTTAAATAAGCTCCAGTCATACCCAAGTTGTACATAAAAAGATTCAGCTCTCCTATTAAATGAATCTTGAAATGGGAAATGCATATATAATAGGAAACATTGAGAGCTTTTGCTTCTAAGAATATGATTAAAGAAAGCTCCTAAGTCCCAAACTTTGGCAAACATAGTAAATGACACTTTCATATGGGTGTTCACTAGTTGAATTGCTTGGAAGGATTCAAAGACATTCAAGGGCAAAACTCTAATACAATCCTTTTTTGTTTTTCGTGGTCATGCTTGGAAGTGGTACCATGGTCATGTTTGTGCCTCTCCCAAGGATCATATCTGAAAAACTTAAAAGAGTATTTTCATATTAAGTTCTTAGAAAATTTACATTCACTAAATTCCTATGTGCATCTTCAAAAAAAAACTAAATTTCTATTAAAATATGTTGTTTTTAACATTTTTTAAGACAATATTAATAAAGTGAATACATTAATAAAGACAATATTTGAGTTCCAGGAAGGTAAAAGACTAAAGGTCTTTTTTTCTTCTTCTTCTTAGAGAATGGTTTTCGACTTGTCTTTGTTAACAAAAGATACAACTAAAAAACACTTATTTTTCAAAGAGAAATTATGAGCTACATATTGTGTTATTGGGAAAAGGTAGAATTACATTTAAGTTGAGAATTGACTTAATTATTTATGAGAAATGCAATTAACCCTATACAACCTCAAGTTTTTGTAAAGGGTTCTTCCTCTTCATTGTTTTCATTGCTCAAAGCTTTGACTATAGCCATCGATATTAGTAGTTTATATAAGGTATTGTAAGGGACATGACCACATATGTGTGCCTTACTAGCTAGTTGGAAGATTAATAAAGACATCAATAGACAAGTAAGAGAGCAGCTTGACCCCCACCCTCTCTCTCTCTCTCTCTCTTATTTTGTCTAGCTTAGGTCCTAACATTAGCACTTTTGCATTGGTTCCTAATAGATTTTTGTTAGCAACAATAGTAGTTCATTTGTGTATTTGATGTATAGGGTTTGGGTTTATTGAATTTGTAGGAGCAAGAACATCTTTGTCATTAAAAAGAATCATAAGGAGTGTAATGAGCATCGAAACACTCTTGTCATTATAAAAGAATTAGGGCATAGTAGGGGGAGTGTCCACATATGTAAGTTTTGTTGTTTCTTACAAGCGTGCCAAACAAATCTCAATCTCAAGTATTTTGCATTAGTTCTTATGGATTGGTATTAGAGTAGTTCCAATTTGAAAGGTAGGTATCAGTTAATATTGGGTTTCTTGAAGTGTTTGAATTTAATTTTTCTCTCTCTATGTAGGTAGAGATTGATTGCTCTATGGACTTTGTATCATATTCCTCTCTTGTTTTGGTTACTCAAGGAGGTCTACAATGTTAGGTATGTAGTGACACTATTAGCTATTCGAAGAAATTTCCAAGAAAAAAAGGTTAAGAGTTGAAACTCATAAACAATGTTTAGTCGAACCCTATCACCATGAATGGATGGGTTTGCAACAATGAAGAATTTAGAAGTTGAATCTACTATGACAACAAATGAACAAGGATTGGCCAAGGAAAGTAGAGAACAAAAACTAGAAGCTTTTTGAGGCTGAAAAAACACCAACCTCAAGTAATAGCTATGCAAAAAACTCTGCAATAAGGAGGCTAAGGCTCACTCAGCTACTTTTTTCCGAAATATTCCAAAATATAAGAAGGTCAGGGTTCTTCGTCTCTGACTTGGAGGGAGAAGCACTTCCATGTTACAATTGTACAATATCTTCATGGTACTTGCTTTAAGACAATCAATTCCTTGATGGTACTTACTCTCTTGTTTAGGGTTTAGGGTTTAGGGTTTAGGGTTGTATAGCCAAAGGGTTGGGTAACCAGGTCAATCAGACTTCAGCTTCCCCAAACCAAATCAGAAATAATAGGGTCCAATTCATATTAATTCATATTGTCTTACGTTCATGTAAAACAATGAAACTGCTTTCTCTTTCACCCCCCACGTTTACCTTCTTCCTCCTCTGTTCGCTGCTTCAGTTTATACAAGCAAGCTCTGCAATTTCCAGATTGGTACTCCCAACCACAATTTATTGAAGGCACATCGTGAAGACAAAATACACCAGAAACAACCCAGAATCTTTGCAGGATTATTCGAGAGAGATGTCACTGCTGTGTACTCAGTATTTTTCATGCAAAAACATCAATTTTGGTGTTGATGATGATTCAGTTGTTTTGTATTTCACACACTAGAACAAGAAGCTAATCGATGATATATAGCTCACTATTATCAAATCAAAACCCAGTTTGATCGAAAGAGACTAAACTGCAACATCCTCATCCACGGAGTAATTGCTCTCCAACCAACAATCTTTACCCAAAATCAAAATGAAGATTAATTGCAAATCTCAACAGCTTTAAGAAACTTTAAATATACTGCTCAGAAGAAGCTTTTTCCAATCATAGATATGTCTCAGAAGTCCAGACATAAAAAATTTACCTCTTCATCGTTGCAAAACAAAAACCAGAGTATGAACAAAACGAAAGAACACGAGAATTAAGTAAAATCGTGCACAGATCGTCAAATGACTCTCAGACATTGAAAAAATAGCAGACATTCAACACAGCATCAGATTCAGACCGCCCGTCTGCTTAATATCGTCATAGAGTTTTTTTGCATAAAACAAGAAAACCAAATTCAAATTATTTGTCAGAAAATAAAATTCAAACCATACAAAGAGAAGGCATCAGATAATAAGCGGAGTTTTTGTCCACAACAAATTTCAGAGTGTAGGATAAGATTGTATTCATCATTTGCCTTCTCAAATAAGCAGGGTAGAATTACAGAACCATTTCAGAAAAGAAAAAGAGGAGAGAAAACCCTATGAAACTGAACGGGGAGACACCCATATAATAGAATAGCATCAGATAATAAGCGGAGTTATAGTCCACAACAATTTTCAGTGTGTAGGATAAGATTATCTGCATCATTTGCCTTTCCGAAAAGGCAACTGACTTAATTGATCCAGTGAATCAACGAGGGGAAAAGACATAAGAAAACATTCAACCACATTAAGAAAGATCCATTTTTCTCTCTGATCAAGTAGCCTCCAACACCAGAACAATGCCAAAAAAAAAAAAAAAAAAAGCACAAAACCATCAGACTGTAGCATCCTTAAGGTTTAGGTATGCCAACCAATACCTTTCTGCATCCCTTATATCTCCTAAGCAAACTCATATTAGAGCATGAGAAGAGGGCAATAGATGCAAATAAAAATAAAAATAAAAATAACACTATTTTTTTCTCTATACACTGAATTGTACGAGAAAAAAAAATACAATCGTTTCATCTGAAAGGAAATGGGCAAACGACATCAAATGCCATATCTGTAAAACTCATCGAAATAGGCGACAAACCGCGGACACTCGCAAAGAAATCAAATCGAGGAAACTAAAGAAACAGTGTCGATTTCGGCCAAATCCAAAGGACTACAGCAAATCATCCGCATTCGCCATATGTTGAAAAGAAGAAAATGAATTGAAAAAAAATCAGAGAGCGGCGATCAAGCAACAGCTCCGTTGAGGTTCACGACGCTTAAATAGGCTTTCAGCGCTGAAACCCTAGAACCAGTTTTAGAGCGAGGTGCTGCTTTGTAAGGTAATACAAGTGAAAACCCATTCTGGGCCGAGTTGGTAATTTTTGTGGGCTTTTTGGATGCGTCCCATGGAACTAACATTTTGGGCTTCTTGTAATCAATCCCACAAGCATTATAACTAATTTTCCTATTGTTTTCTATGACAACACAAATGCAAGAAAACCAACTAATGGGAATTTTTCAATAGAAAATCTTCCTAACAAGAAAATTATTTAAAATAAAAATGATTTTCTAGTAATTTTATTTTCTTATGGCGGCACAAACGTGTAAGGTCCGATGATGAACCGACCTAGAGGGGTCCGATGATGAACCGACCTAGAAGGGGGAACAATAAGTTAACTTTTGCTAGTAATTTTAACTTCTTTTGGTTAATTCATGTGTGTCTATTTATTTTTTCAATTAATATAAGTACGAATCTAGTCTTATAGTTTATGTTTATGCACAACGATCGGAAGAAATCATGTATCTAGTACACACATGATTTTTAGGTGGTTCTTAATCCTTTTATGGGTTACTAGTCAAAACCCCAAAGGTGTTTTAGCACCTTGAGGCTAAGACGTGTGAGACAAATAGCCACTAAGGCCAATAACAATGTTGCCAACACAAGGACTTGTTGTCACTTAATATCACAACAACCAATTCACAATAGCATTCCTTTTACTTAGGTTACAATTGCTAACTAGGCATATTAGTCTGGACCCACAAATGGATTTTTCAGTAAGAAAAACTAGGTTACATAAGCCTAGATCCACAGCTCACCCGGCACACCAGCCTACACCCACAAAAGGATTTTCAATACCGCCTGCACGACAATTTTGCTACTACTAGAACTTAGCCCTAACAATTCTCTCGATTAATTTAATGTAAGGATGGTCTTGCCTAGCCAAATTGTGTCTGAGTGCTTAAAAAGGCTTGAAAAATGCTTCAGCAGAAATCTTTTGTTCACTTACAGCGCTTACCTAGTTCTATGATCCTGTTCTATGAAAATTCAGTTTGATTCCATTGACCTGGTTCCTTTTGCCAGAACCTCAAAAGCCAGGCTCTAGGTCCAAATCAAGTTGGAAAGAGCTACAAACTTAGTAATCTATCCATGGTTGGAAACCAGGTGAGAAATTTCCATTTACAACCGGGAGATGAGCAAAACTGGTTGGCTTTCTCTTGGTATTTGCTCTTCAACCTCTATTCTCATCGAATTCTTCCCATCAGTAAGTAGCAGCTACCCGCCATTCCTGCAAAAGCCATTATACCTAATTCTGCATACCCTGCGTTCTCAATTCCGCCAAACAATGAGACTGGAACCGTTCAAACTCTTGGGAAACCCATTTTATTGGATTAATGGGGAAAGGGGTATCTTGGTTTTACGGCTGCGTCTGGTCATGAATCTGTTCAACCATACTTGAATCTTTCTTCCGTAGACGGAACCAAATTTGATGCTCTTCCGAGCTTAGCTGCATTTGTGAGAAAGTTCAAATTCACATTTTCAGGCATCTTTTGTACAAGTGTCGTTTCAGGAAATTGCTTCTCCATATGGAAAAGAAGGCTATACCTTTAAATTTAGATTCCGTGCTTACCTAACTCACGTAATTCAGTCAAGCTGGTCCAAATTTCGGAGGGTGGGTTGGATTCAGATCGACGATTAATCTGGCTCAGATGTGAAGAAGACGATTAATCCCTTGGTCGATTCTGTATCAGACCATTAATCTAAATAGATTTTTAATCTTAACGTTTCCTTCGCAGAAGTGAAGAAGAAAACTGGAACGAGCCAACAGGATAACCATTTTTTAATCACTTTGGTCAAGAAGAAACAGCCTATCGGCACTGAATTCCAGAATCAAACACTCTCAAGTCAAGCACATACGATCTAGAAAACAAAGACGAGAGAATCCCAATTTGTAATCTCTGTATATTTTAAGGTTCATATCTTATCTGCGAGATCTGGGTTCATCGAAAATGGGGTATGTGTCGTTGACCTTACTCTTCCATCATCGATAAGCGGTTTTTATATGTTACCACTTCCCAAGTCTTTCAAATGCGCGTCAAAAGAGATGGGCTCTTGCGATATATTTAGAACTTCAAATTGGGTTTCTTTCTCTGTTTTCAATCTTGTTTATACAGCAGAGGTCTTTCCGCCAATTCAATTGATAAAAGTTTTGCTGGCAAAAGAGATTTTTTCTTTGTAGTGAGAGAACCAGCTTAAACTGAAGTTTGTCTTTGTTCAATATTGATCAAGACTGTTCACCAGATTGAGATTAAATGGGGCTCGTGATTTGGTTGATTAGGTAAGAAAACCCGTAAATGAGAGTTAGATTTTGCAGAAGTAATAAAGACAGGACCCATGAAGGGTCTTGTCCTGTAGTTTTTGGAGCCAATGAAAAAATCCATTAGTAAATGGACAAGAACAGTGAAATGGAAACGATGCCAAGGGGACTCTCTGGTCTGTAAACGATTTCCATTTCTTTAGGAATCTTTCCATCTCACTTTTTTTTTTTTTTTTTCTCTTCTTAGTTCAGATTTCTCCGACTTAGATTCAGAGAGAGTAATACTATTGCAGTAGGCTGAACTTCATCTTCTTCAATCGTCCATCTTTACATGGATTATACTGGTCTGGAGGAGCTAGCCGCTCTCATTGATTGCATTCACACCCTTTTGATCCGGTTGTTGTTTATCGCCGGTAGATTTGAGTCTCGATTTCTGGAAGAGTCCTTGCATATCTTCCAGTGTCCTGCCCCGAGTCTCTGGCAGGAAGGTAAAGAAGAAAATCCAGGCCAGCGAGGCGATTCCAGCGAAGAGGAAGAAGGCTCCTCCGATGGTAATGCCCTTGGAGAGAGAAATGAAGGTCATGGAGATGACACCGCTCGTCACTCTGTTCGTCGCCACCGCCATGCTGGTCCCCTGCGCTCGCAGGCGTAGTGGGAAAATCTCAGAGCTGTAGACCCAAGTGATCGGCCCGAGGCCGATGGAAAAGAAGGAGACGTAAGCCAGAACGCACGCAATGCAAATGGCGACGGCCCACATGACCTTTTGTTCGTGGTAATGGTCCGCCATCGTCAGACCGAAACCTAGGCCGCCGAGGGAGACGATCATGCCGGCGACGCTGCTCAGAAGGAGGGGGCGCCGTCCGACTTTGTCGAGCAGAAAAGTCGCCACAAGGATGAACAGTGTCTTGGTGAACCCAACTGCGACTGTGGCGCCTAACAGGGCGTCGTTTCCTGTGATTCCGGCTTTTTTGAATATGCGAGGACTGTAGAGGACGACGGCGTCGATGCCGGAGGCTTGCTGGAAGAAATGGATTCCAACACCGGCTATGAGGATTCGGCGGACTGTGGGGGTTGGTCGGAGAAACAGCTCCTTCCACACTCCCTCCCCGCTGTTGCGTTTTGGGACGGAGACAACATCGTCGGTGCAATTTGCAGGGATCCCGGCAGCTTCTTTGATGTCAGCGATTCGGAGTTCCGCTTCTTCTTTGGAACCAGATGTTTTGGTGAGCACCCGTCGGGCGTCTCCGAGGCGACCTTGCATGACTAGCCAACGAGGAGACTCCGGCATGCCCAGCACAAACACGACGAGTAAAACCGAGGGAAGTGCACCGATGCCGAGCATAAATCTCCAGCCGAGATGCTGCGGGAGCTTGGAGAAAGCGTAGTTGGAAACATAGCCGAGCAGAATTCCGAAATTGATGAACACTTCGGGGAACGAGGTGAGGAAGCCCCGGGAAGCCGCCGGAGAAATCTCCGCCGAGTAGACTGGAGCTATCATCAAAGCATAGCCCACACCAATTCCGGCAACGAATCTTCCGAACATAAGAAAGGCGTAATTGGTGGCGAAACCCATGAGCAGTGCGCCGGCGAAGAAAATAACGGCTGCGAGAACGATAGTATACCTCCGACCGATCCAGTCTGAAGTCCGACCGGCGGCAGCCGATCCCAGCAAAGAGTACACGTTAAGAATCCCTGCCAAGATCTCGATCTGCACGTCGCTGACCTTCAGATCGTCTTGGATGAAGATTATTGCCCCACTCATCACTCCAATATCTGAACAACAGAAATGGAGAATTATTGGACTTCTCTATCAATCAAGAAGAAAGAGACGAAGTTACTTGCAGTAAAGGAAAAAAAAAACAGCTCTGCAGAACGAAAAAATCAGAGAAGACAACCAACACCAAAAACAAAACACGATTTTCTCTTCATCTTATAAGCAGATTCGATTAGTCTAGAGACACAAAATTACTAGAAATATGGAAAACGAAAAAGAATAAAGAACACGAAGAAGAGCACAGACAGAAATTTCATTAAAAAAAATTGAAACAAAACAAAAGAACAAAAGCCAGCAGTTTTTCTTTAACTGAAAAATGGGGAAGAACAGACCATAACCCAGTAAGATAGAAGTCATGGAAGCAAGCATCGTGCATGCAATCGCATACTTGTTCCACCTCTGCGGCTTCTCTGGTGTGCCAATCTCCATGGCTGTAACAGTACCAACACGAGACTCAGGAAGATCACTCTTCTCCGTTCCCTCAGCACCCATTTCTCTACACAAGACAAGACTCAACTCCCTCTCTTTCTTCCTGTCAGCGGTTCTGGACCCTTTTTAAGAGATTAAAGAAGCCGGAAGTAGATTCAAGTCGCCATTGCCAGCTCTCCCTACTACTGCTAGCGAGTGCTTAAATAGACAGAGCAAGCTCGTCAGCTTACATCAGTAGGTATGGCCCTCTGAATTCATGGCCTCAATTTTGTAAACATCAGACACCCTATTACGGAAATGCCATCAATGATTTCTGACCGTTTGCTGTGAAATGACGAAATTGTACTTTGACTTCGGGTCTCGTAGTCTCTTTTTTTCCTTCTTCCATGTTGTCCGTTCAGACCGCCAAAGCTATCGAGCATGTCGATGATACTCTCACCCTTATCCTTAAGGGTGGCTTCGAACCGAGCCGGCTCGCGAGCCACTCGAGTTCGGCTCGGTTTCGGCTCGGTTCGAAACGTTATATTTCGAGCTCGAGCCGAGCTCGAACTCAGGGATGGGCTCGTTTACATTAACGAGTCGAGCTCGAACAGAGCCCGGTTCGGCTCGTCGGCTCGCGAGCCGACTCGTTAATATAACGAGTGATTCGGGATCGGGGATCGGGATACCTCTTCGATTTAGGAAATTTCTCTGCGAAACCCATACCTCCGTCTGCCATTCCCATGCCGTTTCAACGTGATTTCTTGCGGAAATCGCTGTCCGTCGGCAGGTATTCAGGGGAAATGGGGGATTTGGTCTTCAAATCCCTCGTTCTCCCTCTCCCTCTTCGATTCCTCGATTTATTCCTCTACGATTTCTGTCTTCCGTCCTCAAAGATTTCTTTCTCGTCTTCCTCTGCGATTTCTTCATCCAAGCTTTTCTTCGCCGACGAGACGAAATCGACGGTCCGACGGAAGGAGGTAAGATTTTTATTTCATCTTTCTGTTTTTTTTTCGTCGCCGAGCTAACCTAAAAAATCTCTAACTCTCTCTTCGTTTCTCAGCTTCGTTTCTCGGCTTCGTTTCTGAGCTTCGTTTCTCAGCAGTGCTTCATTATTGGAAAGTTTTTTTGGATATCCGAACTGCACACTCGGTAAGCAAACTCAGCTCTGTTTTTTTTTTTTTCGATATTTCCAGCTGACAGTTCAAATACACTCGGGAAGAAATCATTGTAAGAAAACTGGTATGAATTTTATTTTATGATTTTGAGTGTTGATACTGTTTGATTTTTTGAAATGGTGAGTTCTTGATTTAAGGGTAGAATGTAAGAAAGATCATTTTATACAGATTGTATAAGGTTGACCTATTTTATTCTCTTAATTTATTTTTTTGCTTGAGTGTGCCATCAATTGCATTCTAGCTGGCTGAGAGCCAGGAAACTTCATACTGAGCTAACATTCAAGAAGGAAAGGAAGGGTGGGGGAGAAAAATCCCCCACTTTGTCATTTGTTATGTTTTTGTATATCTCAGAATGACTTACTAAGCTCAATTGCTATAATGTTTGGAAAATAGTTGGTTGGTTGTCAATGATTTTTTTGCTCAAATTCCATTGTTCTTCATAAATGAAGTTATTATTCTAGACTTTCAAATATTTTTATGTTGTGGGATCTTGTTTCTTTTTTGCCTTCTTATTTTTAGGTGTCTGGCCTCTTATAAAATTTTGTATGTTTATCATATATTTCAGCAATAAACAGCAATGGTATTCAAATTGTTACTTGATATATTTTAGCAATGAAATTTTATTTCATGATTTTGAGTGTTAATAACATATTCTGTTCAATAATACTCTATTATAGTTAATGGAATCAGGAGCTTTCTTAATTGCATCCAACTTCTCTTTATTATAAAAAAGAATAAAAAAAGTTAGTTTTTGTCCTTCTTTCTTAATTCTCATTGAACTTATATCCACTGCTGTTCTTGGTATAGTGGGGTATTGAGGTTGAATTTCATTTTTTTTCATTTTTATCATTAATTTCTTGGTATTGAGGTTGAATTTCATCAGAATATTAGAAGAGAATGTTGGTGTGCTTATTTCCTTATCTTAGAAGTTTTTAAATTTATATATAAAAAAAGGATCGGTATATTGGACTGGAAACTATTGGGTGCAGGGCTACTGGCTCAAAGAGACCCCGCTGCATTGAAAGACAAGGGTCGTTCCCGATTGTCACAATGTCACGTACCTTCCTCTAAGAATAAACAAGTATCTTAAATTATGTGTAGGATCTTTGTTGTTCGGATAACTTTCTTTTCTTTATGTTTTTAATTTGTAATTTTGTTTTTTTGTAGAAGTAAGAATGTCAACACCTCCTCAATTGACATCAATAATTAACACTAGTTCTAGTGTAACTATAAATAGTGACTCAACTCCACCAGAGTCACTACCCTCTGTCATAGAAGTGGGCCCAGATGAAATTACTATAAATGAGGATGAAGGTGATTCTACTCATACCTCCAAAAGACAAAAAAAGTCTCATGTGTGGTTGGAATTCAAAGAAGTATCACTTAATGGTACAAAAAAGGCTCAGTGTGTTCATTGTAAAATCAATTTGAGTGTTATTAGTAGTGGAGTGACCACACATATGAGTCGACATTTGAAACGTTGCACTAGTAGAAAAGTGGCAATGAGAAAACAAAAAACCTTAAACTTTCAACCAGTGGGAGCGGGGTCTAATGTTGATCAGAGTCCATCTGGACTTCCTTTTATGGATTTTGGAGGAAATTATGATCAAGCTAAAATGAGAGTAGTCATTGCTCATTGGATTCTTATGCATGAGCATCCATTCATGATAGTAGAAGAGGAGGGATTTAATTTTGTAATGAAGATGGCAAATATGAATTATGAGAAAATATCCCGGAAGACTATTAAGAAGGAGTGTATGGAGGTGTATGAGGCAGAGAAAAAGAAATTGAAAATTTTGTTAAAAGAGATTAACAAGATTAGTCTTACCACGGATCTTTGGAAGTCTCAAAATCAAAAAATTGAATACATGGTTATTACTGGGCATTTTATTGACAGTAATTGGAAGCTGCAAAAACGAGTCTTGAGTTTTGTGCATGTTCCTCCTCCTCCTCGTGGCGTTGATATAGCAGATGCTATTTACAAGTGTTTGAAAGAGTGGGAGATTGAAAATAAAGTTTTTAGTATTTCAGTTGATAATGCTGCATATAATGATGTTTGTATCAGAGTTTTGAAACAAGATTTTTCAAGGAAAAAAAATTTGGTGTGTGGTGGAAAGTTGTTTCATGTGCGTTGTTGTGCTCATATTTTGAACTTATTAGTCCAAGATGGTCTTGTTCAGATTAAAGATATCATTGATAATGTGCGTGAAAGTGTCAAATTCATAAATCTGTCTGAGGCTAGACTTCGCACTTTTTCTGAAATTGTACAACAATTAGAACTTGGTGAAAAGAGGTTGGTTATTGATTGTCCAACTCGTTGGAACTCTACTTATGATATGTTGTCTTCTGCATTAAAATTCAAAGATGCATTCTCTAGATTTAAAGTTAGAGAACCAACATATGATTGTTTGCCAAGTTTTGATGAATGGGAAAAAGTTGACATGGTGTGTGAGATTTTAGAAGTTTTTAATGCAGTTACAAATATAATTTCTGGGAGTGACTACCCTACTTCTAATTTGTACCTTAGTGAGGTATATAGGGTAAAAGAAGTTCTGGATTTTCATTCTACAAATGAAAATGTTTTCATTAGGACAATGGTTAGTAGAATGAAAGAGAAATTTGAGAAGTATTGGGGTGAATGCAATTTATTGATGGCTGTTGCTTCAGTTTTGGATCCAAGGGTCAAATTAAAGTTGATCGAAATGTGTTTTCCAGTGATATATTCTATGGAGGAAGCTACAATGAATATAAATTTAGTTCGACGCACCTTATATGAGATCTACGATGAATATGTATCCATATATAATGTGGATATTAGAAATGAAGAGATTGTTTCAAGTACTAGTAGCTCTATGGGTGTTTCCACAAGTCGTAGGCCTTCATCAAGTTCAGGTTGGTCAAAGTTGATTGAGTTATATGAAACAAAAGGATGCAGTTAATTTACCAAGGTCAGAATTGGAAATTTATCTTGAAGAAGGTGTGTATAGTTGTGAGGAAACTTCACAATATGATTTTGATGTTTTAGAATGGTGGAAAGTGAATCAGATGAAATTTCGAGTATTATCTAAGATGGCAGCAGACATCCTTGTAATTCCCATATCCACAGTAGCTTCAGAGTCTACATTTAGTGCTGGTGGTAGAGTAATAGACTCATATCGTTCTTCCTTGGCACCAAGTACAGTTCAAGCTTTGATTTGTGGCAGTGATTGGATTCGGGTTCTTCACGGTGTAAAGAAAAATCAAAAGGTGAATTTCTTTGATCAATTCTTTATTATGATATTTTTTAGTATATTTTTTAGTTTTATTTATTAAAATTTTGTTTTATGATTACAGCCTGAGAAGAAGAGTGTAGAGATAATGCTATCAGCTACATGATTTGTCATGTTTCTCTCATCATGGTAATTTTAATATTTTTAACGACATTAAGTAACTAGTAATGGAAGAGTATTTTTTTATCTGACAATAACTAATTTTATTTTTTTGTTTTTGTCGTAGGTGGAGATTTTGCTCATGCAGGGATGTATATTATTTTCTAGCATTAAGAGAAACAATTATAGTTTGTAATTTTATAATGGATTTATAGTTTTTATTTGGGTGATTGTAAATTGATAGTGATATTTTATTTAATTTTGTTGTGTTTGATTATTGTATGAAGTTTATTTATAATATTATGCAGTGTATGAAGTGTTTATGGAATGTATAGATAATTTTATGGAGTGTTTATGGAGTGTTTATGGAGTATTTATGGAGTGTTTATGGAGTATTTATGGAGTGTTTATGGAGTGTTTATGGAGTGTTTATGCAGGTATTATGTACATTGATTATGTCCAATTTTAAGTAGAGGTCATGCCGAATTTTATACAGGTATTATATACATAGATTATATTCAATTTTAAGAAGAGGTTATGCCGAATTTTATACAGGTATTATATACATAGATTATATTCAATTTTAAGAAGAGGTTATGCCGAATTTTATACAGGTATTATATGCATAGATTATATTCAATTTTAAGAAGAGGTTATGCCGAATTTTATACAGGTATTATATACATAGATTATATTCAATTTTAAGAGGAGGTTATGCCTCAATCTTATACATGTATTATATATATAGGTTATGCTTAATTTTTTGTAGAAGTTATGTCCAATTTTATGTAAAATATATGTATAATTTTATATATAATTAATTTGATATATATTTTTTGAAAATTTTTAAATGTATGTAGAGGCTCGAGTTCGGCTCGAAGCTCGGCTCGAGCTCGGTTAAGATTTTTGGGCTCGAGCTCGATAACAATTTTAGGCTCGAGACGAGGCTCGGCTCGAAGCTCGGCTCGAAATATTTAAATCAAGCTCGGCTCGAACATAGGCAGGTTCGGGCTCGGCTCGGCTCGATGCCACCCCTACTTATCCTTTTGATCCGTTTGATTTTTTATGTAAAAATACGATACATAAATACCTTGTCATGTATTTTTTAAAATATTTCATAATTGTTTTTGCTATGTTACTATATGTTACATACGATACATACCGACTCATATGTATCATGCAATGTCGTATTGGCGGACCTCGCCTACGACGAGGGGTGGGCATATTACCGATACATATCCCATATCAGTCGATATATATAGAATTTTACCTTCAGGGATACGATCGACATAGGAGGTGTATCGACTAACATGTATCAAATACATATTTAAAAGTAATATGGCCACACCTATAACTAGTCTAATGTATAGGCATGTTTGTTCTATTGAATTATGAGGTACATTTGTAATTTAATATGCCTTATTGAATGCCTATTTTTTTTATCTCAAACCATTTATTTTTTTTATTTTTTTATTAAATGAAAGCTTAGGGATAACTTATGGTAATTTGTTCGATTTAATTTAATTTTGGTCGCAGAACTTTTTTCGCCAACGAAATTATTTTCACTAGCAGAAGTGTTTTTTTCTTGTAATGTATCTAGTCAACAAAACATGACTTCTTTGATGGTGTAATTATCCTCGCTCGGTTTCTTAAATTAATTTTAAATTTTATTTAATTATCTATATACCCATTATTCAAAAAAATAAATAAAAAATACATGAATAAGTAACAAAATAATTCTTATATGATATATTTATCACTTTAAAAAACAATCGTAAAAATCGTGGATTAAATTTTGGGTTTTCCTGTTAAAATTTTATTCAAGAGAAACTAACTCCATCGATCTTAAATTTTTTTAAAAACATTTTCATCACTGGAAAAGAAGAAGAAAAAGAAATATAGCCCCTTTTTAAGTCAAGAAATCAATGAGAAAAGAACAATAATAAAAGAAACATAATTGAGATAGATACAAATCTTGATCTACCAAAAAGGTCTATGTCCACATTCATGAGTCAAACATGATGGTCTGAAAAAAGGGTCATGGTCCAATTGATCCCACTAACACTTTTAGAGTCGGTAAGTCACATTTCACTTTCTCATCTTCCATACCGTGACGCACCAGATTCCATGATTATGCCACATGCATTTCACATCATATACTAGATAAAGACATGTGGCTTGATCTTATCTTATATTTAAGGGAGATTAGCATCTTTGGGCATCAAAGATTAGTTTAATAGAGGGAAACTTGTTTAGATTAATTTTGTATGAGTCACTTAATATGGTGAAGACTAATGTCTATAAGATGCTAACTAGGGTTCAATAGATTAAGTTTTGTTTGAACAAAAAAAAGGAAGAAAGAGCAAGAAAAGAGTTTGGAAAATTTTTGCCACAATCGTTCAGATATAATTATATTCCATATTTAGCTTTTCGCAATCGAATTTTGGTCGATAGAATTGTTGATGAAAAAGATATTTTTTTAGATTTATTAGGTTTTGTCGAGAAAAGAAGACCTTTTATCAGTGAAAATGGATTTTCACCCGCAAATATTTTCTTGTCAATCATATTTTTGGTGGAAAATATTTTCACTGCTGATTATTTTTCTCCATCTCCCATGAAATACTTTTTTCAGTAGAAATGGTTTTTCAGTACAAAACATAGACATATTTATTAGAGAAATTTTTTGTCACAAAAGTTAATATTTATGAGAAATTTATAATTAATATTAGAATTAATTTTTGCATTATATTTTTATTTGTTAGATACCTAATATCATACTGATACATGAAAAACATAGAATCAACTCAAACTCATGAAATTTGGGTTGGGTCACTCTAGTCAAGTATGGTTTCCTGAGTCTCAAAGCTGATCTACACCGGATGCTTATGAAATATACAAAAGGTTAGTTCGATATCGGACTTGACCTGCCTTGTCTCAAATTTGGGTCACCAAGATAAGTTACAAAATTATAATACATTTAAAAAAAAACTTTTTGTTACCATTACAAACTTTGAATAGATTCATTTGTTGTTGTATTCCATGCATGAATTTATGTATTATCGATATTTTTATTTGGTTCATTGTCTCCCTCTTCATATATTAATTCATATTTTGTTATTGGATAAGCATTATTGAGGACCATTTAGAGATTATGATAGAAGAAAATGTAATCATAGAGAGACAACCCATGTATGAGGAATCCCAACACTTTAAAAGCTATTTTAAAAAAACTATTTTAAAAGGAAGGTGCAACATAATATAACAATTTATGTGTCACCATGTGTATATGTGCACGGAAAGAATTGGGGATGCTTAATAAGTTGGGCTTCAACAAGAATCAATCAACCATTATTCTCTATCGATCGAATAAAAACAAAAATGAGACTTATTCACGTGGATAAACAAAAGTGCGATGGTACTCCTACTATTCTATCAAGAATAACAAACCCAACTTCGTCAGAATTACCCTTTTGTTTTTTTTTCTTCTTGACAAGAATAATTAATATTTTTGACAATTCCATTTCTCTAAATTCGGTTTACCAAAAATTGTCTCTAGTAGTGGGAATTTCCGCTTTGAAGAGTTGACTTGTATAAGTGTGTAGGTATATGAGGCGTTTCAAATTGTGAAAGCATTCGTAAAAAATCCGATAAAATATTGATCGATACGTATTAAATTTGAAGAGTTCATTCTAGGTCATGGACCCCAAGTTACCTCTTGAGTTTTTTTCAGGTGTAATTTTATTAAATAATATATGCAAGAATGTAAGACTTAGACCATGACTAATAATAGAGACCATTGCATGAATGATCCAAATTGCACCAACTTTCCCTATCCACAATTGTCAATACATGTGCTCTTGTGCTTTGGACTTTAGGGTCATGTGGCACTCTTGAGTCCTACATGGAAAAGTCTCTACCATAATGTAAGTGATTAAAAAGTTGTGGGGTGGTCCAAACATGAAAGTGATCTAAAAAGACAGTTGGACTGTCACTCTTTTAGGGTATCTTCACTTTCATATAATCCCTACCAAACATTTAGAAAATAAGGTTTTTCGAACGAGGGATCGAGATCCAACTTTGTGTCACATGGTCACCAGTTCGATTAGGCCAATCGACCACACGTCTACTTACCTGTATAACTTTATATAGGGTGACTTAGTTAGAAAATATTTCAAAAAATATAAAAAATAAATTAAATACTTTTAAAATATATTTATTTTAATATATATAGTATATTATTTATAATTAGCCTGAATTAGCATCCAACGATCCTTTACATTATTCGGTTAATTATTTGATAAGTTTAATTATTCATCCATTAATTTGGATTTTTATTTATGATTGTCTACTTTATTTAGCTACTAATTAATAAATGCATGGTGTTATATTTTATATTAATTGTATATTTATAATTAATAAATAGTATAATAGTAATTAAATTTTAAAAAGTTAATATTAATAATTGATATTATATTATTTTAAAAATAGATATTATTAAACTTATTAATTATTATAATAAATTATTATTTCTGAACATTATTGATTAATTATTTATATTATTATTATTATTTTATATTTTAGTATTGGAGTTCTGTTGATCATAAATTAGTAAATAAAGACGAAGAAGACGACTGAGAAGGAAGGCGGCCCGAAGGAGAAAAAAGGCAGATTCGGTGATGGAAGACTTGGATTTGGTCGCTAGCGACAAGTCGACGTCAGGCAACGAGTTCCGGCATACAAACGACCGTAAAACCAAAGATACCGACAATAAAAACGCTGGGATAGACAGAACAGCAGCAAATAACCCTAAATGACATTTTTGTTTCCTGCAAAGAGGGTTTATACCGGACTACGATGAAGTTAGAAAGCGTTTTCATAACCCCACCATGAATTCGTAGAGCTAATGGGAACCCTTAACCAGTCTTCACAGTTCACATGGTGCTCAGCTAGCTTTCTTCATGATCCCATCCTGCTTTGAATGTGGCCATGCTAAAATGAAAAGAGAAAAAAAGCTATTAGGGTTTTGGACCACTGGTAAGTTCTCAGAGGGAAGGGAGCCTTTCTCAGATTAAACTATTGAATCAGCCAAGATGGCAAACCAAGAGAAAGGGAACTGAGGCCACTGCCCTGGTTTCTGTCCACACAGTGTTGTTGCCTTTTATGATGGTTCAAGAGAAGTGATTCACATGGACACTTCTTGTGCTGGTCATCCTCATTTCTCCCATATTTGGATTTTTCTTCCCAGTATTGGAATCTCTAAACAAGTGTCAAATTGATATGAGGTCACTTGGGAGACAGAGTGATTTTGATGTCTCCATGAAGAAGACTAAAGACTTGTCAAATGTGTCACATAATGAGCTTCAGTTTTTAGCCACTAACATGTATAGATGCTATCAATTGGTGGGCAAGATGTATCTTATAATGATTGCAAGAGGGCTGGGGTTTTATGTGGAGAAGGTTGAAAGGAATATTTTGTAACATATGACTTATTTCGATTCAAAGCTCATTTTTCAACTTATTTTTATTGATAAAGATTCAATTTTTTAGTTAATAAAAATAAAGAGAAAATATATATATTTTTAAATATTAGTCATTTAATTTAAAGAATATTTTTTAATTTCATTTAATTTTTAAGAACTGTAACTCGAGGAAATTTAAACAAGTCATAAAAAAGGTAATTTATCTATGTAAAAGTGATTTGATATAGCATCAAACATTTCCTTGTAGAGAGTGAATGTAATTCTTAGAAAGGGTTTAGGCTTGAATTATGGTCTAAATTATTAATAAATTCACACTATTAAACTTGATCAAATGAGCTTAGTTCATGCTAGGTTTAGGTTTTGGTCAAATGAAAAGGTTAGCCCTTGCAAGTTAGAGACAATTTTTCCTCCTTGAAATTTCTTAACACATATATGAGCATAAGACAAGATGTCGATAATCTCATATGAATGAGCAACTTGGGTTTTGTCTCATACAGAAAAATAGCTCAGAAGGCCCCAAAATGAATTTTCGTTACCCTAATTTGGATCGAGCGAGGTTTTTCTTTCTATATTAGCATGGTGTATTTCAAAATTCAATACTTCATCAATCAATATAACCAATATTGACTATATTAATGACTACATTTTACTAGTTTTGCATATTTTTTAATTAGGTCATATGGCTAGTACATATGTTAAGTGTTAAGGCCTTAGTCATTTCCAACCACAAGTGAAAGGAGGGAAAATATCATGGGAAATTTTTATATTTTGGGCGAAAAGATTTTTCACTTGATTCTACTCGATTCCTCTTGCATTTAAGCAATTAATCGGTTTTCTATTGTTCGAATAAGAAAAATTATACGAAAATAAAATAAGAAGCTCCAAAGTGGTTCTTGATCACTTGCATTTATTTTAACATCGCTTTCTATAGGCACAAATACAAGAAAATCGATCAAAAGGAATTTTTAATAAAAAAATTGACAAGAAAATAAATCAAAGGAAATATAAATTTTTCCTTCATTTTGTTTAGGAGTTGATTCCATTTTTGTTTTTTGAGAAGATTAATGTTCACTCAATGAACTGGCAAATCTGAACCACAAGGACAGTTGCTAGGTAGTGGTTTTGTGACTCAAAAGAGAAGAAAGCTTTTTTTGTGGACTAGTTTCTCTTACATGTCTGTAAATCGAAGCATACCAATTTCTGAGTTCTCAGTCTATGGATGGAAGTGTTGCAGAGCGATGTCGATGGACAAACGAGCTCCCATCACTACTCCTCTGCTCATCCTTACACTGTTGCTCAGTGCGGATATTTTTATCCTTGCCATTGTCTTTTTCTCCTTTGAATCCTCTGGAAAATCTTCGCTTCAGTATTTTGCCATGATCAACTTCACTGAAATTGATCTCAATAATGGCGATGAAGACATGGCAAAAGAACATGCGTAAAACCTTTCTTAAAGCATTAAACACCTCGCCATTAGTTTCGTTTTAGCTCTTAAAGATCACAACATGTTGAGATACAGAAGGAAATCGTCACTCAGCCATGGGTTTTTTCTCCCTTCTTGACAAAAGCAGCCTTCCATCTCGGAACCTCAAACAGGGTCTCGATGTCTTCGAGTGTCCGGCCTCCGGTTTCCGGCAGGAAAGTGTAGAAGAAGATCCAACCAACTGTGGCAATGCCGGCGTAGAGGAAGAAGCTGCCGCTGATCGTAATGGCCTTGTACAGAGAAATGAAGGTCATGGATATCACCCCACTCATCAACCTGTTCAGGGCTACCCCCATGCTTGCTCCCTGTGCTCGGAGCCTCAACGGGAAAATCTCCGAGCTGTAGACCCATGCGATGGGTCCGAGCCCCATGGAGAAGAAGCCAACGAACGACAAAGTGCATATGATGCAAATGACGACAGCCCACATCAGTTTCTGCTCGTGGGAGTGGTCCACCATTGTCAATCCGAAACCCAGACCGAGCAGCGAAGCCACCATCCCTCCGGCGCTGGTTAGCAGCAGGGGCCGTCTTCCCACCTTGTCGAGCAGAAACGTGGCCACCAAGATGAACCCGGTCTTGCTGCAACCAACTGCAACTGTCGTTCCCAACAGTTTGGTTTTGTTATGAATCCCGGCCTTCTCGAAAATACGGGGACTGTAGAGGACGACGGAGTCGATACCCGAAGCTTGCTGGAAGAAATGAATCCCTAGCGCAGCGATGAGAATTCGGCGAACGGTTGGCGATGGTCTGATGAGCAGCTCTTTCCAAACTCCCTCGCCGTGGCTTTGTTTCGGGACTTGAACGACATCGTCATTGCAACTTTCAGGAATTCCGGCTGCAGCTTTGATATCTGCGAGCCGGACGTCGGCCTCCTCTTTGCTGTCCGAGATTTTGATCAGAATCCTTTTGGCTTCACCAAGTCGGCCTTGCATGACGAGCCACCGAGGTGATTCCGGCATGGCTAGGACACCGACGGCGAGGCAGACAGACGGGATTGCACCGACGCCAAGCATCATCCTCCAGCTGAGATGTTCGGGGAGCTTGGAGAAGGCAACGTTGGAAACGTAACCGAGGAGTACGCCGCCGTTAATGAAGACTTCCGGGAATGAGCTGAGGAAGCCGCGGGCAGAGGCGGGAGCGACCTCTGTCGTATAGACGGGAGCGATCATCATAGCATAGCCCACACCTATGCCGGCAACGAACCTCCCGACCATCAAAAAGGCATAGTTGGTGGCGAAACCCATCAGTAATGCACCCACGAAAAAGATAACGGCGGCGACGACTATGGTGTATCTCCGGCCTATCCAGTCGGATGTTCGTCCGGCGAGTGCGGCCCCTACTAGAGAGTAGAGATTGATTATTCCAGCTACGATTTCGATCTGTGTATCGGAGATCTTCAAATCATCTTTGATAAATATAGTCGCTCCACTCATCACTCCAATATCTGAGAAACCAGAGTAGCGTTTCAAACTGTTAATTTGTTGGGAGAGAAAGCGGAAAAAGAAAACCAGAGTAGAACTCCAAACTGATAAACAGGCGATTTGCTGAAACAAGAAGAACAGCAGGAGATAACTCACCGTAACCCAAGAGAATGGAGGTCATTGATGCGAGAATGGCGCAAGCAAAGGCAAATTTGTTCCTTCGTCGGGGTTTCTCCGGCGAGGCGATCTCCATGGCCGCTATTGACCCAAAAGAAGAGTCTGGTCGTGGAGTTTGGTCCGTCTTCATTGAACCTATTATTTCTCTGCAGAAACTCCGGAGGCTCTTCCGTGGTTACAGAGGACGAGGCTCAAGAAAGCCACTTACAGGTCCAGTTTCGAGCGGCAATGAGCAGGAAGCTTATATAGACGAGGATCACGTCATCATCTGACCCACTTCATCAACTATCCAAAACGATTCTGAATTTTTTCACCAAATCGCCTAACCAGAAACAAACAAGTTAACTTCCCCTCTCACTGTAATCCGCCATGAAAAATCAATATAAAATCCTACCCACAAAACCCTTCTCGTCTCTTTGTTTCAACACTCACTGATCCATCTGACAGTGAGATTTTTGTTGTTTTTTTAGATTCGTTTCTGATGCGACTACTACCGGACCAGAGAGTCCAATCCAGATAATTGAAATAAATTATCACAAGTTCATGTCCCGATTCTCTGGGTCAAGAAAGATGGCTGGTGATGTGATCGAATCAGAAGACTTTAGAAAAAAGATGACGGAACAGATCGTATCTTTTTTTTCTTTTTCTAGCACGAGCTTCGCCGACTTACTCCAGTAGATGGTATCTTCTGCTAACTGCAGCCAAGAATTCTCCCTCAAAAGTTCTTCCACGTCTCGAATTAGGAACACAGATTCTATCATCACAGGCATTGATTACCCGTTATTCTTTATTACAGAAATGCAGATACGACCCGGATCCAAGTTTGACGGAGACGCCCAATGCCGAGCAAACCCGCAATGTCACATGTTGCTGGAACTTCCCTTCTTGTTTCTTGCACATTAACAGCAACCATGCAGACCCAGTATTCTCTGGTTAATTAAAACTGTTTCCCTGGAATAGTTGCAGAACAGACTTAAGGAGGAAGAAAGTGACACCCACTAAAGCAAATACCTAATTTTTCCGAGACTACTAAGCTCTAAATAATTAAAAACCACATATAGAGTCACAGGCCATCAGGTTCACAGAGGAGACAGAGAATCTGAACGATAATTTGAGAAAATTTTAGAGTAAATCAGTAATTCCTCGTTCACAAGGAACCCATTTCAATAAACCTGCAGTAATGCCTCATTCACTAGGAACCCATTTAAATAAACCAGCATGATTAAGATGGATTGCAGGTTGTTTGGGTAGGCTTTGTAGCTTTTGGACCACCATGCCAAGGAGGTTGAGTCCTATCTGAAGATGTTCTCCTCTTTTGGACTTTTCTAATTAGCACGAGAATCTTTAAATAAAAATAAAACTTCACTTCTATAAGGGTTGAGATTTGCTGAAACTAACATACCTGAATATTGGAAGTAGGGGTGGCATCGAATCGATAATGAGCAGAACTCAACCGAACCATGGTTTGGTTCAAAAGCTTGCAAGCTGGCCTGTTCACTTAAAGAGAGCCCGAGTGCGGAGACGAGAGCCGGGAGGAGTCTTCAAGTTTCAACTCTTCGAAATCGAGACTTCGAGATTTTGACTCTTCGTCTTTCATTCTTACGAGCGGAGGCGGGAGCCAAGAGGTGTCTTCGACTCTTTGAGACTTCAAGATTTTGGAGACTTTCGAGTTTCGTCTCTTCGTTTTTCGTTTTTACTTCTCAATAATCAGGGGGAATAGGAAAAGTCATCATACAACAGGTGGCGATTGAGCAAAAATGGGGATTTGGGGGTGAAGATCGATTTCGTCTTCTTATTTTTCATTATTCCTCTTTGATTTCTTCTTCTCAGTCTTTGATTTCTTCCTCTCAATCTTTGATTTCTTCCTCTTCGATTTCTTCCTCCGAACTTCTTCCTTGCCGACGAAAGGGATAGAACAGAGGTAAGTTCTTTTAATCTTAAGCTTTTGGCTTCTTTATTTTTTTTGTCGCCTAAGTAACAGACTAATAGTGGTTTTTTTTCATTTTTATCTTTTGTATTCCATTATTTATCTTCGATCTCACATTAAAACTGCTATGGACGAATGCCTCATGTTGTTTTAGGTGCTTTCCTACTCATTTCTCAAAGGTAATGGCTCTCACCCAACTGCTGATTTTCTGTTTTTAGCTCTTCCCATTTTGTTGATTTTTCAGTTTTTCCATTGTACTATTTTGTTGGGTGTTTTAACTATTTGCCAAACGATTTGTCAATCCTCAGTAGTCAGCATCGCTAGATATCTGTAGACTATAGTTTAATCACGTTGTGTTTCGAGTTCTCAATTACAAAGGAGACATCAACCATTTTATATTGATATTGATATTGATAATTATAAATTGATATTGATATGTCAATGATGTTTTTGTGTTTTATTATTGAATGAAGCTTATGCATGATTATGCAACTTTTATGAATAATTTTATGCAGTGTATATATAATTTTATATACAATTTATTTGACATGTAATTTATGCAAAGATTTAAATATAGGTGGAAGCTCGAACTCAGCTCAAGTTCGAGTTTGGTTAAAATTATCGGGCTCGAACTCAATTACAATTTTAGGTTTGAGGCTAGGCTCGGCTAGAGCTCAAGTTTGAAATATTTAAATCAAGCCCGACTCGAACATAGGCAGGTTCGGGCTCTGCTCGATTCGATACCACCCCTAATTTGAAGCCACTTGACCCTTGAAAAAGGAGAGGAAACCATAATTTACCTAGATATTTATGTTATTTCATGTGTTCAGGTATATTTTCGTGGTTAACCTAAGAATTTCTCTCAATTTGGTGTTATACCATTGATAAGGATTTGTTTTTCTTCTAATCACATATGTACACAGTGGATTGTCACTTATCCTGGAGGGTCATCTTCCTACATAAAACTAGGACAAAAGTAGACCACAGATAATAGCAGTAGGAGATGTCAACCAAAGGATTGTCTCAGCTGTCCAGGTCCTTCTTCAGGTCTCCCAAACTTCTTCCATCTTCCTCTTGTGATTTGCACTCTTCGCCATATATAAACAATGTCACCTGAGTCTTGCCTCCGTGAGCACTATTAATGCCATCGGCATATCGATAGTCCTCAATTACTGATTCCATGTTGTTTTGCCAGAAGTGGCTTCTGTCTCCCTTGCCCTTCACTCTCAGTAACTGGGAATCCTCGAACTGGATCAGTAGTCATGTTCTTTGGCTGAAGTTGCCCCATAATGTCTGGTGGATGAGGGGAGATCCAACGACATTGACCAGAAGCAGCAACTCCGCATTGATACCCGCATTACCAGGGAACTTATCGGCACCCTGAGACTTTATCGACATGAGCATGTTCGGCTACCGGAGGCCGTTGTCGGAGCCCATGTTGGCCAGTATTTATTCCGGGATGGAGACCTCGAGCACCATTTCAAGGCCATTCTCTCTGTCAAAATTAGAGCACAGCTTCTTCATCAAGTAGAGTTCAGAAAAAAACGACGACCCAGAGAGAATTCTACTTCTTTTCTCTGGTTTTGGTTTTATCTTGATTCTACTGCCTTCCTAACCTCCACTAGATTTGCCAATGGTAGAGTGGTAACAGAGGTGGTAACCCTTTTTCTCCTTTCTTGTAGAAGATCTGGGCGATTAAAGAGAGAAATAACTTATATAATTTTTAAAATTAATTTATCTTGGCAAAATAATAAGAAATCAAAAAATATATTGATTATCTTGATTACCTAAATCATGCAAATAATTTATTGACTGCTTAATTAAGAATTATTTTATAGGCATGTAATTAATGTAATACTCATCCTGATTAAATTAATTAATTTTTTTCCTCTTTGTGTGTTCATTGGTTAGGCTCCTTCGACTGAATGACGTAAATATTTTTTTTTGCCTTTTTTTTCTTTAGAAGATTCAATTTCATTTTAGCATAAAGTCTTTTCGAGAATCATTGTTGCTAGGGGTGGCACCAAGTAAACCGGCTTGCAAATCGTTGGAGCTTGACTCAAAAAATACTCAACTCAATTCAGTTTTTACTTGAGCTTGGCTCGATTTCAAACTTAAAATAAGGCTCGATAAGTATATCAAGTTAAACTCGAGATTTTCTAAACTTGGCTTGTTAGCTTGTGAACTGAGTCCTTAGCATAGATTGTTTTTATGAAAATACCTTTTACTCTAATTGTTCTCGTCAATTCTCTTCTTAATAGGTTCATAAATGCTCTTATTTACATCAAACCTCAAAGATGATCGATTGTTCAGCCCTTTTGGGTCCCTCAACATCTAATATTGTTGTTTGTCAATTGAATAAATACTATTTATGGAGGTGTTTGTTCATTCTTTTAGGTCTGTTAAGCTAGTTATTATACATTAGTATACTCCATTATAAAGTTTTGGACTCCTCTATGATACCTTATAGTTCAATGGTATCATGGTCAACACAATATTCTCTTTATTTATTTTTGTAATTTTTTAATTCTTGAAGTTTTAAATGGTGGTTAGAGCTCAAACCCGGATTGAGCTCGGGCTCAAACTCTATTAAAATATTTGGGCTCAAGCTCGATTCTAATTTAGTATTCGAGGTTGAGCTTGAGCTCAAGCTCCAATTCTAAGTATTTAGATCAAGCCAAGCTCAAACATATGTAGGTTCGAGCTTTACTAGACTCAATGCCACCCCCTAATGGTCGCACCAAAAGTCAGATCTTTAGTTTTTTTATCATTTTCCAAACTCAATTTTTTTGTTTCTTTTTAAATTGTTTTATTTATTAGATAGATTGGTTCATTTTGAAAATTTTAAAACCATTGAGAAATGAATTTCAAGTGCTTCGTCGGTAAGAAATTGTTGGAAAATAGGCCCAAGTCCACACGACCAGGAAGACCCACATATCTATGAGTATTGTAAAATGGGCACAAGCCCATAACAAGTACGATCCACCATGATTACCACGAGCAGGCATCCTTATCAGATAAGTTGGAAGATCAAGTGAGACTCGCAAAGATAACCACAAGATGGTTGGAAAATCAAGCAGGACTCACAAAAATAACCACGAGTTGGTTAGAAGATCAAGTAGGACCTACAAAGATAGCCACGAGCTGGCGTCTTTATCTTATGGTCATGTCCTCATAGAAAGTTCTAATTTGAGTTATGTTGTCTTCTATTTATATTGAGTTATTTAATTATGCTAGGACTTATCTTTAAGTGTTAGAGTTTTGGTGTAAGTGGGTCAAAGGTTGTTTAATTGTAATTGGAATTTACTACTTTTCTCTATTATAAATAGAGGTTCATGTACTCGGATTATAAGAAGTCAATAAAATACTTCTCTTTTCCATAAATTCAACATTGTATTAGAGCAGGTTTTATGAGTTGACTCGGTCAACCCACAGAGGTAATGTGATATTTTCAAATTTATTATCTCTAGCAGTTTGGGTTTCGTATGTATCTTTTTTTTTAGACCCTACACATGTTACTTGTTTGATGTTTTTCACCTCTAT
The DNA here is from genome assembly GCF_029961685.1 of Aristolochia californica. Lineage (NCBI taxonomy): Eukaryota > Viridiplantae > Streptophyta > Magnoliopsida > Piperales > Aristolochiaceae > Aristolochia > Aristolochia californica. The sequence continues at coordinate 911,683 of NW_027181826.1, read as the reverse complement.
ATTGAATTTTTCATATTGCAAATTATGTATTTACGGAAAGATATTCGAGTCTACTTTCCAAGGAAAAATGATTTTTTCCAATTAGAGAAATCGATATTTAAAGCAGCGAAGGTCAAATTGCAAAAAATGTTCGAGCAGCTATAGAAAGCTTCAATTTCTGAGGTATTTAATGCAATCAAGAACGAGACTATGGAGAATTATATATTAAAAGAAAGATATGTAAGTCTATTTTCTTACCTTTTCAACCAATTCTCGATCTGAGTAATCTACAAAGAGAAATTGATATTTGAAACAGCGAAAGTCAGATTGCAAAAAAGGTTCAAGCAACAGTAAAACTCTTCAACTTTCGAGGTACTTTATACTATCAAGAACGAGACTTTATATGGAGAATTATATATCAAAATAAATATATGTCAGTATATTCTCTTACCTATTCAACCAATTCTCAATTTGAGTTTTTTATAAGGAGATATTGATCTTGGAAGAGTCAATGGTCATACTGGCAAAAGGAGAAAAAATTACATAGTTATGCCAGATTATAGTGACTGAAATCTATCAGATTATTTATCTCAAAAAAAGTATAATTTATAAAGAGAAGTTATACTTGTATGAAAGGTATTTAAGTCTAGTTTCAAAAGGAGAAAATTTTATGTCAATTTACTCTATATTTAAAGATATATTCATTATGGAAAAATAAAAGGTCATGCTGGTGTCCTATTGCATTGAAAAATCCGAATTTAAGCCAATTGTTTTGCGTCATTTTTTGAGTTGCTATATCAGGAAAATATCCCACTTCTCCCTGGTTTGAGGGCTTATTACTACATCTATATTATTTGAGTTTATTACTACTTCTATGATATTTGGTTCAAGCTGGGATCCTTGCCATTACCTCCCAGTTTGAGGGGGAGAAGTACCAGAAGTTCAAGAAAGAGGTATTTTATTCCATATGTTGTGGATAAGTTTTATGTGACCGAAATATTCAAGAAAGAGGGAGCACAAAAGATGAAGCTTTTGCATCTATAAAGAAATTTTTGCATCGGATTATTTTATGGGTCCTTTTACAAGGTTTATTATTTTGGTTCGTGTTATATGGGCCCAAACCCATTTTAGCTGTAGTTATTGTGTCTCTTTGGATGAGACATTATTATTGAAGAAGTGGTGGCCTCAGTATCTTTTCTCATACCATCCTTTAATATCTTTGGGCCAACCCTTATTTTAACCTTATGAGTGTTGCTACGGTAGGGACACCGTGACAGAGGAGCTTATTACTACATCTATATTACATCGGCGTGATGGAAGAGCTTATTAGTACATCTATGTCATACCTCCCCCTCCCCCCTCCCCCCCTTAATTGGCATTTATTACTCCTACCACTTGAGGGTTGTTGTCCTCTTGAGGGACACGGTGATGGAGAAGGTTTGTTACACTTCTGAGCTTTGCGTATAGACCCACCACTTATAGAAGTTAGTAGCTTTCCAACCTACTGGAGTATAGAGCAATGTTATAGGTCTTGGAGTGATTTTAGTCTCACTTATCTTATGCCAGTTGGGCCTCATGGAAGAGCCACCAGTGTGAGAGGGAGTGTTGGAAGATATGGAGGACTGCAATTTTATACAAAAATATTTTATACATCATTTGTAGCAAGCTGGGAGTTCATGATGTTCTCTCACCCCCAACTTGATGTGGAGTGTTGGAAGATGGGCCCAAACCCACACGACCAAGGAATGCCCAAACTACACAACCAAGGAAGGCTCACATACCTAAGATTATTGTAAGATGGGCCACACAACCAAGGAAGGCCCATGTATCTAAGAGTATTGTAAGATGGGCTACACGACCAAGGAAGACCCACGTATCTAAGAGTATTGTAAGATGGGCCCAAGCCCATAAGAAGTAGGATCCGCCATGATTACTACGAGCTGACATCCACATCACATAAGTTGGAAGATCAAGTGGGAGTCACAAAGATAACCACAAGCTGGTTGGAAGACCAAGAAGGACTCACAAAGATAACCACGAGCTCGTTAGAAGATCAAGTAGGACCCACAAAGATAGCCATGAGCTGACATCTTTATCTTATGGTCACGTCTCATGGAAGAGTTCTAGTTTGAGTTATGTTATCTTTTATTTATATTGAGTTATTTAATTATGATAGGACTTATCTTTAAGTGTTAGAGTTTGGGTGTAATTAGGACAAAGGTAGTTTAATTGTAATTAGACTCTACTATTTTTCTCTATTATAAATAGAGGTTCATGTACTCTGAATATATGAAGTCAATGAAGTATTTCTCTTTTCCATAAATTCAACAGAAAGTGTTTCACCTTTCATGTTTTAAATATCAGCCATTAAACTTAGAATTGAAACTACTATTGAACAAAAAAAAAAGAATATTTTGCCCGATTAGGTCAAAAACCATCTGAAGACAACAAGCCAGTGTAGCTCCCATGAATAACATGTTACGATATGTTAAAATGTATATTCAATGTAATTTATATTCATAATTGTTGTATAATTTGGGATATGTATATAGGGTTATTTGATTAGGCTTAATGGGATGAGGGGGTATTGTCTTGGGCCCATGGGCCATTTTGTAACAGGAAAACCTAAAGGATATATATTTAATGAAAGGGGAAAAATCTCCGACGGACAGAATTCTGGATTTCGTCGTGTGTTTCGTTTCGCTGTGAAACCAGAGAGCTACGCTCTCTCTTGTGGATGTTTGGACTGTTCCGTCAGTCCCTTGATCTTGTTTTGTCATGGTATCAGAGCTCTGAAGAATAACCCCGACGTATTTCTCGTCCGACGACCTGTGTTGTCCGACCAATTTTTTTTCTCTTCACTTCGGCATTGATTTCGTGCGCTGTTAGAAATACTTGTGGGGTGGTTTCGTTGCCGGACGAGTTACGGGAGTTCCGTTACCGGAAAGGGGCTTCTCGCCGGAAGGGGAAACGACCCGTAGAGGCTCTCGCCGGAAGGGGAAACAAAAGGGGTTGTCGGCAAGTATTTTCCGAACTTGGAAACGTTGTGGTTCCGTCGTCGGAACAGCTCCATCGGTGGTTTCGTTGCCGGAGAAGCTACAGCGCGACGGAGGTTCTCGGCAGAAACTCGCCGGAAGGGGGAACGAAGGTAAATTTTTTTTCTCCCGCGCGTTCGTTTCGGGTGATTATTTGGCATATGGTCATTTTGCAATTTTAAAATCTTTGGGGGCCGCTTTGCAATTTCTGAACTATTGGGGGCCTCTTTGAAATTTCTGAAAGATCGGGGGCCGCTATGAAATATATGCACGTTTGGGGGCCGCTTTGAAATTTATGAAAGTTTGGGGGCCGCTTTGCAATTTCTGGAAGCTTGGGGGGCCATTCTGGCATTTCTGAAAGTACGAGGCTGCTTTTCGAATTTCTGAAAGTTTGGGTGCCTAATTCGAATTTCTGTTAACCTGGGGGCAACTCTTGGATTTCTGTAAGTATAGGGGTCTATTTGCAATTTCTGAAAAGTGAGGGTTTACTTGGAATTTCTTATCTTGCGGGGGTGCATCAGGAATTTTGCTAGATTCAATTTTATCATGTCAGCAGATAAGTCCGATTTCGTTCCTATTCGGTTCACGGGTAAGAACTACGGTACTTGGGAATTTCAGTTCCGGTTATTTGTTCAGGGAAGAGGTTTATGGGGTCATATTGATGGGAGTGATCCGGCCCCTGGCGATGCTGACGCATTGTCAAAATGGATCATCATGGATGCTAGAGTCATGACTTGGATACTTGGATCTCTTGAGCCTCACCTAGTCCCAAATCTGAGGCCCTACAAAACTGCCGCAGATATGTGGAATTACCTCCACAAAGTTTATCGTCAAACCAGCACGGCCCGTCGATTTCAAGTTGAATATGAACTTGCAAATTTCACCCAAGGCAGTCGTTCGATTGAAGAATATTTCTCGGGCTTCCAAAATCTATGGGCTGACTACACTGACATTGTTTACGAGGATGTCCCTGCTGCTGCTCTCTCTGCTGTGCAAGCTGTCCATGACACCAGTAAACGGGATCAATTCTTGATGAAGCTTCGTCCCGAGTTTGAGATTGCTCGATCACATCTGATGAATCGTCATCCGGTGCCGTCCCTAGATGCCTGTTTGAGTGACCTTCTCCAGGAGGAGCAACGCCTTACTACTCAGGCTAGCATGACACCTCGCGTTTAGGATGATCTCTCGGCTCCTGTAGCTTATGTAGCACAAGGAAGGCCTCAGGGTCGGGACACCAGTTCTGTTCAGTGCTTCCATTGCAAGGCTTATGGTCACTTTGTTCGGGACTGCCCCAAGAAGTCGGTTCTATTCTGTAGCTACTGTAAGAAGCCGGGTCATCACATCACCGTTTGCCCTACACGACCTCCACGGAGGAAGCCTACCGCTTATCATGCATCCATTGGTACATCTAGTTCTACCACATTGCCACCTGCTGTTTCAGTCCCTATCATTCCTGTTCCACCAGCACCTGCCAATTCCACCACTCTCACTCCTGAAATGGTACAACAGATGATCATTTCTGCCTTTTCTACTTTTGGTATCTCAGGTAAACAGAACTTTTCTACTCACCCATGGTATTTTGATTCTGGTGCCTCTAACCACATGACCAACAATGTGGTATCTCTTTCGAATGTCCGAAAGTATGATGGCAATCTGCACATCAACACTGCTGATGGCAGCACTCTGCCTATCAGTGTTGTTGGTGATCTCTCTCCATCTTTAGCTGATGTCTTTGTGTCTCCTGACCTGTCGACAAACCTTTTGTCTGTTGGTCAATTGGTTGATAAAAACTGTAATGTTCAGTTTTCTCGCTTTGGCTGTGTTGTGCAGGATCAAGCGTCGGGGAAGGTGATCGCGAAGGGGCCTAAAGTGGGCAGGCTATTTCCACTTAAAGTCTTTCTATCCACTGTTATTCCACATTCTCCTGTACTTTCTTTTGCTTGTAATGTTGTTGGATCTGGCCCTAAGTTGTGGCATAGACGTCTAGGCCACCCAAACTCGGCTGTACTTCGTACATTATTTAAATCAGGTTTATTAGGCAATCAAGATTGTATGTCTTGTGACACGTCATTTGACTGTTCATCATGTAAACTTGGCAAAAGTAAAACTTTATCATTTCCGCATCATGCCTCGCATGCTTCCCACTGCTTTGACCTTATTCATAGTGATGTTTGGGGAATTGCTCCTGTTATCTCGCATGCACGCTTTAAGTACTTTGTCACCTTTATTGATGACTTTAGTCGATTTACCTGGGTCTACTTCCTACGAGCTAAGTCTGACGTTTTTGTCGTTTTTAAGAGGTTTCTTGCACTCATTGAAACCCAGTTCTCCGCTCACCTTAAAGTACTCCGCTCTGACTCTGGGGGCGAGTACATGTCGGCAGAATTTCAAGAATTTCTTCAAAACAAAGGCATTATCTCTCAACGTTCTTGTCCCTCGACACCCCAACAAAATGGTGTTGCTGAGTGCAAAAATCGTCACCTTCTTGATATGGTCCGCACCCTTCTCATTGAATCATCCGTTCCTCCTAGGTTTTGGTGTGAAGCTCTCTCTACCTCCGTCCATTTAATTAACCGCCTGCCCTCGCCTGTCTTGCATCATGTCTCTCCCTTTGTTAAATTATTCGGTTACTCTCCGTCCTACACAGCTCTTCGGACGTTCGGTTGTGTTTGTTTTGTGCATTTACCTGATCATGAACGACATAAACTTACAGCTCAATCCGTTATGTGTGCATTTCTTGGGTATGCCGGTGTTCAAAAGGGCTATGTTTGCTATGATCCTCAGGCACGTCGAGTCCGTGTTTCTCGGAATGTGGTCTTCTTTGAAAACCAATATTTCTTTCCATCTCAAGTTACACTTCCGTCTACCTCTTTGTCTAGTTTGCCGAGCTTTGATGAGCCTCAATCCACTGCTTCGCTGCCCTCTTCCCCTTCTGACCTAGCGCTTGCTCCTGATCCTCCCTCTACTTCTGCTCCCCTCCATCTTCGTCGATCCACACGTAGTTCTCACCCTCCTGACCGATATGGTTTTCCCTCCCCTGTATCTCTGGTAGCTACTTTGTCTTCTATTTCCATTCCTTCTGGATATAAACAGGCCATAGCACATGCGTGTTGGCAAAAGGCCATCCAAACTGAACTACAAGCGCTAGAGGAGAATCACACCTGGGACATTGTGGCTTGCCCTCCCACTATTCGACCTCTTGGAAGTAAGTGGGTCTTCTCTGTCAAGCTGCGTTCCGATGGATCATTGGATCGGTACAAAGCCCGCCTTGTGGACCTGGGGAACAGGCAGGAATATGGGATTGATTATGAGGAAACTTTTGCCCCAGTTGCCAAGATGACCACAGTCCGTACTATCTTAGCCATTGCAGCCTCTCAATCTTGGCCATTGCATCAGATGGATGTGAAGAATGCTTTTCTCCACGGTGATCTGCAGGAAGATGTCTATATGAAGCTTCCCTCGGGTGTGTCTACATCCTCTCCCGATCACGTATGCAAGCTACGACGTCCTTTGTATGGGCTTAAACAAGCCCCTCGGGCTTGGTTTGAGAAATTCCGTAGCACTCTTATTCTCCACCGGTTTACCCAGAGTCAGTATGATTCCTCCCTCTTTTATCATAAGTCTGTTGCAGGCATGGTCATTCTCTTGGTTTATGTGGATGACATCATCATTACTGGCACTGACTCTGGACTGATTTCCACGCTTCAGAAGGTGTTGCATGCCACTTTTCATATGAAGGATCTTGGACGCCTCACCTACTTCTTAGGGTTGGAGGTCCATCACACACTTAAAGGTATTTTCTTAAACCAACATAAGTATATTCAAGATCTTATCACACTCGCTGGGTTGGAGGACACATCTTCGGTGGCTACCCCTATGGAGGTCAATGTCAAATATCGGAAAGATGAAGGGACTCTCCTTGATGATCCGACTATCTATCGACGTCTAGTCGGGAGTCTCATCTACTTGACTACTACTCGCCCGGACATTTCCTATGCTGTTCATAAGGTCAGTCAGTTTATGGCATCTCCTCGACATCTTCATCTTGCGGCCGTTCAGCGCATCATCCGCTATCTGCGCGGCTCCCCTGCTCGTGGTTTATTCTTTCCTACTGGCTCTGCGCTACATCTGGTTGCCTACAGTGATGCTGATTGGGCAGGGTGCCCCGATACCCGTCGATCTACTACAGGCTGGTGTATGTTTTTAGGCGATGCACTAATTTCTTGGAAATGTAAGAAACAAGATCGAGTGTCCAAGTCATCTACCGAGGCCGAGTATCGTGCTATGTCTACTGCGTGTTCGGAAGTTATTTGGCTCCGTGGTCTTCTTGCTGAGCTCCAGTTTTCTCAACCCTCCTCTACACCGCTTCATGCAGATAATACAAGTGCTATACAGATTGCAGCCAATCCGGTTTTTCATGAGCGTACCAAGCATATTGAGGTTGACTGTCACTCCATCCGTGATACTTTGGAGCGCCGGGTAATATCTCTACCGTACATTTCTTCGGATCTTCAAGTGGCCGATGTCTTCACCAAAGCATTGTCTCAATCCCGACATAATTTTTTGGTTGGCAAATTGTTGCTGGTTGACTCACCATCATCAATTTGAGGGGGGATGTTACGATATGTTAAAATGTATATTCAATGTAATTTATATTCATAATTGTTGTATAATTTGGGATATGTATATAGGGTTATTTGATTAGGCTTAATGGGATGAGGGGGTATTGTCTTGGGCCCATGGGCCATTTTGTAACAGGAAAACCTAAAGGATATATATTTAATGAAAGGGGAAAAATCTCCGACGGACAGAATTCTGGATTTCGTCGTGTGTTTCGTTTCGCTGTGAAACCAGAGAGCTACGCTCTCTCTTGTGGATGTTTGGACTGTTCCGTCAGTCCCTTGATCTTGTTTTGTCATAACAATGTTGGCTCACTTGGTTTAGAAATCGAATTCGATCTCAGGCAATGGTACCAGGTCAAGAGCTCTCAACCGCATGTCAATCCAACACACAAGTTTGGATTTAATGTGTCAATCCGCTTCATTGTTTTCGATTCGTGTTGAAAGTTTGCTATCGGGTCCAGATCAGACACGCAACTTTGACGTGTGATATGCAAATAGATCCAGTCCAACTCACCTATTTGGTTTGGTTTGGTTTGGGTTTTTATCAATTTTGGACCTAAACTCGTCCAAACTTTGTTCAATAGAAAACCAATCTAGTTCACCTTATTTTCTTATGATTTTTACCAAATCTACTTCGCTTATTTAATAAACAATCAAATATATATTATTTTAAATACAAGGACATATTGAGAATAGAGTTATATCTTGAATTAATATAAAGATATTTTATGTTATGATACTAAGAACATAAGTTATGTGATAGACACGATATTATATCACATACTTTATAAATATAATATAAATATATACATATATATACACACATATAAATAATATGTATTCATTATCCCACTTTCATTATTATTTTGTTTTATCTCTTCCATTTATATCACCATCTATTTGTTTCATTTACTTGTATAAATCACATTTTCATAGTATAGAGACACTTGTTGTCACCCACATATAACCAAACATTCCTCCATACAAAACATGCCATATTATTTTGCCATCAAAGAGGTCAAGTACAAGAAGTTCCCCTTCACAAGATGGGGGTTCTGTTTAATTATATTTTTCTCTCAACCCAATTCGAACTGAGGAGGATGTAAAGAGAGAAATAACAGGTAATTTTTGGAATAAACTTAGCTATTAAATTGAAAAAATCAATGATAAATTAATAAAGATTGATTTGTTTTGATTGCAAAAATTAAGATAAAATATCTTGATTTACGTTAATTATGCAAATCAGGTGACTCGTTGCAAAACAAAGCAATTGAGAATCCTTGGTTAAGATTCAAAATTATTTCCCTTTTAGACTATAAATATTAAATTGATATGTACTTAATGTAATACTCAGTTACATTCAATAAAATAAATATTTTTTTCTTTTTGTCTATATTTTAGATTTCCGATGTTGAACACATAAAATTTCTTGGTGTTTTTATTTTTATTTTTAGAGTATTCAATTTCATTTTAGCATAGATTTTTTTTCCAATCACTCACATTAAAGTGTCTTATTTGTACACTAAAAAATAGTTTTGCTTATCTGGGGACGTTTCATGCCGCCTTGGGAAATCAAAATGATTGACATTTTTCCTTTAATTAATTTTTCACTTGGAACTTTTCCTGCAGGAAAACTATCGTATGTCCAATTTTCTTGCATTTGTGCCACCATAAGAAATATACAAAAATTAGTTATGGTGTATGTCATGTTTACATTAAAAAAAAATTATAACGATAAAATAAGAGGTAAGTGATTAAGAATCACTATTGTACTTCTTAGCTTATTTTTCCTATAGTTTCTTATTTGAGCAATAGGAAACTCATTTTCGTATTCTTTTTAATCAACATTATCTTTAAAACAAGAGAAATTAAGAAGAATCGAGAAAAAAATTGTACTCAATAAAAATGGCACAAACACTAAAATAGTGTATTTTTTCAGTAGGAAAAGTTTACCGTGAAAAATTAATTAAAGAAAAAATGACAATCATTTTGTTTTCCCAAGGTGGCATGAAAAGTCCCCAAATAAGCCAAACTATTTGTAGTGTACAAATAAGACACAATACTGTGATTGATCGGAAAGAATCTACCCTATAATAAAATTGAAAGAGTCTTTACCTTATGCTTAGATTTAGAGCTAGCAAATCTGAACTATGTTCATTGTGCATCAAGACTCAAACATGAGAGTGAAGGGATGAACCTTTTCCCCTCTTAATTTGTTCTTTATATGAACCATCCCGCTCTTCCCCTAACTTTGACCGATCAATTGTACATGTGTACAGTCAAATGTGACACATAAACTTTGATTGATTACGTGTCACCACATCATTAGTATTGTGTGAGTAAATAGGCACAACGACTACCACATCACTATTCTGACACGCCACCTGCCAGGTAAGATACCATGTCACCATTCTGACACATCATCTGTCATATAAGATGCCACATCACCATTCCGACACATCATCTGTCAAGTAAGATGCCATGTCACCATTCTTACATATCATCTGTCAGGTAAGTCACCATTCCGACACAGTCTGCCAGGTAATTTCATAAGAGAAATATGATTTTTTTTTCCTATGGCAACACAAATGGTTAATTTATTTAAGGGCTTTTTACCAAATTACCTATTTTAAAAATTTTATTTCAATAAATGACGTCACTTTTAACTTATTTTGAAAAATACCCAACTTTGACCGGTCCACTATACATGTGTACGGTCAAAAGTGACACATAAGCTTTGAACTTATTCCGACACATTCTGCCATGTAATTTCGTAAGAGAAATGGGAAAAGACAAATGAAAAAATGAAAAAAGTGATAAACACAATAAAATGGGTGTTATTTTTATAAAAAATCATTAAAAGTTAAAAAGAGAGATTTTTCTTTCATTTTGTTCTTCCACAAACTGTTAAAAAAAATCCATAATCCTCTTCTATGAGGCACACAACTCAGCCTCGTTTCTATATTGCTGCTGCACCTTCTCCCCCTTCTTCCTAGCAAAGAGCATCTCCATCTCCTCCAGATGCCTGCCTTTAGTTTCAGGCAGAAAGAAGAAGAAAAACAGCCAAGCCAGAGCAGCAATGCCAGCAAACAAGAAGAAGCTCCCACCAATGGTGATAGCCTGGTACAGAGATATGAAGCTGGTCGATAGGGTAGCGTTCATGATCCTGTTCACAGCCACTCCAATGCTAGCCCCTTGTGCCCTCAATCTCAGTGGCCAGATCTCAGAGGTGTAAATCCATGTCACAGGCCCCAGCCCCATGGAGAAGAAGGCTATGTAGGTGAAAACAGACGCTATCGAAACCACAAACGCCCACATCACGGTGTCATGGGAGTGCTGAACCACGGTCAGTCCAGTTCCTAATGCGAGTAGGGATATCAGAGCTCCGGTAGTGCTTATTAGCAGCAATGCCTTCCTGCCGATCTTGTCTGCAAAAAACGTGGCCACCAGGATGAAGACGGTCTTCGTGATGCCCACCCCCACTGTGGCGATTAGTAAGTTGTTCTTGCCGTGAACGCCTGCGCCTTGGAAGATTCTAGGGCTGTAGAGGACGACAGCTTCGATTCCCACAGCGTGCTGGAGGAAGTGGATTCCTACTGTGGCTATCAGGATTCGTTTCACCGAGCGTGAAGGTCTGATGAGAAGCTCCTTCCAGACGCCTTCGCCTTTGGCTTGTTTGGATGGTTTTACGAACTCGTCTTGGCAGTTCTCGTCTATGCCTGCGGCGACTTTGATGTCTCTGAGACGGCTTTCCGCTTCTTGTTCGCTGTTGGAGACTCTGAGTAAAACCTTCTTTGCCTGACCCACGCGGCCTTGCATCACCAGCCAGCGCGGAGACTCAGGCATGGCGATGACCGCCACCGCGAGGGCGAAAGAAGGGAACGCGCCGATGCCCAGCATGGTTCTCCACCCGTACTTTAATGGCAGCTTGGCGAAGAGGTAATTGGCGACGTAACCCAGTAAGATCCCGACGCTGATGTTGATTTCGTTAAGGGAAGTCAGTTGACCACGGAAGGACGGGGAGGAGAGCTCGGCGGAATAGACGGGGGAGATCATGAGTGCAAAGCCTACTCCGATGCCAGCGACGCACCGGCCGAAGAGCAGCATAGGGTAAGTCGGAGCCAGACCCATGAGGATTGAGCCAGAGAAGAAGATGACGGAGGCGACGCAGATGGTGTATCGTCTGCCGATCCAGTCGGAGGTTCTCCCAGCAACCAGAGACCCAGCGAAAGCACAGAAGTTTAGAATTCCGGCGAGGACTTCCAGTTGGACGTCTGTTATTTTGATGTCTTCTTTGATGAAGATCATCGCCCCGCTCATCACCCCAGTATCTGCACAAAACCCAGAACGATATTTCACAACGGAACCAGAAGAAATCAAAAGAAAACTGAATAGAGAACTCATGTCTCCCGTCTCCAACAACATGCGACTAAGGAGATTCAAGGAGAAGAATTAAAATTACCGTAGCCCATCAACAGAGCGATCAAGGAGGACATGATAACGCAAGCAAAAGCATACTTGTTCCTCTTTTCCTTCTCCTTTATCTCCATTAGAACCAGACGATTGTCAACTGGAGCCACCGGACCTTGATATGTCTCTACTGAATCCGGACGATGGTCATGATCCGGAGTAGGACCATCATCAACTCTCGCCACTACTTCTCTGATCTGATCCGAAGTAGAACCATCATCAACTCTCTCCACTACTCTGATGTGATCCGGAGCAGGACCCTCATCAATCCTCTCCACTACTTCTTCTCTGATCTGATCAACTCTCTCCACCGCCGCTCTGGTCTCCATTTCAGCCACCATTCTCTCGCTACATGTTCACCCAGCGATGGAATTTATACGGAATGATCACAAAACCACCCTAATCCTCCTCAGATTTGCGGAACGAAAAGCTGCTATAATAAAGACTAATTTTTTTATCCGGTCGAATTTGTCGTTATCTCAAAACAGTTGGAAGCTAGTGCCTTTCCGTGAGAAGCTCATCAGACGAGAAGAGAATGAGATTATTCTCTTTGCATCAATTATTTGAAAAAAAAAAATCTGTTTTATTTATTAATAAATAAATAAATAAAATAAGCATAAAATTAATTAAAGAGTGATTTTTGTCCTCATAATTATAATTTTTTAAGTTTTATATTCCCGACGTAACTTTTATTTACATTGTCCAACAACGCTTCTAATCCTCATCTCACAGTAAATACCTCTCTCCCCACCAGATCCTGCGGGATAATTCCCAGTTTCAACCAAATCAAGCCTAACTTCATCAAATGGTCCGACGCGGAACCAGGCAGCATAGGCAATCTTGACCATCCAATGGAAGATCTCCATAATAGCTTTGAAAATCTGTAAAGAGAGTGGAATCGGGTAAGCTTTTCGATTTTTAGTATATTTCCAGACCTCCCGGGGTTAGTTTTGATAAGCTTCGTGCAACTGCAAAATCTGTTGTTCTTGAGATAAGGTTAGATTAATTTGACTCATCTTTGGAAAGAGAATCAAGCCAGCTGCTGCTGCTGCTGCAATTCTGCCAGACAGGGAAATTTGAATGGAAATGTCGGTAGGATTGAAGAGATCGCGAAGATACTGGACCGAACCCTACTTTCAGATTTTAGGTTATAAAATATACCGTCTGATTCCAGGGTTGCTTGATAGTCTATAACACAGTTGGCTTTCCGACCGCGGTTGCAGGACGAAAAGATGGAATTGGCTGAGAGGTAGGTCTATCAGTTCTATACTGTTTGGTTATCCTGAAATCCGATATGGATTTGCCGATATATTTCTGTCAATCCGATATGTATGGAATGAGAAGAACTGCAAGGCTGGCCAGTTTTGCACTAGTGAATCACTTTAATATCTTTAAGGGAAGAGAAAAAGAACAGGAAAAAGGGAGAAGATCACAGAGTATAACTTATGGCAGAGTCTGACTCAGAAGGGAACCCAAATTAAATGAGCGAATGAGTCTGACTCAGAAGTTCTACCAATTCTTCTGCACCTGATTCAGATCATGAGTCTACAATCTGCTCATTTTCTAGTCTACCTGATATAAGAGAGCAATCAACAACGCTAAAACAAGTAAAGCATCTTTCACCACAAACCTAGCTTTAAGACAAGACAAGTTTAGCCTCTTCCTGTCTGCAACATCTATTTCTATTTTCAGATTTCAATGAACATAGTGGTCAGGTATATCTTGTCTAGCACATCTTCATTTAAGCCACCCAAAGCATGATTAAGTTGTCTTCCCTCAGAGGAGCCAGATCAATTAGATGATTAAAAGCTCTGTGCCACTAAACTCGCATAGAGATCGCGAGTGACACCTATGGCAGTGAGACTACTAGTTGTTTAAACACAGCAGTTCTGCTCCTAATATTCAAAACATTGAATAATCTCCAGCTTTGCTAAGGATCCATTTTTTTCCCCGCTGAAGCCCACTAATGTGGAACAGCACCGACGGAATACTCAACCTCCTACAATTGGGAAAGAAAGAACATAGAAGTCAGACATGGGATAACAGAGAAAACTAAATGATCGTGTCACATGATAAAACAATTCATCAAATATGATGAGAAAAAAAAATTATAAGAACTGCTAGAGCTGACCAAAGCAAAAGGACAAGGTATCTGATGGAGCAAGTTTGACAATGACTAAAGAAAGTATTGATTTTCTAGTTCAAAATACGGACTTATAACGAAGACAAGATGATGTTAGACCAAGGAGAAGAAACATTAACCATCAGGAACAAGAAATGCCTTTATGTTTAACGTATTAGGATCTAGGAACCTGCTCAAGTTTCTTTGTAATGAGATTTTTTTATTTTATTTTTTGTACTAGTAGAAAATGACTGTCTTCTCTTTATATTCTTCCTACAGAAGCTACACATGGATAAAGATTAGTAAATGTTATAACAGGAAAAATATGTTTTACCGGAGCTGGAGGTAGGGACGAAACCCAGTCCGATGGATGAGTGGGAAGAAGCCCCAGGGTATTCAACTGCCACAAGCAAAAGGAAAAGCATGAGATAAGAAGAAGAAAAGTAGCAAATCAAGACAATATGGATCTCTTCAAAAGAAAGAAGAACAACAGATGAGCTTGTATTAGTGCTACATGAACAAGGGGTCAAAATTATCTGTTGTTTTGTTTAAACAAAGAAACATCTGATTCGAAAAGCATTTAAAAGCATAATACAAATGGCTAACCTTCCAAACACCCAATGCCAGCCCTGCCAAATTTAAAGCTATGAAGAGCAACTTGGGTGAGAGAGTATCTACTCTTGGACCCTTGTATGGCTCAAAAACTGTAAAATTTTCATTGTCAATAGCATGAATGCTTTGATCGATTGGAGAGCTTATAGAAAAAGTGAAAACATCAAAGCCAATTACCAGCTACAGAATAGATGAAAATCCCAGAATGTTCAGACCATACATCTACCAATCACATACTAACTGATAACATCAAAACCCATAAGGCAAAAATAACCATAATTCATTGAATCCCTGAGCCATTTATAGTATTGAGAAATAAGTATTTCATGCACATCTTCCAATTTGTACACAACATAAGGCCTATGACAAAAATATGGAAGTGGAACCTGCCTCTCATACCAAATTGACTCGTCGGCCAGTGGTCACAGGCCCTTACAGAGCAAGCTATTAAAAAAGTTGTCCTCACTTCTCGAGTTATGTTAGCATTCAAGAAATTGTGCTTATTTTTGTAAGTATTAAAGATCCTGGAACATAGTCTGTGAGACCATCAAACTACTGTGGTAGCTTTAGCCATAAATCACCATAAAAAGGTGTGAGACAATGACTGTATCTCCACATATTTCCGCCACTTTTTTTCTTTTTTGCTTCAGATGAGTACTATAAGAATAATTAACTAAATGCATGACTAGTTCAATATTAGAGAAGAACAAAAAATCATAGCCAATGTAATAATCTGACCTTAAAGTGGTTAGTTAACTTCTTTGTACCAAGAAATAAAAATGTCCTCTAATTATGACTGACTTTGTCGCATCTCAGAGTGCAGACGATTTTTCACCTCTTCTGAAAACGGCTACAGACGTATTGGAGAAGAGGTGGAAGAATAACTCCTCAACACATTATACAAACCAAGAACAAGCTAATAAAAAAAAAAAAAAACCACTTGAAAGAAAAAGAAGAAGGTGCACCTGACTGTGAGTGACATAGAAAGATGTGGGCTACAGGCAAAAGTACAAGAAGAGAAGTAAGAAAATATAGTAAATTGGTTCAGAACACTCAAGTTTGTGATGTTGATCAAAAACCATACACTGCACCTAAGCCTGGTGAGACTTGAACCCAAGAACTTACACTAGATAGCCCCACAAGTTGTTCTAAAGCATTCAATCGGCAAATGTGGAATGGTACTTTTTTTTTTTTTTTTTTTTTGATAAAGATGCAATTCATTAAAAAGGCAAAAAATTACAAAAAGATAGGGAGCAAATCCCTAACAACAAGATGTTGAAGATATGCTCCCTGTTTGGCAAGCACATCTGTTGCCGAATTTGCAGATCTCGGAATGTGAGACCAAATACAAGAAAATAATGTGGTAATCTCTAAAATCTCTTGGAAAATTTCCCAATGCCTCCATGGCGGAAAGGAAGTGTCATGGCCCCATCCAATGACTACCTTGGAATCCCCTTCAATGTAGAATGGTACTTTCACACAGAAAGAGATGTTTTACTAAGTATTTTGATTTGTATAACTAATAGAATGTTAAAAATACTACATCTGAAGACAACATATAACAAGAGTTCATATAGCCAATGTAACAAGAACATAAGCAAGAGCCAAGAGTCATACCCTTGCCAACACTTTGAAGGGCACTTATAGGCTGCCAAAGAGCTGAGAATGTGATACCAATGCTAAATAAATGGACAGTGCTCCCAGCCATCCACATCATGAAACCCAGCATCAACAAATTCTTGAACGGGGCTTGAGCCACTTCCCAAGCTTTCTTCTCATGCAAAGATGAACTTAAATCAACAACTTCTACCATATCTTCCCACAAAGTACATTCATCGAAAGTGTGAGACTAATACGAAGCTAAAATGGGTTATTTATCCATATAAAGAAAAACCCAAAACATAACTCATAATCAAAGATACCTGTGCTTTCCAGGCCGCCTCATGTTCCTTCTTCTGTCGGCTAACCGTTGAATCGTCCTGCCAGATGAAAATAAAGTTCACACAGAAACATTAACCCAACATCTAGGCACCTACGACGATTGAAAGTCAAGAATCGGAAACGACTCCTATTATCTGGAATTCTAGCACGAACTCAAAGTTTTTCTGAAAGAAAAAAAAAGTAATAAAAAACCTGCTCCTGTGAAGCTCGGTCGAAGCCTATCGGGTCTCGAATCTCTCGAGAAGCAGAACTTTCAGTGAAATCCATTTCCCATTTTCGAACGGAGCCCTTTCCCTTCTCCATTGCTGTAAAAACGAGAGGCCCAATGGAATTTACTCGTTCTAGACTTTTTGGTCGTTGATTTTACATAAGAAAATAAAATAAAATAAATCATAGAACATACACAGTTATATACCGTATAACTCAAAAGTTAAAACTGCAAATTCATTTAAATTTTCAGAGCCAACAAATCATCCCTATGCTCCTTCTCCTACTTGTAATTATCTTGTAAAGCATAGGATGAATGTTTTTTTTTTCTTTTCCTTTATTGTTTCTTCACCCCCTTCTCTTATTTCCTATTATAAAACAGGCTAAGAAATGAGTCCCACACAGGAGATTTAATTTAAAGGAGTTTTAGTCATGTCGGTTTTTTATTGATGTTCAATTGTTTAATTTTGTTATGACATTTTTTAATGTCCGACCTTAGTGTCAATGCACTCGAACGAGGTTGCGAGGCACCGATCAAAAGCAATTAAAAGAGAATTCACAACAAAAATAGTATTAATAAAACCACCCCCTAACCCTATAGAGCAGAGATATTTGACAGTAAGAATTCGTATACGTTAAAATTAGCTAATTAGTTGAATTTTTCATAAGAATAAGACTCCTCTGAATTACTCTTCTGTTTTGGTGATTCTTGTTGTAAATCGGTATAAAAATATAACTTTAAATTAATACAAAATCGTGATTCAGTTCAATCAACAATAGTCTCTTATTCCGAATGCAGTGGCGAGTCGAAAAACCATGATTATAGTAGATTATTATAAGCATTATATAACGTGAAAGTTGTAACATGAATACTTGTAAATAAAATTAGAAAATCCTAAATATATGGCTTTTTAGGGAATTTTCATCCGAAATCATTTTTGCCCAAATAAAATTACACCTGGAAGTCTTCGAGGTCAGCAGCTTTTCAGCGCGAGTCAACAAGTCAAAACACGAGTGAAAGACTCCGCTATCGTCCGCTTCGTCAGCCAGAGTCAACAAATCAAAACGCGTAGCCACATCCGATGCCGTCCGACCTTGTCGGCTAGCGAGCGGCCATTCCGCTGACGTGGTCAGTCGGAGAGCATCGTCGCGTCCGCCGTATGGAATATTCAACATAAGCTTCACGTGTACTCTAGTGGCTGTTAATTTTCTTCGGAATCCGTCGGCGTACGGCATTGTTGGGTCAAACGTGATGTTAGCTTTCTCGACCCGGATTTCCCGCGCGAGCATGCGTAGCTCGCAATTCTGTCGGGTTCTTTTTGAATTAACTGATATAATAAAGAAATCGATTGAAATGACTGCGGTGCAGGCGCAGATTCCAGTCCGAGCTTCCCCACTGCCGGCTTCTCTTCCTCTTCTTCTTCAGGATCCTGCTTTCCTTCTCCGTTAAAAAAAAATCCATAAGAAACTCCAGTGTTTCATTCTCTTCTAGCTTTCTACATGGAGAAGGATTCGGGCTTTTACAGTCTGTAGCAAGGGAAGAGAGAAACGGAGGGAGGGAGAGATGGCGAAGCGGTTGAAGCAGAAGATATCCAAAGTGTTCCCGTCTTTCCAATCTTGCCGATCCAAGGGCCCGTCGTCTCTGCCGGAAAATCCAGTGCCAGTATCTGTGTTCTGTCTCTCTACGGCGAACCCCAAAGCTATGGAAACGGTCTTCCCTGTTGCAGCCAACTCGCGTCGTTCATTTCGCAAGTTGTCAACCGCTGTTGTTTCCATCGGCGGCGGTAGTCGGAGCACCAGGCCTTCGCGCCGGGGGGCGCTTGCGGACGACGAGAGGTCGGCAAATGAAGGATCCGAATACCGATGCAATCGGGAGGAGAAATGGCATGTTGTTGAGCCTCGGAGGAAGATTGATTATACTGATAACGACGATAAAACGGAGTGGTCGATTGAGGAAGAGATCAGTAGGAGGAGGAGGAAGAAGACGAAGCCGAGGAGAAGGAAGAAGTCTTCCCGAGTCAGGACCCGGTTCTGTACATCTTCGGCTGATAGTGGCTGGTTTAGCAGCGAGGAGAGAGACGCCTCGGGTGGGGAAAGACGTAATCTCGACGACTACGATGACGAGACAGAGACGCTGTTTTCCACGGATTCGTCTCAGGATTACAACCCGGTGCTGAAGCCGATCCGCGAGGCGCAGCTCGCTCAGAAAGGAAAACCCATCACGCGAGTGAAGATGGGAAGGCGACGGAGCGGCGGGAGATCAAAATTGGCGACACCCACGTGGCCAGCTTCGCCGGATACGGACGCGCCCGGTAGATGCTCTGTTTTCCGTTGTTGGATCCCCTGCAGCATGGACGGGAAGGTGAAGGAGAGCTTTGCGGTGGTGAAACGGTCGGAGGACCCGTACGAGGATTTCCGTAGGTCGATGCTGGAGATGATACTGGAAAAGCAGATGTTCAACGCCGACGATCTGGTGCAGCTCCTCCCTTGCTTTCTGTCGTTGAACGCCGAGGTCCATCATGGAGCTATTGTCGAAGCCTTCTCTGATATTTGGGAGATTTTTTTCTGCAAATCTCCCAAATTATCCGTTTCAGGCGCTTGTTGACGATCATGAGAACGACTACTATAAAATAACTCTTCCTCTTTTTCCTTCTGATCTTCGATCGCTCATTGTCTCTGGCGTTGTTCAGTTCCTCGAGGCTAAAAAGAAAACAAAAAGGAAGAAATCGAATTACTGGAATACTTTCGGAAATAACTCCATCTAGTTTTTTACTCGTCCTTTTTAATTCGTTAAACCCATATCAGCTTCGGAATCAAACTGAAGAGGAGCCCAAGCAGAAGTCAGTGCGAGGAACTGCTGATCACAAAATGCATTTGGGATTTAAAAATTTGAACATTGGATCATGACCCAGAACCAGAATTTCCATTGGAATCGTTCTAAATTTATTTCTGGCCGCGCCACTCAAATTCTCGGAATGGAAGTTCAGCAAGCTTAGAGAGGCAGAAAGTGACTTTAGAACGAATTGAGGAACTGATGCGCTTTCGATTGTCCGCAATCCACGGAAGTGATTCTGTCCAGCAATTCGGGAATCGGAATTGACATTACATAATGAGAAGCCGTTTCCACTTTCCTTCCCGCTCCCTGTTAACCAGTAAGAAAAAGCAACAGGGAAGACGGAAAAGTTTTCACAAAACAAGGCTCGTCTCCACAGTCTGCCACTGATCTACATTTTTGCTCTGTTATAGAGCAGATTCGCATTGCTTCCCCTGCAAGAGGCAATTTCGTGCTGCTTGATCCTCTTGTCGAGTCGATGTGCGACTGGGGAAGAGACACATCCAGCCCACAGATTTATTTTCTTTACTCCTTTTCACTGTTTGTTGTTTACCCGACTACAGAAACTCCAGCTACGCAACCCAGAAGCAGAAGCTCAGGTATTCGGATCTGGGTATAGCAAGAAAATTCGAGTGAAATCAGCAAAAACTTGAAGGAACGCGATTAAGAGATAAAATCTTATTAGTTGCTCATTAGGAAATTACATGAAAAATTAAGGCCCTTGGTGCCTAACACAGGAAATACATTTCTAGTAGAAATGAGTTTCTAGGTACCATTAGTTACTCATGTTTACGGGAAATACCTGAAATTTTTTATCAAAAAAATCATATAATTTTCCGGTAAGATTTTCTAGCCAAGATAGGCCAGAATACCACATGGAATTGTTTTTAATAAGTAATTGATAATTAATGTTTAATGTTTTCGGCACAAGGTAATTTTTCATGGTAATTTTGTATTTAATATTGTTTTACTGAAAATTTATTGGATAAGTATGGTAATGTACGAGATTGATTGTTAATTTTTATTTATTTATATAGCAAATATAGTAACAAGTCCATTTAATTTCCTTACAAAATTTTATGTAATTTCCTAGTAAAATACTAATACTCGTGCTGAAAATATTACAACAACAATTGTCAAATACTTATTCAACATTTTTCATACGTTTTTTTTAGCCTTATTTGTTGAAAAATCTTACTTGGGAAATTATATGATTTTCTTGATAAATATTTTCAGCTGAAAAAGTATTTACATGAAATATGAGACACTAATGATCCCTAAAAATATATTTTGACTACAAATGTTTTTCAAATGATTCACTTAAAAAAAATAAAAAAATAAGAGGAAAAAAATTTGCATTGAAACGATTACAAATTACAAGGCTTATTGAACTTCCTCCTACTTCTACTAAATATCCTATGTGGGACTGTAATCTTAGTTCTCTATGTGAGAATTTTATCAATCATCATATGTAGGACTTCTTTATGTCTCATGTGAAATTTTTTAGATAGAGGCTCATGTAAAATCACATGTTCTGATACCATATTTAAGTTGGGTTTAATTTTATCGTAAATATCTTACTAAAATTTCTAGATGTTATAGACGAAATATTTTTTTAATGAATCCGACTAGCTTTTTTGCACAAATCGGACATTCCTAGCTTAGGCACATTTAATAACCGATATATATATATATATGTTGTTAAGTAATAGTTTAATTTTTTTATAAATACTCATGTTTATAATAACAATGGTATGAATTTTTTAAGTGATATTATTGTGGTATTTCTCATAAGTAAATTTATATTATGAATATAAAAAATATATATTTTTAAATAATAAAATCTTAAAAATAGAGAAAATGCATTAAATTTTTTATTCATTAAACTAAATTTCTAATGATTAACTAACCAAATTCAGGATTCGGATATGGATCCAAATTCTCTTCAATTATATCCGATTAAGATCCGAATGTGCACCCGACTCACTTATTTGCACGAATCGGACATTCCTAGGTTAGACACATTTAATAAATCGAACATATATATATATATATATATGTTGTTAAGTAATAGTTTATTTTTTTATAAATACTCGTGTTTATAATAACAATGGAATGAAATTTTTTAGTGATATTATTGTGGTATTTCTCATAGGCATTTTATATTATGAATATAAAAAATAAGAATTTAAAATAATAAATCTTAAAAATAGAGAAAATGCATTAAATTTTCTATTGATCAAACTAAATTTCTAATGATTAGAAACTCTAGCTCTTGTCCATTTATTCACAAACCAAATTCCGGATCCGGATCCGGATCCAATTTCGCTTCAATTAGATCCGATTAAGATCCGGATGTGCACCCGAGTTACGCTTTCGTTAGCTGAGCCACTCGTAAGTCGTACCTCCATCTGACATATTCTTTCCCGCCAATATTTTGGCGCCAGATCTTCTTGTATCTGCTTGTTATTTCTTACGCTCGCATTGCCCCTACATTATTCCTCCGCAAACCGCAGACAGTGATGATCCTTTGAATCATAGGTGAGTTTAATCCAATCCCATCTTTACGCTCATAAGGAATTCTAATCTTATCCTGTCGCATATTGTTCCTCTTGTTGAAACTTAGCGAGGTTGTCTCCCGATCTGTTCTAGTGCGTTGTTTGTAAAAATTGGTCTGCTTCTGTTTTATGCTTTATTTATTTATTTATTTTTTTTTTCTGGTGCGATTGCTTCTTTCTTCGTGCATGTCAAAGGGGCGGTAGGGTTTCTTCTTGTTGTGTTTGCTATTGTAGGAGTATGTTAGTTGATTATCTTTCTATAAAAAATTGAAGGGGACATTTTGTTATGTTAGCGCTGCTTAGCAAGTTCGTTGTACTAAGGATTTAAGTTTTTCTTTTATCATGCCTCAAGTCAATCAGAAGGATGAAATCTGCACCATTATATATTGTAACCACAGCTCTAGTAGCGAATTTCCTTAGAGCGAGGTACCCAGATATTGCATAATGGGATTAAGTTCAAGATGTTAGTTTCGGAAGCTAGGGAGTGGTGCGTAATGTTGACAATTATTGTGTGAAGACATGTAATTCGTATCTTATTTTCAGACGGTTCTTCATTACCATCTCATTGAAGGGTCTCTTTTCACGTTTAAAGCAGTAATTGATTAAAGACATTTGCAGATGCTGCCTATATGAAAATCATTATTTGGGTCCAGGATCATATATCTAATTGTTAACATTGAAACACCACAAAAGCTGTACATATGACATTCCTTTTTACACTCTTAGAACGTAACTTTAAGAGCTAGTATGTGTGAACGGAATACTTGACATCCTTTCTATGGCCCTTTTCATATCCTGAGTCTTTAACATTCCTGGGAGTGGAGTCCAATGGGTGTACCTGTACTTTTAAGGATCAGCTTCAGTTTTATATTTCTGTGCAAGTAAAAGTTCCTGCCTTTAGATTTTCTGCAATTATAAAAAGCCCACGCGGTCTGACATTATGTATATCTCTGTGTATATCTCACTATTTACGGACAGCACAAGTTTCTTATGTATCTATTTACATCGGTAACTTCTATCAGAAGGATCCATTTGACTTAAAAAAAAGAATAGCCTTTATATTTTAGCTTTTGAGATATTGCTACACAAATTTCATGTTATGTTTAGCTTTTTCATGTGGCAACTACAGCTCAGAAGGTTATCCGAACGGTGTTATTATTTTCTTACTGATTAGCTTTTGTTGAAGCTGCATAGCAATTTAGTTCATTATTCGTTGTGAGGAATAACGAGCTTCTTCTTTTTGCTATTTTCCTTCTCCATTTCACTTAACGAAGAAACCATCTCTTTAATTGTCCTGTAGATGGGCTAGTGCAAAATTGTTGATGGGATAACTATGGAGTGCCTGATTCTTTGAAATAGCAAATAGTTATTTTATGTTAAGAATACTCATACATGCTTTTTTCATTTACAGTTAGTTATGAAATTCAGAATAAGACTCTCATGATTCTATCCAGCCACATTGTCCACAATCACGACCTCACTGTAGGAGGATTGTTTTGTTTGGTGCAGGTTGAGTTTCACAGAGTAAACTTCCCAACAATCTGAAGAAATTGATAATACAGGTGGTTTTTTTTTTGCTCCAATTCCATGAGTTTCAGCTCTGTGCATTTTATTCATACTATTAAAGGGATGATGGTGGTGAAACTCCTTAACACAGATTTACTTGGAAGACCAACCAAGGTGTTTAAAGAAATCGATAGTCTATACAAGTCTGAAGATTCAACTTGTTACACATATTTAGACTCCAAAGTTTGGGAAGTGGGAGATAGTGAGGAGAATAGTTCAGGATTTGGTTGCAAGAGGAAGGTCAAGGTTGAGGTGCCATCCATGGAAAGAAGATTTTCGAAACGTGTGCGAAGAAACTTTCAGGTGAATGATGCTGATAGCTCCGATGACTCTGATTACTTCAAATTTAACGAGCTAACCTTGAAGGAGCTTAGATCTTTATGCAAGCTGAAAAAACAGAAAGTTCAAAAATCTGCTGACTCCCAACAATCTGATGTCAAGAGCTTTAGCCAACATGACAGTGTGACTGTTAAAATTGAAGAAGAACCTGAGATGGAGGAAACACTCAGTTGTTTGAAATTGAAACTCTCAAATTCAAAACCTAAGAGAAGAAATAAGCTGCACAAAAACCCACATCCTTTCTCAGAAGCTTTTGATTCAGATAAGGTATTAGCTGAGCAGGAGACTGCTGGGGAGTTGTGTGTTTTGAATAGAATTAAAAGTGAAATTGTTGACATGGATTCTTATGTGACTGAAAATATAGCAGTAGCTGACAATTGTTCTGCCACTACTTGCTCCCTGGAGTTCAATTTATCCGGTGCTTCTTGTAATGACTTGCATAAAGTAGTGGATGGAACAGGTACTGAACATTCTTCTTTCATTGAAGAAGTAAAATTTGAGGTGGGAGAGCGTAATGAATCAGGAAATACTGGAAGCTCAGCTTCTTTAGTGGAGTGCCTTCAACAGTGCTCGCTCAATGAAGAGTCAAAAGATTACATGGAATCTGAGCAGCCTGAAATTGTTTGCGGAGAGGCTGAACAGTTTTGTCAAGGAGCTGTTACGAGTTCTTCAGAAACAATCCTTGCTGATTTTTCTCTGTTGAGATCTGAGCTCTCAGTGGATGATGAGGCAACTTGTTCTCTTTCTGGAGGAAGTCATTGTACCGTCTCAGATGAGAATTTAGCTGCTGTTCATGTTTCAAATTCTGTAAGTAGTCATGCTTGTGACTTCGGTGACGAAGGGCTTATGAGGCTAGAAACCCAAAAGAATGTTCAGCCAACAACAGAATCAGATCATGGAGATCAGTCTATTGGTGGCTTTAATAGACTCCATATAACATCTCATAACTTCCCTCAATGCTTGTCTTCTAATACTGTTCCAGATTTTCTCGTGGAGGAAGATGTGGGTTCTCTCTTGTTGAGCTCCTCCATAGCTGCAGTATTTACCGAAGCAGCAGATGCAAAGGATGCAGTCTCAGATCAGAACTGCACTATTGAGCCTGAGTCCAATTCTGGGAATGGTGGTGTTGAAAGTCTCACTAATGATACACTTCCAGTGGTAGAAAGTCAAACAAACAATGACAAGGAGAGCACATCATTTGATCATGATAATAATTCAATAAAAAACATAATTGGACTTCAGAGCACCGCTCAGACCTTCACTTCAGGTTTTACCTCTTCTGGAAATTCTCATTTTTCCAATAATGGTTCATGCTTTTTGATGGAGAATGTTGTGGGTGCAAAAAAAACGAGCTCCAGTGCTACTAGAGACACAGTGGCAGAATCACCTAATGGTTTTGATGGTTTAGAGCTTGGGATTTCTCCAACCAGGCTTTTGTCGACTAGACAGGTGTGGGTTCTCCCTTAGCTGTCTGAAATTCTATCTCATTTAGATCTTCTCATGTATTTTTTTGCATTTGTGGCCTTGCAGGCCATTTCTCCCCTGTCTCAAGAAAAGCTTCTTCAGGCTGTGGATGCAGAAGAATTACAACCAAACATGCAGTACTTCAGTAAGTTATTATTTTTCTGCATTACAATTTGATTATTGATTTTCTTCCCAACTAAATTGTTTGTTTAAAAATTGTTCCAGAGGGCACGAAGAAGCTACTCTTTGAGAATTGGACTAAAAATGAATCATTATCAGCCAGACCAGATCTTGAGGATTCTAGTGGCATTGATTGTTGTAGAGGAAGAAGCAAGAAATCAAGATTAAATTGTAAAAGTGGATCTCCTCCTTCAGTTATTAAGGGGATTCTTAAGACTCAGAGCAGTGATTGCTTATCATCTCAGAAAAATGCACGGCAGGCTGTACTGTTCTCCCGAATGCAGATGCGGCATTTCGAATCTGTTGCAGCTAATTTATTGAAGTGTTTGAAATCCATGAAAGATATCGTTGAGGAAACTTTGCATTCTGAGGCATTCCCTTCTTCACCGTCAAAATATACTGCAGATATGGTATGAATATCTGCTCTATCTTGGTTATCTCTATTCAGTCAACATGGCCACCACGTAGATATTTACATTTTAATGCTCTATGCTCATGATTCCCCCTCTCCAATTATTAGTCTATTCCAGTAGGTTTCAAGAACAAGGCGAAGCAAAAAGTAAATATTTGGACATTTGACCCTATCATATATTTAGGTTTTCTGTAGATGTTGAAGTCATGCAGAAAACTTGCCATTCTGTTTGTAAATGAATCATTCGTTAAAAATAACTTGAAAAACTCATATCATATCGGACAATATAAGAAAACCCTTTTGCCTGAGTGTCTTCAAGGGTTAATGGGTACATTCATTCATCTTTCTGGTTGTACCTGAAGCTTGTGGCACTTTCAGTTGCGTTTGAAAAACACTAATCCAGTACCTGATTTTAACTTCGTAGGGTTATTTATTTTTTGCTAAAAGTAGAGAATCTTTTTGTGCTCAGAAAAGAGAAGCAGCTGATAATGCAGTTGAACTTGAAGCAACTACAAAAAGATGGCTATCTATGATGTCAAGAGATTGTAACCGCTTCTGTAAATTAATGGTTTGCTCTCTCCTGTTCCAGCTCCTAGTTCTTTGCTTCACAGTGATCTTCCTCTGTTGGTTTATCTGTTTTCTTATCATTTACTATATCTTACAGAGTTTGTCAGAAGAAAAAGCTGCTAGTCCTAATACTGCTCCCAAAGAGAAGAAGAAGAAGATAAGTTTTGCAGATGAAGTTGGTTTTAGTCTTTGTCATGTGAAGACTTTCACAAAAAACCCTCAACTGGTCTCGGAAAACTAGGGGGATTAAATGGTTGTTATATTTTATTCTATTTATATTTCATAGCTGTACATTATAGCGGAGGTCTCACTGGTTTGAGAATTGACAAAATGAAAGAGGGAACCCATAAAAATTACTGAAAGTTTGTTGCCACAGTGCCCAAAAGACTAATTGGATATTCCACTGTAGCTGATGTACTGTCACAGCATCAGGGAGGTCATTCCCTGATTTTGATTTATAAAATCCCTTTGAGATTGTTTGGAGTATGTCAAATTGAAAAAAATGCTTTCAAAGAGAACTTACTTTGTTGACAAGTCTGAAGGCAGCCAGTTTATTCAATTTCAACTTCCTCAGGTTTTGATCAGTTTAAGATGTCAACCACATTTTGGAACACCACCAGTAAAGTCTGCTACTTCCCATTTACTTTCTCCAATGGTTATATCTACTAGTCATGGATGAACAGTACTGGTAGTTTATTTTGAATTAAACAGGTGACTGAGGAGGTGAGCTCCCTGGACCCATAAGTAGGCTTGGATTCAACCAAAACCACTTCAAGGGGCAGCAAAACTTATATCTTGCTTTTGATTCATAGTCCCATTAATTTTTTGGTTTGAATGATCTGATTTTAATTTCGTCAAAAATATATAAAATTTAAATTAATTAAATTAGATTGCCTCAATCGGCAAGCCAACCCCATAAGTTGGAAAACTATGAGTTGAAATCTAAATGGAGTTCCTAAAATTCAGAGTCAGATAGTCCGAGCCAAAACACTACTCGGGTGGATGCGACTCTCTTGGGGTAGACTCAGTCAAGTCATTCTGATCAGATCTGCCAAATTTAATCTGAGTGGACCCGGCCGTATATTAGGTCGACTCGGTGAAAACTTAACGAGTGCGTCCATTTTGTGTGAAGCAGGACGAGTCGCACATAAGAATCCCAGTCCCTTGAGCCGTCCGCCGAGGATAATTCTTTGGTAAAAACCCACGCACGGTGCGCAGCACGCAGCTCTTTTGTCGCCTCGTCATCACAGCTTTGAATAAAGCGAGAAGCCTCCTGCGATTCCGCCCGCCAAGACCACCTCAACTGTATAGATAGAAGCATAAGCAGAGGAGGAGTCTACGATCAATTCAAGCTTCTTCTATCAGTTGTTCTCTCCTTCTCCGTCAAGATGCTGAGAACTTCTGTCAGAGGCACGTATAACGCTGACAAAAGCAGCGCGGCTGCGTCTTTCACTGTTAGCGGCGGCGATGTCAAGCTCAAGGCTTCCATGACGGACGCCACTGTTGTAAATGGACCTTCCTTGAACGGGCTCTCTCTCTCGCTGGAGAAACCCGGAGCTTTCATGATCGACTACAATGTGCCCAAAAAGGTTTAGTTGTTGTTTAGGGTTCTTGACTTTTGTGGGGTTGTTTCTTCTAGCTCTCAGGGGTTGAATTTCGTTTTTTCCGGTACAGGACGTTCGGTTTCAGTTCATGAACACGGTTAAGGTTGCGGACAAGCCTCTTAATTTGACTTACGTCCACGCGGTTAGGGATAATCGCACAACGGTCGATGGGTCATTGGTTTTGGATCCCGCGAACAAGGTTTCGGCCAATTACGCATTTGGGTCCGGGAATTGCAAGGTGAAGTACACTTACGTGCAGGGGCAGGGGTCGAGGAGGACGTTTGAGCCGTGCTATGACTTCTCCAAGAATGCGTGGGATTTTGCATTCTCGCAGCGAGTGTTTGAAGATGATGTGGTTAGGGCGTCTTACCATACTTCGAACAAGATTCTTGGATTAGATTGGACGAGGAGTTCGAAGAATACCGGTTCGTTCAAGGTAGAAAAATATTCCCTTGCAGTTGCCCATTCTCCAATCTTTTATTTTACTCAGAATGTTGATTCAGATGACAGTTGTTATTGTTTCCGTTGTGTTTACCGAATGATTTTGAAGTACTTTTTTCTCTCATTTGATAGTTCATGACAGCAATATGAAAAGGCACAGACAGAAAAGGAGAGATTTGTTTTATTTTACTTCATGAAACTTATCAGAACATAGAAGAGACCTTGGCCCTGGGATTTCACGGGAAGAGGTGGAAATTACTATCGTTCAGAATGTTTTTATAAATGAGATTTTTTTTCTTAATAAATGAGCATTTATAAATGAGAAAATTTTGTCCAGGCCTTGGGTCCATGAATCACAAATTGAAGGGAATGCAGTCCCATAAGTATGGAAGGCGCCCAAATGGAAGGATCTGTCTATGCCTGATTATAAGAGAAAGGCCATAGGCCTCTTTGTAAATAGTGGGGTGTTTGTTACTAAGTTGTGGTTTGTGGGTTTTTGGCGAGCAAAGAGGGAGTAAATATATTACATAAAATTTTAGGAAAAAGTTATATTGTTCTACACAAAAAGATGAAAAATATGCAATGTTTTGTGTGGGTTTAGGTTTTGATGGCCTCTGATAATATGATACTTAGTTGACTGGGCCACTTGAAATGAATAAGAGGTGTTACACCTTGCATGCTGATCTCGGTGCAGCACTATCATGGCAGATGTGTTTTAATTTAATCAAACAAAATCTGGTCAAATTTTGGAGTTTCTGAAGCTTATCCCGTAAAGCTCTATTACGCCAAGTTTATTTTTACCTGGAAATTTTATCTTGAATGGTTCTGAATTCTATATTTCTTCATTTGTATTAAATGCAATTGGCTTTCTCTCTTTTTTTTTTATATATGTATTTATATACAACCTGAAAATTGAAATTTAAATAGACTCACACCCTCAGTGTGTGCTGCTGTATTCAGCACAACAACAAAAGAAAGAAGGAAACAACAAAAACATAGAGGAGAGAGAGAGATTTACTTCATAAGCCACAGATGTGCACTGTATTGATTGCTTGATTCTAATGTCTCGTATAGCCTACATTATATTGACTGTTTTCTAAAGTACCTTCTACTATTTTTTCCATGTGAGACTAAAACTAAGGTCCAGATATGTTGAACCTAGACACTTTTCTTAAACTCCTAATTTTGGGCATTAGACAACAGATCCAAAGGAATTTTAACTGAACTAGGAAACTGACAGTAAGAATCCTAATCTATCTTAGCTTATAACTTCAACAGCCTCCCTTGAGCTAAGACCATTAAGCAAAATTAAACTTTACTGAAACTAGAAAACTTACTAGTTTATAACTTCTATTATCCTCCCTTGAGCCAAGTCTGCTAATTAGACTGAGGCAACTATCTGATTAGATAACAATACACATATCCTAATTTGACTAGCAGTTCTGCTTAGTTTATAAACTCTACTGGCCTCCCTTAAACCAAGCATGTCATACAAAACTATAGCAAGGCTTGCTCGAAGTTGTCCTCTTCTACACCGAAGCTAGCGAATTTTGCATGTTGTTGGATGCTTTGCCCTTTTGGCTTGGACATTGGGACTTGTAATGACTCTTCTAATGCGAATGATGGGACTTCTAATGGCCGTCTTGCTTGCACAAAGCACTGAATGTGGGACTAGTTCTTCCTTCCCATCCTGCTTTTTTTCTGCATCTGCCTGGCTGCGAGGTTGTCCCCTCTTCTTCCGTGGAGTAGACTGTTTCTGTTGCCCCGTAGCGTCAACTGACTCTGCAACACCATCCTCCGTCGATGTTCTTTTCTTCAAGTGTCCTTGCTCATGTACTTGCAAAGAACTTAGCTCGTCAACTAACAGCTGAGACAAATCCGTCGACTCTGTGATGGTGGTGGCTCATTGTCGTTGGCTTGCACACATGAGCAATCTGGGTTTGGTAGCTCTCCTTGTGTTTAATATTGGAAGACAAGGTTTTGCATTGCCAAGCATAAAAAATCTCACTAATGCGTTAGATTCGGGTCAATTGGATGGACTATCTATCAACTTGCTCGAATTGACTTGACCTTCTGGTACTTAACCTCAAGTCGACTTAAGATCATCTCCTACATCGTGCAAATCTGTGGACAATTCCTCCTAATCGTTCCACTCCTGGATGGACTAGGAGATATAGGACGAAACTTTAAACAGGTTCACGCCCTCGTGTGCATACACATAGCCAGTGTGTGTTAGACTAAACGGTGCAACAACAAAAGAAGGAAGGAAAAAAAAAGAAAAAAGAAAGGAGAGATATTTACTCTATAAAGCATCACTTTCTTTGTATTGTTGCTTGATTCTAATAACTCATAGAGCATACATTATATAGGTTGTTTTCTGGAGCACATTCTGCCATCGTGTGGGATGAAAACTAAGGTTTAGATACATTGAACCTAGACATTTTTTTGAAACTCCCAGTCTTGCACATTAAGCAACTCATTTAACCAATTTTAATTGAATTAGGAAACTAACAATAAAAATCCTAATCTGTCTTAGCTCATAGCTCCAATAGAAAATTTTGGAAACCTTCACCATAAAGGTGATGGTCTCATCTTTGTCCAACATAAGCTGTCATTTCGGAGGGTGGGAATAATTTTCTCTATTGTTATATTTGAAATACCCATTAGAGAACACCTTTTTCTTGGGCTGTGGTTTTGGAAGTGTGCTTAGATTCCTATCTCAGAATCCTTATCCAATCAAGAAGGCAACATTTTGAACAGAGTTTTGAGTTACTTTACATGATTCACAGATATTTGTTGTGGAGCTAAGCGAACGAGAATTTTCAGGACAGGGTTACACTATGTAACTCTCAAAATTAATATCCTCCCAGAGAATTTTGAAGATGCAGTGTTTCTGAAGAATTAATTTCAAGTTATTTAGCATCTATGAGATTGAAATATTTTGATTTCTTTTGATTATTAGTCACATACACGTCCAGGTATCCAAGGCACACTCATTAGACTCTTGAACCCAAGACCTCATATTGAGAAGCCTCCCAACATTAGTACACTGAGGCAAAACATCTATATTTTGAAATGATTTTTAGAAACCATAAGTGGGAGAGAGTTCGGCTTGTGGCATTTATCGACTTTTGTCTTTGTATAGTTCAGAAATCATGTGGAATATTTCTTGTAAATGTAAGATTAAGTGCTACATGAACGAGCACTATCTTTCTTCTTTATTAGTTTCTCTGAACAATTGACATGGTCTCAATATTATCATTTCATGCTATTGCAATTGTTGGAAACCCATGCTCATGATTGCTTCAATGTTATCACAGTTGATTTTTTTAGCAAATTCCACAAAATTTATTGATGGCATCCGCGTCTGTCTTGGCATTTGTTACTTTTTCTGTATATTTATCATTAATGTCACCATGCTGAAGATTTCTAACTCTTTGTGCTCCTCCTCTTTCCAGGTTTCCACGTCTTTCGATTTGAATGGCGAATTTACAGCTCCAAAAATAACTGCAGAGAGTACATGGAATTTTGATCTGTGAATTTTAAATTAGTAGGAAGTGAAAAGGAAAAAAGAAAAAAGAAATTCATGTGTGTGATGAAACCGCTTTTTTTAATTTTTAATTGGTTTAAGTTGAATGTTATCTGATCCATCCTGTTTCTTAGTTTAACTTGTATTGGGATTTAGTTATTTTTTCACAATTGGATGACATGGGTGGCTGCAGCAGGTCCTTATTCACCTGTCCGAGTACTTTAACTGTATATGAAATGTAAGCCGTTTACTTAGCGAAACACAAGTTTGTTTTCTGTGCTATCTTAGTCATTTCATCGAACAATTGAACGGAAGAGAGATCGTCAAAGGAAAGCAGGTCAGAAATATGGTTCTGGAAGTGCAGTCCCTTGCTTGATTACAACCCGAATGAAAATCTCATCAGTGGTAATCAATCCAATTTGTGACCTTGAATCTTGATCGTGTCTCATATCCATGCTAACATTTCAGTCACTGTAATGGTAATCTGGTACTGGATATGAGCTCTGTCATCTCAGTGAATAAAACAATTTCTTAAACAAACACTGCTACTGCTCTTGGCTGCCTTCGGAAACAATAAATCGACACGGACTAATACCTTCTTTTGTCTGTTACATTGAGATATTTGAACAAAAATTTCCAGTAATGCAACAAAGATTCCCAACTCTTTTGGTTTGCAGCAGTGATTGATTGAGAATCGTGCTTTTGACTGTTGGAGGGAGTAAGAAGATTCCTCTTTGATGACAAGAACAAAACAGTAGCACTTTTCTTACTGTACCATCGCTTTGTCTCTTTTGTTTGGTCACACTCAGGGATGGAACCACCTCATCATCGTCATCATCATTATCCAACGCTGTCCTCCCATTGATGATCTCATCTGTCTCCAAAATCCCGTCGCCCAATCTCTTTTCTTCCAGTACCCAAAGGAGATTCTTCTCGTATGTTCACTCTATCTTCATAAAGCTTAAAGAGAAAGCCGATCTGGCTGAAGTCTGAACTTTCCCTTTGATAAAGTATAAAGAAAAAAAAAATTGTCCCAGGCTTAAGGTGTACTTGATGCTTCTCTTTTACCCATGATGTTGTCTGTAATGAACCCAGCAGGAAAAGAGTCCGATGATCGTCCAGTTAGTTATGTCTCGGTTATTGGATTGCAGCTTTTGCAGGGACCTGGACAACTGCAGCTTCCAGTTACTGAAAATCTTGTTGGACAGTTTGATTTTTGTTGTTTCTGTAGGGTCTGGATAGTTCCTCGGTTTCGTTTTCTTACATAAAATTTCTACTTACTCAGCCTTCCAGTTTGAAAGGGAAAATTTAACAGTGAGAGAAAGTATAGCTGGTACATAGTCACTTCTTCCTTGAACGTGGTTTATTGCTGCTTAAGAATGGTGCTGGTTTCATTTGGATCCATTCAAGAAAAGCTAACCGGAGAAGCAAGCACCTAAACCTGTCATGCAAATTCTCTTGAGAGGTTGGTTGGATCACGATCACGATCACGTGGCGTCTTTGGCGAAAAACTTTCCTGAATTAAAGCTAAGTTTATTCATTTATTCCCTTGATTTTTTTTTAGTAAAAGACACATTTGATACCAGGGTCAAAACATGGTGGTCCATGAAATTATGAAGAGAGTCAACTTACTCTAGGTTCTCTTTTTCTTTTGATCAGCAACTGTAGTTAGGTTGGGAGCTGGGGACCAGACCACTTGGAGGTAGGTTGCAGTCCACAACCACGAGGTATTGGGTGTTAGTTGTTTCAAAGCTGTACCGACCAAAAGGGCTCTGTTATGGTAGCCACATGCATCTTGAGGTTTTTCTTCTCCTCCTGTATACAGTTTGGTTACTGAGAAGTTTTATTGGGTTCTTAAATAGTTCTTCAGACTTGTGTTGTAGCTCACACCAGAAGATTGTTGAAATAATTTATAGAGGGGGACTGCTTCTTGCCAGCAAGTATGGATGTGACTCTGCCAATGGGAAGAGAATGATTTTGTGGTGCAAAAGTCCGTTACTTGATAAGACCAGAACCCACTATAGATCAAGAGACCATAAGCCACTCAATCTGAAGTTGGGAAGAGTTGTCAATTCAAGCATTAGATGAGGAGACTGATTGGATACTTAATGGTTCAAGTCTCCTTCATGGACCCATTCTTACTCAGGTAACATTAGTTATTACTCACAGATGATTATAGCAACAATTATGCTCAACTCTAATGTATTATGATTTTTAAGAAAAAAAATGCAGTACATATCTAGCTACAAGTACAAATGTTTTGTTTTGGAATTCCACTGACATGAGATATCTTCAGCAACTCGTTGGGCATCCATGGAGGCTCCAAGCAATCCTCTCCTGGTAAAACCCACAGTGTACAGTCCTTCATCCCCTTTCCAACTGTTTGGAAAGGCCTTCTTTGGAAAACCATCTTGCTTGTTAAATAAATCCCCCTGATAGAAATAGTGAAGACACAAGTTTAGGTCAGACTACTGGATGGGAGTTGACCATTGCTAAGGATATTTGGGTGATTAATTTAGATACTGTTCAGATATATCCTTTGATTATTGTTGTCTCACTTGCTTTCAAGAAAATATCGAGTTCAAGTTTACCTTGAGCCATGAGGGTACATTGCTTGTGTAACCAGTTGCTAGGATCACCGAATCGAATGCTTCTACTCTCCCATCTACAAACTTGGCACCATTAACCAGGAATTTTTGTATTCCAGGGACCACCTGGTGTTGGAAAAACAAAACTTGAGGTGCATAAATGGGGAGAAAAGCTTCAAGCAATCTATATATTCATCTTCATTCACACTATTCAGGGGGTTCAGTCAGAGAACTCCATCGATTAAACATATCTGTAACTGCTGCTAAATGTAAATTTGAGAGTGAGCAAAGGCAAAGTGGAATACCTTGATTTGGCCAGTCCTTATTTTGGCAAGAGTTCCAACATCTAGAACCGGGGTTTTCCCTGTTGAATTCTTCAATTCCAGGGGTCCAACTTCGGGTCTCTTAAGGCCAAATTGGCTCATCTTTCCGAGAAACAACCGTGAACAGAGAACGAGGAAACTGTCAACTACTTGTAATGGAAACCATTTTAGCAACCACATCCCAAGTCCGAACGTTGATACCCCTAGCATATCCCTAGGCAAAATGTGTAACTGAAACATCACATGAAAATACCAATCAGAAATTTCACATCTATAGTGAGAGCCTGTGGATGAAAAATGGTTTGGATTGCTGAAGGGTTTACTATAAAAACAGGTAGCCTATTGCATGAATTGATGCAACAATAGCTGCCACAGAGCAACAGACTGAGAACATTTTCTGTGAGATGCCACCAAATTTATGGTATTCTGAGAACTTGTCTACCATTCAAATGCTATTACTTTCTATTTTCAATGATAATGGCAGGCTATTAAATAGGCAGCCAAAAACAGGCTCAAAAGAATGTGATTACCCACATGGTTGGTACATTTCACATGATGACTTCTTTGTGCCAAAATTGCTAAAGAAACAAGCAGAGAGTTGAAAGTGGAAGGGACCACAGCAACCAAACATGAGCAAAGAGGCAAAAGTTTGAATCAGTGGAGCCACATTTCGAAATGAAATCTCAAAAACCAGGGAAGGTGACAATTGATCATAAAAGATGCAAAACATTTACATCAGGAAACAGAAAAAGGAAGAGGGCATTCTTGAACTGTACCCTTGAGAGGAGATCATCTAATAAATTATGTAGGTGAGCTGAAACTAATTAGGAAGAGAAAGAAAAGTATAAAGGAAAGATAAAGGGAAACCAAAATCAAGAGGAAGCAAACAATAAAGATATCCAAACAGAGAAAAGAATGGAAACCCATTTTCAAAACACTGCACAAAGCCAAAAAATTCTTCCGAATTGCTTGTAGAATAGAGAAAACATGTAAGATCAATAATACCCATTTTAAGAGTATCCACATCATTAATGAAGCTCTGTTGCTAGAAATTGAAGTTAAAAGCAATGAAAGAGTAAGAAGAAAAATAATCAACAAAACGGAGGTAAAGGAATTGCAGGGAAAGGAAGACTTTTTTTTTACCTTATTTCTGACAACTAACGAAGCCTCAGCATCATTTTTACATAGATCCAAGCATATCTCCATGCCTGAATTCCCACAGCCTACAACCAAAACCTCCTCTCCTTTGAATTCAGCTCCGTCTCTATAGGAGCTAGTATGCAAAAGCCGTCCCTGAAAGTTATGGATTCCCGGTATATCTGGCCAGACCGCCTGTGCATTCTCCCCCGTAGCTACTATGAGCCACCTGCATACAAACTCCTTTTTATGTGTTCCTAATCTCCAGAACCCAATATCTGGATCAAATTCGGCCTCTAGAACCTCTTCTCCAAACAAAGGCTTGATGGAAAACTTCTTGGCATAGGCTTCTAAGTAGTCTGTGAACTGATCTTTTGTTGGGTATGTTGGAAACTCTGCTGGGAAGGACATCAGAGGAAGCTCACAGAACTTCTTGGGAAGATGAAGCTTTAGCCTGTCATAAGCTTTCAGTTTCCACAGAGAGGCTATGCAGCTTTCTCTCTCAAGAATCACTGAAGGAACACCTCTTTGTTTGAGGCATGCTGCCGTAGCTAAACCGGAAGGTCCAGCTCCAATGATCAGAGGTCCTGGCAGAAAGACATGCACTCGCTTTGAGCTCATCGTCCTGAAGAGTCAAAAACTGAAGGAAACCAAAGGCTGCAAATTCTCCAAGTCATGTTCAACATCACACCCAGAACAGAATCAGATGTTCAGGTGAAATAAGATTCTCAGTGGGTGAATCAGAGTTCGACAAACAGGAAGAAATGGATCTATGATAAGAACAGAGTAGCTACTGTGACTACTTATAACTCTCCATAGAGATTATGAAGAACCAAACGTTTCTAACTCGAAAGAGGACAAAGTATCACGCTAATGAAAAACAAAGCGTACTTTTCTGTTTCTCCCTTTAAAACTGCAAACGGGTTGGAGAGTTTCTGCATCAGTAACAGAAAGAAATTCTGGGATTCAGATGTCTTTGCCTTACTCCCTGCCTCCCCGTGAAGTTCGTTCAAACAAACTGTAGTCTGTAGGAGACTAAGAAGCAAAAAGATCCTCTAAAAGGAGTTCAGTTACCAGAGCATTGAAACAAGAGCTGGTTTCACAGAGAGAGAGAGAATTTGAATCCGTAAAGATTCATCAAGGAGGTGATATGCAGACAATAACGAACAAGGACTCAAATAAACTTACTGTTCATGAATTGGCGCTTTCCTTCCAAAAGAAAAAGAGAAAAAGAGAGAAAAAAAAACAACTTTCTACGAATCTGTCCTTGCAGGTAGTGGAGGAAAGCAACTACTCAGCAGAGAAACAGGGCACGGGCCAAGGAATTATACAGTTTGGGGCCTTGGGGCATTACAGATGGATTGGGCAGAGAGAATCAGCCAGGCATGGCTTTCAGGGTACGTGCAGTTCGTACAAGGAAATGATCCAGTCACGAGTTGTAATAATACATGGTCCCCCAACTTTAATTCACCCTAACAATGCACTTTCTTCGTACACATCTAAGTCTTGGCTATTGAATTTCAATCTTCTTCCACATAGTTCTCTCTTCTACTTATCAGACCAAATGCTATGTGGCTTAGGATCATCCATTCCTCCACCAGCTTTGGACCATCCAAGCAAAGGGCATATGCCTAAAACCCAATGTTATAAGAACCAAACCGGCCATCAACTCTGATCTGGGTCGATATCGGTTAACCAGGTTTAACTTCCGGTTGAACTAGTATAATGTCATAATCGATGAACTCGTTCATTTAAATCGAAAAAAAGAAACCGAAAAGCTAAGAAAGAAGGATCCATAATCTTACTTAACAAATAACCGAAGAAACGAAAAACCTAACACACTTAATGAACTCGATGTCGCGCTATCATGCATGCTTGACCTAGAAAAACATCATGACCACCCACACAAATGTGGGAATGTTGAAGAGGTGACACTACATAGAGACTAAACCCTAAGATTCATATGGAAGGTCATGTCAATTTTGGGTGTTTTAAATGAACCATGGTCTTTGCCATCAGGTACAATTTTCAGTGAAAAAAACACATTAATTGATAGTCTACTTAGGTTTTCCACTTTTGCAAGGACTTATTCATACTTTGAAAGAGTCTACACTGATAAGAATGGGGAAAAAGACTAGGGGTAGGAGATAATCATCCCCTTCCCTCTCTTTTTTTTTTTAAAAAGTTGCAGATTTCTCTCTCTAATGTTCAGTGATGGTGCCTCTCTAAGCAGATTCAAAGCACTGACAGTCCTAGAATTAAATTAAGAGAAGTTGGACCAAATGCAGAGAGATCAGAGGATAAGTAAATAAGAGCCAGTGGTTACCAAACAGGAATCTTGAAAGGTGTTGATGTGGGTCTTTTGCAAGTTCATTGTAAAGTGGAGTTGGGTGGGTATTCCTTTAAGAGAAAAGCTAGCATTGAAGCATGCATTAGGTGGAGCTTGTTAACTGCATCAATTCTTCTTCTTCTTTCATGCTGTCGATTAGAGTCATTTTGGTGAACCACCTCTTAGTCCCAAAGAGGACCACACTCAAACTAAGTTGCATAAACTTGGAAAAAAATTCTGACTATAGAACTTTTTAGGGTAAGTTGCCTACATATCCATGAATTTAACACTCAATACTCTTATTGGGTTAATTTTCTCCCTTTTTTTTATAATTTTTTCCCGCTTCTTTCCGGGTTTTTTTCGAGGGGAGGGGGCATCCTCTCCACATCTTTTCGTATAGGAAAAGAGAAGAACATGACCTGTCCTCAGAGGAACCACCACCCTAGAACCGAAAGCGGTCACATACTTAAAACTTTTTTATAAATTTTTTATTTTAAAATTAAATAAGAAACAAGAGTATTATAATTTTTTTATTAAAGTAATACTAAGAGCGAAATTATATTAGTTTGCTAAATTGTAACAAAATAACTATATTTGAAAGTGTGACAATTAAGCAGCCATACTTGAAAATACGACATTTAAGATGGTACAAGAAGTTATTTTACACACTCCTATACAATTATTAGGTGGGTCCTATATCACATGTATTGACTCAAATTACATAACTCGCATACGTACATTTTAATATACGTGTATATTTTTATTTATCAAAGTTAGAACTTCATTATATGAAGTTTAACAATGAATATGTAAGTAATTTTGATTATATTATAAGAGTATATAGACTTAATTTAGAGCTTAAATATTTCTAGAGATCTATAACATGTTAAACCATTCAGATTCATAGAGCAAGAGTAAGGACCCTCAACCACTTTTACACATTTTGTGATTCATTCAGGGAAGTGTAATTGTGTAACCACCTACATAAATTCTTGAGGTGCCCACACAAAAATAAAATTGGACCACATATTAGAATTTTTTTTTAATATATCGTATTTTAAGTGTATATAAGTAATTAACTCATATTTAATATCAAAATTTACAACTAGTTCATCAAAAGGGTGGTCCAGATTATGGCTACTTGGTGTTATCATAATTGATTGAAGTTGGTCGTATTTCATCATCATTATCTAGAGTTACTCAATTATTCAAATAAGACAGAAGAAAACCTTTATTAGATAGAATAGTCCAAAATTTGTGAATTTGAAGCCACAAATTAATTTTGAATTCTTAAGTATATTTCTTCGACAATATTTTAAAATTTCACTATGTTTAAAATTGAGTTAAGAG
This sequence comes from Aristolochia californica, assembly GCF_029961685.1. NCBI lineage: Eukaryota > Viridiplantae > Streptophyta > Magnoliopsida > Piperales > Aristolochiaceae > Aristolochia > Aristolochia californica. The sequence goes on along the minus strand of NW_027181826.1, from coordinate 871,475 downwards.
TAATTATAATATATATTTAATTAATTCAAAAGGTGTAGGAAGAAATTTCCTATTGACAAAATCTTCTAGTGTTTATGCCATTTTTTTAGATGAAAAAATTCCGCCTGATTCCTCTTTATTCTTATTGTCGTTAAGAAACGCTAAAAAGGATAGGAAAATGAATTTTCTATTGCTCCAAAAGAAAGCTATGAAAAAATAATCCAAAAATTACTAAAGCAGTTCTTGTTCTTACCTTAATTTAATCTTATTTATTATTAATAAAAATTATTTTATTTCCGATATAAACATAAACATTATAACTAATTTTCTATGTTTTCTATGACGACATAAACACAAGAAACTAGTCGAAGAGAATTTTTTCTAGGAGGAAATTTTTTCAATGAAAAGATTAGTCAAAGGAAAAATGATTTTTTCGTCATCTATATTTTTATGGAGGCACAAGCGATCACTAAGCACATAGTAGGAATCATAAAAAGATGAATATATAAAGTTTATTTCTTTAGTAAAGCTTAAAGTGCATTATTAGGGATTGAAATTTAACATCATTGATTTGATTTCTTCTTTTCCTAGCTCTTTTGTTCCCCTTTTTGCCTTTTAATGCACTATGTAATCCATTTCAAATAACAAGAAAAAAATATAGAAATAATTTATATGCAATATAGTTCAAAAAAGAAAAATATCATATCAATATATGATAGATAGACAGATAGATAGAGAGAAAGAGAGACAGGCTGACAGACAGACATATAGATAGATAGATAAGTATGTCAATATATCTTTTATTATTTACTTACGATAAAACTTTTTTAACTAGGCAAATGCTTTTATAATATGAAATTGATCTTCAAATGTGAAAAAATTACATTTTTGGGTGTTTGGCATCTACTATCAACTGTTTGATTGAATGCATTATTAACTGGCACTGGATAAATTTACTAAGAGAAACAAAAATTGGCATAGGAAAGGATTGTGGTTTTGAAACTAAGTATTCATCAGTATCAGAGCATTTTCAATGGAGTGTGACCAATCAATAGGGAGGCCAATGTGTAGTCCAAGTGATCCAAGCATATTCAAAAGTGTCCTTGTCTCAAGTGGTTTGCAATCCCCCTTTGGCTTTTTCTTCTAAGAGGGCTAAGCAACATAAATGAGGAGAGGGTTCTCAGTGTTACATCATTTTCTTCTTTATTCCCTTGGTTTGCATCATACACACTTGGTTCCTAGTGACCTCTAACAACTCCAATGATCATGGCACTTTAAAATGTTTGAATTTATGGTCCTACAATTCCTCTTTGATTGCCACCCAAACATCATGATTCCTTTTTAAATTTTGTCATTCTCATATTCGGAAAAAAAAACATAAATTCCCTCATAAAAGTAGCATTATGACTCTTCTAAGATACGGGTCTATGAATTTTTTAACACAGATAGGGGTGACAAATTTACCCGATTATCAGTTCTACCATTCTACACATTTATTTAAAAATGATACGAACCAAAATAGTTTACATAGGTAAGGATTTGTTCATTTAATTGTATATTGTTAGTGAATAGAATAAATACAAGCAAAGATTATTTTTTATTTCATTATCTAAATAAAATATAAGGATTACTTTTTAATTTTCAACTCCACCCTATGTCAGGTTACTTTTTTTTACATGTTTTATAGTATTTTATGTTATTCCATAGTTTTTTTTATAATGAATGGAGTGTTATTGGGTGAGACATAACTCTTATTATATGTATACATTAAAGTTTCATACATTTTATAGTTAGAAGGTGTTTTTGTTACATGCCCAAGTTAGATTTAGGTGTTAACCAACGAAAATAAGGTAATATGGATAATTTAATTAAGGGACCGTTTGTACCGCCACAGGAAAAAAAATCAATCTCTTTGACTAATTTTCTCATTGGAATTTTTTTTATTGAAAAAATATCTATGACCGAATTACTTGCATTTGTGTTATCATAGGAAACAACAACAAAATTTGTTCATATTTATACTAGAAATAAACTATTGTTTTTATAAATATAAAAACTAAGGTTAAAGTAAGAGATAAGTAATCAAGAACCACTTTATTATTTCTTGGTTTATTTTTCTATAATTTGGTATCGGAGAAATATAAAACTTATTTTTCTATCATTTTTAAAGGCAAGAGTAATCGAGAAGAATCAAGTAAAAAATTTTCCCATCCTTGAACTGGAACTGTAAGAAAATTTTGGTCAAATCTCGTGACATTTTTTTCTACACTTTCCAATTAGCACAAACACACCCGAAGTAAAACTATCATCTTTTAGATAAGCAAAACAATATAAACATCGAATCTCTTATGTGATTTATTTTGATGGTGGATGAATTTGAAGAAAAAAAAAACACATTTTGACAGGAAGCAATGTGCCAAATGGTTTAGTTCATGGGTTGCAAATCAATCATAAGTTCAGAGTTTGTTTATAACAATAGATTAATGTGCATGTAGCTTTCAGATGTAGAGACATTTATTCTTTTTAACGTGTCTTAATTTAATTTTGCAGAAGATAGTGGTCCATGGCTAGGAGTTGAAGATGATGATGATCACATATGTGATTACTTAGGGTTTCCCCTTTAATGAGATGGTTGGACTGCAATCTTAGGTGGCCTAGAGTAGACCACCGATTACCACATCTCATTATAGATGCAATTAAACCATAAAATGAGAATAGATTCATGTGGTGTTTGACACATTAGACTCTTTCAATATTTCAGTTGTAAAAATTATTATTGTAAAAAAAGAACATTTGTTCGAATCGATTTCAAGATCGGGCTCGAAAGTCGGCTTGATTGAAATCAAGAGATTTGTGATAAAAAATTTCTAGCTTAATTTGCATTAAATTGTAAGATGTGTTGTACAAGTTTGAAGGTACAATTTAAAGGTGCTAAAATCATTGTTCAGGCTCATTTGGGAGCAATAAGTGAATCAAAGTGCTCTCTTTTGTGTTTCCTTCACTTCTCCTTATGAGACTTAAGATAATGTTCTTTATTTTCTGGTCAAAAGGAAATGCACATACACAAAGGGTTCTACCAGGAACACTAAGGGTCTGTTTAGAAAAAGGAATAGAAAAATATATTTTCTATTGTTTGACAGCAGAGAATATTTGAGAGAAACTATATTTCTCTTGCCATCCAAACAAGAGAAAAGAAACCAGTTTTCTTATCTTTTCTTTTCTCTTTTTCTTTCTCTTTCTTTTCTAACAAGTTGGTTCGGATTCTACTTCCTTTTTGCTGTGTCGACAGCGTTCAAAGGAGAGAAGTTTCTGATTGCCAGAGAAGAAAACAGGCTGTTTGTTTTGGGCAAAATAGGTGAGGGAACAGACACAGTTTAATGCTATTTATATTGGATGCTTGGACTGTGAAGTGGCTGATAGTCTCTCAATAGATGAGACTTGGATGCTTGCATCTGTGTCTAGATTCACGGATCACACTGTTTTCTGGCATGAAGACAGTCACCTGCCTGTGATAGAAACCTGTGATGCTTTATTGTCAATCATGAACGATCTTTCCTTCAAGCTCACCTGCTCTTCCGAATGCACATGCACACCATTCACAAAGCATGTAAGATTAGAAAACCATGACACAGAGACATAATACTAGGATGGAAGCAGCAGAGGTAAAACAAAGGAACTGTCTTCTCTACTTGTATTAACAAATGGTCTTTTAACCAAAGAAAACTACCCTTTAACTGATCTAGGCCCAAAACACCAAGAAGCTCATTTTTTGAAAGCATGATGTGAAGACATTTCCTATTAAGATACATTGTGCTTATGCCTCAAATATTTGATCAATACAGGAATTTGTTTTAGTTAAATTATGATCAAACACTAGTCAAGCTCTATGTGACAGCCATCCGAGAGAAAGAATCACATCTCAAGTTGCAGCTGGTGGCATATTAGGCGGTGGAGGCGGTTGCATGGACATAGGTGGCGGAGGCATTGGCCTTCCAGGATATTGCTGAGGTGGCATGGGGCCCCGCCACATAGGAGGTGGTGGCCCCATGCTCATAGGAGGTGGTGGAGGTCTTCCCATCATTCCTTGTGGAGGTGGCGGTGGCATGTTTGGTGGGGGAGGTCTCATTGCTGCTCCAAATGGCTGAAGCTGTGGTGGCGGCGGCATTACTTGTGCAGACATTGGTTGGCCCTGCTGCTGTGGATCCTGTCCAGGCCAAGGTGGCTGTGCTCCAAGCTGCATGGGAGGTGGGAATCCCCCACCCTGTGGAGGAGGAGGCCGCATAGGAGGCATTTGTGGAGGAGGAATTAGGCCACCATTGACAAAAGGCCTCGGAGGCATTTGAGTTCCCATGGTCCCATTGGCCTGAGGTCCATTGGAAAGTGTTGGCGGTCCACTTGCAAACAAGGTGTGAGGTCTGTTCTTCTGTGCACTAGGATTGCTTGCAGCAAGAATTCGCTCTGTATTCATTTTAACATCAGAGGGAAACATACATTAGAGACATGAGACATTATTTACCAATCTGAAATCACGGACCCATTTGAAGTTTAGATCAGAAAGGCCCCAGCGTAAAATTCAGGGGAAGTAAAAATGATGCGTGACATACCGGCAGGAGTTCCATGACGCTCCCCTTTGGTATCTTTCTTGTAAGCATATGACACTGTTATTTGACGGTTACAAAGATATTGACCATTCATGGCCTGAAGAAACAAAATGAAAGTGAACTCAGCCTCCCCAATATGAATCAGAAAGATGAAAGAAAACAACAGCATTAGTTCTACTGATCCACAATGGAACTCACTTCTGCTCAATCATATGTGCTTTGTCTGAATCAGGAAAAAATGATATACGAGTCTTACCTGTGTAAGAGAACTCGTATAAGAACACTTAGTCCCCTAAAGTTCACTATTAAAGTTTTAGGCCAACACAAAAGAATTGTTTGTCTTATAGTTTAAATTCTTCATCAGGCCCCTGAACCTGAATTCATCTTAAAACAACCTTCGCCTTGGTCCATTCTCTTCCACCATTGGAGGGAAGAACCTACAAGATTGCTAACCTGAAAGAGATGAACTAAAGAAAATGATGCATCAAAGCATAGCTCATCTCATATTGAGTCACTAAAGCTTGCTCTCACAGTCAACTGACCTTTTCAGTATCTATCAAACTAAATTTTGCAACTTACTAAAGCTCTATAAAGGCCCAAACTAGATATTTTTCTCTGGAAAGTGATGAGAGAAACCAACCTGTTAACTAACCAAACAAGTAGCTATGCTAATTATTTATAGCTAAGAACAACAGAATAATACAACACAAGAAGTGCAAGAGGACAGCATTGAATTTTTTTTTTAAAAAAGAGGCAGCGGATTAAGGTGAAGAGTGACAACTTTGTATTTTGGAAATGTTGTAATTCTACATCGCCAGTAATATGCAATTGATACTAATTCAGAATTCATCACAGACTTCTTGTAACTCTACAGCCAGAGTACGATATAATTGATACTAATTCAGAATTCCTCACAGACTTCTATTAACAAATAGGAAAGAATACCTCAATTGCTGCATCAGATGTCTCGAACGAATCATAGCTAATGAAACCAAAGCCACGTGAGTTCCCAGTCTCAGGATCTCTCATTATCTGAAACAAGGAAAGAAGAGGAGGGCGAATATTAGAATGAAAGATCAGTGTATCCGCTGACAACAACATATCTGCTTAAATTTCACCCTATGAAGTGCATCAAATCTTATAAAATGCATCAACTATATATAGCATCCAAGACCTCCATAAATATACAATACATATAACAGCAATAACAGCAACAACAACAACACGACCACTAAGTGAGCCAATTAAAAGACGTTAAGATATTAACATGGAGGGAAGGAAAGCAAGAGAAGAAAACTGTCCTTTGAAGATTGATAAGGCAAAAGTTTGTTAAAATGTCATCCTTTATGTTGATTACACACGCAAACAAGACCCCCCTTTATGTGGGCTTTCCATATCCAACCAATGACTACTTGAAGTCCCCACGAACACCTGACTGGATGTTTACAGATCTACGAAGTCGAACACTTCTCAACATCCATTAGTTCAGGGCAAAAAGTGAGGAAAATCAGCAAAGAACTATAAGAATTGAAGAAAACCATCTTGAGACCATAGGGCACAACTGGAGCATATGTGTGTGGGTGTGTGGAATGAGAGAGGTCCCAAGTCATTTTGGGGTGTTGTGTAGTTGCAGTCACTAGGTAAGCATTTCCAGGTAAAAAGTCAGTAGTAGAAGACTACCGGTTAAAAGCTAAAAGATGATAGTGACCAAACAAAAATCAGCCATTCACCACCCAATTTTTAAAAAAAATTAAAAATAAATAAATATAAATAAATAACATTCTGTTGAAATCCAGAAACATTCCAGGACAGACTATTCTTCCCAGATGAAATATAAAGAGATGCACTTGAATGAAAAGCAAACAGAATTTAGCCCTTTAAAACAGTTTACAAGAGAAAAGAAGTACAGAATCTGCCACGACATACTATTGACCACTTCAACACAAGATACACTAAGCTCAAGATATACACTCAGAAATGTATAGAAAAACAGGTACCAATTGAAAATTGCTGAAACAGGAAGTACGTATGACCTTGAGTGTCTTCATATATTCCAGTTATTTATAGATAAAGTAATGAATAATGTCAACATATGACTTCTCAAATATTCAGCATCACATGCTAAAAGAACTTACATCAGGCACTAGGTCACATGTTTAGAGATATTATCAGTGAAAACATTTCCACTGGCCACAGAATTATAAGATAATCCAACAGAATGCTCTTCAGTAGCAGTTCATGTCCGTGTCTACCCAAATTAATTAGCTAATGCATTACTTCATAAAGCTAGAAACTAGATTTGGATATTGGAAAATTTTATCCACATTATTAGCATCTCTACTTAAAGGAGTTGAAAGAGATCCAACCTTAGGATTTGTGACAATGACTCCAAATGCACTAAAAGTATCATATAGCAGTTTTTCATCCACATCCTGCAAACAAATTTATTTAGGTTATTAAGACCATAAACCATAAAGATGTCTGGTTACTTACAGAGTGAACATCTGATGCACATAAACAAGCTCCTAGTTACAAATTACTGCAGAAAACTTACAGGATCAAGATTCCCGACAAAGAGATTTGCCCCGACATCCAAACTCTTCTTGTCTTGAGAGGCCTAGGATACAAAACACAGGACAGATCCAGCTTTAGAACAGGCTATAAACCAACTACAGTTTAACAAAGCCTTTAGTAGCAAAACCAGCTGCCTTTTTCGGAAAAATGAAAAAATGAAAACAACAGTGTCCATTCAGGGTATACAATTTGCTCACACAGATAAAATCAAAAGTTACAAAATCAAGACAGAAATTCATAATAAATATCCAAATATTAAAAAATGCATATGAAATAAGTCACCTCCTACAAAAGTTACAAAACCAAGACATAAAGTCATAATAAAGATCCAAATATATAAAAAAAGGTAAGAAAGTCTGCTCCTACAAAAGATTCTTTTTTAAGTCCTACAAAAGATATGTGATAGCCAAAAAGAATCACTAAAGGCAGATAATACAACCTTCAGAACTAGTCAAATGATAGTACATCTTCATTATTAATTTTGACGAAAAATGCAAACAAAGCAATGTACTCAACCGTTACACATCTTCATTATTAATGTCGAAGACAAATGCAAACAAGGCAGTGTCCTCGGCCATTACAACCTCAGCACTTAACCAGGCAGAAGAAAGTAACATTATCCTTTTTTTTTTGGAAATAACATTGTCTTAAAACTCGCAAATTACAACACCACCACGTTGGACCATAACAAAAGAATTATCTTGGTCATTATTGTTCAACTTTTTTGAGTCTCTCAGCACTACTTCCATACAAAAGATAACCACATATAGGCAAGCAGTCTAGATTCATGAAAGTAAACATGAGCATAAGACAGAATATACACATCAATCTCACCTTATTGACGCGTATTGGCTTCCCATAAAGTTTGATCATATTCAAGACCTTGATGGCCTGGATAACAGAGAACAAAAAATCATCACAAATAAGTGCTATAAAGCAGATACTTTAGATGAGATTTTCAAATGTCAAATACATATTTGAAGAATTACTTAGCTGTGTATTAACTTACATAATCAGCATCCTCTTCGCTACGGAACTCTACAAAACCATATCCTTGATGAAGGTTTGTTACTCTATCTTTCGGCACATAAACATTAACTGCAAAATTCGTGTGTATCAACCAGTTAAAAAGAATATATGAAGCCATTCAATATGGAGAATAAATGACTGAAAAGCGGAAACTGAAGCACGTTAAGGTCACAAAGACAGTGGTGAAGCTGGTGAACAAATTGATTGCAGAGCAGTCTCAACCTAAGACAACTTATTCTGAGATATCCTAGTTAATCAATGTCAGTGGCAGTTTGAACCAACTATTGCATCTTAGGCAGCTGAAGCACGTTGAAGTCACAAAGACAGAGGTCCACTCTACAAACAAATTTTAAAGAGAAGTGATGATGTACATATCTTTTGTAATTTTCTTTTGTAGTTAACTCCTGTTAAGCATGCAGCTAAGAATTCTCATAAAATATCAAACATGATTTTATATGTACACTTCAGACTCCGTCCAATTATGAGAGTAAGAAACCTACCAACTGGCCCTGCTTGGACAAATAACTCCCATAATAGCTCCTCCGAAACCTGACGAATTTGAAAGTATTAGTGCAATATCACATACAACTACCTTTGATCCAAAGAAACTATAACTTCTGCTGGAAGTCGAAGACCCTAACTCCTGAAACCAAACGATAACAATACTCATATGTTACGTTTCAGCTACAGCTAAGCCACAGTAACAAAAATCTTTCGGCAATGTCAACTCAAACGCAGTACATAAACAAGCCTAAAAGTGGCGATTCCAGTCCAGACAACAGAAATAGCTTCCACCGTGATGTTCTGAGCACAAACCCCAACTACAGTTGAAGAATACAAAATCCATAAAATGCTGGACATTACAGTAGTTCAAAAACCGCAATAAATGAACACTAAAGTCCGTAATCATAGCAAAACCATCTTCGCAAAATAGTTCCAGAAATGTGCCGCCTGCGGCTAAAATCATGTACCTCTCCCCACAAATACAACTACAAAGAATAGAGGAAGTACCTGCGCGTCAAGATTTCCAACATAGACAGTGGCCTCTTGATTTCTCTCGGCCGAGTGTTGGCCAAGAAGGTTGGCTCCGACACCGGGAGCAATTCGTGTCGTCATCGGCTCTTGCCCTCTGTACCACCTGGGCTTCTAATACCGATCGCGCCTCCTGCTATCAAAAACTCGAATTTGCTGGAATGGGGGTTTAGGGTTTCTCTTAGCTCCTCTCAGTTCTCAATCCTCTGCACACCAGAACCACCGAGAACCCGACTCCAGGTCACAGGATCGACCTGTGATACAGGTCTAAGTAATATTTTATTATTATTATTATTATGATTATTATGATTATTATTATTATTATTATTATTATTAATAAATATATATTTTTGTGTTTATTTATTTTTTAAACATTTATTATTATTATTATTATTAAATATATATTAATTTTGTGTTATTTAAAATTTTAAAATTTAAAATAAAAAATGTACAATAACATTTTGTATTTATGTTTAAGGAAAATGGTATTCTTGTAAATAAAATAACTTTGATTATAACAATTAAAAAAATGGTATACATTGGAAATAAATGCTTATTTTGTATTAAAATGGACCATGTGAGAATTACATTATTTTATTAGATGCAAAAGAATGACTTGGGTGGGTTGAGCCTCCCAAGTCCAAGGCTGGACTCGGAGAGGGGTTTAGGGTTGATTCCACCCTGACCAACTCAGTGGCATCCGACGAGTCAACTCAGTTAGTCGATCAACCATTATATACACTGATATACGAAATGTCGAGGTTCAAGCGTATCTCGCAAATTCCAAATGTCGAGATCCTGTTTTCCTCCAAGTCAGTCACTGACAGCGGCGGAGAAGATCTCCTCGAGGAAAGACTAGTGAGTCCAGTTGGTTCGCCGTCTCTGATTTTTGAGACCGTAAATGCCTCTGGTTCGATTGCGAACTTGGGTTCTATTGATGAAACGAATTTCATCGAAGAGAACTCAGCTAGTCCAATTCGCTCATTTTCTGGATCCGATAATTTTGAGAACGAATTAGATATACATGAAAGTGCTGGATTTTCTGAAGAGTTGAAAGCACTAGGTCAAGAAGCGAACGACAAACTGGGTAGCTCCGATGATTGTCCACAAGCAAGTCAGGAAAGAAGTAATGATGGATGCTATGCGTCGGGGGAAAATGCCGATGGTCTCGAGAAGAGACCAGCGAAGAAACGAGGTAGCAGGGATGGTGAGGAAGGGAAGGGTAAAAGAAAGAAGAAGGCGAAGAGTACGGATGGTGATGCCAGATACGAAGCATCCGAGCGAACCAAACTAAAACTCGCAAAGGTTGTAGCAAGCTGACTTTTCTTCCAATGTTTATTTACACCGTCTCATGGCGAATTCTTCAGTCTTTTAATTTTATACCTTTGTATATTTTTCCAGGAAAGGAAGAGTTACCTTGACATGATTCACGTCAAATCTCAGAGATTATTACGGGGTATGAGTTCATTTTTAAAAATTCTGTCGTGGTTATGAAAGAGTGAGTTCCACCAAAGTACATGATTCGGTTATTTCATTTCGGTTGTTCGAAGATAATGCTTATCCAGGATTTCCTTACACGAAGTGGCCCTTTTTGTTTGTCCCTTTTTCGTCGTTATACCAGTAAATTTTGAGAAATTATCCTAAATAGTAAGTGCACATTTTATTTGTCAGAAACTAGAGACGCATCCTGTAATCCTGCACCTATTGTCCAGAAACCTATATCATCTGTTCCGGAGAAGATCCGAAAAAGGAAACTGGAAGTGTTGAAAAAGTAAGACTCGCGTTTGCAGAGGTCAAAGTTGTTTGTTCTCTGCTTCTAATTTTAGAGTTTAAATAATTACTTTTCAGCTTCTTCTGTTAACTCAATATGGAAGCCAATGTATTTAACTTATTTTTGTTTGGTACTTTTAAAAACTTTATGGCAGGTCTTAGAGTTTTGATTCTTCTGGTAGTTTTATGAACAACGACGCTTCACTGGGGGACACCGTTCAGTTTGGGTCGCAGTGTGGGAAGAGTGACCGGAGACAAGACGGTGGAAATGATGACCAAGTATGTCTATTCTTTCTTTTTTAATCAATACGAAAATTAAAGGTCGTATTCTTTGGGTCTTGTTAAAGTGATATTTATCTTTGAAAAAGTGATGTGATTATTGAGATTCAGGATGGTGGTCTTCCAACAACAAATGCAGGGGATGGTTTTAGTACTGCTCCTGAAAATAATTTATCTAACACAGTGAATGGCAATGTTTCCCTGTTCCTTTAATTTGATATATTGGATTTTTTTTTTTTTTTTTGTCATGGCTTTTTGCACTTTTCTTTTTGATCCCAGCATTTTCATTGATCAATGATTGGTTCATGTCCTGAGTTCAGGTTTCAGCCAGTAAGGGTGATCTCGAAACTCAAGATCCCATCAGCAGTGCACTCGATGAGGTCTATACCGAACCATTCTGATATAACTTTCAGTAGTTTTATTTTTGAGTCAGGGTAACATAATCTGAAAGTAAAGGGAATAATTGGGTTGCACTTTCTTGATTTGCTTTAGGAACATTCTACTTATTCACAAGTGAATCAGAAGAAAATCAGCTCGAATATAGTTCTTCTGAGCTTCATGAAGAAGATTCAAAAGATAATCAGCTGGAGAATAATCCTGATAGGCTTTGCGGAGGAGAGTATTTTAGCCCTTCTCTTCTTGCAGAAAAGTTAGAGGAGGAGTCTACTCTTTTTGGAAATGAGTAAGTGCATTTATACTCTCTGAACGTGATCCAGTCTGTTGTTTACTAATCTATACTGTAGCTCATAGTAACAATTTATGCATGTGAATACCAGTTAAATACGTAACGTGCCTTAAGTATTTCAGTTCCATTTTTACATTCCTAAATATTATGTGATCTCGATCATTGACTGCAAGTAAATTTGCATGTTTTCACATCAACTTCAATTGTAGCTGACCTATGATTTATCTTGAAGTGGAGCAAAACTGCAAATATCATGCGTCTGAACTCTGTTACAGTAGATTTGATATGAACATTCATGAAATAACTAGGTGAGAACAGGTTGATTCGGTTAGAGATCAAGACTCAAAGCATCTTTGTTTTAAATCCACACGGGATGGTGCTTCAGAAAGGAACATTACACATGATCGAATTATATTGCTCAATGAAATTTTTGCAAGAGCTCTGTCCATGTTCAAATGAGCTATTGAGTATCATTGACGTTATCACACTTGTTTTCCGTTTTGCCTATAGGAGCATATAATATTTATTAATTTATTTATGTCTTTTTGCTCTTTAAGTATAACAAAATTTTCCCATATATTGTTTTCCTTTTCTTTCCCTTTTACTAACATCAAATTTTGTCTTCAGCTCATCTGAGGAAGAAGACAATGGCAAGGAAAATATTGATCCCCATCCAGGAGGGGATCCCGTTAAAGCTTTTGTAGATGATGAAGCCGGAGAAGAAGATGACAGTGACAATGAGTTAATGATTGATCAAGGAAGTAATGAAGAAGACGAAGAAAATGAAGCGGAAGAGTGAAGAATTCAAGGATCTATTTGCATCTAGATATGAAGTTCTGGCTATAGATACTGGTAAGCGTGATGAACTCCATCAGAAGTGGCTCCAACAACGGGATGCTGCAGAAACAGAAAATATTTTGCGGAGATTCAAATGTGGTGTGAAACAAAAAACAGAGGAAAGTTTCTTGAATGATGAAGAGGAATATGAACTTTGTGATGTTGGCCCCTTGGAAGAAGAAATGCAGGATGTGCTTCCGACAAGCGGAACCCGAATTAAAAAAAGGGAGCTAAAGCAAATGATCTCAAATATGTTTGCTGATTGTGAAGATCCTTTTCTATCTGATGAGGAGGAGAATGAGACAAGGCTAGCTCGTCAGTTCTATCACAATAAATCAGTAAGTTTCATTTTGTTTCGTGATATAGTCTGGAATAGATAATTTTACTGAGAATTTAAGATTAAGGGCTTATCATGTTCTTAAAGAAACTTTAATTTCTAGAACATCAGTGGTGATATTTTTACAATGGAAGAAGACTTCTTGAAAAACAAGTTTTGTTATGTAATTATTTATAACTGAACTCAATAATCTGAACCAGAAAGAGGCTGCTTCTTTCTTGTCTCCAGTAGAGGATGACAGCTCTAGAGAAGTTTTTGGTTTAATAAAAAAGCTGAATATTGCTCCAGAAAACAAGACGAGAGCAAAAACATCATGTACATCTCTTCCTTAAGCTATGTCCTTGGCTTAGCTCTTGAGGCGAATAATTCTAACATTGTTAAGTTGCTGTTGCAGCTTTTCTAGAGACACTGGTGAAAGGATCTACCAGCAGTGTTTCATCTAAGGTGACTTGACCTTCAATCCCTATGTTATTGCTTGTAACCCGAAAGATCCTCTAGATCCTCTAGATTTCTGGAAAACAGCCCAGACGTGTTGTTTCGAAGTGCTTTGCTGATTGTTTCTCTTTGACTAGGCAAACCACAGTCGTCTTTTCTAGGCCAAGCTCATAGCACTTCTTTGCTACCAGCCCGCAAGCCAGGAGTGTCGTCAGTCTGGTCATTCATCTTTGGTCGTGAGGACAGCAATAGTAGGAGCGGGATCTCCACATCAGAGGACTCTGATGATTTGGTAAGAGTTGGTATCTGAGACATTTCGAGACTATTTCCTGAAAAATGAGATGCCCACAGTGCAAGTTTATTTCATGACTTCTCAATCAAACCTGGGTTGGGATCATCCCCAATTTTAGTTGAAAAGCAATTCTCTTTCTTTCTTCTTATCTAGGAGGATTGATCCAATAGGAAAAGTTATTCGGTGTGAAATATACGAAACAATTATCTCAGTTATCTGATTATGATCAACAGTCATCTCAGTCTTTTGATTAACGATTATCTTAGCCGTTCAAATCAAGATTGGACCGTTGAAATAGTTTTTTCTCATGTTTTGCATTAAATGGTTTTCGATATTGGATCAATTATGCTTATCTATTTAACATATTCCACTTAAAATAATTTCAAATTTGATATAATGTTCACTGACTTACATTGTTTATCTCTGGTCTTCTTCCGTTAGAATCGCAGAGAAAAACAGCCTGCAAGGAACGGTTCTGCCAAGCACAGCACTACCCAGGAATCAAAACATGAAACTCGGACAGCTACAAGTCCATCCCTCTTTGAAAACCTTCGAACATCGTCCATACAGTAAAGTGGAATGTTTACAGTGAAAAGCGCAGGAGCACAAATGATTTTAGACAAATTCAAGCTAAGTATCACTTTACTGCAGGCAAATCCACAAGGAAAACAACGAAGGTCCAGACATAGAACCTGATGGTAGTTCATAGATATCATTCTCTCAGTTTCTATAGTACTTAAAAACATTTGAAGCAGTTTTCTTACCTGATAAAATCTCTCTATTGCACCAGGAGAAATTACTAAAATTTGTTCACCTGTTGCTATTAATGTTATGAACCAGTGTATTACCACAATTAGGTTTTCCATATCTTCTTTTGCTAATATTACGCAAATGTCAAGTATATCTCCATAATATTATATTTTATATTATTATATTTTTTTAATTGAAAAAGAACTTCGAATTTAATTATGAGCTATGGTTTATTATGAAATACGTAAATTTATAAATAATAAATTTAAAATTATATCTTTAGTTATTATTTAAATAAGATTTAATTATTATTTTTATGAAATTGGGTATCCAAACTAAAGAGTATACAATGAGAAATTGGGTCAGTGACGAGGTTGATCGGGTCGGTTTTTACAGCATTGTGAAAAAACAAAAAACCAGGTTTTAGGGTTTATATGTGTCATAGTTATGTCCTTCTTTGGAATTCATATATATTTGAAGCCACATTTGGAAAATTTTGTCAATTATTTCTCGCGTCCAGATAGGCGGAACGAGGAACAGCTGTAGTCTGTGGGGGCAATTAGGGTAGGACTCGGGAGTGGAGTTCGGAGTTCTGTAGCAGAAATGGAGAATACTGTACGGAGGCGATTAGATTGCATTTCTCGCCATCTCACCTTACATACATCCGATACTCGTCTCATTCGTACGGTAATAGTCGATTTATTTATCGATCTCTTAATTTCTCAGATCGTTTTTGTACTGTCTTATTTAGAGAATCGGCTGTAGCTGTTTTCTCGTAATTTTTGCTTCCTCTGATACTACTCTATGTTTTCGTTTTTGCTCTTCAGTGACTTCAAGAATGATGTTGGATGTTTTCCTTTTTCGTGCTCTGCGAAGAGTTGATTCTGTCGCACTTGTGACAGCTAGAAATTGCCGTCTACTGTTTCCATTTTCCTCGTAATTTTAGTCTGTTCTTCTTTTGCATGGATTGTATGGAATGCAATCTGGATGTATACTGTGGACTCTGAATTTTTCTCTAGTTTAGTTCTTATTAACTTGAATTATCTTGGTTGTGCTGTGGCTTTTCCTCTTTTCATTCATCTGCCTTCTGCGGAACAACTTTACTTGGCCTTGAGCAAATTGTGTTTGCCCTTGCTTCGTCTTGATATTGGTTAACAAAATCATTTGAGTAATGGAATTTTCACTTTTCCAGATTTAGTTTTGGTATTATTTCTGAATTGAATTCCTTTCATGTAAATTCTTTCGTTCTCTTATTTTCGTATGTTCCTTGTATTAGAATGCCGTCAGTTCAGTGCAACTGAAATCTCTCTCTCCGACTCCTGTTGTCATTGGAGGTATGGTGCTTGATATTCATGCGAAACCCTCTACTCCGGCAAAACCTGGAACCACTACACCTGGCATGGTAACTCCACTTTTTTCTTTTTTTTATTACCTCTTTCATGTATGTACTCGTATAAATTTTCTCAGATACTTTTGAAATTTCCTTGTGCTTCAAGCGAGTAAAACTGAAGCTAGAATTTGGTAGTACTCAGAAATCTGTCTGACTGCATTCTCTCTTGTACTGAAAAAACAGTGGTGATCATGACCGGCAACTAATATTTTTAATTAGAGAAATAGAGAAGAAGGACACTTGGCTTATTAATATCAACATTCCAAAGGACTTCAGGTCATTGACCCTTGCGTAGAAGTTAGAAATATTAATTCACTGTGCATTCAGGTTGTTGTAAATGCTTGTGAAAAAGTAAAGGTTTATGGAGGACGAGAAAATAATTTAGAAATACGTTAAGCTGGCATATCTGAGGTACAAGTGTTTCTTTGTGCAGATAACATGGGTAAGTGGAGGAGTCGCGAGAAATATTTCGGAGTGCATGTTAAAACTTGGAACTAAACCTTTTATGATCAGTGTTCTTGGACTAGACGTTCCAGGTGACCTATTTTTCCACAGTTGCTTTAATTTTGTTATACATCACTCTTCTGAAGTAGTGACATATATATAAGCTTTACCCATTTACATGAAGACATTATTTGTCTTGATGATTGGCACTGTGGTATTTCTGAAGGCCAATTTCTTTTGAACGCCTGGAGCTCTTCTGGCCTTTCCACTGAAGGTAAATGAACTCGAAACTTTGGCAATTTCTTTTCTGGGTAAGTGGAAGGTTTGAACTCAATGTTGCATACAAAGCATCATTTGTCAATGTTGAAACACTAATATGTTACATAAGTGTTATTTATATTAGAATAGGCATCCAAAAGCAGGAGGATATTACAACTCCTGTTGTATCAAATATAATTGGTGCTGATGGAGAGTTGACTGCTGGTGTTGCAAGCGTACAAGCAGTTGTAAGAAGCTTTCTATTTACTTTTACCATTATCACATTAATTTGAGGGACAAAAAAATTTAGGAATTTTCTTTTGAGAGATTTAATTATTGCTTCTTTAAGCGGCCTAGTTTCTTAGTAAAATAGCTATGACATTCATCCAATGATCTGATGCAGGAGGAAAAGTTGACACCAGAGTGGATCTGGCAGTTTAGGGATACCATACGTTCATCACCAGTGGTGATGGTTGATGCAAATATGAATCCTTGTTCACTTGAAGCTGCTTGCCAAAGTATGCTTTTTAACCTCAATTTCAATGTCTTTTCTTGTAGTAATTTCTCGGTACTCATAGGTGAGGGAAGCTGTATATATGCATGAAGGATGAAATGGCTGTTCATATATCCATAAATTTTTCTTGATGTTATACAAGATGCTTCATTTAACATGACAAGGTTGTTCCATTTTTTAAAAAAAAAAACAAGACAAGGTTGTTCTTTCACTTTTTTCCTAGATAAATATCCAATCTTCTCCCCTAAACTACACACACATAGAGGCATCGTCCTATGGAGTGGTAAGTTGGCGTTCAGTACAAATACTCTAAGATCTGACCAGTTAAATCACTCTGTTGGTCTTAGGGACTGATATCCATACAGGCATGGTTCTTATCCAATATGTTGATACTGATGAAACTTTGGGAAACTATGAAAAACACAACTGATGATTAGTTATTGTCCTTATTATTATCATCTCTGGTTTTCTTTCTTCAGTTGCAGAGGATGCTGGGATTCCTGCGTGGTTTGAACCTGTCTCAGTTAAAAAATCAAAGCGAGTTGTGTCAATTGCCAAGTCTGTAAGTAGTAGTAGTTTTTGTTTTGTTATCATAATTGATCGTTTAAGAAGTCAATACAAGCCTTTAAATAGACCTCCTCTTGACAAAGCCAGCATTTTACATATAGCAAGTGTACTGCTATAATCAACATGTTAAAGGTCCTGCTGCTTTGGACAACCACCTGAGTTATGTATTTAGGTTAAAAAACGAGACTTTGTTCTGTGCCTAAAGGCGGTGAGTTTCATAGAGAAATTTTACCCTAGTGCCCATGTGTTCGTGGGTGCTAGGATCTCACCTGCCTATGCTAGTGCAACCTCAAGTGTCTGCTAATGGTATCTAACTCAGCTCTGCAGCATTATAGGCAGAGCTGTGGAAAATAAAATTGAAATTTCTTTTTTCCTTTTCTTCTTCTTCTTCAAAAAAAAAAAAAAAAAACTGAAATTATTATTATTATTATTATTATTATTATTTTTATCAATCTGAACTTGATTGCAGATAACATGTACTTCTCCTAATCTAGATGAGCTCATTGCTATGGCCAATGCCTTATCTTGTCGGGATGAATACTTCTCTATTCAAAATCTACAACATATCAGACAAGAAGGGTCATTGGAGTCTATGATCCAAGTTTTAGAACCTGCAATTTGTTTGTTACTAGAGAAGGGTATTAAGATTGTTGTCTTGACTCTTGGATCAGATGGGGTATTGTTATGCTCAAGAGGGGGGGCCAACTTCATGAGGTCTGCAATGAGGAACCCCATTTCTAACCGTTACAGAAGCCCATTATACAAAGCTGTGTCATCAAGCTGTCCTCTGAACAAATTTCATTGTGCTGAAAGGTTCAAACAGCACAACTCTCATCCTTACATTGTGCATTTTCCAGCACTTCCTGCATCAGTTGTTAGTGTAACTGGGGCTGGTGATTGCTTAGTTGGAGGGATCCTTGCTTCTATCTGTTCTGGGTTGGACATTATGCAAAGTGTGGCTGTTGGTATTGCTGCTGCAAAAGGGGCTGTTGAGGCTGTTGGTAATGTGCCCTCTGAATTTTGTGTGAAAAGAGTCGCAGGTATGGATTATAAGGAAGCACTTTTCTGTAGAGAAAATTTACCTTATTTTTGTGAGTATTAATACATGAGATTTGTGAATTGTGGTGGCTTCAAGGTATTGAATACACATCTATTTATCAAAAAGAAAACATATATCTATTAAATTTTATGAAAGTTGTGTTTGTGTTGGAAGGATGGGTGGGCTGCTGCTCAAAGGTCAGTAGAAACCACTGGTCTGCTTGGGGCTTCAACCATTTATAACTGGTGTGTAGTTCCTGAAAGCACTAGGGGCGTGTTTGTGCCAATAGGAAAGTGTAGGAAAAAAATGTCAATGGATAATTTTCTTGTTGTCCAAATCTTTCAGCATTTGTAGCATTTTGGGGATGGAAATTTTTTCTCTGGATTCTTTTTTATTCTTCTTACCTTTAAGAAATGTTAAAAAGGATAGGAAAACCAAGAAACACTAAAACTGGTTCTTGATCACTTACCTCTTATTTTAACCCTTTTTTTTTTTTATAAAAAATAATTTATTTCTAGTATAAAAATTAAAACCATAACTAATGTTCCCGCTATTTCTTATGGCAGCACAAACACATGAAAACTGGTCAAAGGGAATTTTTCCAATAAGAAACTTTTCCAATGAAAAAAATTAGCCAAAGGGAAAATGCTTTTCCCGTTTTTTTTCCTATGGCAGCAAAAACAGTCCCTAGGAGTAGCAGTAGAGTTCCCGGGATTTTCATTTGGTGGTACTTACCATATTTATCTGTCTGGGTCTATTACCAAAATAAGTGCTGTCAATGTGGTAAATCTAACAATGGTGAGCATGAGTTATGCTTTTTAAAAAGATAGAAGAAACACTGTTAGATAAATCAGAAATTAATTTCTGCTCATTTATGTTTGATAATAATATTTTGAAGTGGCTTTATGTTTTATAGATCATTATCCACTTACTTGTACCTAGAGGAAAACATTTAAAATTTTGGAACTGGTCTGCAGATGATGCCAAGCAAGTATACTTCTCTGCAAAAGAGGTTCTCTTCCATCATTAATGCGTTAACTTGAATTCATTGACGAATGGTTCTACTTCAAAATAACAGGTCAGTAAAGCGGTTCAATTCAGTACAACATTTTGTAGAATTTATGAAGAAGTTTATTAGTTATGCTGTTATCCTTTTTAGCTGATCTCAAGTACTTTATAATCATTTCTGAAATTATGGTGCAGCATCTGTAGACACCAAATTCTTATGGTCCAATTATCTGAACTCTAGATACATGACGGCCATCAACCAATTGTCCATATGCAATACCTCTCCCATCATTTAGATTTTGATGGTTCCTGAGGCAACTTGCTGGTGGATCCCTCATCCTTCCTTGAACCACTAGTTTTGGAGAATCAACCTCCATGAAAAGTGATGCTGAAAAGTATTTGGTGAGGTTCTCTTCATTCCTTCTCTTTACTTAATTCCTTCTCTGTGGAAACTTAGAGAATAAAGGCAACCCCTTATTGTTCTTTATTTGAGTCCATTCCTGATTGGGTGGCCGAGGGTATTTTATCTCTTCATATCTATCCTTAATGTGAAAAAGTTCAGTCCTGGTCCATTCCTGCCACTGCTACAATTTGGTAGCAGCCGGCTGTTTATGCAGTGGCAGTGCTTCATCCAAGTAGTCTGGTTATCTACCCATCCAATCCTTGTTTTTTAAATCGTTACTTGGGTAGGCTGTGAAAGGAATTCTGTTAACCAATGCATGTTTACTCATCAGGGATGATCATGTTGGTATGAGGGTTCTTTATTAAACCCCTAAAATACGATAGGGTATATTGACATGGATTGCATGTAGTATCATATTGTCACTCACCTTAAAATCCGACACTTAGCGGCCTATATATAATAAATATTGTCAAGAACAGGGTCTATATGGAGACAATGGTTTGTTTAGTATGGGAGTTAACAGAATTTGAACTACAAGTTTCGTTTATCATAATGCCTGTAACGATAGCAATTCTGGGTGGAGCGTATCTGGTTACATCTTGAAGTACTTAAGCCCCAATAAAAGTAAGATTATGATTTTTATTATGTTTAATGGGAGTCTGTTCAAATGCTATGGAATGCATTTAACATGGACTAATGGTAATGCTACCAGTCACAAAAAAAGCTCCTAATAGGAGTACTAAAAAAAAATGTAAAGCGTTACATCTTCCGAATTTTTACATGAATTATCTTGGGCCAAGCTCTCTCTCTTGTCCCCAGTGCAAGGCGGGTAATGGGAAGACCCAAGCTTCAATTCAATTGGGTTAGATATGGTGATTTATTTATACAAAACTTTTACCTCTTAAACATCATTGTAATTATAATTTGTACAAATGGTGTAAAGAGTGAATAAAGGTAATGTTGTTTTTTTATACTCATTTTGACTGACATTCGAGAAGTCTCTGGTTTTAAAATATAAATAAAATCATATATTACAATATTTTTATTTCTATCATTAAAAATAATGAGGCCGAGATAGATTAAGACATGACAAACCAATTTAGCTTAATATATGTAGTTATATCAACCTATATGTAGCTTGAAACATATTGAATTTTAGTAACTATTAACCCAAAACCGTATCCCGTTGAGCAAGCTTGCTTGTATCGTATGTTAATCAAAATTCGTGCCACATGATATACCTTATATAAACCGAGACAAACAAATATAGAAAGAATATATTAGTAGATGCATATCATACATATCTGATTAGGAAGTTTCCCGTTGTATTGAATATCCAATACGGGCAATCCTGCCCCATGGTCAGGGTGTGCATAGGGTTGGGTTTTGTGGATGATTTGACCTGACCCGATCCAAAAGCTCTGGGTTTAACCTTTACAAGTAGGAGATTGGGGTGGAAAGGTGGGGGATGGGTTTCCCAAAACCTTCGGATTTTGAGTTTCACTCCCCATAGGATGAAAACTACACCGGAAAGAACTCGTTGAGTTTTAGAAGGTGATGGATTCAAAACCTTCAAATTTTGGGTTTTATCCTTGTTTTCAAAACCTTCAGATTTTGAATTTAATGTAAAAGGATAGTTCCATATACATTAGTGAGTATAAGGATTTTATATTTATTAGATGGGAAAAAATTTTAGGAATAAGACTTTGGACCCAATTTAATATAGTATTAGAACAAAATTCTCATATATGGGCATCCATCTAAATTATCTACGTGCCACCATGTGAGGGCTTACACGTGAGAGGGAATGTAAAAAGATAGTTCCACATATATTAGTGAATATAAGGATCTTGTATTTATTAGATGGGAAAAAGTTTTTTAAGTGGCTAATCATTTTAGGATAAAGATTTAGACCCAATTTAACATTTTACCTTTATTGGTTGAAGGTAGGCAGAAAAAAAAAAAAAACTCAATCAAATTTTGGATGGGTGATGGGTTCCCCCAAATCCAATTGATGGGGATGAGGCACAAATATGAAATAGGATAGGGACATGACAAGGATGAGTCGGGATTATGGGGATGATGCTGAGATGAATCGGTTTAAATTGTATTTACAAATGCGAGGTAAGAATGAGTCGGTTTAAGTTGGGTTTATGGGGGAGAGGAAGAGACTAGGTTTCCTGTCAGGTTTCAGGTTTCAACTTTTTTTGGATTTAAGTATTAAAATTAGGTTTCAGGTAACCCAACCCGGACTGATCCCATACCCACCCTGGTCAGGCGAGCGAGTTCAATGATGACTCAGTGAGCCCACAAGAGCGATGAAAGAGTCAAAAGCGAGAATATTTTGGTTGACGTCACAGTACCTACGATCTCTTTTTCTGTTGGGGCCCACGCGATGAATGACCGATCCAACCGCTGGATTCGCTGTATATATATATATATATATACAGAAGACAAAAAGGTGGTCCAATGGGACCTGCTTCAACCAATTGTTGAATCAGATTTTAACCCAATTGAAGCAAAACCAGTCATTCATCCTAACAGGTTGATGGCTAAATGGTATGATTTTGTCTACAAATATGTCCTCTTTTGATAGTATGACTCCAAACACAACCATATTCACATCGTATTTTCAAATATAACCGAATCTCACATACAACTAGCAAAATCCACTAAGATTGAGAGTAGAGCATTCATTTAACAAAATTCTCGGATATATAATTAAGATAAAAATAGGACCCACTTCTCTCATAGGTAGGTCCGATGAAGAGGGGTCTTCCAGCTCTTCTGTTAGTCACAAAAGAGAGAAAAGTATAATACAATTCCATACCCAAAGAACCATTCCATTTGGACATAATTCAAACGCACTCATGGGAAAGAATGAATTACTAGGACACTTACGAGCAGGCCAACAACAAAATGAATTCTCAGCTCTATTGGCTAGCAGTAGAATTCATTTTATTGTTACTCAGATATAAACAACAGGACTAACAGCTAAAAAGAAAACAGCCAGCTGCAATCGACTGGACTAACAAAACCACATTAGTGGAAGTAATATCTGTACCCTACACCACTGGAGCTGATTTTGGATCAGGGACAGGAACTATCCCCCATTTGTGCCGAACGTCCTCCAAGTTCTCATGGAAGTGACGCTCATAGTATACACACATAAGATCTGTGCAAAGCGTACCTGCCCGTGTAGCCCACGGAAAGTAATGTTGGAAAAATAGAGGCCGCTGCTTTGCACTGAACCTTGCAGTACCACCAATAACTGAAAGCATACACATGGGGAGAAACATTTGCTCAAATTCGATTACCTTCAGAGCTGATTCACCAATCAGATTGGTGGGAAGATTGAAAAGAACATGCCAGAAATCATGAACTTCACGTGCACGTGTAGCAACATAAGCCAAATCTTCCGAATCCATAAACCTCACAGGTGGGCGGTCGTCGGGAGAGAAGTTTCTTGACCCCATGAACCTTGCATATGCTGCACCAAATGTACCTTCAGGTAGGTCCCAAGCGTGTGCAACATTTGCATAGACAACACGGGGCTGCTCTAATAGCACAGCCTGAACAAAAAAATTCAAGGAAACTAAAAGGCCAGGTAGACAGGAGTTGGATCACCACAAAGCTTAAAATATCTGATTAATAAAGGCATATGATTCAGAGAGTAAGCACTTTAAAAATATGAGAAATAAACAAAGATAGCCACTCATTAAGGCACAGATATCATCTCATTAAGGACCAAATTGATGCTCACAGCACCAAAGAATAAAATTAAACAAAACTAAATAGAATTAAATAAAACCATCATCAGATAAACACCAATAGCCAGTAAGCAGAAAACCAAAATCAGAAGAAATTTTCAACAGAGAATGCCCATCCATATGTCATAGTAGCATCCTCTGGTGCGGAGTACATGACACAGGCCTTTCTGCTCAAGGGCCATCACTAGAATTGCATATAGAATTACTTTGTGCATCTCCCAAATACATGGTTCCAAGAAACGTTATGGAAGCCTAAAAAGCTGGAAAGCCCAGAGTAAAAGATAAATAAACCCATCATCAACACCATCAAAACCTTGCTCTATGTTAGAATCCATACGTGAATGCACCTATATTCTTCTCTATCATTTACTACTTTCATCACTAGGCTTTATTTGCGTTTACCTTCATTACTTCTTACCCAGACAGAAATGAGAATTAAACCCAACGTTTCACATTAAGAAACCAAAGATGCAGCCTTTGAGCCAAAGGTTCAATCTCCCTTTTTAACTTCTCACCATCCCAAAAGGACAAAGGACATTCCTAATAAGCAGTAACATCGAGAGGAGAGGAAAAAGTGACATACCCTGCCTTCAGAACTTCTCTTCATCTGGTCAAGCACTCTCTGAAAAGCTGGCTTCCCAGTAGTCTCCCCAAGGGCAGCAATTAAATCTGCTCGACGTGGGTCCATCAATGCCCCAAATGCTGAACCCAGAGCAACAGCTGCCTGCTGCCATCCCTTCAGTTGGATCATCTTAAGCTGAGAAGACCTGCAACAGAAATATTTTAAAATGCTGTCTATGGCAAATAACCATTGTGAGTTGTGACAGGCAAGTCTGAACGCAGTTTAACAAATGTCATTTTCACTTTTATTTGTTGCAATGCTACAGAAATTTGCAGCGAGAATAGCAGATGCCACACAACTAAAGAATTATGAAACTAACCAACAGAAAGAATTATGATCCAAAATCACTGTAATTCTGTTAAAAGACATGTATGAACATGTCCCAAACTTTTCTTCAACAAATGTTCATATCATTTTCTGATTCTTCAATGAAGCTGCAGGTTTAAAGATGAAAGTGCTAAAACCAATCCATGTCAGGAAGAGTTGTGCTAAAACCAACATAGTTCATTTCTTCAAAACGTGGTTGCAGTTCACACAGAGTTCATTCCATTCCATTATGGTGGCAGATCCTTTTCAGCTGCATGAGAAATCTCCATAAAACCAACTCAGACCCCATGTGATCAAAGTCTGGCAGTGTTTGCCTTTCTGCTACCTAAGAAATCTCCATATCCTTGAGCAGCTCAAGTACATTTTCATGTTGCATCCAACTCCATTTCCAAGCTGTGCAGTATATCCTTAAAAGCTTAAAGTGCTCCCACCTCTACTGAGGCTCCAACTGAGTTTCTTCCAACTGAGCCTTCTCCCTCTACATGACGGAGAAACTCCCTAGGGCCACTTCTGTACTTTTTCCTCTCTTCCTTTCTATGACCAAAAAATCTAGCCAGAATTATATCAACCTCTGATCAGGCTTCAGGCTAAATATGAGATGGGATGTCTGGGCAATAATGAAACTTTATTATCACCCAGAAATCCCCACCCTACCCTGCAATGGGGCTGATAGTTAAACTTTATTTACTTATTAGAATAGTAGGGAACTTAGGATCTACTGAAAATTAGATTTAAATAAAACATTGAAACAAGAGACTCTAGAGCTTCCTATGAGCTAGGGGTGGCATCGAGCCGAGCCGAGCCGAGCCCGAACCTGCCTATGTTCGAGCCGAACCTCATCTCAAGCCTAAAATTGTTATCGAGCTCGAGCCCAAAAATTTTAACCAAGTTTGAGCCGAGCTCGAGTTTCAACATACATTTAAAATTTTTCAAAAAATATATATAAAATAAATTGTATATAAAATTATGTATAAATTTTACATAAAATTGGGCATAACCTATATATATAATACATGTATAAGATTCGGCATGACCTCTACTTAAAATTGAGCATAATTTATGTATATAATACCTATATAAAATTCGGCATGACCTCTATTTAAAATTGGGCATAATCTATATACATAATACCTACATAAACACTCCATAATATTGTTTATACATTCCATAAATACTCCATGAAATTGTTCATACACTCCATAAAATAGTCTAAACACTCCATACATTGCATAACATTATGAATAAACTCCATACAATAATCAAATACAACAAAATTAAATGAAATATCAATATCAATTTACAATCACCCAAGTAAAAACTATAAATCTTTTAAATAAAATCCTACTACTATTAGTGACTTATTAGAAAAATACAAGAAATATTTTAAATTTTTCTTAGGAAAATTCAATGGACCTCTTATTGCCTCTTCTAGGGAAATAAATAAAAATTAATAATCAATCTAATATATTATTATACTTATCTATGCATTTTTAATCAAATAAAATGTCAAACACAAAATTTCAATGAAAATTGCTTCATGCTAAAAGTATTACAGCATCAATTGTTGAATACTTATTCAAACATTTTTCTACACGATTTTCTACCCCATCTTGGCAGGAAAATCTTACTTAGAAAATTATATGATTTTTTAATAAGAATTTTCAATTAGAAAAATGTTTACAAAAAAATGAGATATTAATAGTTCATCGAAACTTATTTCTATAAAATGTATTTTTAATTTGTTCAAGAGCTATGAAGGAGAGTTTAAGGAAAAAGTTTTTATTTTTTTTATTTTATGATCTCACACGTGCGAAATCATCTTCGCGCGGGGGAGGGGGAGATTATTTCTCCCCTGAACTTACTGGTTCTAGCTTTCCGCCGAGACAACGCGGAGGGAGATTAGTGCCCAATGAACTTGAAATAAAGTTCATGCGTACGAAGTAGGCCGTTAAACCATGTGATTCACTTTTCCTCGTGGGGGTTCATTTTGAGGGGGTTCATTCCCCCTATTTTGCGAGTCATTCTCCTTTCTTTCTTCTCCCAAGATTTTTTTCCTCCCGCGCTCGTCTTCGCTATCTTCTTGTCGTCTCCGCACTCCCTTCGGCTTCTCTCCCTTCTCATCGTCGTCGCATTTCTTCTCCATCTTCGCATCTCCACTCCCTATCTCCCTCGGCCTCCCTCTCCCTTCTCCCTCTTGTTCTTCTCTTTTCCCCTAAAATCCTCCCGATTTCCTTCGATTTAACCCAATTTGTCATAAAGAGGGCAGCCTTGTTGTCTATACTTTTCAGCTTTTTTATGCTCCTACAAGGATAAAACATCATTTAGACGACTTGGCATAGAGTTCTAGTAATGCGGAAAACATACAAAATGTTTTACAGTCAATCATAATTTACTGACCTTAATATAGTCTTGCCATACAGAATGACATGCAGTAACTCGATGTGTGGTTGCATCCCAACCGAACCCACTAGTGTTGAGACAGCTTGTTACTGCTTGGTAAGTTTTCTTCCATGATCTTGTTCGATTCTTGAGTTGCTCAACAGTTTTTTTATTAGTTGTGTCTTCATTGAACCTATTGACACAGTCCAAATATACTTCATGCTTCCAAACCCCATTAGGCATCCTGTTCCCCATATTGACTTGCTCAACCAACAGATCGAGCATTTTGTTGTCATCATCGAAGGTCCAAATGTCATATGATCGAGGAGTTTGTTGTCTTCTTCCAGCCATTTATAATCTAAATCCGAGATGGTCGTCATGGAAATTATTTTTATCAGACAACCATTACTCGTCGTAGTAACTAAGGACACACAGAAACACAACCAACAAATAACAAAATACCATGTGGTGGATATTTATAACTCCAAAATCTCCTCACCACGTGGCATAAACATTCCATAGCACTTCAAACATATTCAACAACATTCTAAAACATTTCAAAATTAATCTAACTAATTTCATTGCAGATGACTAGAACAATGCAAAAACAAACTCATGAAGTCCAAATTCACCGAACACCCCTGGTAGAGCCCCATATGACTTCGCAGTCACTACGAACCGTACATCGTCATTGATGGGGGTCGATTTTCGTTGGCTAATAGACGCCCGTGTAGGCGACTCAGCTTTGTTTGAATTGGACCATGTGGTGGATATTTATAACTCCAAAATCTCCTCACCACATGACATAAACATTCCATAGCACTTCAAACATATTCAACAACATTCTAAAACATTTCAAAATTAATCTAACTAATTTCATTGCAGATAACTAGAACAAATTTGTTAAAGGCAATGACTTTACAGCTGATATGTTTGTTAATACGGCTCTTATTGACATGTATGCAAAGTGTGGAAGCTTGGAGCATGCTCATTCTATGTTTAACCGTTTACAAAACAAGGATGTTGTGTCATGAAGTGCCCTCATCATGGGTTATGGATTACATGGTTGTGGTGGTGAAGCCATTAAACTATTTCATGACATGAAGAATGCAAGAGTGGCTCCCAATGATGTTACCTTCACTGGCGTCTTTTTAGCATGCAACCACTAAGATCTTGTGGAAGAAGGATGGAAATATTTTCATTTCATGAAGAGAGACCATGGCATAGAACCTCGTCAACAACATTATGATTGTGTGGTAGTTCTTCTAGGCCGAGCTGGGTACTTGACAGATGCTTATCAGTTTGTTGAAAGTATGCTAATAAAACCAGAAGTAACAATGTGGTGGGCACTGTTAAGTGCCTGCAAATTCCTTAAGAATATAAAGTTAGGACAATATGCAGCAAAACAGATTTCTTCTCTTGATCCATCAAGTGCTGGCCACTATGTGCAACTCTCAAATCTTAGAAAACGGGGGGACTGCTTTGTGAATATCTTAGAATTCTCTTTATCCAAATATACGTTTCTCTGGAAAAAGGGAAATTAGATGAGAAAATTCCGAAATCATCGAAAACCTTCTTGTACTGTATTTGTCTAAGAGTTATCTATAAACGGGAAATGTGGGTTCTCTCCGGCAAGAGAGACTTTCTGAAACAAACTCAAGAAAAGAAATTTTTTTGAGTATTATCTTCATAGCACATCTCTCTGCAGGGCATTTTACTTTCCAGATCTTTAATTCCCCCTTTTCAATACTCTCAAATTTTAAAGGTTCATACCAAGGATAGTAGCTGAACCTGCTACATATATATCATCACTCTCCTGAATATGTACCTATCGACATACTCTTTCTTACATCCCCATGTTATCTCCAAGATATATGCCCATTCGTATATAAATCTCAGATTTTAGAGTCCGGCCAATTTTCTTTTTACCAACTCTGGTTTTAAGATAGGGGTTGCAGCAACCATCTTGGAGCATTTTTTAAATTTGAAGACGTTACAGTTCTCTTAGTCAATACTCTTCCAAATTATTTATTGGGGCACAATCAAATCTGTAACAAACCAACTAATAAAAGGGGAGTTATGTTTAGAGTCGGAACAAGTCACTTCTGTGACGGTTGTAGAGTTATTCCTGATAAACAGTATAAGAAATAAATGCGATCACAAGTTTATGAAAGATAAAAACAGCTTCAATGAATGTGATATTATTGGAATTAATTTGGCCACAATCAAGATAAATTACGCACAAAAATTAAAATTAACTCAAACACAAAACTAAATTAGTTGAAAAAAAATTAGGGTTTCGGATTACCTTCTGAAATTTGGGGGAAATCACCGCCGAATGGGGAAATGTAAGCCCAATGGAAGAAATCGACGCCTAACTGTCGAAAATCGAAGAAGATTGAAGGAAATCGAAGGATATCGAAACCGGAATAGGTTAAATCAAAGGAAATCGGGGGAGGAGGAAAGAGAAGAGCGAAAAACGAGAAGGAAGAGGGAGGCCGAGAGTGAAAAGAGATGGAGGCCTAGAGGGAAAAGAGAGAGGGAGACGAGAGAGGGAGAGGGAAGAGAAAGGCCGAGAGAGAGACGAGAGAGGGAGATGGGGCGAAAACGAGAGATAACAAGAGAGAGGGAGCAGAGGGAGCAGAGGGAGCTGAGAACGAAGACGAGAGAGGAGAGGAGAGGAGAGGAGCAGAGCGAGCCGAGAGAGAGAACGAGCAGAGAACGAGCAGACAGAGAGAGGAGAGGAGTTTTTAGTTTCGGGTTCCGTCGTTTTTTGCCTGACCGGGGGGGGGGGGGGGGGGGGGGGTTTGCTCATTTGATGTAACTTAAAAAAAAGAAGCACATTGAACATCCTGAATTCTTGTTCTTTTTGGGCATCTTCTCACGTATGCTTCCTCCTCCTTTGCTCTCCTCTTTAACTCTATATCTTTTTCCTACTTTTCCTTTATTAATAGACAAGGTTTTACACCATTAAATAATTGACTCTCTTGCAGATTTTCATGTAAATATAACAAATAGTTTCAACATCAAACAGACCTTGATATGTCCATCATGTGCAATCAATATGTTCATCGGACCTACCTATGAGAGAAGTGGGTCCTATTTTTATCTTAATTATATATCCGAGAATTTTGTTAAATGAATGCTCTACTCTCAATCTTAGTGGATTTTGCTAGTTGTATGTGAGATTTGGTTATATTTGAAAATACGTTGTGAATATGGTTGTGTTTGGAGTCATACTATCAAAAGAGGACATATTTGTAGACAAAATCATACCATGTAGCCATCAACCTGTTAGGATGAATGACTGGTTTTGCTTCAATTGGGTTAAAATCGGATTCAACAATTGGTTGAAGCATGTCCCATTGGACCACCTTTTTGTCTTCTATATATATATATATATTTGTTGAAGTTCGGCATGAATGATTTTTTAGTTTGTTGATACGACTTTGAATAATCTTCTCTTTGATGAAATCTTTTTTACCATTTCTTCGTAAGAAAACGATTAAACTGGATCCAATTAGTTAGGTATTCATGTTTTAAGCCAATAACCGTTTTCTGCATGTAATAACCAGAAAACTAGAAAAAGGGTTTGGATCAAGTTCAATGACTCGAATTGACGACTGGGACGAGTCTTGTATGATACAGAAGCTTTAGCATGAGTTGATGTTCCCGAAGAGAAATAAAAAATGTTTACTACTATTTCAAATCATGTTATCTCGCTTCAATTCAAATCATTCTGGACTAAGGGGGGGTTAGTCCACAATGAAATTGAATGAATTCCCCCCGCATTATTTAGGTCATCACAAATAAGGTGTTAGGGGGGGTTAGTCCACAATGAAGTGGAAAATGAAGTGAAAAATTGAATTGAAGTGGGATGAATTGCTTCCACTTTAACTCATGTTTTGATGTTAGTCCAGGCCAGTTGAAGTGGTTGGAAAACAAATTCCAGTGTTAGTGCTTGAAAAACAGATTTCAGTATCCTTTTCTAAATAAAGAAGAGAATGAGTAACCTTTTATGATTATAGTTTATTATAAATTAAATAATAATTATGTGTTACTACAATAAATTATATAAAATTAATAAAAAAAATTAAAATAACATAAGGAAATATAATAAATAAACATAATGATTTAATTAATTATAACAATTGGATAGTTAAACCAATTAATGATTATAGTTTATTATAAATTAAAACAATAATTACGTGTGACATGAATAAATTATGTAAAATTAAAAAAAAAATAACATAAGGGAATATAATAAATAAACCTAATGGTTTAATTAATTATAAACCTAATGGCTTTAGCATGAACTGATGTTCCTGAAGAGAAATAAAAAATGTTTACTACTATTTCAAATCATGTTATCTCGCTTCAATTCAAATCATTCTAGAACCTAGGTAATACAGGGAAATTCATTCCACTTCATTGCGGACTAACCCCCCCCCCCCCCCCAAGGCTGTGTTTAGAACAAAGAAAATCTAGAGAAGAGAAAAAAAGGGCAAATTTATAGCAGGATAAACTTATACAAATACCTAATACAGTTAGAATTTTATTCCATTTTTTATATTTAATAAAATAATAAACAAAAAATACCGTACGGAAACCATGGTGCTCAACCTGACTCAGATTTTTTACTCGGCCCTTTCGTTCTACCATCTTTGTCTAAGTTATTCTGACGGAATTCTGCCTATTGGTTGTGACAGAATCTTTGAATGAATTCTCTTCCAGTATGGAGAGTAGGCAGGCAGGTCCTTTTGCAATTCTTATCAATTTTGTCAAAAACAAGTTGGGTAGATCAGGGAATATACACGCCGGTGTGATGAAACACAAACCTGATGAAAAATATGATTCAATTTACCCATCAATAAGGCCACAGTTTTTGCTAATGGATACTGCAAAAAATGCTCAGTCTCCTCCATGGACCATCCGCTAGGACAATCACTCATTCTTAAAACCAGCATTCTTAAGACCAAATCAAAGAGTCGGGCGGAAAAAGGGAGAGGGTTCTCTTGTAGCTGGATCCTCCGGAACCCCCTCCATGGATCATCTGCAACGAATTCAGACAGGTACAGAGAAGCCTTTCTTTGCCATACTGTCTAGGACGTCATGTAGTGCTTGGCACAATCTCACAATCTGCGCAGATAACCCCTCACAGAGTAAGAAAGTTTAGGAAGATTAGGAAGGAAAAGGTTGTTGTCGCAGACGTGATAGCAACAACCCATCTTAGACCAATGTGTGAGAGGAACAACCAATTCGGCCTTGATAAAGAGGAGAATAGAGTTGTCTTCTTAAGCATATGTGAGGAACCCATGGAAAAAAAAAATGAAAATTTGACCATTATTATTCCAAAAAATAGTTAGTAAAAAAGAGAATTTGATCATTATCTCATTTTCACTAACTATTTTTGGGAATAATAATGGTCAAATTCTTTTTTTTTTCTTTTCTAGGGGTTCCAAACAGATCCTAAGAGTACAGGCAATGGTTAAAGACTAAAAAGCATTTATCAATGATTTTAGTGAAAGAGATGATTGTAACATCCTTTAAAAAGATTTACCTGCTGGTCCCACAGCTGGAGCTCTTCCGTGTCATCCTCAAAATGAATGACAGCTTCAACCTGGAAAAAGTTCAATGCATCATGGTCTATATCACCAGGATAAAAGCAGTACTTGATTGTTGCTGAGGGCTAGTCGTTGTATCAACATTTTACAACTAGTCACAAAAATCATTGAGGCCCAGCCTTCCTGGTTTCTCTCTAATATTAAAGTCTCCCGTTGACAAGGAAAAAAATCAAGATTATGTAATAACTCAGGAACAAATGGATTTGGAACAGTGTATGTCAAACTATCTTCTATAAAATTGCATATTAAGGTCAAGAACGTCAACGAATAGATTGATCTTTTTTTTTTTGAGATGTCGAATAGATTGATCTAATATGTTTAAAGTGAAGTCCGGACAGGAATCAAACAGAGAATTGTAAAACATATACATAAATATTCCCACACTATTCCCCATGCCCAGCTGTAGTTGATCAATTAGAAGCAGAGCTACTCACTTGCTTAGCATGTCAACTGGCTTCATCACCAGAAAATGAGTACAAAAAAAAATAAAAAAAAAATAACAGACCTGATCAATAGATCCCCTCATCCTGTCCTCATAGATCATCCTTGATGCTATCTTCTCTGCCTGCCAAGAACAGGGTAAGATCAATTGACAACTCACAGGGAAACAAGTGGGATAATTCTTTGTAAAATAGTGCTCAATATCATATTGGCAACCCCCCAAGATCTCTTTGTTAGATGGGTAAGGATCAGCAAGAATTGGATTATTCAAGTGCAATTTTGATAAATCACTTCTGATAGGTAAATAAACAAGTCATGGCATCGAAGCATATACTTACTTTAATATACTAGGGGAACCTCCTAAGAGTATGAAGTGACCATATAATTTCCCATTTGTTCGATTGCTACTAGTAACACTACCACATTCGTATTTCAACTAAAAAATGGACATGTTTTTGTTATAGAAATGGAAAGATGTACTAAATCCGCATCTGTTTCTATATAGAGACACTGAAAACTGTTCAGTAACAATCTGTTATTGACAAGTATAAGCATGATGATCCACTGCATCATAACTACTATATAAAATTACTAATTGGTAAAGAATAGCAGTCATATATAAAAAAATTCAGTACCTTTAGTGGAGGAATACCAAGTAAAGCCCCTAGCTCCTCAAAGCTGCACAGGTATCAGACAATGGTTAAGTGTCAGTTAGATAACAATCTCAAAACATCAGATATGTTCAAAAAGGGAAATCAGGTACAGACCTTATATTTGTGTAAAGTTTACTTGCACTCAGAAGGTTATGTTCAATCATGGCACGGTCCAGCACAGTGAAGTTTTCAGGTAAAAGCGCTTTCTGCAAGGAAAGTTTTCTTTATTAATACCATAAAACAAACAGTAATTGAAGAGAAATTTTTGGAACATCATGTCAGGTAACCTGGTGTCCTTTCAGCTCCTCTGCAAATGCATCAATTTCAGGTTTTCGAAGAATTCTCTCAAGATACACCTGATAGCATACAAATAATTAAAAAAAAAAGTTAGAGACAGAAAAATGGGATGAATAAATGTATAGCATTCAAGAGGCATATCAGACAGAAAGTAAACAATTTGATATTATACCTTCTGCAAGATTGGGTAAATCTTCAATTTTGAGCACCTTTCATCCTGAAAAGCAATATGATTTCCCAAAATTTTTAAGAAATGTTTCCAAAAATAGAGTACACAACATCAACAGATATTCAATTGTCACATACATGTAATCCAATACATAGTGAAACAAGATCCACCCACTTTGAAATGACTTTGCATATTTGGTGCAAATAGTAGCAGGATTTGCGGTTTTCCAAAGTACACAATAACAAATTTCCAAAAGGGCACCAAGAAGAAACCTTCACTTTTTTCTTAGCTCAAGCAGGATTCCTGAATCAAATGCAACATGAGACAAGAACTTGAGATTGAACTCAAGTTCCAGTACCTTATATAAAGTTGCAAGAACACGTGAACGTTGAGGACCAGCGGCAGCCAAAATTGTGCATGTCACAGCAGCACTTAAGGCTTGCTCAAGTGCTTCCTCGTCAATCTCTCTGAAATATGATCATGAATACATAGCAAATGATTATAAATATGCATATAGCAATTGATGCTTAAAAGTTAAACAATTAGTAAAAGATCGCCAAATGAGGAAACTACTAAATCCTAGATTCAACACAAAAGGAGTTTCATTTGCATACTCGTCTCCAATTTGCCTCTTCTCAATCTGTGAGATGTCATAATAACGAAGGGCCGCTTCAAGAAATTTGCGTTTTAAGTCCAATATTCTTGCATAGCAAACCTGATCACATAAAGAAAGAAACATCATACAAAATTAGTGGGTTAAGCTGAAAAACTTTGACTTTTAATTGTTTCCAGTTTTAGACCTTTTCTTTTCCATACATTTGTATGCCACTACTATCCATTTCCACTACACTAAAGAGTACTAAATTAAATAAGTTTTCCTCCATTCTAGACTATAATAATTGAGTTATAATAATGCAGCAGAGTTAAAAATAAGATGAACAAGTCCAACAAAAATTCTTGATATTGACTGCAGGTGAAAATTACCTTGTACTGCAAATTCAAAACTTCCTGTTGACTATTGCTGACAAGGAAAGAAGCTTTATTGATAAAAACCTCAGCATTTACAGCATCATCATCCTATCAATTTAAACCAAATTTGATTCATAGAATCCATAATGGTGATTGAGTTAATGAAATCAACGTGGCAATTTGCTCATATTGTTAAACTGTTAAGTACCTCAAGGTAGAGGCGAGCAATCTGAACACATTTAGACAGCTTGTAAGTGTCATCAAGCATTCTAGAACATTGTGAAACAAATGATTTGTCAGATGGCATAAGGGAGATCCACACTAAATTTTGAACAGAACTAAGCTCAACCAGCCAAAAAAAGTGAAAAATGTTCTCTCACCTGATTCCAGAGTCCAGATCAATTCCACTGAGCATCTGTGCTGCTTTTGACCATTGCTGCTCAGATTCATACAACTCAGCAAGTTTCTCTCTAATGACTAACACCTGAAACCATTACAAAAGGAGAATTGTAAGAAACATGTAAAAGTTACATATAAAAGCAGTCTAACCACAAATAACATTTGCTGTATCAGAGAAAAAAAAACATATTCACAGATGTTTTACTATCAAAGCTTTTTCCAAACTATGCTAAAAAAAAAGACAGAGCTTCATTAGGATACGTGACGACCAGCTAGATGACTCTCCATTCTATTATTTAGACATGAATGCAAGTCACATTGGGTACAGGGGGTGTCATATGTATGTACTACTAACATTCACAAAAAGTGAGAAACTTTCTTCAAGGTATGAAAGCAGGCTAGTTGGGCCCCCAACAAATACCAACCCATGTGTTCAAAACAATAATTAAGGGAGTGGGAATGGTTACCAAAAAAATCTTGGATTAGGTGTAAAGTGATCCATGATTTAGCATAAGCTGTTGGATTGGGCTTCTCCCCAATCTAAAGTGTGGTATGTCTTTCTTCAAACACTTATTCAAAATTCATCATCCACAAAAACTAGAATTAGCAACACAATTTTTTTTTAAAATAGCATGAATCAGGTAGTAACACTCTCTCTCCAAATATGCAGTTTCAAGTTACCTCAATCTCAGCCGATATTCAAGAGGTAGTCCAGACTCTGCTAGCTACATTGCTGAATTTCATGATTGTAAGGGCAGCACCATCTTTTCATATTCTAGTCCTCTGAAGTGATAAACTCTACAACAGTCAAGTTGAAAGCCGTCCTTCATTACCTAAGAAACTTTGAGATTTATCCTTTTGACTTCTTTGTTGAAGGTGATTCTTTTTTTTTTAAATGGCGGTAACTTTTATTAAACAAACTTGGCACTAGAAGTATAACACAGGGTACAACATAGATTACAATATCAGTGGAGCTATAGCTCAATCGAAGGCCTGAAGGCCAAATTGACTCTGGATACCCACACTTCTGCAAGTTTGTCAGCTTCTGAATTTGCTGACCTTGGGGTCCTGTGCCAATGTCATTCACTGGTGGATCCTTATCAAATAAGTGCCTTAATTTCCATGGGGCAGCAAGTGATTTGCTTGCCCAGCCAATTATCAATGCTGAGTTTCCCTCTACTAATAGTGGGCTATTGAAATGCTGCTTGAATAGCTTGATTCCAGCCAATAAGGCTCGTGCTTCGGCTTCATTAGGGTTGCATATCCCTGCTGGGCCTGAGAAAGCCATGAGAACTGACCCATTATGGTCTCTAATTAGGCCACTGGACCCTGCTGGGCCTGGGTTTCCAAAAGAAGACCCATCAAAATTAAGTTTCAAACAGTTTTCAAAGGAGGGATCCTATTGAGCCTTGGTGGGGGGGGGTTTGAGCCGTGAAGTATATGACTTTATGCCAGTACTTTCTGATCAGTGAGCTTGGGAAAGTGACATGCCATGTATGCTGCTAGTCCATTGTAGGGAGCTTTATTACGTTTTTAATGACCCCACCAGTGAAGGAGGATCTGCCTTTGAATGTTCTGCTATTTCTTTCCAGCCACAGGTGCCATGGAACTGCGGCTACTGCAGCCTTCCATAATGCCTTACCATAAATTGGTAATGGCTAAGTTTGAATTTGCTGTAGGAAATTTGTGTAGGATCAGGGCTTGTAAATCGAATATTGAACTTACACAATATGGTCCCCCATATCTCAGTGCTGAAAGTACAGTGAAGTAAGAGGTGGCTGGAGTTCTTTTCCGAGTTCCCACACAGTTTACATAAACTGTTGATAATTTGCTGGCCCTTTTTTGATATCTCTTCACAGGTAAGAAAGTTACTGTGCGTTGCTGCTCATAGGAATTGCAGCATCCTGTTTGGTGCAATTAGCAGCCATTCTAGACTGGCACCCTTGGATGTATCAAGTGGATGTTATTGATCTTCTAGGCCGTAACACAACACAATCGAGAAAATGCCTGTAGGGCAGGGGATCCAGACAGGTTCATCACTCAGTCCATTTGAGAGGTATACTGATTCCAGCAGCTTTAGGAAGCTGGTTAAGTCTGCCACTTCTTCATCATTTAGATTCCTGGAGAGGATGAGGTTCCAACCACTTCCTCCCTCTGGTTTTGCTTCTTGGACTGTGACTTCTGGGTTGCTTGCTAATGTACAGCCTTGGGAAGTCATGTTTTATTGGCCTTTTTCCAATTCATGCCAGAAGGCAACCACACTTCCTCCTCTTGCATGGAGCCTGAAAAACTGCTGAAACTTTGTTTTTTCCTTCAGGATTGCCTTCCAAACGCAAGACATTCTATGAGACGAGCTGGCAACCAATCCTTCTGATCAGACCCATATGTGGTCCCAAACACTGTTCTCCATAGTGAGACTCACTCTGAGGCATATCTCCACAACCATTTTGCGAGCAATGCTGAATTCATTTGTTTGATGCGTTTAATCGCAAGTCCTCGATCCTTTTTGCTTATAACCTGGTTTCATTGAACCAGTGGGTATTTAAATTGATTTGTGCTTCCACACTGCAATATTGCTTCTAGTTTAGCAGCAATGCTTACTAGGCAGGAATCAAGGATAAGACATAAGTGGGTATGCCAGCTAGTCAGGCTTTTATCCAGGAATCAAGCCTTCTCTCGCACCTGTCAACCACTCATTGCCAGAGATTTTTTGCTTGCCCTGCCACTTAATAGAGGTAGACCCAGGTATAGGCTTAGTAACTCCACGGGGGAACATCTGAGTACCTGAGCAATATTGGTTTCCTTGTCATGGTCGATATTGAATCCTAGCAAACCTGATTTTCCCCAACTGACTTTCTGCCCAGACATTATTCATATACATTCAACAAGGCTTTGATTCTGATGGCCTGGTCACACTGTCCTTCACGTGATATGATGGTGTCATCAGCAAATTGCACGATTGGCATTCTGAATTCAAGGTCCACTGCGCTGAATCCAGAAAACCACCCTTTGTTTAACCTGTATAAAGTATAGTACAAAGTGCCTCAGTCATGATGTTGAACAGTAGTGACGATAAAGGGTCCCTTTGCCTTAGCCCACATGTGCTCCTGAAGAAGACTTGTGTTGTGCCATTTGTAAGGATCGAGAACTGAGCTGTGGTGATGCAGCTCAAGATCCAACCTCCCCATCGGTCCTTAAACCCCACTTTCTTTTTTTTCTTTTTTTTAAAATGAGCTTAAACCCCACTTTCTGTATTAAGAAATCTAGGAATTCCCAACTTACCTTGTCAAATGCCTTTTCAAGGTCGAGTTTTAGTATGAAACCTTGTCTCCCCTTCTTTTTGTAGAGGTGAAACAGCTCATGCACTATGATTGCTGAGTCTAGGATTTGCCACCCTTTTAGAAAGGCTTATTGATTTTCATTCATTACCTCTGGCGGTGCTTTTCTCAACCTTGTCACAAGTACCCTTGATAGAAGTTCACAGTGGCTTGATACCAGATATATAGGCCTGAAATCCTTGGGGGAGTGGGCACCATCCTTCTTGAGTACGAGATCAATAAATGAGGGCCCCATGCTCTGCACCATGAGCCCATCTTCATAGAATTCATTGACAATCCTCAGTATGTCTTCCTTCACGAAATTCCAGACAGCCTTGCGGAACTCAGCAGTAAACCCATCTGACCAAGGGGCCTTGTCATTGGGCATTTGGTGGAGAGCTTCTTCTATCTCTTATAGAGTAAATGGCCCTTCTATCCCTCTTGTAGTGTCATTTTGTATGGCTGTGGTCAGTAAGTTTGCTAGCAGCATCTTCTTTTTTTTAAATGTTGGCAGCAGCCTCTTAACTCCTTTTTCTTTGTATAGAGTAGTAAAGAAACTAATAAACTCTTTTGTTATCTCATCCTTATTCTCTGTGAGGATGCATTTATGTCGAGAACCGTAATTTTGTTTCTTCTTTTGTGTGCAAATGCTATTGCATTATAGAATTTGGTGTTCCCATCACCTTCTTTAATCCACTTGTATCTTGCTCTTTGTTCCAAAATATTCTCTTCTATGTGATTATGGACTGGTAAGCCTCCTTCAACATGTCTCTATTTTTGTTTTCTAGCATTGACAGTGTAAGCTGCTCCTTCCTCTTTTTGGTCATAGGCTTCTATCTTTTCTAGTAACCCATTTCTTTCCCATTCATGATTGAATTTTCGTTCCTGGCACAGTGCTTGATCATTTTTTTTTAATGCTTTCAACTTTTGACTCAACTATACGGAGGCAGTGCTTATGTAACTGAACTCTTGCCACCATTGTTGCAGCTTTTCTTTGAATCCTTTTTCTAGTAGCCATGTTACTTCGAATCTGAAGGGATGGAAGCCACATGATTCTGTGGATGTTTTGAGCAAGATGGGGCTATAATTAGATATAGGTCAGTCATTCTTGATTGACCAAAAACCTGTCTAGCTGTGACAGGATTGGGGGTTGGGGGGGGGGGATCCTGCATTGATGTTGTAGTTCTTCTTCGCCCCCCTGATTTCTCACTACTAAGTCTAATATTTTAAAATCCCTGTTGTTAACCTAGGGAAGACTCCATAGTTGGATGATTGCTGACATTTCTTCCCATAAGATCAAGCGTTGAGTTGAGCTAATGGTCCCGTAGACAGATAAGGCAACCCAATGCACATTGTCCTTTGTTGACTTCAACTGTACTGCAGCTGCAGAGACACCTGTCTCTTGTTCAATCATTTCCAGTTTGTGATGGTCCCAAATTATCGCCATCCCCACTGTAAATCCATCAGCGTCAACTGCAGTCCATCCCGGCTTGTTTTTATGCCATACATCCTGCATTAATGCATTTGTGACTTTTCTATCTTTGTTTCCAGTAAGAGAGCTACCTTTACTTTGTGCTTTCGTCCCCATTATCATGGCTCTTTTTTGCTGAGAGCCAAATCCACAAACGTTCCAGGAGAGAACATTCATTTCATTATGTTGTTTGTGTTCCCTATTTCTTCACTTGTTTTATCATTGTTTAGCACACTTCAATTTCCTCCTTTGGCATATTCAGGGACGCCTCAATTTCATTCATTGCCTTTTCGAGGAAATCCTCATTTTTTAAGGCCATTCTCTCCCTATTTGTTTCGGTTGACATCTCCACATGTGTAGCCATGGCTGGCTCAACGTTGAAGCTCTGTATGACAACGGTGTTTCTCCTATTTCTAAATGACTTTTGTTGCTTGGAGGATCTGATCAACTTGTCTCCCTGCATATTTAACGAGTGAGGTTTGTGGTTTGTCTCCAATAGGTTAGTCCTTTTCCAATGATTTGTGTACAGACTACTCTTGTATTCTCCTTCTGTCAATACAAGATGTACTTTATAATCTTCTACGGACGACGAGTCAGCATGCCCCGCAAAGATCAACTCCTGGCTCGCATCTAAAATTCAGGCCGCATAGTTGTCCTCAAGCTGGTTTGGTTTGCATAGACTCACTGGTTTGATAGTTTGGTTCTCACGTTCGTCCGACTCACCCATGTGAGAGTGTAATTCACAGTCAGAGCACAAGGCGGATCCGGGATTGGGCTTGGATCCAATGGCGTAACCAGAGCTGCGTTCGATCACGGTTTGGGGGTTGGGTCTTTGGCTTCAATGTTCGTGATTGAGTCTCAAACAGAGTCTGAACACTTCCATCATCTAGGTTAAATCCAGCATTTGATTTCAAATTTGAAATTGAGACAAGATGATTCTACGGTGCACCAATATTTCCTTCTTCATTATTGGTGGTCTTTCTGCTTCCTCTTAATAGGGTGTTAGGCCTCCCCTTCTGTAAGTGGTCAGTCTATCTAGACATTCGTCTACCATTTTCGGTTACTAAACGGCCACTGCTACGGTAGTATTTCAGGCTCACTCCTTTCAACTTCAGATGTCGATCACCGGCAATGATTGAGAGTTGTTGTCTCTAACTCAGATGGGATCAAATCTATCATGACCCTATATACCCAACCCCCAACTTGGTTCGACACTTCGAGGTTTCCTATGAAATGCACGGCCAGTAATATCCTATCACGGACCTTGTATAGCCTGTTGGCCTTCGCCACTACCTTGTCAAAATTTACTGCCACCTTAATAATTCCGAAAATAGCCTGAAAGATCTCCATGAACAAGAGATAGATTGGAATTTCACTTATTGTGACCTAGATGGAGTTCTTCTTCATTCCAACATCAGCATTCTATTCGGATAATTCTCAGTAGGTCTTTCCTTCTATCTCCTATTTTTTCTCCTCATAATCCAATACTATGAGTCATGCATCCTGCTCCATATATAGCATTTTCGGGCACTTTGCAAGCTATCAATTCCTCATGTTCGCTGCCTTAGCTCCTCAAAGTGTCGATTTTTTTTAACTATTCAGGCCATGATACATTTTGCAAGTTCCTCTTCTCACGGTTTGGTGAACTAGGGGTCACTTTTAGTGTCATCGTGTCTTTGATCTTTTCTACGACTATATGTGGCCCCTTCATTTGTTGGACTTCTCGCACCTATTGTCTATAAGGCTTCTTGATAAGTCATTTTTTTGGGTCTCTCTCCTTGTGTGAGTTACTATTATGATGATCGAGCTTTGGGTGCCACCAGCCTTCCTACAGAGTTATTTGAATTTTTATGTATTGCCAGTTTCTCCATGATCCATAGCCACCCAACACTAGACTTCATTTTCTTCAGTAAGTTTGCCGCCTTGATAACTAAAATACTCCTTACGGTTAGTTTCTTCTTTGTTTCATTTAACCCAACTATGTACTATTTACTGTTCGTCATCATTATCATGTCATGTATCTCATCTTTGAATAGTTTTTTTTATCACCACCAACCTTCCTACAGAGTTATTTGAATTTTTATGTATTGCCAGTTTCTCCATGATCCATAGCCACCCAACACTAGACTTCATTTTCTTCAGTATGTCTGCCGCCTTGATAACTAAAGTACTCCTTACGGTTAGTTTCTTCTTTGTTTCATTTAACCCAACTATGTACTATTTACTGTTCATCATCATTATCATGTCATGTATCTCATCTTTGAATAGTTTTTTTTTTATCACCACCAGCCTTCCTACAGAGTTATTTGAATTTTTATGTATTGCCAGTTTCTTCATGATCCATAGCCACCCAACACTAGACTTCATTTTCTTCAGTATGTCTGCCGCCTTGATAACTAAAATACTCCTTACGGTTAGTTTCTTCTTTGTTTCATTTAACCCAACTATGTACTATTTACTGTTCGTCATCATTATCATGTTATGTATCTCATCTTTGAATAGTTTTTTTTATCACCACCAGCCTTCCTACAGAGTTATTTGAATTTTTATGTATTGCCAGTTTCTCCATGATCCATAGCCACCCAACACTAGACTTCATTTTCTTCAGTATGCCTGCCGCCTTATAACTAAAGTACTCCCTACGGTTAGTTTCTTCTTTGTTTCATTTAACCCAACTATGTACTATTTACTGTTCGTCATCATTATCATGTCATGTATCTCATCTTTGAATAGTTTTTTTTATCACCACCAGCCTTCCTACAGAGTTATTTGAATTTTTATGTATTGCCAGTTTCTCCATGATCCATAGCCACCCAACACTAGACTTCATTTTCTTCAGTATGTCTGCCGCCTTGATAACTGAAGTACTCCTTACGGTTAGTTTCTTCTTTGTTTCGTTTAACCCAACTATGTAATATTTACTGTTTGTCATTATTATCATGTCATGTATCTCATCTTTGCATAGTTTTTTTTATCACCACCAACAGGTCATCTAATGCATTTGCCAATACTCGGATGTATAATCTACGTTCTACACTTTTCATTGTTAGCTTGATGGTGTCTATGTAGTATCGTGTTTGCTCTTCCATGCAAAGAAGGAGAGTTTCATTTCTTTTAGGATCACTTGTCCAAGTATGTATCCCTCTGCAGCATCTCCTCCTTCGCCCCCCAAAACAAGAGAGAGAGAGAGAGAGAGAGCACCACTTGTGTAGCATCACAAGTTTGCACTTGCTCAGCCATACATTCCTTCTCCCTCAATAAAACATCCCAATTTGAAAAAAACATGTCACTCTTCTTTTTTTTTATGTATTCTTTTATGGGAATAAGATGTGATTAATAATCAAGTATCAAACTTTTTAAGAATGTAACAAGTGAGGATGAGTTATTGGCAGTACTTCCGATTTACCATCCAAAAGAATAATATGAAAAGTAGCTTAACAAATCCTGGCACGTGCACCTTGTACAAAACTAAGGTAAGGAAAACGGAAGTATTAAAAGGTTAACTCTTATGCATGTATGAATCAACCATTCTAAAACATCATGGTTGAGATAAAAATGACAACCAATCATAGTCATCTGAGGATAACTCCACAGCTGATGGCGGAGATGATTTCAGGCCATTTTAAATCAGCGGCCTGTCTACATTGGAAAATCGGGTGTTGAGCGCAAAGTATTGTCAATATTTTGTGCAAAACTACTCAAGCATAATTACACATTCTAGAGTAAAATATGTATCACAAATCTTCGTGCCTTTTTTCGGAGTGAAGATAAATCAACTACCGGTACCAAAAGATGCGCAGAACTCTAGAGAACGCAACGGATAAATTAAGTATTAAGAGATAACCTGTTCTTCAAATGAAACGACTCGTGGCTGAATCTGGGTCAGGGCATAGAGTGCAATCTCTTTCTGCGACTCAGGGTCTAGCCTACCCAGCTCCTGTGCAAATGTCATCAACAGCTGCCTCGAAACCACCAAAGGAACATCATCCGACACCACTGAGTTACCGAAGAAAAACAAAAATATAAAAAATATGCATCAAACATGCTCTTAATCGAAGCTAGATATAGAAATCAAAATTCATATGCAAACAGCAGTAAAGAGGACTTTCAGAATTTACTGTGATCA
The DNA here is from genome assembly GCF_029961685.1 of Aristolochia californica. NCBI lineage: Eukaryota > Viridiplantae > Streptophyta > Magnoliopsida > Piperales > Aristolochiaceae > Aristolochia > Aristolochia californica. Next base: position 826,688 of record NW_027181826.1, on the reverse strand, counting down.
ATGAATTTTTTAGCTTGAGCTGTATCATTGGAAGCAAATACGGAAGCAAGTATCAGCTTGTACTGCTCGATTTTTTGCCTCTGATCTGCTATTGAAGCAGCGTTCGCAAGGGCGCCCTCCATCGTCGAAACCCTGTCCTTTCCCGCTCTCAGAGTGCGGAGATCCTACTTCGCTCCTTCCAAGCGCAAATACACAGCAGAGAACTTCATTTTAAACGCCTTTTTCTTGTACGATAAAAACAGTATTGAGTAAGATGCATAAAAATCTGGTCATAAGGGAATTTCGAGTATTTTTCATTTTTGCTCTTAGACAATTTACATATCATTTAAAATTATTTTTTTCATGGATAAATTTTATTTTATTTGATATATATATATATATATATATATATATATTCAAATATTTTTATTTTAAAACATATTCGGATATGTTTGTGTCAATTGGAAAATACGGGGAAAATAGTTATAGACATTTTTTTCCTTTACCAAACTTTTTTTCATGTTTGTGTCATTCTTTATGACAAAAAATTCTATTTGATCGATTTTTTTCTTAATTTTCCTCATCTTATTTCTTCAAATGAAATTTTAAAAATAAAACTCAAAAATATTCAAGTAGTTCTTAATGGCTTACCTAGTATTTTAATTATTTATAAAAAAAAATATTTCTGTGTTCCAATTGTAAAAAAAAAAATCATGAGAATATTAGTCAAGGAAAAATTATTTTCCCTCCATGTGTCAAACATTCCTTTGATCACTATACCATGACTTAATATGTTATTAGGTAGCACTTGGCATATTTTAAAATGCCATTTATTTATAGTGTTTAAAAGAGTGCTTGGATGAAACAAACCATTTTTTTAGAGACATGATTTTTAAAGCTAATTAATAAATTATATAAGATTTTGTATTCTAAAATAATATATAGTAAATATTTAATTTTATAAATATAACCATGTTTAGAATATTATAAAAAATCATACATATACCTCTAACAAATAGTTAATACAGATGAAAACTTTTTTTATGTAAGACCCGCCTGAGACATTGTGCACAAAATGGGTAACTATAGTAAGTGTATGCATGTGGCATGTGACCCACTGGTTATATAAATTGGTTTTTTTAATTAATTATTTTATTAATTATATTTGTTGGAAGATAGGCACAATGCCACATGACCAAGGAAGGCCCACAAGATGGGTCTAAGCACATAGAAGTACGACCCACCATGATTACCAAGAGCTGACATCCTTATCACATAAGTTGGAAGATAAAAAAATGACTTACAAAGGCATATAGGGGGGTTAGTCCACCATGAAGTGGAATAAATTCCCCCCGCATTACCTTGCTCATCAAATTATAGCGTTAAGGGGGGTTAGTCAACTTGAAGGACGAGATGATCTTCAACCGCATAACACCCTTCAATACTTGAAGTCGTTAGTGGAGCGCAGATGAAGCTTCATCTCGATGCAGGGGATGAATGGGTCCTTCATCTCCACGGTTTAATTTTCTTCATCTCGAAGAAGGCCTTGTTTGATCTTCTTCGAGTTGAAGGACGCGCAACGCTAGCTTTTTCCCCTCTCTCTCCTCGCACCCCCCCCCCCCCCTTCGCGCGTCATCATTTCTCATTTTTTCTTCCTCTCTCCCGCACACCCTCGCTCGTCTCCCTACGCCCCCGACGTTCTACTGCCATAAAATCAATCAGATTTTCGTCTCCGGCCACCGTCTCAGCTCCCTCTCGTCTTCGGCCTCATCTCTCTATTTTCTCTCGGCCTCGCCCTCTCTCTCGCACCCCCTCTCTCGTCTTCGTGACTCCCTCTCTTCTCTCGGACTCGCTCTCTCTAGCTTCTCTCTCTCTTATCCCTCTCGACCTCCCTTTCTTCTCTGTCTTCTCCCTCTCTTTTCCCTTTCGGCCTCCCACTCCCTTCCCTCTCTGGCTATTCTCCTTTCCCCCGAAAATACCTTCTGATTTCGTTCGATTTCCCCATTTCCATTTTGATTTTCTTCGATTTTGGATATTTGGGCATCGATTGCTTAATTTCTACTTCGATTAGGCATCGATTTCCCCATTCGGCATCGATTTCACCCTTTGGCTTCAGTTTTCCCCAAATTTCAGAAGGTATGCCTAAACCGTAAATTTTTTTCATTAAATTAGTGTTTTATTTTATTTAAATTTATTTTCAATGCTTAATTGGGGGTTATTTGTGCATAATTGTGGGATTTAGGGTTACAGCTTAGGGTCTAAATTCTTGATTCGTGTTAGGGATTATTTTTAGGGTTTGGTGCTCGGTATTTAAGGGTCATGTAATTAGGGTTTAGGGTTTATGGTTAAGGATTTAGGGTATTTTAGGGATTAGGGTTTTTAAGGTTTAGGGGGTTTAGGGTTTTTAAGGTTTTGGGGGTTTTGTGTTTTTAAGCTCTAGGGTTTTTTGGGTTTAGGGTATGGAATTAGGGTGTAAGGTTTAGGGTTTAGGGCTTTTAAGGTATTAAGTTTTGGAATTAGGGTTTAGAGTTTAGTAGGTGATAGGGTTTAGGGTTTTTTAGTTTTCGGGGGTTTTGTGTTTTTAATCTCTAGGTTTTTTTGGGTTTAAGGTCTGGAATTATGGTTTAGGGTTTAGGGCTTCTAAGGTTTAGGGTACTATGTTATGGAATAGTGTTTAGGGTTTAGAGTTTAGTAGGTGATAGGATTTGACTTGAGGGTTTGATGGTTTATGGTTTAGGTTTTATTAGGGGGTTTTTAGACCAATTCAAACAAGGCTGAGTCGCCTACACGGGCGTCCATTAGCCAACAAAACCCAACCCCCATCACTGACAAGGTACAGTTCGTAGTGACTGCGAAGTTATATGGGGCTCTACCAGGGGTGTTCGGTGAATTTGGACTTGATGTGTGTGTTTTCTCATTGTTTAGTGCATATGCAGTAGTGAAAATAGTTTAATTAATTTTGAAATGTTTTAGAATGTTGTTGAGGATTTTTTTAAGTGTTCTATAATGTTTTTGCCATGTGGTGAGGAGATTCGAGTGTTATACATATCCACCACATGATATTTTCTTTTTTTGTGGTTTCGATTTAACCCTTCGGCTTTGATTTTCCTCAAATTTCATAAGGTAAGTCTAAACCCTATTTTTTTTATTAATTTAGTGTTGTATTTGATTTGCCTTATAGACAGCTACTTGTGATTGATATATCCTACTTTTGATATTGTCGAGAACTTGTTGTCATTTCAACCATTGTTCTAAAATTTTGTTTTCCAATTTTATTTTTTTGGAGTAAGAGACTTTTGAGTTCGGAGGCCTGCTTGAGAATGTCTCAGGAGGGCAATATTTACATCCCTATTCAGAATTTTTAGATTGTTAAAAGTAAACCAGTAAAGAATTGGCCCTTTTTTTTTTTTTTTTACCATAATCACGGATTTATTTTGGATGTTCTTACTTGCAGGTCAGGGCAATGCGGATGATGTAACAATTGCAGTATTGAAGGTGTTGCCTCCTCTACAAGAGAAAAATCAATCAAGGGGCATATTTGGAGATCAGTTAATAGGGGAAATGGGCGAGGATCAACTAGCATGAAGAGAAACAACTATAGTTTGTAAATTTATAATGGATTTATAGTTTTTATTTGGGTGATTGTAAATTGGTAGTGATATTTCATTTAATTTTGTTTTGTTTGATTATTGTATGGAGTTTATTTATAATGTTATGCAATGTATGGAGTGTTTAAACTATTTTATGGAGTGTATAAACAATTTCATGGAGTTTTTATGGAATGTATAGGCGATTTTATGGAATATTTATACAAGTATTATGTATATTGATTATGCCCAATTTTAAGTAGAGGTCATGCCGAATTTTATACATGTATTATATACATAGATTATGCTCAATTTTAAGAAGAGGTTATGCCAATCTTATATATGTATTATATATATAGGTTATGCCTAATTTTATGTAGAGGTTATGTCCAATTTTATGTAAAATGTATACAGACAGCGACGATTGCGATGGTCATGAGGATGTGGGTAGCCAAGTAACATGCTTTCGGAGGCAGAGTGCATTAGAATCCACAAGAGCCGCACAATTTCGCGATGCCATATCGACTGCCATGTGCAACGATAAATGATGGTTGTATCTTATTACTTTTGAGCATGCGTCGTTTATATGTCCTAAACTTGTAACTTGATGATTTTAATATTAAAGGCACGAACACGTTATTAAAATAATCTTTTTTTTAGGTTATTAATAAAGTTGTTTATGTATTTATTTATTATTTTTGTTCAATTTTATTACTATATTAAACTTCATATTTAAGTCTCTGGTAAATAAAATATAATTAAAGTATGAATTTGATTAATTAATTACTTTTAATTTCGTCAAAATATATTATTAATTAATACCAAGTAAAAAAATTATCTTATTTTATTAATATAATATTTTTAATTCATTAATCATATTTATTTTTTATTTACTCTATTATATTAGTGATTTAATAGTGGTAATTAAAATATTGTTAACTCAAACCCTTGGTTTAATTAAATTATTTTTATAATTAATAAAATCAATGGTTTTAAAATTCGAAGATGAAGATAAAGATGAACTTGTCCACACTAACACCCTACTTCAAAGATTTCGAAGATGAAGTTGTCCACACTAACACCCATTTCGAAGATGAAGATCGTGTAGATGCATAAGATGAAGATGAAGATGAAGATCAAATTTCTAGTTTGTTGACTAACCCCCCCCCCCCCCCTTTTAATGTAGAAATAATTGAATTGAAGTGAGATTACACCATTTCATTCGCTCAGGCAAAAATGGGGGAAAACTGATTTCTACCTATTTTGCAAATCACTCGCTTTCCTTGCGTGACGCGGGTTGCTTCTTCCCCCACCCGAAAGGAAAAAATTATCCTCATTCGCTATTCTCCTCTCCCTCTCCCTTGGCCTTCGTCTCCCAACGATATTTTTCGCCCCATTTCTTCCTCTCGTCTTCGCGGTCTCTGCTTTCTCTCGTCATCTCTCGTTTTCGCTCTCTGCTTTCTCCGTTCGCCCCAGCTTCATTCATTATGTGTCTCTCGCTGTGCAATGCCTAGGGTTTCTGCCATCGGCATCAGCGATTCGCGGGATTTTAGGGTTCTTACCGAGCTATGATGCTTTGGACAACGGATTGGGACAGGAACCTCATTGGTGCAGAGCAACGGAGGGACATTTGTTGCTGTGAAGTTGCTCTTCACGCCATAACAGAATTTCGCAGCGGTTTCGAATGTCTCGAAGCCGCCTGGGAAATCCGAAATCGAAGGTCTCTTTCGCGGCAGGGCTCTTCGACGACGACGACTTGTTATTTTTTATTTTTTTTCACTTTTTAAAAATTTATTATAATAACACGTAATTAGTATATTAATTTACAATAAACTTTAATCATGAATTAGTTTAATTATAATAAACTTTAAACCACTGGATTTACATTTTGTGTTAATATATTATTAATTAATAATACATAAATAAATATATTATGTTATTGATAAATTAATATATATTATTTATTTATTATGTATTTATTTATTTTGTATTAAAATAGTGAGTTTTAATGTTAAAATATATATCTTATGTCATTAAAAAATAATTTATGTATCTATTATATTATTTTATGTTATTTTTAAATGTTCGATTTATTTTAAATAATTTATTCTAGTCACACATAATTAGTATATTAATTTATAATAAATTTTAATCATTAATTGGTTTAATTATCCAATTGCTATAATTAATTAAACCATTAGGTTTATTTATTATATTCTATTATGTTATTTTTAATTTTTTTATTAAATTTATATAATTTATTCTAGTCACGCCTAATTATCGTTTTAATTTATAATACACTATAATCATTAATTAATATAATATAGTTTTTCATTAATTAGGATATTAATATATTCTAATACTACACGTTAAATCACTTATAAGTGTAGTAACCATGTTTATTTTTGTTAATTATATATTTAGGTGTATGTTTTATTTACTCATTATCTTATTTATATCATACTTTTCATTTGGGGGCACTAACACTGGAATATGTTTTCCAGCCACTTGAACTCCTAGAAATGAAAAAGAATTATTCAACTAAAGACATTCATCTTTACAGAATATTATTGAGCGAACTTTTGGTGCTTTAAAAGCTCGTTTTCAAATATTAAAAGGCACTCATCCATTTTCTTTAAGATCCAGGTGAAAATTGTACATGTTTGATGCATATTGCACAATTATATACGTGCAGAAGATTATGATGATGTATTTGAAGATGAAGATGATGATTCGGGTGGCGAGCTAGATGGAGGAGGTGATGCGGTCCAATTAGGTGCAATGGATGATACAGACAGTGACGATTGCGATGATTTTGAGGATGTGGGTAGCCAAGTAACAAACATTCAGAGGCAGAGTGCATTAGAATCCACAAGAGCCGCACAATTTCGAGATGCCATATCGACATCCATGTGGAACGATAAATGATGGTTTACTCTTATTACTTTTGAATATGCATAATTTATATGTAATAAACTTGTAACTCGTTGATTGTAATATTAAAGGCACGAACTCGTTATTTGAATAATTTTTTTTAGGTTATTTTAAAAGTTGTATATGTATTTATTTATTATTTTATTTTATTTTATTACTATATTAAACTTCATATTTAAGTCTCTGGTAAATAAAATATAATTAAAGTATGCATTTGATTAATATATCATCATTAATTATGTCAAAATATATTATTAATTAATACAATGCAAATCTATCTTATGCTATTAATATAATATTTTTTATTCATTAATCATAATTTTTTTTATTTACTCTATTGTATTAATGATTTAATAGTGGTAATTAAAATATTGTTAACTCAAACACTCTGGTTTAATTAGTTCATTTTTATAATTATTAAAATCAATGATTTTAAATTTCTATAAGATGAAGATGAAGTTGTCTACACTAACACCCTATTTCAAAGATTTCGAAGATGAAGTTGTCCACACTAACACCCATTTCGAAGATGAAGATCACGTAGATACATAAGATGAAAATGAAGATGAAAATCAAATTTTCATTTTGTTGACTAACCCCCCCCCCCCCCCCCCCCCCCCCCTAAGTTAAGGGTCAACAAAATGGATTTTTGAAGTTCATGTTCATCTCCAACATGAAGATCATGTCAGTCATGTACATGAACTTAACTTCACAGTACAGTACACTTAATTACAACATAATCCTTAAACCTCAAATTAGGTAAAACAATTATTATTACTACACGAATAAGTTATTTAATGTATAATTAAATATATTAATATATTTATTAATTGAATTAGATATTTTCTTGTGCAGTCATATGACAATTACATGAGCCAATAAAATACGTACATGATTAATTACAAATAATAAATAAATAACGTTAAAAATAACAAAAACGAAAGTAATAAGTTGAGTTATTAATTTATTAATAACATATGATATACTTTAACCTAAAAATGAATGATTTAAGAGAAAAAATTGATCTAATCATAACTTTAACACACTATATATTTGTACATAATATATTTTATGTATTATTAATTAATATTATGTTGTCACAAAATTTAAAACCATTGGTTTAATTAATTATAGCAATCTGATAATTAAACCAAAATAATTTATAAAATATTTATTTTAACAATATTTTAATTATGACTATTAAATCACTATTTTAATATACTAATTATAAAATAAATATATTAAATAATTTTAAAAAATATTTTTATAAATAAAAATTATAAATAAAAATTATAAATTAATATTTTTTAGGATGATAGTTTAATTTTTCCTAACTTAGGAAAAATTAAACCATCGTCGTCTTCCTCAACAGCGAGCCAGCAGGCAACGACGGTACGCCGAGAAACTCTGCAACAGACGTTCGACCTCTCGTGCTCTGTGACGGAGGTCGAGAGGGAGAGGAGAGGGAGGATGAGGGACAACTTCTCTTCTCTTGGCGTCCCTCTCCCCTCCCCGACAACCATCCTCCATCTCCTCTCCCTCTCGACCTCCGTCGCAAAGCCTCTCGGTCTCTCGTACTCTACAACGAAAGTCAAGAGGCCATAGAGAAAGAGACCGTAGAGAGGGACGGTGGAGACGAGAGAGAGAGCAGAGAGCTTGAGGAGACAAGGGGTGCAGAAAACAGCAATGAGCAAACTCACGGAGAGGGCGTGCGGCAAAGAGAGAGGCATGTTCGTTTCATGTACATGATTCTCAAAATTGGGCGGAACGCGCTTTCCTCGTTTATGCTTTGGACATGATCTCGTGAGTCATGTTAGTCATGTACATGACTTAAACTCCAGTGCTCCACTAACGACCTTAGGACATGAACTAAATAATGCGGATAAAGTTCATATCCTGATTCATGTTAATTAACCTTCTCTGACACCCAAAGAGTTAAAATTGAATCAATTCATTTCAGTTCAATTCAATTATTTACTTCAAATTTCATTCGTCAAAATCCCACACACCCTTCTCACGCCCCCCGCTCTCTCGTGTCCCTGCGCCCCCCGTGGTCTCTGCTCCTCTCTCGTCTCCACCGTCTCTCTCCGGTCTCCCTCCTACGGCCACCATCTCTCGCTGCGAACGTCATTTCGGCGTCCTTCTCTCTATGTCGGACTCTCTCTCCCTCTAAACCTCCCGCTCGCTTCTCCCACTCTCTTACCCCTCTCGGCCTCCCTCTCCTCTCTCTCTCTCTGCTCCCTCTCTTCTCACTTTCGGCCTCTCACTCCCTTCTCCCTCTCGCTATTCTCTTTTCCCCCAAAATACCTTCCGATTTCGTTCGATTTCCCCTATTTCGGTTTCGATTTTCTTCGATTTTGACATTTGGGCTTCGATTTATTAATTTCTACTTCGATTCGGCATCGATTTCACTTTTCGGCTTCGGTTTTCCCCAAATTTCAGAAGGTATGACTAAACCCAAATTTGTTTTCTGATTAAATTAGTGTTGTATTTGATTTAATTTTAGTTTCAGTGCCTAATTTGGGGTTTTTTGTGCATAATTGTCGGATATAGGGTTACGGTTTAGGGTCTAAATTTTTTATTAGGGTTAGGGTTTAGTGTTTTTAGGGTTTGGTGCTCTGTATTTAAGGGTTAAGTGTTTAGGGTTAAGGATTTATGGTATTGTTAGGGTTTAGGTTCTGGAATTAGGGTTTAGTTTTTTTTTTCAATTTTTTTTTTCAGTTTAGGTTTATTGGGTGATAGGGTTTAGGGTTTTTAAGATCTAGGGTTTTTTGTTTAATTTCTGGAATTAGGGTTTAGGGGGTCTAGGGTTAGGGTTTATCTCGATTAGGGTTTAGAGTTTACGGTGTTTAGTCCAGTTCAAACAAGGCTGAGTCGCCTACACGGGCGTCCATTAGCCAACGAGACCCGACCCCCATCACTGACGAGATACAGTTCGTAGTGACTGTGAAGTCATATGGGGCTCTACCAGGGTTGTTCGGTGAATTTGGACTTGATATGTGTGTGTGTGTGTCTTTGCATTGTTTAGTGCATCTGCAATGGAAATAGTTCGTAGTGACTGTGAAGTCATATGGGGCTCTACCAGAGTTGTTTGGTGTATTTGGACTTGGTGTGTGTTGGTGTTTGCATTGTTTAGTGCATCTGCAATGGAAATGGTTGATTAATTTTGAAATGTTTTAGAATGTTGTTTAAATTTTTTTGAAGTGCTATGAAATTTTTTTGCCATGTGGTGAGGAGATTCGGGTGTTATAAATATCTACCGCATGGTATTTTCTTATTTGTGGTTTTTGTTTATACCGTAATCAAATAGAAAACTCAAATGGTACATTTCTAGATTCAGGTCTCCTAACCTGAAACTGATAACTGCAGTTACTGCATTATCCTCGGGCCGGTATAATAACATACAGGTTCAGTAGGGGTGGGGCACTTTGAGTGAACAATATGAACCCACAATCACTCACAAATTTTAAGAAGTCTTTACATCTCAATGATCGGTTTTTACACCAGAAACCTTCACATTCTTACGCTGCCATAGCACATGGAGTCTGTAACCTTGCTGAAAATTTAGAGAAATCATTACCACATAGATCATTCCCATTGTGAAAACACAGGATGGGCAGAAATGATGAGATGGCATTTGAAGTCGCTCAGCAGCAAAGGCTAATTCTTTAAGCATACGTGAGATACATTTTTTTTTATAAATAATTATCTTCCTTTTATATGCTTTTAAGGAGATTGCAGTTCAAAAGGCACCTCTGCTCACTCATGGAAAGGTTCATTTGCAATCTTTAGAAAAATAATTTGATATACTCGCATCTCAATGACTGAAATAGCTTCATCTTTCTAGTTTAAACATGATAGCTCGGGAGTGCACCTTATGTGTAACAAAAGAACATTGCCAAGAGTTCGTTTGATACTCATCGGTCAGAAAACATATGTTTCAGTTGTTAAATGGTGGCAGCATAAAGTAATAATCAGGATGAATCGTTGCTTTGAAACCCATTTAAGTGTGTAGCTCCTTCGCTTTTTAAATATCCTAAGGACGAAGTCTTGTGTTTTTAGGCAGCAACTTGGCTTCCTATGTAAAACACAGACGTTTGATTGAATGAGTAGAGATGGATCCACATTGTGGTGTTAGGGACTTAAATGTAGAGATGCAAGATTTCACAACTGCAGAGGTCTTGGAAGGAGACCCAATTTTCCATCACCCAGAAACTTCCTACGTCAAATAGATCTTCAGCCGATGCATAAACCATCAATGGATCAAGATCAGGAAACAAAAACTGATCCAAAGGCCGTGAAATTAGACTACTGAAGATCTAACTGAGACAGAAGAGAAACCTACCAACGGGTCGTCTCCACAGACCGGTCCCAGAGACAATAAAGCGTGAGATCTCACGAGGTTTTTTTTCGATTTTCAAAGAGGGAAATGAAGACGGAGACTTCAATCTCGACTGAGTATACGGGCTTCAGTGCATCCAACCACTCACGAGTCATGACTCTGAATTTTTTCATGTGACATGGCAACATATGTGGAAGCCTTTAACTATTTACGTCAGCAAATTAGTCGCCCCTTTTTTTTGTTCTTTTCTCTCCTGGCAACAAATGCCTGGTTTCCCGCTCGTGACTCTGAATCTTCTTCCCAATAAAAAATAGTGAGATGTTTTACAGCGACAAATAGTACAATCTGCAACCATTTTGTACAATTGAGGTTTGCATGAGAGCAGAAGAGAGGAAGACGGAGGCTCGCTACTAGTTGGAAAAATCTCATTTTTCATGGCCGCAAAACTCTTTTGTTTTCTTCCTTCGTTTTCCTGGAGCGATTAACAACTTATCTTGAGACCAATAGACAGGGAAACTTATTTTGATACTCATTGGTCAGGAAACATAAGTTTCAGTTGTTAAATGGTGGCAGCATAAAGTAATAATCAGGATGAATCGTTGCTTTGAAACCTATTTAAGTGTGTAGCTCCTTCGCTTTTTAAATACCCTAAGGACGAAGTCTTGTGTTTTTAGGCAGCAACTTGGCTTCCTATGTAAAACACAGACGTTTGATTGAATGAGTAGAGATGGATCCACATTGTGGTGTTAGGGACTTTAATGTAGAGATGCAAGATTTCACAACTGCAGAGGTCTTGGAAGGAGACCCAATTTTCCATCACCCAGAAACTTCCTACGTCATATAGATCTTCAGTTGATGCATAAACCATCAATGGATCAAGATCAGGAAACAAAAACTGATCCGAAGGCCGTGAAATTAGATTACTGAAGATCTAACTGAGACAGAAGAGAAACCTACCGACGGGTAGTCTCCACAGACCGGTCCCAGAGACAATAAAGTGTGAGATCTCACGAGGTTTTTTTTCGATTTTCAAAGAGGGAAATGAAGATGGAGACTTCAATCTCGACCGAGTATACGGGCTTCAGCGCATCCAACCACTCACGAGTCATGACTCTGAATTTTTTCATGTGACATGGCAACATACGTGGAAGCCTTTAACTATTTACGTCAGCAAATTAGACGCCCCTTTTTTTGTTCTTTTCTCTCCTGGCAACAAATACCTGGTTTCCCGCTCGTGACTCTGAATCTTCTTCCCAATAAAAAATAGTGAGATGTTTTACAGCGACAAATAGTACAATCTGCAACCATTCTGTACAACCTAGGTTTGCATGAGAGTAGAAGAGAGGAAGACGGAGGCTCGCTACTAGTTGGAAAAATCTCATTTTTCATGGCCGCAAAACTCTTTTGTTTTCTTCCTTCGTTTTCCTGGAGCGATTAACAACTTATCTTGAGACCAATAGACAGGGAAACTTATTTTGATACTCATTGGTCAGGAAACATAAGTTTCAGTTGTTAAATGGTGGCAGCATAAAGTAATAATCAGGATGAATCGTTGCTTTGAAACCTATTTAAGTGTGTAGCTCCTTCGCTTTTTAAATACCCTAAGGACGAAGTCTTGTGTTTTTAGGCAGCAACTTGGCTTCCTATGTAAAACACAGACGTTTGATTGAATGAGTAGAGATGGATCCACATTGTGGTGTTAGGGACTTTAATGTAGAGATGCAAGATTTCACAACTGCAGAGGTCTTGGAAGGAGACCCAATTTTCCATCACCCAGAAACTTCCTACGTCATATAGATCTTCAGTTGATGCATAAACCATCAATGGATCAAGATCAGGAAACAAAAACTGATCCGAAGGCCGTGAAATTAGATTACTGAAGATCTAACTGAGACAGAAGAGAAACCTACCGACGGGTAGTCTCCACAGACCGGTCCCAGAGACAATAAAGTGTGAGATCTCACGAGGTTTTTTTTCGATTTTCAAAGAGGGAAATGAAGATGGAGACTTCAATCTCGACCGAGTATACGGGCTTCAGCGCATCCAACCACTCACGAGTCATGACTCTGAATTTTTTCATGTGACATGGCAACATACGTGGAAGCCTTTAACTATTTACGTCAGCAAATTAGACGCCCCTTTTTTTGTTCTTTTCTCTCCTGGCAACAAATACCTGGTTTCCCGCTCGTGACTCTGAATCTTCTTCCCAATAAAAAATAGTGAGATGTTTTACAGCGACAAATAGTACAATCTGCAACCATTCTGTACAACCTAGGTTTGCATGAGAGTAGAAGAGAGGAAGACGGAGGCTCGCTACTAGTTGGAAAAATCTCATTTTTCATGGCCGCAAAACTCTTTTGTTTTCTTCCTCCGTTTTCCTGGAGCGATTAACAACTTATCTTGAGACCAATAGACATGGAAACTTATTTTGATACTCATTGGTCAGGAAACATAAGTTTCAGTTGTTAAATGGTGGCAGCATAAAGTAATAATCAGGATGAATCGTTGCTTTGAAATCTATTTAAGTGTGCAACTCCTTCTCTTTTTAAATACCCTAAGGACGAAGTCTTGTGTTTTTAGGCAGCAACTTGGCTTCCTATGTAAAACACAGACGTTTGATTGAATTAGTAGAGATGGATCCACATTGTGGTGTTAGGGACTTAAATGTAGAGATGCAAGATTTCACAACTGCAGAGGTCTTGGAAGGAGACCCAATTTTCCATCACCCAGAAACTTCCTACGTCAAATAGATCTTCAGCCGATGCATAAACCATCAATGGATCAAGATCAGGAAACAAAAACTGATCCAAAGGCCGTGAAATTAGACTACTGAAGATCTAAATGAGACAGAAGAGAAACCTACCGATGGGTCGTCTCCACAGACCGGTCCCAGAGACAATAAAGCGTGAGATCTCACGAGGTTTTTTTTCGATTTTCAAAGAGGGAAATGAAGACGGAGACTTCAATCTCGACCGAGTATACGGGCTTCAGCGCATCCAACCACTCACGAGTCATGACTCTGAATTTTTTCATGTGACATGGCAACATACGTGGAAGCCTTTAACTATTTACGTCAGCAAATTTGACGCCCCTTTTTTTTGTTCTTTTCTCTCCTGGCAACAAATACCTGGTTTCCCGCTCGTGACTCTGAATCTTCTTCCCAATAAACAGTGAGATGTTTTACAACGACAAATAGTACAATCTGCAACCATTCTGTACTACTGAGGTTTGCATGAGAGTAGAAGAGAGGAAGACGGAGGCTCGCTACTAGTTGGAAAAATCTCATTTTTCATGGCCGCAAAACTCTTTTGTTTTCTTCCTCCGTTTTCCTGGAGTGATTAACAACTTATCTTGAGACCAATAGACAGGGAAACTCATTTGAGCCTTGTTCAGCCCAAAAGTGATCTTCCCTCAGTCGATCCCAACTACTCATTCCCAACACAGTTTCACCGCCACCTTCAGTCAATTTTAAAAAACAATGAAAACAAAAAAGAAAAACAAAAGTCTTTCCTGCAAAGCTAACAACAATGTCATTCATAGCAATGTATGAATATGACAAAATGGAAATGATCTAAATACCTTAAATGAAATAAAATCTTCTACAACTCTCAAATGAGTGAGAACATAACTTTAACCTTGATTTCGATATGAGCTATGATGAAACAAAAGATGAGAGAAGATGCAGTTATACCCTTGATTTTGGATATGGTTTACATGAAACAAAAAATAAGAGAAGACTGAAAATCGTAAGAATTGAAATTTTTTCCAACAACCATGCTGTACCTAAACATCAGACACCAATATATACAGAAACGAAGCAAATAATAAATGATAAAGAAATTATTAAGGAGTCACCCACCCACTTTTGATGTCATTTGGGAGAAGGGTCTATGAGGAGGGGCGGTAACGTCGATGGCATCGACAGGATGTATTTTCTCTTGTGGCTGGCACCAACGACAATGAAATGTTTAACATTCCATGTAGGATAGCATTCCACATGTACGAAATTTACTTTTAGATGGGTGTATTGAAAGGTGAGAAGGAGATTGTTGTTCATTATTTGTCTGTTCCACCTAGACGCCATGTCGCTACAGGTAAAATATTTTACCTGCCCAAGCAAGTGAACTTAGCAATTTGTTGAACGATTCACCTGTGACTTGGCAGCACTCGTGGAATCCTTACACTATATTGTTAGTCCACAATGAAGTAGAATGAATTCCCCCCGCATTACCTAATTCATTAGATAAATAGGTTAGGGGGGGGGGGGGGGTAGTCCACAATGAACCTGGACTGAAGTGAAAAATTCAATTCATCGTAATGAATTGATTAAACTTTAACTCATCCTTGGGTGTTAGTGTAGACGAGTTCAAGTGCACTGGAAAACAGATTCCAGTGTTAGGGCCCCCAAATGAAAAGTATGATATAAACAAGAGAATGAGTAACCTTTTATAATATACTTAAATATAACATACCTAAACAGATAATTAACCAAAATAAACTTGGTTACTACACTTATAAGTGATTTAACGTATAGTATTAGAATATATTAATATCCTAATTAATGAAACATCCCAATTTGAAAAAAACATGTCACTCTTTTTTTTTTATGTATTCTTTAATGGGAATAAGATGTGATTAACGATCAAGCATCAAACTTTTTTAAGAATGTAACAAGTGAGGATGAGTTATTGGCAGTACTTCCGATTTATCATCCAAAAGAATAATATGAAAAGTAGCTTAACAAATCCTGGCAAGTGCACCGTGTACAAAACTAAGGTAAGGAAAACAGATGTATTAAAAGGTTAACTTTTATGCATGTATGAACCACCCATTCTAAAACATCATGGTTGAGATACAAATGACTACCAATCATAGTCATCTGAGGATAACTGCACAGCTGATGGCGGAGATGATTTCAGGCCATTTTAAATCAGCGGCCCGTCTACATTGGAAAATCGGGTGTTGAGCACAAAGTATTGTCAATATTTTGCGCAAAACTACTCAAGCATAATTACACATTCTAGAGTAAAATACATATCACAAATCATCATGCCTTTTTCCGGAGTGAAGATAAATCAACTACAGGTACTGAAAGATGCACAAAAATCTAGAAAACGCAACAGATAAATTAAGTATTAAGAGATTACCTGTTCTTCAAATGAAACGACTCGTGGCTGAATCTGGGTCAGGGCATAGAGCGCAATCTCTTTCTGCGACTCATGATCTAGCCTACCCAGCTCCTGCGCAAATGTCATCAACAGCTGCCTCGAAACCACCAAAGGAACATCATCTGACACCATCGAGTTACCGAAGAAAAAAAATATAAAAAAATATGCATCAAAGATGCTCTAAATCGAAGCTAGATATAAAAATAAAAAATTCATACGCAAACAACAGTAAAGGGGACTTTCAGAATTTACTGTGATCAATGAATTTTTTAGCTTCAGCTGTGTCGTTGGAAGCAAATACGGAAGCAAGTATCAGCTTGTACTGCTCGATTTTTTGCCTATGATCTGCTATTGAAGCAGCGTTCGCAAGGGCGCCCTCCAGCGTCGAAACCCTGTCCTTTCCCGCTCTCAGAGTGCGGAGATCCTACTTCGCCCTTTCCAAGGGCAAATACACAGCAAAAAACATCATTTTAAACACCTTTTTCTTGTACGATAAAAACAGTATTGAGTAAGATACATATAAATCACGTCATATGGGAATTTCCAGTATTTTTCATTTTTGCTCTTGACAATTTACATATCATTTAAACCTATTTTTTTCATGGATAAAATTTATTTTATTTAATATTAAATTTTATTAATATAATCTTGTTTAAAATATTATAAAAAATCATACATATTCCTCTAACAAATAGTTAATACAAAGTTTGTGTCAAGTGAGTTAAATCATGCAATATAGTGGAAGGATTCCACGAGTGCTGCCAAGTCATAGGTGAAGAGTTTACTTGTGACGTTGCATGTACACAACAAATTGCTAAGTTCACTTGCTTAGGCCGGTAAAATATTTTACCAGTAGCGACATGGCGTCTAAGTGGAACAAACAAATAATGAACAACAATCTCCTTCTCACATTTTTATACACCCATCCTAAAGTAAATTTTGTACTTGTGAGATGCTATCCTATGTGGAATGTTTTCATTTCATTGTTGTCGGTGCCGGCCAGAAGAGAAAAATACATCCTGCCGATGCCATCAACGTTACCGCTTCTCCTCACAGACCCTTCTCCCAAATGACATCAAAAGTGGGTGGGTGACTCCTTACTAATTTCTTCATCATTTTTATCCGTTTCGTTTCTGTATATATTGGTGTTTGATGTTTAGGTACAACATGGTTGTTTCGTCAAAGGAACAATTTTCAGTTCTTATGATTTTCAGTCTTCTCTTATTTTTTGTTTCACGTAAACCATATCCGAAATCAAGGTTAAAACTGCGTTCTCACTCATTTGAGAGCTGTAGAAGATTTTATTTCATTTAAGGTATTTAGTGTAGACATCATTTCCATTTTGTCATGTTCATATGTTGATATGAAAGACGTTAACTTTGCAGGAAGGGCTTCTGTTTTTTTTTTTTCTTTTCATTTTTTTAAAACTGTCTAAAGGTGGCAAGAAAACGGAGGAAGAAAACACAAGAGTTTTGCGGCCATGAAAAATGAGATTTTTCCAACTAGTAGCTAGCCTCCGTCTTCCTCTCTTCTACTCTTATGCAAACCTCTGTTGTACAAAATGGTTGCAGATTATACTATTTTTTGCTGTAGAACATCTCACTGTTTTTTATTGGGAAGAAGATTCAGAGTCACGAGCGGGAAACCAGGTATTTGTTGCCAGGAGAGAAAAGAACAAAAAAAGGGGCGTCTAATTTGCTGACGTAAATAGTTAAAGGCTTCCACGTATGTTGCCATGTCACATGAAAAAATTCAGAGTCATGACTCGTGAGTGGTTGGATGCGCTGAAGCCCGTATACTCGGTCGAGATTGAAGTCTCCATCTTCATTTCCCTCTTTGAAAATCGAAAAAAACCTCGTGAGATCTCACGCTTTATTGTCTCTGGGACCGGTCTGTGGAGACGACCCGTCGGTAGGTTTCCTTTCTGTCTCATTTAGATCTTCAGTAGTCTAATTTCACGGCCTTCGGATCAGTTTTTGTTTCTTGATCTTGATCCACTGATGGTTTATACATCAGCTAAAAATCTATTTGATGTAGGAAGTTTCTGGGTGATGAAAAATTGGGTCTCCTTCCAAGAGCTCTGCAGTTGTGAAATCTTGCATCTCTACATTTAAGTCCCTAACACTACAATGTGGATCCATCTCTACTCATTCAATCAAACGTTTGTGTTTTACATAGGAAACCATTTTGTTGCCTAAAAACACAAGACTTCGTCCTTAGGGTATTTAAAAAGCAAAGGAGCTACACACTTAAATGGGTTTCAAAGCAACGATTCATCCTGATTATTACTATGCTGCCACCATTTAACAACTGAAACTTACGTTTCCTGACCAATGAGTATCAAACAAACTCTTGGCAATGTTCTTTTGTTACAAATAAGGTGCACTCCCGAGCTATCATGTTTAAACCAGAAAGATTAAGCTGTTTCTGTCATTGAGATGCGAGGATATCAAATTATTTTTCTAAAGATTGCAAATGAACCTTTCCATGAGTGAGCAGAGGTGCCTTTTGAACTGCAATCTCCTTAAAAGCAGATAAAAGGAAGATAATTATTTATAAAAAACAAATGTATCTCACGTATGCTTAAAGAAGTTAGCTTTTGCTGGTGAGCGACTTCAAATGCCATTTCATCATTTCTGCCCGTCCTGTGTTTTCACAATGGGAATGATCTATGTGGTAATAATTTCTCTAAATTTTCAGCAAGGTTACAGACTCCATGTGGTATGGCAGCGTAAGAATGTGAAGGTTTTTGGTGTAAAAACCGATCATTGAGATGTAAAGACTTCGTAAAATTTGTGAGTGATTGTGGGTTCATATTGTTCACTCAAAGTGCCCTATCCCTACTGAACCTGTATGTTATTATACCGGCCTGAGGATAATGCAGTAACTGCAGTTATCAGTTTCAGGTTAGGAGACCTGAATCTAGAAATGTACCATTTGAGTTTTCTATTTGATTACGGTGTCTACAGAGCTAGATTTCACTTTTCTATGACACTCTCTACTCTCATTTATTGATTATAGTATCTGTCCTTTATGCTTTTAAACCTAAAGTTCAGTTTTATAATTATTGTTTCTAAAAACTATGTTTTCGGTTTTATGATTTAACAGTTTTTTGATGATTTAACAGTTGAAGTTTCTTCTCTGTCTCTGTCTCTGTCTCTGTCTTTGTCTCTTTCTTTGTTAATAGGGTTTATGTATATTTAGGACTTTTCAATCTATAAAGCTACGATTTGGGTTACATTAAATACAGTTTTTTATTTGATTAAAATCACACATATTTAGTGTTATTGATTTCCTTTATTTAGTAGTTTTTTGTTTTGTATTTTCATTTTTCCAGACAGGAATTTAATCAGGTGGGCAGGATGCATAGCAAAAAAACTCCCATTTTATTAGTGGAAAGCATGATATCTGACCATTAAGTCTCTAAACCTAAAAACTCAATTATATTCTATATTTTTTTCTTTATGTTGTTATTTTATTTGCTTTATTTTTATTCTTAGCAATTTTTTTGTTTAACTTTTTGAATTCTGCTGGTCATTGATTTTGTTTTTGGCAGCAACTAAAACTTAGAGAAGGATCATCCTTTTGGTTCACTGCCTTACATTTGTCGACAGTGGCACACATCAGGTAAGTTAGGCAACTTCGTTGTTATTTTTTGTTGCACTTAAAAAATTCTAATGATAGCTGGTTTTAACCAGAAAAAGGTTGTTATTTGGATTTTATTATTTCTGTAATTTTTCCATTTACATTTGGATTTGTTCAATGTGGCTGCTTTATTATACCTTATCCTTATTGGACATTTAAGTTAGTGCGGTGCAAATAATAATCTTTGAAATGTGGGCACCTTTTTTGGAATGGATTTTATTTAATCAATATCACTTTCTATTATTTATGAATATTTTATTTGTTATAATATTATTGCATATAAACGTATTTAATCGTGATTGCCTGCACAATGGATAGGCACCATTGCTAGTTACATCAATGTGGACGGTTCGATTAGCGAATTACATGTGAACTTCAGATGAGGTACTGCGTGCAATTCTGCATGGGTTAAATTTGAACCATCCAGCCATTAGTTTGATAGCCAGATTGATTTTTAAACCGTCAGGTTTCTGTAATGCCGGGATTTGATGAAACAAGCACAGACTTCTTAGACTCTTGTGGGTTGCTGTGGCTTTCTGTCTCCTTCTGTTGCACTGATCGCTCTGCCATTGCGTGATTTCTGTCTCTCTTCCATCCTACATGGTAAGTTAACACTTTGATCTTAAATTGAATTCTAATTTCTCTGAGCTGCAGATAGAGTTGACTGATTCATAACCTGTTCACTTCACTGGGGGTAGATATGAAGTTGCCCCTGTGTTATGTTTTTACTTGAATTTTTATGATCAGGACAGTGAATTAGGCTTTGATGTAAATTTTTTATACAGTTTATTACTGGTGGCCTGACATGTGTGAGTTAGGGGTCAGTTTTAATTGTTTATTGGGAAAACATCATCGGAGAGACTTAATTTCTTCTGTTGTTTTGGTAGGAATCTCAGAAAGATATTGTGCTGAATGAGTAATCTGGTTATCTAGGTTTGTAGTTTGGAAGAGACACTTTGGATGTTTCTTCGTCTGAGTAAGATTTGTTTTGGGTCAATGGTTTGGATACAAGCTAGCAGTTGCAGATCTCTCCCTTTACTACTCCTTTTCTTCATCTAGGATGGTTTTAGCTTCTTTTTTTTCCCTTCTGTGTGTGATTTGTTTTAGTAAAGTTTGTGAATAATCTCTTTTGTCTGTACTGCCATTTACCTATTGCATATGGTTTTTAATATGTCTTTTGGATCTAATTCAGGCATATACATTGAGGTTGTACTTGACATGCATTAGGAATACGTTAGAGGCTGCCATGTGTCTACAGGTATGTGCCATTCTTTCATGATCGCTGTAATTGACATGTATGCTCTAATTATTGACATATTATTTTTATACCTTGTTTTTTGAAAAAGAATTTTATTTGTACTAATTAATAGTAGTGCTAAAGAGGTATTTGATTTTGTTATATCAATGGATTGTGAATGTTATCTTCTAAGGCTGTGTAGAATATAAGATATGTATCAACAGTATACTTTTTTGTTCTTTTCCCCTGTTGCACTTGAATGCCATTCTTTAGTTGTAGACACTTAGGTCAATCCTTAAATTTATTGAGGTGCTTGGTGATGGGTAAGTACTATGTGCCCCTGAAATATGGAACAAAGCCTACATGTCCCTGAAAATGTTACCGAAGTTCCTTGTTTTTGCCATTTAATTATAGCACTAAAAGATCGATATACCCTTGTAGAAGTGGTAAGAATGACTTGTGGGCCTATGTATCACTCTTTTACTATGGATCCATGATCAATGAAATGGAATCTACTCAAAAGCTACGTGTTGGAATAGTGACAAGCATTTTGATTTATGTTACTCTCAGTGATCCCACATCAGTTGTGTGGACACATACTTAAGAAGCCATAAATGCGTCCACTAGTCATAATATCTCCTTCACGATGGTGCTTCATTTATTTAAATACTACAATTAAATATTAATAGACAACATGTAATGCTAGTAAAACTGGAAGGATGAATTCCACTTGGAATATTAAGAAGTTACCCTATAAAAAGTTTTTGAAAAGTGTCCACTGGAAATTTTAGAAGCGGTAACCAGTGATAAGTCACTAAACTTGAAATCTTAACCATTAGTTTTTATTGATGTACACGTTTAACTCACGTAACTTGTGAATCTTGTTCTTCTTTTCTGTAGTACTTATCTTATATGTATGGCATGTATGTGATAATGGCTGTCATAATGGATCTTCTTGTTTTTCTTAGGACTCTTACCATTTAAGCCTTTTAATCTGGTGATCTTATGTTTTATTTACTGCTACTTCTATTGCATGTGAGATGCACAATGGGATGCAATTTTCTACTATTTCAGCAGTTGTGCAGGAGGATATACGTAAAGCCGTGATTCATGAAGCAAATTACTTCCTATTTCTGATGATACTTATTTAAATAATTGGCTGCTTCTTTGTAGAACTTTCCTTGCCAAGAAGTTGAAAGACATAACAAGCCAGAGGTTGAATTGAAGTAAGTCTCTTTGCAGCTTCATGAGTTTCATATTGACGTGTAAGTGTTTTTGGTTGTGTGTATTGAACAGAGGGAGGGGTGCTTCTTGAACGAAAGTTTGATATTGAACTCTTATTAGTTGTTTCAGCAACAAACTTTCATTATGAGCATCTCCATTGTTGACACTCTGGGCGTATTTTTATGTTGAAGAGGGATGCTTCTTGATTGAAAGTTAGTTGTTAACAACACCTATCAGTTATTTGAATAACAAATTTTTATTTTTGGGCATCTCTTCCTCCACCACTGCCAACATTGTGCTTGTCTTTTTGTGTTTGTGATGTTTCTTGAATGAAAGGTTGTTCTTAGCAACACCTAATGGTTGTGTGAAGAACAAAATTTTATTTGTAGGCATTCCCTCCTTCACTATTGCCAACACCATTGTGTGTGTTTCTAAGAGAGGGAGGGATACTTCTTGAATGAAGATTTTTTCTTAATAGCAATTACAAGTTCATTTTCGCAGAGGGGGACGAAGAGGAGGGATGCTTCTTGAATGAAAGGTTTTTCTTAATAACACTTGTTCGCAGAATAAACTTTCATTTAAGGTCATCCCGTCCTCCACCACCAACACCATGTGTATATGTGGGTGGGTTGGAGGGTGGTGGTGAAGGAGAGATTCTTTTTGAATGGAAGTTTTTTTCTTAATAACACTTTTAAGTTGTTTGAAGAAAAAAGTTTCATTAAGGGCATCTCCCTTCCATCACCTCTGACACCATGCCTGTGTTGAAGAGAGGGGAAGATACTTCAAAATTTAATATTTGAAGAGCAAATATTCCTTCAAGAGCATCTCTCCTCTTCTTCCCCATCACCAAGACCACGTATTGAAGAGGGAAGGATGCTTCTTGAATGTAGTTTGTACTTATCAGTTGTTTGAGTTACTTTTAATGGCATCCCCACCTTCTTCACCATTGCCAACATCATGTATGTGTGTGTGTGGGGGGGGGGAGGTGCGCTTTATATCAGACTTTAATTTTACAGCATCCTCCTCTTCTTTGCCTCCTCATACACTATGGTTTCATGTGTGTATATATAGATATATTTACATACATGTGCGTGTGTGGGTGTGTTGAAGAGAGGGAGGGTTGCTTCTGGAGTGAAAGCTTGTTCTTAAGCACATTTATAAGTTCTTTGGAGAACAAATTTCGTTTCAGGGCATCCTGCCTCCATCACTGCATACGTTATTGGTGATTGTATATCTGTGTGTGTGTGTTGAAGAGACAGAAAAATGTTGCCTGAATGAAAATTGGTTCTTAATAGCACTTTTAAGTTGTTTGGACAACAAACTATCTCCTCTCCTTCACCATCGCCAACACTGTGCCTATTTGTGTCTATTGTTTTTTCACTAAGCATTTATTTCTTGTAACACTTATCAGTTGTTTCATTTAAGAGCATGTCCCTTCTACCATCGTCAACACTGTGTATGTGTGTGGGTTGAAGGTGCAGAGATGTTTTTTGGATGAAAGTTTGTTCTTCAGTTCATTGACAAATTTTGATTATAAACATCTCCTCTATTCACCTCATCACCATCTAGAGAAAACAGACTAACAAACATACACACACACATACATATATTTTGAAAAAAATAGCTCTCATATAGTGGACTAGTAACCATTAATCGACTGTTTATGAACAAACTTTCATTTAATAGTATTCCCTTCGCTCTCTCTCTACCACTACCACTACCACTACCACTACCAAAAGAAAATACACACACAATTAAGGCAAATCTATGACACTGTTCTGCAATTCAGTCCCCTTTCTAGGGTCTGCATCATGCTTAGTTGAGTGAGGAACATAAACCAAGTTAATAAGGAACATATTGGATTTCCTTGAGGAAAGGAAGTAAATGAAAAGGAGGGGTAGAGCGTTGCTAGTGGAAGTCACTTTGTACTTTTCTTCCATTTGAAGGGGTATATTGAATTTCCTTTGGAAAAGTCTAAGATCTTGAAGAAGATTTTATTATAAGCTCCCATAGGATCCACCAGATCAAGGGGGTGAAAGAAAGAAAGCAAAGATCTATTTCATGATTCTTTGATAGTTCCCCTGATCTAGCTGCTTGGATTGCCTTTTCAGCTCATTTTGAGGTTAAATCAAGGAGGCCATCAGAGGAAGAGACTTGAAAGTATGGTACTGGATTTTGCTGGTGTTATGAGCTGCTAATGCATACCAGTTTTGCTTGATAAAAGCATAGTACAATCTGGGAACTCAAAAAGCCAACCCAAGAAAAGTGTTTTGGTGAATGATCTCTTCTATAAGCAGAGGATCGTAGATCGTATTGTTCTTCAAAGGATTTTTCCTTTCTCTGATAGAGGCAAGAGCGCACATTAAAATTTTAGGTTCTAGAAGTGTGAGAAACTAAGATAGAATGCCAAACCTATTGATCAAGAACCCCAGACCTTGTATGAGAACTGGCTGTGAACAGGCAGATGCTTAACTGATTCAATGTTATTACCACAATATTTGCAATGAGGGTCAAAAATTTTGGAATACATGCTTTTCAAGATTGTTCATTGTGCAAAGCTGATTCTCAGCAGCATAGCAATTGAAGAATTTCCTAAAGAAAAAGGACTTTAGGAAGTCCCATGAGCTTCCAAATAAGAGAGGGGGCCAAGTATCATTTAGCAGTAAGTGTGTTCTGGTAATAGGACAACAATTAGATCACTCTGCATCAACTAATATTAAGTATTTTGGCAGCATCATTATTTCTGAAATAGAAAGAATTAAGGAAAGTGATCACTTGGTAGCTTTAAGTTCTTAGGTATGTCCTTAATTGCAGACTCCAACTTGATAGATTAAGAGTTTAAGAGTGGAGCTGGAGTGCGCTTTTAATTCTAAACACAAAAAATAGGTATCAACTTGTGAATGGCTATTGAAAGGCTGACAAGGGTCATTTGTAAGTTTGAGAGATCAGCTTTAGGAAGGACTGAGGGCAAGGCCAATGTAGGTGTACAGAAAGCACTGATGAGAGATTTATGAAAGTTCTGGAAAGTTCTATTCTTTCTGATTTGTTGCAGTTACATAGCTCAAAAACATCCATCCACGTAGCAATTATACCCCTCAAGGAGAGAAGGGTCATCAATCAAGTAGCCTTGGATTAACATTTTACTGTTTTGATAACCATTGTTGTTCTTTCATGTATCTACTAGTCAAGTTGTTTATTTTTTCTGAGGTGCTCTAACATGCGGCTTACAACTTGCAGGACTAGCTCAGAACTGCTGTTGAATCCAGTAAGGACAATTTCCTTGGATAGTATTGAGTCAATATAGTTTTTATGCTTTTGCCATTGATGTGTCTTAATAGCTGTTATGAAATGAAATTGCTTAATAGGTCTTTTATGTTGTTAAATAATTGTTAGCTTTCCCCAATCTACTCAAGGCTGATCTATATACTTGCATGAAATCTTACAAAGATGTTTGTATCTTGATTTTTCTCCTCTGACATGGCAAGTTGTGAAGATAAATGATCAGAATTTTTTTTTTTTAATGTCATCCTCTTTTATGTCAATTTTGAAGGATGATGGCATCAATTGTTTTTGCAAATGTAATGTTTCCACAAGCCACATCAAAAACCATGTCATCAAAGAAGCGATAACATAGCATTTGACTTGTCATTATTATTATTATTTGAAATCTTGTGCTGAAATTGGTACTGCAAATGCCAAACTCATTGGAAGAATTGCTTAAAAGGTTACTGGGTGTGGTGAATACTGGATTTAAAGTGTGTTGATAGTACCAATGTTTCATCGGTCTATTTATTCTCTTCAACTGTTTGACAGTTAAATACCCTGTGAGATGATGCTCAAACAACCCAACTGAATAAGATCAAACAACAAAAAATCCACAGTATTGAGCATGAAACTACGTCTCCATTCAGATAGGACATTTTTTTTTCTTTGAAATGAATGTGCTATTATTTTAGAAAAACAAGAGAATACAATTTAGTGGGACCCTCCCTTTACAACAAGAGATTGGAGGGAGGCCCCCTGCTTGACAAGTTTGTCAGCAAAGGAATTTGCCGATCTAGAAACATAAGCCCAAAAGCAAAAAATTATAGAATTTATATCAGAAATTTCGGGGTGCAATAGAGGAAGAGCACCAGCCAATAACGACCTTAGAATCTTCCTCAATGAGCAAAGGACTGTTGAGGTGATCTTGATAAATAATGAGCCCTTGAAGAAGGGCAAAGACCTTCGCTGATGTGGAGTCAGATATTCCCAAAGGCACTGGGTATGTGATGAGAGGAGATCTGCCCCAGAGCTCTGGAAGACACCACCTAAACCAGCTGCTCCAGGATTGCAAGGGTGCTACCATCAATGTTAGGTTTGATGGTTTCCGGTGGAGGCTTCCATTCAATCTTAGCTGGATATTTGGAAGGGGCAGATATTTGGGCAAGAGCATGCCAATTAATCCGAAGGGGGACATCTGAAAGGTTAGCAAATTCCTTCCTTGTGCGAAGACACGAAAAGACATGCCCAAAAAGCAATTGATGTCTTTTACACTGCTATATTTGCAATTGAATCTTCGATTGTTCCTCTCAATCCAAAAGCATATGTGCTAGGCATGCCAAAAGGAGCAACTTTCCCAATTTCGGGATAAAAATCCCCAAGAGCAACAAGTTCCGATTAGATCATTAGGGGAACAACTTTAAAAATATAGAGCTGGCAAAGGCTGCACGGATTGAGGTTGTCCCTCCTGTGGAGGTTGTCTAGTTTGTTCATGCAGGCATTTTAGAGGAAATTTTTTACTTTGTTAGGGGTGGAGAGTCTCCAAGCAACAACAGCTTCATGCTCAACGCGGCAAACACTCCATCCCCTAATGTGCACGTATAAGTTGCTGTTATCTGCAGGCATCCAAATAATCTTGTCTTGAACATGGTTCCTGATTTTGATGACTCCAATATCATTAAGCGGCAAACCTTAGAGGTTTCCTCATCATTAAGACCATGGCGAAAATGGAGATTCCGCGCACTAGTATCCCAAGCGGCAACAACAGTAGCATCTTGGTGACCGATAACAAGGTATTGTAATGATCTTTATTGGCCCCACTCCACTCCACCAGTCATTCCAAAACTGGATTTTACAGTCATTTCCCATAAAGTAGTGTACAACCGGTTCAAATACAGGTAGGAGGAGAAACAAGGATCTCCAGAGAGGGGATAGCCAATGATACCTTCCTCAAGTCCATCAGTTGCCATCCCAACGAAGCTTTGAAGCAATCATAGGTAAAGTTCTTCATGTGGAGTGCCTGTCAAGGTAAAATTCTCTCGGCTGCCGTATTGAGAAGAAGAGGTCATCCCTCGGTGGATCCCATATGTCCATTCTGCAACTCTGAAAATGAAACTACTAGCCATATTCTTCTCCATTGCAACTTTTCCTGGAAGGTGTGGATCAACATTCTTGGAAAGTTTGGTTTTCAGTTCTGCATGGCGGCTGATCTGCTTTCGTTCAGTAAATCTCTCATGGGTACCCTTTTGCCGAGTCTTGGAAAGATGATGCTCTCTGTATGTGCTAGTTTTATCCCCGTCTTTGGAATGAGCGAAATAGAAGACGTTTTGATGCAAAAAGTGAATCTCTAGACCGAGTTGTGGACAGAGTGGTTGGGCAAATATCAACTTGGCTATTAACCAAGAAAGCTTTCTCTCCTTACCTGGGTTCCTCCATTCGTGAAAATTGAAAAAACTAGGCATTGATGCACATTGGGAAAAAGCCTCCGGTCATGAAAGAATGGTCTCCTCCTGATCTGGTTTCCTATAGTTAAATTTTGACGGTTCGTCTCTTGGCAACTTTGGTATTTCTGGTTTTGGAGGAGTTATTTCAAACCATTCTGGTAATCAGCTCTTCACTTATGCCGGTCCCCTTGGTATATCAGACTCTACGTTTGCTGAATTGCACGGTCTCCTCTCCGGTCTTCGTATCTTCAGAGATAAATGTAGGGGACCTCTCCACATTGAAGGTGACTCTAAAGTGGTGATAGGTTGGTGTGAGAACGCATCTTCTCCTCCGTGGAGGCATTGGGATATATTTAAAGAAATTTTAGATATTACCTCAATTGTTCCTTGTATTTGGTTTCACATTCTGAGATCCGCAAATTCGGCGGCTGATGTGCTTGCCAGGCAGGGAGCTACCCTAAAATCACTGGTTGTAAGGGGCTCCCTCAAATTTTGTAATTCTCTTTCGTTTTATTAATACATCTTCTTCTTCTTCTTCAAAAAAAAAAAAAATACTTTCCATTTTGGTATCGTAGTGTTATTCTTATCTCTGTATGACTCCTCCCTATAAACTTCTTTGACGAGAAGATTTTAACTCCTGGACAGGCTAAATGAAGAATGTAAGTAATGTGTCTTTTTTTTATAAAACTATTACTTTCATTCTTTGGTGATAAAAGGGTCTTCTCTGGAATACTTAAAACAAATTGATATTCATGTCATTGACTTAAAAATCAATAATGAATAAACTCAGACTTGTGAAACCAATTTAAAATTCAATATCACGGCTCTTGGGTTCACTTAAGGCACTAAAAGTTGGCAGTTACAGTTCTGATTTCTTAAAGAATCTAACTCTTAAAATTGGTACTCTTTGTTCTGACTTATGGCGGATATTGACCAAAGAAAGTCAGTAATATGATTAATGGCTTGGTTGATGGTAGACGTATTCACAACACTGACTTCAATGTGAGATTAAAAAAATGACACGTCAAATGATAATAATTGACCAGTAACAAAACATGTAAAAATGTTTTCTCACGGCAGATGTGCTTAGAAGAAGGGGCCACCCATCTATTGACCCCTTATGTCCTTTTTGCAACGCTGAGGCTGAATCCACTAGCCATATTCTGCTACAGTGCCAGTTCTCATGGAATGTGTGGACCTCTGTCCTATGCAAGTTGGGGTTGCAATTCTGTATATCTGCTGATCTAATCTCTTTCAACAAGTCGATCTTTGGCTATCCCCTTCTTGGTCTCGGTAAAGTGATGATCTCCGCTTGTGCCAGTTTTGTGTCGTGGAGGCTTTGGAATGAACATGACCGAAAACGTTTCGATGCTAAAAGTGAATCTGAGGTAAGAGTAGCGGAAAGGGTGACGGGGCAAATCTCCATATGGCTTCTGACTAAGAAGTCCTTTACCTCTTTCAAGGGTACCTCTATTCGTGATAGTTGGAACAATCTGTTAAAGATGCACTTTGGGACCAAGTAATGAAGGAGTTGACTACCCTGGAAGTTGGTTACCTAAAGTTGAATTTTGATGGCTCCTCTCTCGGCAATCCGAGGATCGCTGGATTTGGGGGAGTGATTTTGGATCCATCTGACAATCGGTGTTTCTGTTATGTTGGCCCGTTAGGCATCTCCGATTCAACGTCGACTGAGCTATATGGCCTCCTTAGTGGGCTCCGTGTGTTCAGAGACAATTGCAGTGGTCCCATTCGCATTGAAGGGGACTCCAAGGTGGTCATTGGATGGTGCGAGCGTGCTTCCCCTCCTCCATGGCGGCATTCGGACATCTTTCGGGAGATCTTAGGTATTACCTCACTCTCTTGTATTTGGTCTCACATTCCGAGATCTGCAAATTCGGTAGCAGATATGTTTGGCAAGCAGGGAGCGTCCCTTCAATCTCTTGTTGTTAGGGATCTGCTCCCTTTTCCTTTGTAATTTTTCTCTTGTTAATATAATACATCTTTATAAAAAAACATGTAAAAATGTGAGGTATACAAATATTTTTGGTTGAATGTCATTCTTCAAATTTGGCATACAAAAAATCAAACTTAAAAAAAAACACCCGTATCAACCTAAACCATGTGGTAGTAAAGATTAGCATGATCATCTTTTGGTTAATTTGTCGAAGAGTTGAAAGTTTCTTTAACTACCTATTGAACAAAAAGTATCTCAATAAATTCAAGTCCTTCCATTCAATCCAAAAACATCATGCAATTACATGTTCATGTTCAAGTATGTCCTGGGAACGATAAGAAGCTTAGGCAACCGATGTACATCATCAAGGAGAACCTCTCTCTATATATTTTTTTGTATTGCGGACCTCTTTTTATTTATTTATTTATTTATTTGAAAAGTAACCTATAATAATTTTATCCTTCCAATGACTGTGGCAACTAATTAAAAAAATTCAAGATATGAAATGAAATAATTAAATAGAGCTTAGGGGAAATGTCAAAAAAGGAAAGGAAAGAAAAAACTTGAGGGAATAGGTTAGGCTAGAAAAAAGCTAGGGAGCAATTTGAGATGATCAACTCTATTAAACTAAAGACAATTGACAGCATGATAATGAACATCAGTGTGATTGAAAATCCTAAATGATGGAAAAGACTTGAAATTGCTCATCTCAACAGGAGAAATAACCGTATGTGGCAGGATCTCTTAAACAGAATCTGTGTCTCCAATCCATCCAATTCCAGGGAGGAAAAATATTTCATGTTTATGCAGTCTAAAACAAACTTTCAATTAAACAAAGATTACTTCTGTGATTTCATATTTCATCATTTTCTTTTGTTAATCTATTCACGGGATTATCTCAAGTGCATAATCCAATGTGTTTTAGTCTCTTACCTCACCTGTAGTGTATAAAGCTTCTCCCCCTTTTCCTGTTTGGTGAAATATCTAAGTTGGTCTCTGAAAAATGTAAACTGCATATACAAGTCTGATAAATTCTGATATGTATTTTCATAAGTATACTGAACTTTTTTGAAGTAGACACGAGCTTAGTGAGATAACTTTTAGATTCAGTAAGGACAGTTCAACTAGGCTGGTTTGCCATCAAATTCACCATCACAATGGAAGCTCTAAAAAGACATGGTCAAGTAACAACCGCACTACTACTTTTTAGATGAAAGAGAAGTGTACTCTCAATGCAGTTAGAGAAGCTCTAAAAAGACATAGTAAAGTGATAACATCCTTTTCCACATAAAGGGAAGGTATTTTATTGTAACACAATTAGTCTGCAAACCATATATAATCTGCATGGTTTGGAGTTGTTTTTTAGTTTATATGTAGTGTATTTAGAGTAACACTGAAAAAAATTATATTTGAAGTATTTAACTAATAAATATGCATATTTAGTTGCACAAGAATTTGCTCTCTTTCTGTTAACCAATTGATATCCAGCAAACTCATTGTCTGGGTGATGGCATGTGATTCATTCCTTTGCAGTTCTCAAGTTCTTGTGCTTCAAATTTTCTCAAAAGAATGTGAAAAACATCGTTCACTTCTTCAGGCTTTTTCACTCTTAAGTATTCTCTTATTGGGGATTTATATAAATCTCTCTCTCTCTCTCTCTCACTCTCTTTATGCTTTGAATTTTTCTGTTTAGTTGTTATTTTGACATTTGCTATGTAGAACCAAAAGTATGAAAGCCAGAGAGAATCAAAGTAATGTTATAAAGTCTGTAGAATAAAAGGGAGGAGAAACGTGAAGAATTGATTATTTCTAATCCCTTGTCTATATATGTTATGTTCTGTATTCCAGTCGTGAGGCTTTCATGAGTCAAGGTCCAATTATATTTGTGTATAAACATTTTAGGTCTAATTATCATCCATTGATTTTAATTTTCCAGATATTGATATGCCGCAATGAGGCCGAAAAATGCTTGATTGAGACGTCAATTAACTCTCTTCGCATGAGCATCAAGGTAGAATTTATTTATTTGCTATTTCTTTTTGCACTTCTTCTCTCGAGCTCACCATTAGCATTGATATAGGTTGCATTTGTGCAAGCGATAAAAGTTGTATTGGCAGAAGTACTTGTCAGTGTCTTTGATAACTAAGACTCAGGTGTTTGAAAATCTGAGACATCTTGGTTGAGATGGCCCGTATGGCATTAAACAGAATTATTATGAATGCTATAAGGACGTGACACCCCACAAAAAGAAATTTGATAAATATGAAAAATCATAAAAAATTTCCAACCTATCCATGTATATGTTGTGAAAAATTCATGCAGTAATTAGAAAAATTGATATACATCCATTTTGAGCAAAGTAATCTTGTTAATGTCTGCTTCAATTGGGGGAAAACGTGATAACTATGTTTTAGAATGCCAAAAGATTTATAAAGATTGCAAAAAAACACTAAAATCTAGTGGATCTGATTGTATAAAACAGGATACTAAAAACTGAAAAAAATGAAAAACTACTCATATATGCTTTTGGTTTGCCTTCATAGGATGGTGTATAGAAGAAATTAAACATATGATTTGTAAAGACAATGAATATAAACAGAATAGAATCATGATACATCTCTACAGGCCACAAATTCATCTTTTAATCAACGCCTGCCAAATATCAAAAGTTAAAAACACAGGGAGCTCCAATAGCTTTTGTAGTTATGGACCTCAATGATATTTTACGTGTATCATATTTGCTGCTGTTGTTATTTTAATGAAATAATAACAATTTGTTGGAGAGGACTCTAGCGATTGTCCTAGGCTAGTGCTCTAGGCAAAGACTTGTGGTTGAAAACACTGAGAGACATATCATGAGATGAGGGACATTATTTCTGAATTTCAGACTTTTCGGAGTAATGTACTGAGATCAGCCAACTGAGTAGTTGACTCTTTAGCTAAAGAGGGTGTCCTTCTAATCTGTCATTCTAGGGGGTCCCCTTTGTATCATTTTGTTCCCTTAGCTTCGCTTTCGAATAAAATTTTCACCTTCTTAAAGAAAAATATTGAGGAAGACTTGAAATCATGTCCTATGTTTAGTATTTTACGTTTATATTTATTTTATTTTTCATTTTTCTATAATTAAAAAATATATTTGTTGAGTTCTTGGGTTGAGCCTGGTTTTATCTCAAATGACTAGCCACTTTGGAGGCCTATTGCTCAACTTTATAACCCATTAAATTTTCTTCTCATTTTTCAATATTGGACTTTTTTCCACTTAACACTCCCCCTCAAGTCCAGCTTACACATAACAGGCCTGAGATGTGAGCACAAACCCTTCATGGAGCCCACAACACACAAATTCCTACCTTATGGAGCCCACAACACACAAATTCCTACCTTATGGAGCCCACAACACTCTTACCTTATGGAGTCCACAACACAAGGGTAACCTAGGGAGCACAAATTGGCCTTTAGCCCAAATGCACAACCTACTCTGATACCATGTTGAGTCTGGTTTTATTTGGGTTGAGTCTGGTTCCATCCCAAAATGACTAGCCACTTAGGAGGCCTATTATTCAACTTTTTAATTTATTTAACTTTTCTTCTCATTTTTCAATGTGGGAATTTTTCCCACTCAACAAAATCATATTTGAGTGCTTAATGGAAGCCCAACCATTACTTGGGTCATTATACCTAGAATGCCCCCTTGATGTTCTGGTCAAGTTTGGTCTTGTTCTTGAGTTTGGAGGGTTTTGGGGCTCCTAGGAATTAAACAAAACAAGAGAATCAATCATTTGGCAAAGTTTTTCAAAATGTCGTGCGAAGTCATAACACAATAGGTTGAATAATTTAGTTGTGGTGGAAGTGTTGCTGTTGGCATATAAGAAAACAATTGTTTAAAAACTGACTTTGTGTGGTGGATGGGTCCAGTTCAATCCAGATTAACTGGGTTTGACAGTTGAGTTTGCTGCAGTGATGTCATTATTTAAAAAAAAATAAAAAAATGCTAGATAACTGGATAGAACCTTGTCCAGTCGAGCTCAGTTCAACCGGCCAGTCCAATCCAGGTTTATATAACACTGCAGTAAATATTTACAAGGAATCTAGAACTAGCTCTCAAGAATGTTTCTCATATTAGCGCTATCATGGTCTGTTCCAAAGGATGATGCACAGAGTCTGTGGAAAGTTGCATTTTCGGTTATATTTTTTAAATTCTCATATTGATATATATACCTTCTTCTATAGGTAAAGCAGGCTGATGAGCTGGAAAACATACTAACGAAAAAATTTCTTCGGTTTTTGTCAATGAGGGCAGAAGCTTTCCAAGTCCTGAGAAGAAAACCAATACAGGTATTCTATCTGGAGCTATAGTGTTTTAGCTACCTAAAAATGCTTTTATGTGCATATAACTCTGTACTTTACCCACCAGTTACATCTAGCGATCATGGACATTTTCAATCCCCAGAAAAACAACATTTAATCACTTCCCTAATAACTGATTTGGTAGTTCAGTCTATTTTCTGAACACTTTCCTGATGTTCTTGTATTTATTTTCTTCATCTCTGCGGAATTTTTACTCGTTACTGTTCCATAAATTGGCTTAGTATCAGAGGTCTAATCACCTTGGGACCAGGTGTTTCCTTAATTATTTTGGGCCAAATCAGATTTTGACAATCTTTCAGTGAGAACTTTGAGCTAGAAACAATGCAGTTTCTGTCAGATCTCAAAGTAAATCTTTGGTTGTTGTTTTAGTTAGTTTCATTTTATGGTCCGTCATCAAGCTAAAGAAAAAACACATCATGGTCCTTTATGAAACTTTGTCTTATCAGGTCACTGAGGTATTGACGAGGATTCTCAAATATTGCAGAACAGAAAGAATGTGATACGATGAGATAGAATGCAATAGAAACAAAGACAAGGAACTGGTTACCTACTCCTAATGGTCAAAGCGAGCCTTTGAATTCTTAATTTTAAATTAAAGAATTAAGAATTCATCAAATCTCCCCAAGTAGGATTCGAACCTACGACCAGTCAGTTAACAGCCGATGCTGCAGCTGTCAATTGTCAGTCTGTTAGTAACCATTCTTTTTGGGTGGTAACAAAAATTACGGTCTCAGCGCCACTCAAGTCTTCACTTTTCTCCCTCTCTCTCTTCCTGCTTGATGCTATTTGAGCTTTTTTTTTTTTGTTTGTTTGTTTTTGGGAGCTGAATTCTATATCTATCTCTTCTACACTTTTCATTTTGTTGACATTGAATTTTATAATGTAAATTACAGCAATGTTGTAAATATAGTGGAAAAATGGCAAGGGAAAAATAATAGTGGTCAGAAATTATCAGTGTGATTGTACATACTAACACAATCTTTTATGTTTTATGCTTCTGTTGCTTTCACAGGGTTATGATATTAGCTTTCTTGTTACAAACTATCACTGTGAAGAAATGCATAAACATAAGCTTATAGATTTTATTGTACAATTTATGGAGGTGAGAACTCTTTGCAGTCATTATCCTTTTCTGTTGTTTGTTGCACTACTTTGTTTTCATGGGGTGGGGGAGAAGGCTTAAAACTTTCATCTTCATCCTTTTCAACTATATGGGTGAAATGTTTAATTCTTTTGAGTTTCTGTCACTGAGGGGATACTTCTATATTAGGGCGTTCAACACTTTCTTTCTGAATTCGCAGGACATTGACAAGGAGATCAGTGAGTTGAAAATGTCTGTAAACACCAGAGGACGGCTAGTGGCAACAGAATTTCTGAAGCAGTTTATTTAAGAACTAGCCAACGAGGATGGTCTCACCTGATCTCTTTAAATGACTGGACTATAGTTACAGACTCATCGCTCTTGAGCTATTGTGTTGGAAACTAGTTGATTTGTTTCTGAGTCCATTAATCTTCTCCACTCTGATGCTGTAGGCTGTAAAACATTCTTCCATACTGCAAGGAAGCATTTGGCAGAAGCGAATCTTCTTCTGATCGAACAACCCCATCACTTCTCATAAACTTTTTAGTGTGCATATTTGTAGAAAGCCACCCAAAAGCTCGATTGCAGCTAAGACTTGCGTTTCTGAAACTGGTATAAACTTTTGCGCTGTCCTTCTTCATTTCCATTTGCTTATGCACTCTAGCATTTCCGGTACAAGCTTTAATAATGGAGAGGAGTGCTGGTTTATACTCTATTTTACACTGTTCTAGAACGGATTTGGCTAGAAGGGCTTTTATAAAATGATATAATGTTACGTTACCACTGAAACATTCTGATCGAGACTTTATTTTTTTATTTTGAAATGTCTCAAAAAATTGAGATGTCCTTTCGTTACCAAAACAGTTTGGCTTGTTGTATTTGTTGTGTTGCCTTAAAAATTAAAAGAAAATTTTAATTATAAAATATAAAAAATACTTAAATATAATCTCAAAAAATATTTTATTACAATCGCATATTAAACACCCATATAATGAAATGAGTTAATAAGACACAATAGGGTTTAGGGTTTAAGGTTTAGTAAGTCTACCTTAATCCTTAAACCCTAAACACAGTTGACACGAATGGTAGTGTGTCAACCCTAACCCTTAAACCCTAAACACAATTGACACTAGTGTGAGTGAACCGAAAGCTTTTTTAATTAAAAAATAAAAAAAGATGAGAAAATTAATTGGGAGAGGGATGGTTATGATATGGAGATAATCTTTGTGATGGTATATACGGAATAGATTATTGGACAGAAAGCATTTGTTCAGAATTATTAAATGACCGAAATACTCTTATTTGAATCACCTCGGGGCCGTAGGCAAATTAACCACGGTGCCCTTTCCCACTTCCTGTCGGTCTCCACTGTGTAATATATAAACGGGAGTAGATTTCATGTGGAAACCCTAAATCTTCTGCGAGGAAGGCCGAGAAAGAGCTAGAAGAGGGAAAACGAGTGTACAAAAATGCCTGATCACAGTGGAAGATACGAAGGTAACGGGGAAAGCTATAATGATTACGGCGCTTCTCCGCAGCTCAAAAGTAGCAGTCACGCGATAGACGATTATAACGATTCCAAATCTCAGGTGCTTCATTTGTGTTCGATTTCCTCCCTTATTTCCTACAGTGTTTCTAATCTGTGAAAGTATGACTTTATGCGCTTTTGCCTGATCACACTGTTATGCACTTTTTTTCGATTTTGAAAATGTAATTGATTTTTTTTCCTCTGTTTTAGAGTCTGGTAAAACAAATAAGTGACAGTGTTTTGAAAATTTGTGTGATTCATGTGTTATTTTACTCGACCCTTGCTCTCGGTGAGTGCTTAAAAGAGATTTGTAATTGTCTTATTTTCTTGGTTAGTGAGAGAGGAAAGAACTTGTTTTTTTTGGTTGGTTTTAGCCTGGTCCAGTTAGGGCTCAGGGTTTAGTTTTCCGAGATCTTTTTGCGAGTTTCCATCATGGGTACGGTTTGCTATTGTGATTAAGGGGAAAAAAATTGAGCTGTTATCTCTGTGGGCATCTATTTAATTTGTGTAGGATTAGGTATTGGTTTAGATTAGTACTGCAGCGTCTAGCAAATTGCAACCTGAATATTGTTTGTCCGAGTAAAGACAGCCTTATCCGAAACAATATGTTGGGTTTTATAGGCTGATGTAGGTGTTACTTGGCCATATCTATTGCGTGCATGCCCCCACCCCACACAAATGTCACTCGTCGTTGGTGGAGATTGTCAATTTGTCAGGTGAAGATTATCAATTTGTTATGTCTGTAGGCTG
The DNA here is from genome assembly GCF_029961685.1 of Aristolochia californica. Taxonomy (NCBI): domain Eukaryota; kingdom Viridiplantae; phylum Streptophyta; class Magnoliopsida; order Piperales; family Aristolochiaceae; genus Aristolochia; species Aristolochia californica. The sequence continues at coordinate 789,186 of NW_027181826.1, read as the reverse complement.
ATATTCAGAAATAAAAGTCAGTGAGATATTGTTAGCTTCCTTAGATGTGATGGAAACTTAGGAAATCTTCCATTTAACGTCCTCCTTATCATCTTCTTTAGAAAAACACAACAAGCGATTTGTTTGTGGTTGGATATACCGGTTTTGAGTCTCTTCTGTAGACGGAAGTGTGCTAAATAAATTGCAAACCCTCTAAAAATCTCTGCCTGGTGAGTAGGAATAGCAAGACCTGATGGAAGAGCTATTGCAGTGGAATGTCTGTTTATCATTATATTAGGAATGCGAACTCAAGCATGTTGGATTCTCTTAAACGATAACCTGAAGGAGGCAAGTTCCTAGAGCTACCACCCCAACTTCCTTGAAGCTGCTTTCTGTGATGATTTTGATTATGAAGCAAGCTTAGTCTTAAACAGTGTTCTTATGATAAATCAAGCTGTAGATGCTACCTTTTGTAAAAGACTAAAAAATATTAGTGATCAAGTCTGGTAGTGACCTAAAACTTAGCTCCATTCATTGTCATTTGAAAACTGTTCTGCATTTTAGATCTGATTGAATTGAAATTGTCATATCTGATTAGTTTTTGTTGACTTGTAATTTTGAAGCTGAAGATGGTCATCTTTGCAGTATTTCTGTGGTATATTTGTCATGCTGTATCTCCTTCTTTTCAAGTATATGTTTCTAATTTTAGTTAGATGTTTTAGCATTCTTCTCGTGAATATATAAGAGAATCAAGAAGCAGAGACAGGGACAGAGAAAGAGATAAGGACAGGGAGAAGGATAGGGATAAGGAGAGAGACAGAGAAAGGGAGAAAGACAGGGAAAAGGAGCGTGACAAAGATCGTGATCGTCATCGTAGAGACCACCACAGGAGTGACAGGAGGGAGTGGGGCAGAGATAAAGATGATTATGATTATCACCAAAGTCGAGATTATGATAGGTCAGTGTTCATTGCACTTTACTGGTTATTTTTCTGATATGTGTTGGTACCTCTGTCATAAACTTATTCTCAGTTTTATTTTGTTGTATTTCTATCGCTACCTTGGGATGTATGTTTTTGATTGCCATAAACTATGCTGTAAAGTTATTTATTTGTTAAATTCATATTATTACGTTAAATGATTTCTCAAGCTTTACTTCAAAAAAATGATAGGATTTAGTTAAATAATTGAGTGGATGTGGTTCTTTGTTTGTTTCCTTGCTTTTTTACCTTGTGATATCTGGATGTTTTACCTTTTGTTATAATCAGCCATTTTCTCATTGACATCAGGCATCGAGATTATGATAGAGACAGAGAAGGACGGCATAAGCTTAGCTCTCGGTCCTCATCGAGGGGTAAATCTGAACATAGATCAAGGTCCCGTTCACGTTCTCGCTCGCGATCAAAGAGGTACACAAACTATTGATCTTGTACTATGACAAATATAGTTTTACGAGCATTTCTTTGTCAATCTAAGCATATTTATGCTGGTATATATTGTCTGTTGCCTTGTTTTGCATATTTACATGCTGTTCTAAACAGCCACCTCTTTATTGTTGGGCTGGATGCCTTGGAAAATCTGATTTTTATGAAAACTATTGCAGTTTTTGCAAATGCTTGTGTTTGTTCTTTTTCTCCCTTTATATTAATAGCAAATTGTTGGCAGTCTGGCATTTTTGCTCTCCACAGAATATGTGGCTGAAGCAAAATGGTGTAATATTAAGGGTTTTTAAGTTTCATATATAAGTTTGTAGCTTTTACATGATTGAATTTTTTCGGCTTTTAAAACCTAGACTTTGGGGCTGATTTTCTGATTTTTCTTGACAGTTGGTATTTGAAGTTCTGTAAGAGTTCTCTTGATTAACAGAGACCTTAGGATGTGGGAAATTTGATAAGTTGAAGTACCTATGCTTCTAGTTAAAAATATTTGGAGTCTTGGTAACTTGAGAACTTTAAGTAGGCTAAGGCTGTGGATTTTCTTTCATGCTTGATATTGTGCCTATGCTTCTGCTTGACTCAATGAACGCGGTCAAGTTGGAAATGGACTGGATAGCTGGGGTATCTTCATTGTGTGTTTGGTGAAATTGAAGACATGTGCTCTCTCATTGTGGACATCTAGTATCATTTGCTTATGGAAAGAAACTCGGTGCTGATAAGTTTGTGAATAAAGAATTGTTTGGTCTTTGTTGGGAAGTACTGATTTATAATGCACTGAAATAATTGGACAAATTTCCCTTTGTGTCTGTGAGGTTTTTTGGATCTGTGCTCTTGTAAGCTCTTTTTGTTGTCCTTTGTAGTTTATCTTGTTCCCCACCACCAGTACCACATTCTCCTCACCTACTAAATAGAAGCAACACCATCAAAACTGGGAATTGTTTCCTCGATTGGCTGGGTGATTGTTTCCTTGTTGTTTGATGGGTGGTATCCAACCTTTTTCTCTTAAATAAAAACTCATCAGATTTTTTTTATGAAAATCCTATTATTTAAGTAAGAAAGGAATTCTCTTTTCTTTTTTAGGTCATGTTGTGTACTTATTATTTCTCAGTTAATATGCTTGGGAAGTGAAGTAGGTGTCTTGTATAATTGCTCATGATTGTATTGCAGTATGAAATGAGCGACACTAAATTGATTTGTATTGTTAATTGTGACTGTTTGATATTTTTTGCTGTTACGAGTTGTTGTTGGTTCCACATTGTGCTTGTTTTGATTTTTCACACTTTTGTTAACGCTATTTTTATTGAGTTAATCAATATGGATTTTTCTTCTCTTCTCTATCAATATATATATGTATTGGACATGCACTATTTTTTTAATCATTGGTACTTACAGCATTTTATGTTTTCTTTGCTGTTTCTTCTTTGTCTATGCATGCAGTCTCAAGCATATGTTTCCTCTGTTAACTTGCTGACGGGTAGACGTTCTTCATAGATTGTTCTCTTCCAAATACTTCATTTGCACTTCTGATATATAACTAATGGCAATCATTTCTGTTGCAGTAAGCGAATCAGTGGCTTTGACATGGGACCAGGTCCTACTGCAATGATGCCTGGTGCTACTGTTGCAGGTACATCCCTTTCAATGTACCGTTTGCTTTTTTTTCTGTTAAATACGTAGGACTTGGTGACTTGTGGTTGGCTAGGAAATTTTCACAAGTGCATGGTGTTACTGGGTAAGCCAATTATTCATTCTTAGGTTTTTAGTGGTAGTAATGTATTTCAAACTTTAAGTCAGGTATCTGAACTTTGTTCTTTCTTTATATTATTTACTGGTGGATTAATCTGAAACTGAAAGCCATTTTTGGTTGTTTTCTTGTTTTTGGTGTTTGTTTGTTTGTTTTGTGTCTAATGTTGTTATAAGAAGGCAATATTGGGCTACTTGTCCCACTGTGCTGCCAATGGGCGTGAGCCGACTACTGTAGCTTTTATGTACAAGGAGGAACCAATGCACCGGTTTGATGGATCTGTGCGTCTTCAACCGGCAACTATTGCCTTTTTTGGTAGTCTTACAGATATTTCCTACAGTATTGAAACTGATATGTTCCTTTCATTTGTTTGCTAATTCTATTACAAGAGCTAGGATATACCTCAGATAGTGAGCATATATAAGGTATAAGACAGTGGCTATTCATTTGCTACTGACATTAATCCAATTATATTTATTTCAATACCTGGATATAATTGTTTTTCCCTCTAACAGGTCAGATACCTGGTGCCGCTCCAACTATTCCTGGAATGTTTCCAAACATGTTTCCAATGGCACCTGGACAGGTAAATTTTCATTGACTATGTTCTTGGCTGATTATTTTATCAAACTCCTCGGACTTAGTCAAGATCTGAAAGTAAGGTAGATGCTTTAGTGTGGGAGGGAAGTGCAGGAAACAAAGTTTAAAGGTGATTGAGGCAACTGAGTCTCATCTACCTCTGTTAATATAAAATTGAATGATATTTCGTTTTTTTAGCATTTGATTTATTTTTATTTTTATTTTTTTTGAGAAAGGTGCACTTTGAGCATTGGATTTTCAGTTGCCTTTTATTATCTCTATTGTTTCTAAGTTCAAAAAATTGCTCATGTCTCAAGCAACTCGTGCAGCCATTGTGTTTTCTTACCAGTTTGGAAGCCTTCCTGTTATTGCATTTCGTTTTTTGAGAATTAAGTTGCCTGCCTTTTGTGTCCTGTATTGTTTCTAATTTTTTTAAAAATGCTCTTCATGTTTCAAGTAAGTGACGCTGTCTTTGTGTTTTTTACCAGTTTGGAAGCCTTCCTGTTATGCCCGTTCAAGCTATGACCCAACAGGTATGTCAGACTGCAGTATATGAGCATATATTTTTTTGTTAACTGTTTCCTTTACTCTTTTTAAGCTTTTATTTATATATGTTTACTTTGTCATTAAGCTCTTCGTGGTTTTATAGGCGACTCGGCATGCTAGGCGGGTATATGTTGGTGGTCTTTCCCCCACTGCTAATGAACAGGTTTACTCATTGACTGGATTCTATGCTTGTCTTTTCAATGTTTTAGATTGTATGGCATTGACATTTGACAGTCAGTATCACATGATCTATTGGGAGTCATTTGGATGTGACATTACAATTGTTTGTTGTGATTTTTATTTTGTTGATTTTTGTCCGTTGCAGTCTGTTGCTAGTTTTTTCAGTCAGGTTATGGCTGCAATTGGAGGAAACACTGCTGGACCCGGTATGTAATTGTTCCGCTGTTCATGAACTTTCTGTTACTAGTTAGTGCTTATTAGGAATCTGATCATGTTAGTGATGTTGTATTCTGCAGGTGATGCTGTTGTCAATGTGTATATCAACCATGAAAAAAAATTTGCATTTGTTGAGATGAGGTCTGTTGAAGAGGCGAGTAATGCAATGGCTTTGGATGGGATCATTTTTGAGGTTAATACTCTGTCTGCACTTTACACCTTAGTTTCTTTGAAGCATTGTTTCAAGTCTCAACTTCCTACTGCATTATTTTTCTGACAATTGCTGTAATACTGATGTAACTTATATATCTTCTTAGGGTGCACCTGTGAAGGTGAGGAGGCCCAGTGACTACAATCCCTCACTTGCGGCAGCACTTGGTCCTAGCCAGCCCAATCCCAATCTGAACCTGGCTGCAGTTGGGCTTACACCAGGTTCTGCTGGTGGGCTTGAAGGACCTGATCGCATTTTTGTTGGTGGACTCCCTTATTACTTCACGGAAGCCCAGATAAGGGAACTGCTTGAATCTTTTGGGCCTCTTCGTGGATTTGATCTTGTCAAGGACCGGGAAACAGGGAATTCCAAAGGTTATGCATTCTGTGTCTACCAGGATCTGTCAGTTACAGATATTGCTTGTGCTGCTCTCAATGGCATTAAAATGGGTGACAAAACTCTTACTGTTCGACGTGCAAACCAAGGTGCAGCCCAACCAAAACCAGAGCAGGAGAGTGTACTGCTACAGGCACAACAACAAGTGGCTTTGCAGGTGAGCCCAAGTTGTTAACAGCAAACGTTTTCAAGTTTGTAGTTTTAATCTGACTGCAAAATCTCAAAGCCTTTTGATACTTTTCAGAGCAAGACCACAAAAATTACAGCTATAACTTGTCGGTTTCCTTTAGTTATTTAAGATGACAACATTAAAGAAGTAACAAATTGGTCCATGTTCTGATGACATGGAATAACAGGCATGCCATTTTTTAATTTGTAGTTGTAGATATGATACGGTCCAGCCTTTGCCTCCAAGATTAAATAGGAGGTGACACTGCTTGAACTTCAAATGATTGTTGTTCATCACTAATTAGTTTTTTTTTTTGGTTCATTTCATGTTTTGGTTAACTATGGAAATGAACATGAGGGGCTTGTAATATGTGTTGAAATTGTATGTGTCTTCGAATATTAAGTGTCTTTGGAGAGTTAGCCATGGAAATGAACATGTATGATATTCTCTGAGGGTGCAAGTACATAAACCCAGCTAGAAAGAAAATATGGTGACTTATATTGGAGGCTTTGTCCACATTCTACCATGACCCATTGTGACTTTTCTGTGTTGCAGACGAAGCTATTCATGGTTCATGAAGAATAGTTATCTTTTTTTATTCATGTAGGGTATATGTTGTTAGTATTCCAAACGTCAGGTCCTCATGTGTATTGTCTGGCTGGTCTTGCTTGTGCAGAGGCTTGTATTCCAAGCAGGTGGTGCTCTTTCAAGTAAGGTTGTCTGCTTAACTCAGGTGGTTAGTGCAGACGAATTGAAAGATGATGAAGAATATGAAGACATTCTTGAAGACATGAGAGGAGAAGGTGGGAAATATGGTGAGTAGCTGTCTTCTGTGCCCAAGTGATCTTATTTTCTTTAGGAGTTATTCTACTTGAGAGCATTCATAATGGAAACTTATACATGGGACTTGGAAACTAGATTTTGATATTCTGATCTTTAATTATTTCGGTATTACGTATTAAACATTAACTATATCTAAGTTGTGTGTATTTTTTCTTCAGGTCCGTTACTGAGTGTAGTCATTCCACGACCGAGTCCAACTGGTGAGCCGATCCCTGGGGTAGGGAAGGTTAGTTTTGTCTTCACTACTCTCCGTATCTCGTTGTTCAATTGTCTTTTTTCTCTCTTAGGGGCCATTTTAGGATTTATTTGTTCTCTGGAACATTGGATTTGTCATGTGTTATCCATACAAAAGCTGGGCTATCAGATTCTTGGGTACTTGCTACAGTGACATCAAATCATGGTTACATTTGTTATATGTTTTCTCTCTTCCGGCAGGTGTTTTTAGAATATGCAGACTCCGACGGAGCGATGAAAGCCCGGGCAGGACTAAATGGAAGGAAATTTGGTGGGAATCAGGTGGTGGCTGTCTTCTATCCAGAGAACAAGTTCTCCCAAGCGGATTATGATGGCTAACCACCATTTTCTGGTTGCATATTTGTCCACGACCATTGTACACCTATACGGTCTAATACCATCTTGTTGTTAACTTTTCTTTACCCGTGGAAGTTTGTACTCGTGTAGGTTTGGTAGTAGAAAGTTGACTCACTAAATATACAGTTGGTTCAGTTTTACTGTAGTAGAAACGTAAAGATTCACATGATCTCGTCTTGGTTTCTTCATTGTTTCACATTTTCAATGCATTTGCAGACGACTATGAATAGCCACCTGGGTACAACCCGCTTACTGGCGTGGTGGGTTACCTCACAACCTTATTAAACCTTACTTGATCTGCAGTTCAAATTCTTAATAGCCAACTTGGTTAAAGCTCTTGAAGTTCGTAAGGGTTTTTTCTTTAAAGAGTTAAACATACTTGGTAACGTGACTGTCACAAACTACTTCCCTCTTATATTTCAGACAAATATGCTTGTTTGTCTCAACGAAGGAAAAAACAAAATGGTTTATGATCATATTAATGCCAATTTTTGTAAAATATGTATAGAAGTAGGATGAATGCTAACGATGAAGAAAGAGCAGAAGAAGAATTCAAACGATGGTTGTCCTGGTTTAACCACGTTGGGCCAAAACATGCCAAGGAAGCATACATTATGTAATTCAATTTCATTCACTCCCATGTAAAACGAGTGGAAGTGAAATTTGAGGGTTCACCCCTCTGAATTCACTTTCACTCACTCGACACTCTCTTTGCATCCCTCTTTTTTGATACTACAGTTTCTGCTTCCTAACCCTTGTCTCTCTCAATGCTCCTCTCTCTACATCCCTCTCAATCCTCAGTTCTTTCGAGTGATAATTAAGATATTGTAAACGTTGGAATTTGATTAAAATATCCTATTTGATTAAGTATTAATATATTATAAAAGTAATCATATTTGTTTAGGTTTATTATTTGTTCAGGTATATTATAAAAATAATTTATTATCTTATTTTCACTATATTTTCCATTTTATACACTAATACAAGAAAATACTTTCCACTGTAATTTTCATTGTAATTTTCATTGAGAACACTCACACGAAAAAGTGACGAACACAGTAACACCATAAATGATTCATATTTCCTTGTACTTTCACTTTTGATTTCACGTCAGCTTTAAAGTAAAAGTTCCTTACGTTTGTTCAGAGTAAGGGCATGCCTTTATAAAATCTGTTGCATTACAACGAGTTAATTTAGGAGTGCAGCTGGCTAACTTTTCTCGTTCATTGTTTTCCTTAGTATATTCATCCAGGGAACAACAGACCATCGATGTGCTTCCGGTCGAGGGTGTTTCTGGAGGAGGCACCGGTTATGGATGGAATGATGGTACCTTTTCTTGTTCAAGTTCTCTTAATGGGGTATCTGATATTGATCCTACAAAGGTTCCGACGTCAGATTTAGTCCATGTATGGTTCATGCCAAGAACCGCTAACATCGGACAACAAGATATGCCACGTCCTTTGGAGCGTGTAAGTTTTCCTAATCTTGAGTCAATGCCTCCTTTGTCATTACAGAATACAGAGTGCATTTATAATCACTAAGTGCATGCTACATGTATGCACATGTGCTGTATATTTGTTAATTTGCTTTGTAAGACTTGTCTTGTAAACTTCAACATAACTGGAGTGTCCTGTGATCTTGAATATCTGTGCTAAGCAATGTGATACAAATAAGTGCCTAGTAATTACACTGATGCAGTGTAGTGGTTAGTACAAACTTCTGTTATGGAATATAAATCTGGTGACCTGTGAGATGGCACTAGGCCAGCTGACTATGTGATAAGATGCTCGAAATTTCTGGTCACTAGTGCTTTGTTTGGCCCTCAGGAGTGTGTCAGGGTAGCTATAACATCTTGCACCATTAAGATGGCTTCCAGAGTACTGTGCTCTTTTGAATGAGTCCCTGTCAATAGTATCTAGATCTCTGAAATCCTTTGGTGAGTTTGATCATTATTTTGATGGATAAGTGTTTAAAAAGTGTTGAGTAATCATAAATTGCAGATTGGTCAGTTTAAATTTGAAGGATCAGTTGAATTTATTAAGTTGTTTGGTGGTGTTTTTGTCAGTATCAGTTTATTGTATGGCAATTTGAAGATATGTTCCAGTTTGCAAATAGGGGACGAGCTTGTGTAGATAGAGAGTTGAACAAGAATGCTGGGCTGGGAAAGGACTCTCTGGGGAGCTTAAGTCACACTCTGTATTCCTTATTTGTTTTGTCATCTCTCTCTTTTCCTCTGTTTCGATGGCTTCATCACCATTTTGCGAAAAAGAAACGTTCACATTTCATACAAATTACAGTGGGTTGGAGAATGGATTTTTTGTAAGTGATTATTGTAGATATGTGAATTTGGGGACTTTTGAGGAAAATTTCAGATTGTGATTTATGTTTTGAACTCTTTTTTGAACTGAGAAGTCTCAATAGGGACTTGATTGCCAAAGAAAAAGCTGTTGTTGGGTCTGCCAGCCAGTTGGACTCCCTTGCTGGGGGTGGAGCTCAGCTACAACTAGTTGACATGAACTATTCTTGATTTCTTGTTTCTCTATGATTTTTGGATACCCTATCTTTGCTTTGTATGGGGTGTAGCTCCTCCTTGTCACTCTTTTCTTCTCACAAATCTCTCTCTTTTTTTTTTTTTAGAAAAAAAAGTTCCAAGTTTTTGAAGTGACTATTGTAGAAGATGTGAACTTGGGGACTTTTGAGGAAAATTTTCGCTTGTGATATATGTTTTGAACTCTTTTTTAAACTGAGAAGTCTCAATAGGGACTTTGACTGCCTAAGGGGAAGCTGTTGTTGGGTCTGCCAGCCAGTTGGACTCCCTTGCTGGGGGTGGAGCTCAGCTACAACTAGTTGACATGAACTATTCTTGATTTCTTGTTTCTCTATGATTTTTGGATACCCTATCTTTGTCTTTGTATGGGGTGTAGCTCCTCCTTGTGACTCTTTTGTTCTCACAAATCTTCTTTTTTCTTTTTTTAGAAAAGAAAGTTCCAATTTTTTGAAGTGATTATTGTAGAAGATGTGAACTAGGTGACTTTTGAGGAAAAGTTTAGCTTGTGATTTATGTTTTGAACTCTTTCTTTGAACTGAGAAGTCTCAATAGGGACTTGATTGCCACAGGGGAAGCTGTTATTCTGTCTGCCAGCCAGTTGGACTCCCTTGTTGGCTGGTGGAGCTCAGCTACAACTAGTTGACATGAACTATTCTTGATTTCTAGTTTCTCTATGATTTTTGGATACCCTATCTTTGTCCTTGTATGGGGTGTAGCTCCTCCTTGTGACTCTTTTGTTCTCACAAATCTTCTTTTTTCTTTTTTTAGAAAAGAAAGTTCCAATTTTTTGAAGTGATTATTGTAGAAGATGTGAACTAGGTGACTTTTGAGGAAAAGTTTAGCTTGTGATTTATGTTTTGAACTCTTTCTTTGAACTGAGAAGTCTCAATAGGGACTTGATTGCCACAGGGGAAGCTGTTATTCTGTCTGCCAGCCAGTTGGACTCCCTTGCTGGCTGGTGGAGCTCAGCTACAACTAGTTGACATGAACTATTCTTGATTTCTAGTTTCTCTATGATTTTTGGATACCCTATCTTTGTCCTTGTATGGGGTGTAGCTCCTCCTAGTCACTCTTTTGTTCTCAAATCTCTCTCTTTTTTTTTCTTTTTTTTGTAGAAAAGAAAATTCCAATGGAGTCTATTATCATATTCTGTCAAATATGGTTTCAATGAACTGCCGCTAGTAACTATTCCATTTCTTCTTTCTATGCCTCATTAAAGAATCCTCAAACCCTGGAGGATAATTCCTCATCTATGGGGGGGAGTCTTTTTGGATCCTCAAAGGGTTCTCATTTTGTTTGGAATGCCGTGAAGGGCAAGATATTGGCCCTCCTCAACATTTCCAAGTTTTATGCAAATATTGTGTTTTGAAGGAAATGGAGCCCTTCTCTGCTATGAGTTCTTAATGCCATATTATCTGTATAATCTTCTCTCCAGTTAGGGTCTTTAACCCCTCTATTGTATGCGTATATAGTTTTTCTAAATGAAGTTTTTAAGAACCTCAAAATTTTTTTAATTCTTCTTAAAGTGTAACTTTGTATCATGTGGACACCCTTTCCATGTCCACAAACCTAGTATGCGCATTGTTATAAATGTTATTTTTTATTTTTTATTTTTTTGATAAAGATGTATTTATATTAACAAGAGAAAATTTACAAAGGAGGAGGGAGCAGATCCCTAGCAACAAGTGATTGCAGGGTTGTTCCTTGCTTAGCAAGCACATCTGCTGCTGAATTTGCGGATCTCGGAATGTGAGACCAAATACAAGAAAATAGGGACACAATTTCTAGAATATCCTGAAAGATGTCCCAATGGCGCCACTGGGGAGGGGATGCACACTCACACCAACCAATGACCACCTTTGAGTCCTCTTCAATGTGAAGGGGACCGCTGCACTTATCTCTGAAATCACGGAGCCTGTTGAAGAAGCCATGTAGCTCAGCTGACGTAGAATCTTTAACTTAAACTTAAATGGGGGGGTTCAAATGTTATGGATAGAGAGTATTTTAGTTTTGGTTTTCAAATTTTGGCTGCCTTCAGGAAATGATGAACACATAAACTTAAATGAATAGAAAACTTAGTGAGACTTAGGTAGGCTTGATGATATTGGGGCTGCACTGTAGTCTAGGCTGCAGATTAGTGATTCACTGTATTCCAGGGACTCATTTCATCAACTGAGGGCTTATATTTGTGATTCAAATAACTGATTTTTATTCATATTCTGATCCTTTTTCAGAATTGGAAAAATATATTAAATTCTGATTACATGATCTACTTTGTAGGTATCTCTTTTGGCTGCAAGAAATGAGAGGGAAAGCATTCAAATTGCTTTACGTCATGCTGCTGGAGCAGTACAAGTGCAATGCACTGATCTCTGTTCTACTTCCGGGGATAGGTGAGAGTTCAAAGTTTTATGGCTACCATACTGCTGTAGCTTCTGCTTTTAGTACCTAATTTCATGAAGTTGCCTGGCTTTGTGTAGGTTGGTGGTTGGTGAATCTTTAACTTTGAGACGTGTAGTACCCATCTTGGGTGTACCAGATGCTCTTGTACCTTTAAAGCTTCCGGTCACTCAAATGAAGCTTCTTCCTCCCTCCTTGGCGCCACTGACCAATCATTGATTGTATTGCTGACATTGTGTCATCCATTTATTGTAATTGGAACCTCGTTCCTAGATCAGCCAATTCTTTGGCTGATAAATTGGAAAAATTTGGAACCTCCCAGCAATCTCTCATTGTTTGGGAAGGCTTCCCCTCGTGTAATCAGCTCGTTTGAGCTCTCATATTAAAATTCAGCATCATTTAAAAAAAAATGAAGCTTCTTCCTGGGTATTGCTCCATGAAATATCAGTACTTTTCGACATTGCTGATTCTCCACATGGATGAATATTGCTGTGTCACTGACAGCAATCTATTGTTGTCTGCAGAGAAACAAGCGCATTATGGGTCTCAATAGATATACCTTCTGGGCAACCTCCTGGTCAATATGAAGGCGAATTGTTCATTACTGCGATAAAGGCAGATACAGAGTGATCATCTTGCTTTTTTGCTTCAAATATTAGTATTGTTGTAGACTTTTAGTTGTCACATCCTTGTAGTCATTTTCTGTTTTTTGAGTTTAATAGTTTTGTATAGTATGGTTTTCTCTGAGACAGTTTATTCTTGTTTATTTTTTGAAGTCACAGGTCCTCAACACTAACTTTAGCTAAATCTGAGAAGTATCAAATATTTAAAGAGATTAAAAATTGTTTAGAAACAGTGGAAACCTTAGAAGGAAAATCTGTGGAGGAAATGGTGAGTCTTAGTCATGTTTAATATTCTGTTTCAGAACTTTTAATAATCTGTTTTTGCCTGTGTAAACTGTTGATGATTTCTTTTCTTTCATGTAGGTGAAAAGGGTCAACTCCACTTCTTTTGATTTAAAGGGAATTCTTCTGTCACCCATATTCACAGAGTTTTCTTCAGATAATGGGTCTGGTGACATATCGGTTCGTTTAAAATTAAATTTGACAGTTTGGGACTTCATGATTCCTGCGACACCTTCACTTCCAGCCGTATTTGGTGTATCCTTCCATTCTATTTATTTGGCCTGTGGAAGATATGGGTGTATGCACCAGAAAAGAGAAATTTTTGGAAACATTAGTTTTGTGCTTCATTTGAAGCTTGGGCATTTGGTTACTTTCTCGGTCTCTCTCTTTGTTAGTTAACTGTTGATTACACAGTCACACTACATCCATTGGGTGAGACTTGAATCCAAGACATCTCTCTCTCTCTCTCTCTCCTTTTCTCTTTTGGTTTTCTAATTGAATGTTGATTACACATGCACTGTAATTCTCCTTTCCCCTGGTGGGACTTGAATCCAAGACCTCGCACCAGCTGCCCCTCCCTTGTGACCCTTGAGCCAAAGGGCCAATGCACAAAGTCCCTTTCAAGTATGGGTAAACCAAAGTCTGTCATCTCAACCAAAATTTTGGTCGAAGAGATCTGGGGGAAAGTGTTACTGAATTGATCCAAAGCCTTTGTAGGTCTACCAAGCTGAAACACGTATACCAGGTAATGGGGGTGGTTTTTTTGGTTTGAATGGCAATCTGTTCGACTTGATTTGGTTGGTCAACCTGGTCATAGATTAAGAATTAAAGGAAAAAGGAGTTGTTCAAGAATAAAAGAAGTTCCAAACTGTGGTTTTGCTTACTGCCACTTCATGTTTGCCAATCCCTGTTTGCCCATTTACTGTTGAAAATAATCCTCTTCATTCCACTTCTACCAAGACCTTGGTTATTCCTCTTTCCCTTCTTCTATCTCCTTCTATCTCCTCTTGCAGATGGGATGTTAAAGCAGTGATCTCACACTTGTGCAGTTTATTTTTTGTACTGCTTATCCAAGTGGAAAAGTCATTTGATCCTCATGTATTAACTAGATGTTTTTGCTTATGTTATTCTTTTCTTTTTCCATTAACTGACGGTGACAGCTACTGAATGAAAGAAAAAAGAGCCCCTATGCAATCCAAGCTCTGTCGGAGGAAATTTGCCACCACCTCTCCTTGTATAAATAGTTATTGCAAAAAGATTGACTGAGAAATTACATAATTACGCAAGCCACCCCAAAAAAGCTCTGACATTATCTCCATGTATAATGTTGAATAGTGGATGCATTGTGGATTGTCTAGTGAACTAAATATTAGATATACAGGTTAAAAGGATTTTCAAAATATATAAAAAATACTAATAAGGGAAAAATTCCTAACATTCTATTAACCTGAACAAGATTAAATGTGGTGTCCAGGGCATGAAGGTGTTGTGACCTCCTGTTCACTTTCTAAATTGAAACTTCATGGAAAGTACTAATATGAAATTCGGAAGTCTTTAAAAAAAAGGTTATAAACATTAATCAGTAAAATTCTAAATTAATAGCTCCAAGGATTGTAAAAGGTGAACACTGCTTCTGTTTCAAAGTCTTGTATGCTTTTCTAGCTGTTTTACTGAGTGGTGTTTGAAAAGATTGACTCTTCTCATTCTGTTCTCCTCTGCCTCTACTTGATCATTTTGTTGTTCTCTATCATCTATGGCTGCATAAATGTTGTTCTGGATTAGGTGATCTATTAGTTCAAATGGTATCTTGGAGTTGGAGTTTTTGCATTTCTGTCATTGTGTTGTCATAAGAAAAAAAGAATCTTTTGTTGCATACCGAATTTCAGATGGCAGCTGATGGTGCAGTTTTTAGGCATGGAGCTATTTCTTTTTTATTTCCTTTTGGTAATTTGTGGGTTTTCCTTCTTGCTTTGTTTCTTAATGCAGGAATGGTGGACATATGTGTGCATGGGTCCCACAGATCCACATCCCAATTGGCACCTGGGGATGTGAGGTACACAACATCGTGCTGTAATGTGGCAAGTATGGAAACAAGGAGGAATGGGGTTTCTTTATTGGGGTGCAAATTGCTATGAGAGGTCAACTGTTGCTAGTGGAGAGGTGAGTGTTTTCTTCAAAATACACTTATAGAAGGGATCCAACATCGTCAAAGGGTTAATTACGATGTGACATGCATGTTTGTGCAGATAAGATTCAGGCGTGGGTTGCCTCCTGGAGATGGAGTCTTGTTTTATCCTGGTGGAAGTTTTCTCTTCCTCACATCAGCCTGTTGCTTCAGTGAGGCTAGAAAGACTCCTCAGTGGCTTGCAGGTAACTTTAATTGACCGACCTTTTCTTTTAACACATTACTGATTTGCATTATATCTACACTTTCCATCCAAATATTAGGGAATATGAACAATTCTTGTCAATGTTTCATGTTGACATAGTCAGATAAAATATTATTAATGTGCATTTCTGGATAAAATTTTTTAGGAGGGTTGACAGATGCACTATTTATGTTGTCATCAGTTGCAGTTGTCCAGTGTATCCTGACACGACTATTTGGGTTTGATAAAGTACTTATCTGCTAGTTTTCACCCTGAATATCCCCTTGCATTGTCAATGGATGAAAAAAAAGGCTCTTACAATGTTTTATTGGAGAAATGGAAGGAAAGATGATATAATGGGATACCATATGTTACAATTGTAGTCAAATCTCTTCGTAGTTGTCTCTACCCTGTTATGTTTTTAGTTTCTGCTGTCCGTATTACTTCAATGGCTGATGATATCTGTGTACTCTTTCGGTGCATTCCAGGATATTGAATACCTAATGCTATTTGTATCAAGATATGGTATATAGACGAAGGCCTTGCACTTCTAGAGAAGACAGGCGTTTATCGCGGACCTGAGCAATACACACTTGAGCACATGCCAATTGATGTCATGCGAGCAGAGATTTTGCGTACTTGCAGATCTTGAAAATTCAATTCATTTTATTGTATCACGGTATTACATCTCATGCATGGCTGACTCCTTTTAGACTTTTTACTAGAAAAGGGAAAGAAAGAGCTGTTTGTGATCTCACCATGCTTACAGGTATCCATGCTGTAGTGATTTTCCACATGCAACTGATCCAGCTCTGGCTCTTTTGGTTCTCAAATGAGGTTAGTCTTGTTAGATGATTTTGCCCAGTTCAAGTAGTGTCTCAAATGCTTGATAGAAGCATCTGCCTTGGACCCATTCGGAGATGCAGAAAATTTTGCTATCTGCACTTGCAACTCGATCATAATCGGATTGTCTTGTCGTGAAAACTACATGATAGTATATAATTTTTTGCTGTTACTAATGGCCTGTGATGAATAATGTGGCTGAATCTTCTGCTTCTCTACGTTGGCTTTCATTTATTTTCCATTATCATCCATTGTCCCTGACCCTTGTTTTCAAAACATATGGGATGTTCAGGAGTTTCAAGTTGTAGACACACCCCTTTTGACTATTGGAGGAATCAAATCAAACCAGTTTCTTCTATCTTGTTTCTTTTCATTTTCTAATCAAGAAAGAATGCTTACAGTTTAATTGAGCATTAGTTAATGATTAGGACAAGCCATTGTAATACTTTAATGTTGGGTCACTTGACTTGCTCAAAGGAACTAATTTGACATCCCACTATCTACACGTGTCCTTGACCGATTCGTCTAAAAGGCGCATTTTTTAATTATTCAAAAGAGTTAAATGGGTTTTAATGCCTAGGTTATGAAGGACATAGTTGCATTTTTTTTTGTCGAGTTGACTCGAGTATATAATGAACGTTATTTCTTGTTCCATTTCACGGGCTAGAGAGAGATTTTCCTCGAAAATTCTACGTAGAGGTTGTTAAGTGATGCATCTAGCCCTAAAAACCTGCTATGAACTATGTTAATATAATATATGTTTTATTTTATAAAAATTTACCCTTTACAATGACATTGTAAAAGGTAAAAAACATTAAAAAAAATAATTTGAGATATCATGAAAGAAAAAAATAGAAAATTTGCAGGGTGGGGAGTTCACATAGCATAATTGAGTTTCTCCATATCCCACCCTGACCTAACTTATTAGTATCAAGTGGAGTAATCCTTGTGCATTTAAAAATAATTTTTTTAAATTTAATCGTATTTTTGGATGACTACGACGGCAATTAGGTAGGTTAAATCTTTGATTTAAGAGTAATCAAAAGCTTGTCCATATTTTTAAAACTTAAAGAAATGCCGAATTGGAAGGAACAAGCACTTGATCTTCAAAGCACCAAGACAAGAACCTACCAAAGAGTAATTAATGGGTCCCATTATGTCCCAATGAAGCATTCAGACATGATAATTGATATGATTAATGAGCTAATCTAAGCTTGACTTCATTAATAAGATAAGCAAAGGAATATTGCTTCCTTGATATGCAAACTTCTACTAACTATAGACTTTTATAGAGCAAAAAGAGCCCTTCAAATCAGTCATTCTTAACCAATGCTGAAGCTTTTTGCTTCATCAGAGTCCGTTCAGAGTTCTTTGTAAGAAAAAAAAAATTGGAGACAGGGATAGAGAGATGTCCCTCTTTCACACAACTTCTCATCAAATATTCCCTCGGTTTCGTTTGCTCAAGACAACAAGTGGGATCCTCAATAAAAAGAGGGCCTTTTGTCATGTCTACTTTCAATGTTTCCACTAAGCAAAGTAGGGCCAATTATTACCTTTAACTAAACACCCCACCCCACCCCTTTCTTAGGGTGGGTATCTCCCTAAATCGTATTATAATATGTTATAATATTTATATACGTAAATTGTATTATCGATATGCCTACCCTTCGTCTTTTCTCTACTCATTTTGCACAATAATTTTTTCTTTTTTTTTCTTTTTAGGTGAAAGAAAGGAAAATTTAAGCCCCCCTCCCTTTCTTAGAGTGGGTATCTCCTTAACTCATATTATAATATGTTATAAGATATATAGTACGTATAGTAAAATGTATTATCGATACGCCCACCCTTCTGCTTTTTCTACTCATGTTGCAAATTTTCCTTTTTTTGTCTTTTTAGGAGAAAAAAAGGAAAATTTAAGCCCCCTCCTCCCTTTCTTAGGGTGGGTATCTCCCTAACACGTATTATAATATGTTTACGTGTAGTAAAATGTATTATCGATATGCCCACCCTTCGGCTTTTTTCTACTCATGTTACATAGTAAATTTTCCTTTTTTTTCTCTTTTTAGGAGAAAGAAAGGAAAATTTAAGCTCCCCTCCTCCCTTTCTTAGGGTGGGTATCTCCCTGACACGTATTATAATATTTTTACGTGTAGTAAAATGTATTATTGATACGCCCACCCTTAGGCTTTTTCTACTCATGTTGCATAGTAAATTTTCCTTTTTTTTCTTTTTAGGAGAAAGAAAGGAAAATTTAAGCCCCCTCCCTTTCTTAGGGTGGGTATCTCCCTAACACGTATTATAATATATTATAATATATATTACGTATAGTAAAATGTATTATTGATACGTCCACCCTTCGGCTTTTTCTACTCATGTTGCATAGTATATTTTCTTTTTTTCCTCTTTTTAGGAGAAAAGAAAGAAATTTTTTAAGGCTGAGCACATTTGAATGTCTTCATGGCAACTTTTTCCCTATTTGAGGTGTTGAAGATATGAGAACTATTCTATCTTTCCATATACTTTAAAAGTTGAACCAAACTGAAAGGACACAAGGAAATGAATGAGTAGTCATTGACCCTAACATTCTTTCATAAGCCGACATGGGTGAGGTGGGGATGGAACCCACAAAGACATAATATAATCATAATAGCAAGGAAAGAAAAAAGGGTGGAAGGGGGTGAAAGTAGGGCAAGTACATGATGAAAGGAGTACTCATGGTTTTGATGATAAAATAAAAAAATTAGAGTCAGACTCACACAAGCTGACTCCAAAATTTTAGAAGAAGAGATGGAATCAATGAAAAAAAACAGAACCATTTAGAAGACATATCTGAGGGGTTTCCTCCAACCCCTTTTAAGAAACCCATGAGTATCACCCCCTCAACCTGTTTGTGAAAATGCCTTTGATAATCAATGTGGTGATGATCACTCCAGAATCTCTCTATATTTTTATTTCTGATAGTCTGTAGTCTTCTTCTTCATTTTTCTGTTTTAATATTATGATTCTGAGCTCCCAAAGTGTGGCTAAATATTTAAACCATTTGTCAATCTTCCCATCCTTGTCTGCTTTTATAATAGTATCAAAACCCTTTCAGCTCCACTACATCTGCCATTTACAAAAGACTGAGTTCTGCAACAATGGCTGGCCTATGTTTCCCCTATTGGCCAAAACTTTCACAAATCACAAAAACCTACTCAAAACTTAAGCTTTCTAAGTAGAAACAAGTAATGGGTCTTAAATATTCAACCCCAAAAAGGGGATGTATGGCTTCATTTGCATGGAGATAGAGCTAAGCTTTTATTTATAATTGACATGCTTCCTTTCCCAGTTACTTCCATAATTAAAGGCAAATAATAACTGTTCCTAGCACTCAATCTTTGTATTAAGAAATGGGTTCAGTTCTACCAAGTAAAAAAGGGAAACAAAGGGCTTTTAACTAGAAAAGAGAATCCCCACATGTGATAACTGAAGTGCAAATGGAAAAAAGAAAACCAAGAGGGAAATGAGAAGCATTAAACAATAGTAAGAGAAAGCTGCATTGAAATGCAACTTTAGTTAATGAAAGAGATGATGGAGAGTGGAAGAAAATATAAAAATTAATCATGGTTTTTCAACATCAACAAAAGATTTATGACCAAGAAAGAAATGCCATCCATGAAAATAATGTAGATTTTTCAAAATACCCAAAGAAATTGGGAGTGGCTACAAGCTTGAGAATTTGTTAATGGGTATGGTGGAATTTCGATATTAGGTATTTGATGGATTTTCTCTCCTAAAAATGGATGCTTCAAATCGATTTTTTATTTCGCAAGGTATTATAAATCAAACTTTAAGTTTTTGCAGTCTATAAGTTCATTGGTCTAACTTAGACTCGACTTGCCCAGTCCAAAATCCGATTAGACCATTGAATTTATCTAATATGAAAGTCTAAATTAGTGAGGAATGTGTACACATTGTGTATGGGACATTTTAAATGTCTTTGAGTTGACTTATGAGGAAGGCTTCTAAATTTTTTAACAAAACCATGTTTGGCTTGAGAAAGTGTACACCCCACTAAGCCCTTTGAAGACTTGAGTCTGGGTCAAATCAATATAAATTTATTTAGAAAAAGAAAAAGAAAAAAAAGTAGTTCATGAAGAGAATTTTGAAAAACCCTAAATTGGTCAATTTGATGGAAGTTGTTGTTTTAACATTGTGACATTTTAATCTTGTCAACCTATCAATAAAAGGTTACATGAAATCATGCTTAATTAGGGTAAGCATGGGTGAGCCAACTTTGGTCCTCATGGTAATCATTGCCTTTAGGGGTGGCATCGAGCCGAACCAAACCCGAACCTGCCTATATTCGAGCCGAGCTTGATTTATGTATTTCAAACACGAGCTCGAGCCGAACCCAACCTATGTTCAAGCCGCTAGAGAATCGACTAATTGCCTTCTTCAATGTCAAGCATCTTCCCTTCTTGAAGAGCTAAACATGTTTGAACTTTGTAAGATTAAATTTTCAATTGCTTGATAAGATTAAATTGACTATTTATTGGGGCATAAGTTATTGCAATAATTTAATAAATTAATTTCTCTATCTTATTTTTTAAAATAATAGGATAAAATCTTATGATATATCATATTGAAGTGTAATTTTTAATTTTCACAAAAAAAGGGTGATTGTAATTATCGATATTTTATTAGTAATTTATTAATTTTAAAGGACTAATATAATTAACCAAATTAAGAAAATGATTTTAAAAGAAAGCAAATTTTACAAAGCCAATTTTTGTTTTTCTTGCCCATATTACCTATACATGTTGTATATTGGGTGAGACTTGCCACAAAAGAGAAAGTTGAAGTCTGACCCCAACCTGATCTGTCCTTTGAAAAACTGAGTCAACTCTGACCGAGTTGGTGGTCTACTCGCCGACCCACCCTGGATGCAGCGAGTATATTAAGTGTACTACTCACCTGGTAATTTGTACACTTCAGTCCTTAACACTCCTGTGACCCCATTTATTTCAATTTCCAAATATTAAAAAAAAAAAAAACCACCGCCATGGTCCCACGCAGAACGACAGGGATCATCTTCATCTGACACGTATTCTGCACCAACGGGGCCCACTGTGGGCTCACATGACGACCTTGTCAGGTACGGCCGATCGTGAAAGCGGGGTGTAGACGCAATGGCTGGTGCAGGAGCTCTCTCCAAAATTTTTTCAAAAGGGGAAAATCCCGATTAGTGGGCCCGGCGAATAACTTCTTGAAAAGTCCATAATACCCTCCCCTGCATTTTCTCAGCGTTCCCATCGCTTTCTCTGACGGGAAAAAGAAACAGGAGGAAAATAAATTAAAAAAAAGCCGCCGTCATCCCCAGTACGACTCCGCGTTTTGCAGGCGGCGAACAACACGACGAGATGCAGCGAAAAAGCTGAAAGAAGCCGACCTTTTTGTGAAAGCCGCAGCGTTTTAAGGGTTATTTTCGTCTATTCATTCCGCCTCAGTTTTTCCGCTTCTCGTGTACTTTTAACGGAGAATTTTATTTTTTAAACGTTTGGTCAAAAATATTCAGAGATGGGGTATTTTAGGAAATTCACGTTCTGGCTGCGTGAAATAACCGGAATGCCACCTGTGTACGAACGAAAGTAACATATCGTCTGTAGCGTCACGTGACCTCAGTGGTATTTCTGTCATTCTAAGTCAATAACCAGGGTAGTTTCGTAAGTACAAGGGGAGATGGATATCCGGTCCTCGGGAAATAAAAACAAGATTTAAATTTCGTAGGAAATTCAAATCCTTTCGCTAAGCGACAAGAAAGTCGGGCGCCATTTAGTCTGAGCGCCTCCGACAGATGCCAAACTCTCCAGACATTCGCATCTCACGCAACGTGGACCGCTTTGATATCTCCACGTGGACTCTGCTCGAATAGAACCCGAGTTAAGACACTAACCGAGGTTAGCTCGCGCCGCTCTAGTATTTTTTTCGTTTTCTTTATTCACCCGTTTAAAATCTCTCATTCTCTCTCTCTCTCGCTCTCGCTCTCTCTCTCTCTCTCTCTCTCTCTCTCTCTGGCTTCGCTCTCTTTCTGCTTGCTCTACGGCAATGACGTATCGGAAAATCTGATACTGCTGAAGAATCTCAGAGGCGCTCCGCTTCTTTAGATGCCCAAAGAGGGGTTAGTAGAGGAACACGAATTGTCTTGATCGGAAATGCTTTTGCGGTCCTCTCGGTCGTTCTGTTTATGCCCAGCTGGATTTCTGGTCGTGGCAGTGGAAATCGTGGTTTTTGGAATCTGGGGTTTGGATTTGTTGGTGATAGGTGGGGTTTAGCTTTCTGGGCCGACCGTTTGTGTGGCTTTGGGAGTTAGTCCGGCGAGAGTTTTGAGTGTTCCGGTGTGTCGGACTGGTAGTTGGGACTAGGGCTTGAGGGGTTCTGGTACATGCCGGAGAATCTGGTAGGTGGAAGGATAGAACAGGAGATATATTTGGGTATTCTTCGTGATTGGGACTGGTAGCTGAAAGTAAAATCCCTGAAATTTTAGTTACTGATCGAAGCGACGCAACTCGAGTTCCAACGACTTTGAAATTTTGCGACTGAAGTTTTCCGAGGGTCGAAGTTTGGAGTGTCGTGGAATTTGCGGCGCAGATGCCAGCAGAATTGCCGGAATTGGGGAATTCTCCTCCGATGGCGGTTTCAAACGCGACTTCAGCTTCTGGTGAGGCTAGTGTTTCTTCTAGTGGTCAGCAAGTTGCCCCTGCGCCTGCTCCGGCGAAGAAGAAGCGTAATCTCCCTGGAATGCCGGGTAAAATCTGGAATTTAAAAAGAAGGATGAAAGAAGCATATCGGATTGAAAAAATAAAAGCTTGAACCATCGGATTATGTATTTATTTTTTCTTCTAACTTGTGATTGTAGATCCGGATGCGGAGGTAATCGCTTTATCGCCGAAGACCCTTATGGCAACGAATCGATTCGTGTGCGAGATCTGCAACAAGGGTTTTCAGCGAGACCAGAATTTGCAGCTTCACAGGCGAGGGCACAATTTACCGTGGAAGCTCCGGCAGAGATCGAGTAAGGAAATAAGGAAGCGCGTGTACGTCTGCCCGGAGCCTTCGTGCGTGCACCACGACCCGTCGCGTGCCCTCGGAGATCTGACCGGCATTAAGAAGCACTTTTGCCGGAAACACGGGGAGAAGAAATGGAAGTGCGAGAAGTGTTCGAAGAAATATGCAGTTCAATCGGACTGGAAGGCCCACTCGAAGACTTGCGGGACGAGGGAGTACAGATGCGACTGCGGGACCTTGTTTTCGAGGTATTCATTTCTTCCTTTTTAATTTCTTTTGGATTTATCGATCTTCCGGTGTGGGGATTTTGTTTCTTATGTTACTTTTGTTGTTCGATTTGATTTCCTCTGCAGGAGAGACAGCTTTATTACTCACAGAGCGTTTTGCGATGCGTTGGCAGAGGAGAGCGCTCGGACACATACTGCGGGCAATTCAGCTTCTGAAGAAGACCCGAAGCTGCAAATAGCTGCCACTCCAGCTTCATCTTCTCCACCTCTCACTGGAGTTTTACCGGTTCAACAACGAGGTAACTATCAATCAATAAAAAAGCTCCACGCACTGGGAGGCGCAGAAGTTGTAATTTGAACTGGCTCCCCTGATCTCATCGATTAAATCCTTCCGTGATGTTGTCGGCCGTGTAATTTAAAACCTCATAAAAAATCATAGATTTATCGATTTGGGTTTTTGTCTGGGACTAGAAGGAAAGGGAAATCTCTTTTTGGAGGCTTTCTCTGTCTAATTTTTTTTGTACTTATTTTAGTTTTCTTTAAAGCTCTGCTAGACTTTTCGGAGAACTCGCTTTCTATCGTTTACGGGCAAGCTGATTTTGTAACCATCAATCTCAACTGCTGCAATCCATAAAGAAAGCCAAAAGCAACGATTGATTTGGATTCTACTTTTCCATTAAACTAATCAAAATCTTTGCTTTACAGTGTTACTTTCCATACGGACCGACTGTTTTCGTAATCTTCTTACCCTGTTTTTTTTTTTCCTTTTTGTGGCTTCCGTTACAGAGCCGGAGAATCAAATTTTAGCGCCAGTACCACCTCCTCCAGTGACCACCACCATTGTTGGTAGCAGTGCCAACGCTAGCAGTAGCAACGGGAGCAGCAGCAACGGGAGCAGCAGCAGTAGTGTATTTGCTAGCCTCTTTGCCTCCACTACCAGCACTTTACAGCCTCAGAACTCTGCATTCTCGGATTTGCTTGGTGCCATGACTCGTGCCGATCGCCCACCGACTTCTCAGGCGATGGCACCGGAGCCAACCTCTCTGTGCCTCTCCTCGAACGCTTCTCATCTCTTTTCGCCCGCTCCCCAGGAACGACGGCCATTTGCAGTGCCCCCACTAGCTCACATGTCCGCCACCGCCCTTCTTCAAAAAGCTGCACAAATGGGTGCTACTGCCAGTAACGGTTCCCTCCTCCGGGGATTCGGGCTTTCACCATCATCAGCCGCAGCAGCGTCGTCCACCCAGCGAGAGAATCTCAATTCACTGTGGCAATCCCACGACATGGTCGGGCCGGCGGGACTTGACCTTGGCCTCGAATACGACAATGTGGGGCTACCTGAACTAATGGCGGGGCAATCGTCGCTGTTCGGTCCTAAGCCTACGACGCTGGACTTTCTGGGATTGGGCGTGGGCGGTGGAGTCGGGCAGCCAGGCGGACTCTCGGCCCTCATGACATCGATCGGGGGTGGTCTCGACGTTTCAAGTTCATTCGCCGGTGGGAATTCGCCGGGCAAGTCATGAGAAGCAATTGAGGAAAAAAAAAAATCAGAACCAACAGCCGCCCCGACAGTCTGATAAAATGGGGAAATAGGCGAGAGAGTAAATTTGTCTGTGCAGGTAAGGTACAGTTTAAAGTAGCGAAATTCTCATCTGCTTCCAATTGTTTTTTTGGTTCATTTTTGTTTTGGATATTTAATGATAAAAAATTAAAGAGGAAGCAAACAAGGAGATGAATTTTATTCTCTCCTTTTTTAACGAATGAAATACGGGAAAACGCCAAAAAGCTGAGTAGCTGACCTTCGGACATCCAGAAGCTTTCTTTCTTGAACACACTTAATGGAGCAGCAAGCAGCAGCAGGAAGGGGGCGGGAAAAAAACAGAATGTAGCCATCTCTTCGTGGACGATTTGGATTTTTATTGCGGGGGAAGGGACAGAGTCTCAGTCTCTGCCTGTCGTCTTCGAGTCATGTTTGTTGCTCTGTAGGATTCCGTAAACAATCCTCCTGGCCTCCTCTACCGAACGAGTTGGATTATATCGACTTATCGAGTATCGACACTGACAAAGTGGACGACGAACATAGACAGACGAGAGAGAGAGGCTACTGGGTGGGCTCTGTAAACGAAACCAATTGGCACATGAGGCGGTCTGGACTATTGACACGCCCGACTCGCCTCCGATACGGTGGCGAATCGGGGCAGCTCACGATTCTTGAGGAGTTCAAGAGGGCTAGCAGACGATTTCACAGTACGTTCTCTGTGGGCTAATTTGATCGGGTTTATGCCTTTTGAAGCTGCACAGAAACATTTGATCCTGACAACCACTTCTTTCTCCGACCCCATTTAAAAATCTCGACGAATCTACTTTCTTGAAAATAAAAGCGTTGAAGCTTCCGAGTGGGGGTAGAAGCTTTTAGATTTTTATTTTTTTAGTTATTCAAAAATTAATATAAATTCTATTTTTATATTTAAAATATTTATCATAATTAAAATAAATAAAGTATTCAACTAAATAATTTTTTAAACATAATTTTAATAAATATATATAAAGAGACAAATTTTTAAATACGGCCTCTCCTTACACATGTAGCTATGGACTTAAATTTGAAAGGCGTAGTCGATTCTTTTTATATTTATGTTGTATTTTTACTATTGCCTTGAGGTTTTAGTGCAACTGCTTTCAATATGGTATCAGAGCAACGTAGGTTTTGAGTTCGAGTCTTGCTCCCATCTATTTTCACGAGTCACAAATAGTAACGTGCAGGAGAATATTGAGAATTTAATATCGATCGGATTGATCTCTCTTATATTCATGTTGCGCCTTCTCAAAGACCTCGAAGTCCACCGTGAGAAAATTGACCTTGAGATGAATGGAGAGAAGAGGGAAGAGGAAAGCTTCAATGTCTGTAATAAAAGATTAGGACTTCCTCCTCTTTTTCAATTCGAATTGAGAGGGAAGGGGATGGGAGGTGGAGGTGGTCCCTCTCTTCCAATTCATGTTGGAACAAGGGGGTGGGAGTCATTTTTTCCGTTCAAGTTTCAACTCTTGCTCTCAAACTTATTTTTCATTATTGCTCAGTATAATGAATTACCTGCTTTTCCTCCCATCACAATTCTGACTTCACACTCGGGAGCAGATTACAAATTAATAATAAATTAGTCCAAATCAAAGAGCCCGGCCGGTCGCCGTCCCTGACTCGTGAGTCAGCCTGTCGGTGTTCCAAACTATCCAGTTTAAACCAGAAAGCGATGTGTCGTGTCTCCCTTCTCAGATGACAGTGAGAGCGAGCCTGTCCTGTCGTATTTGGAGCTTTCTGAGTGTAGAAAAACGGGGATTTGACCTTTCTCCTTGGCGTGATTCTGGGGTTTCGATGGCGTGGTTTGGTCTAAATTACTGTAAGAACCGGAAGAATCCTACCGACTCTTCATTGCTTTATTCTTCGTCTTTCTTTCGTTGTTTCTTCCTCAGGGCTTTGATCTTTGACTGGCGAGCAGATGAAGAGGAGATGAAGACGAGAGACCAAGCAGTTCTACTTCTAATTTGTTTTTTTCCCTTTCATGAACCGATCTTACCTGGTAATGGTATATCTTTCAATATATATCGGAGTATATCGGATTTGGCCCTAGATAATAACAGTCAATGTACGAGTATATCGGATGAAACGGGATCGATACATATTGAAGGGTATTCATCCACCTTTTATAATAGGTAGGGAATTTATTAGAACTTGATGTTATTGAACATTATATGTTACATAATATTCATAATTTCGTGTTATAACCGAGGTTACATGACTCAAACCTAGAAACATCTTAGCCCTAGTAAAATTTGAGTGAAGAAGTGAAATTTGGGGCGAATAAAAAGGATGAATACTTTGATTTTTCGATTAGATCCACCCGATATATATTGTGTATCGGCCGTTATGTGTTGTATATCACATATTATTGATACATCTTGTGTGTATTTGATATGTATAAGATTTTTAGTTCTTTAATAAACCTATATTGACTGAAACAAGGAAGAACATATATTTACCGATACTCCGAATATATTGGAATTTGTTACACCCATGCATAAATGATCAAATTTGATCTTATTTTAAGATGTGATTTAGGAGACTTTAGTGATTTCTTTATGGGTTTTCAAAATTTGAGACACCCTTTAAAAATGATAAAAAAACTATCAGGTAATACATATCAGAATTTCAAAAGGGCGATAAATATACACAAAATACCTACTATGAGTTATACTTAGACATACCAAATATATCACCCTATACATCTAAAAAATCCTAGAGGGTACACTTGCGACAAACCTCCCTAAAGAGTGGCGCAAAAGTTTGGGTCGATAGGAGCCGGCATTTTAGCCTTCTTTCTTATATATGAAACATGCAAAATGGTTATCTCGGATGAGTGAGATAACCGTTGATTGGATGACTGAGATAATATTTCTCTTTGTTTCATACCAAATAGTTTTTCATATTGGATCAGCCCTTGTGAATAACTAACCCATATGTATATTTTCCCTAACAAATATATACCGGCCTGTACCAAAGTTCTCAATTGATTGCTCAAGCATAGCAATGACATCAAGCATACTTTCATTAAACAAAAGCAAACGATTTGCCCTTCAAAATAGGATTGGTTTCAGCCATTGTTGGGTTTGAAGAAAGAAGACACCATGGCAGAGTAGGTTTAAAGCCTTTAGAACCGCATGACACAAAATACAAAGACACCATAACATGTCCAGTTCAATTTCCTGGGATTGTTTAAGTCACAAAAACAAAGAAACAATTTGCCAAGTTCAAGTCAAACCCAGATTAGGTGTAGAATCTTCTGTTTTCATCTTGCATAACTCAACCTAGAAAATCTTAAACCCAGATGATAGAACAGATACCCAGATCGGCTCTAAAGCTGCTTTATCTGTGGAAGAAGAGTTCAGGATAATTAGATTTCATATCAGAAGATTAATGGCTCCTAAGCTGTTTTTGATAGAGATATGGATACGGGATGATTCCAATTCAAACTGTAAATCTTGTATCCAACTACGTATCGTTACAGTAAATACTTCTTACTCATCAATAAAAAACACGGCAAATTACTTATTCTGATTCTTGTATAGTTTTGTTCTTACAGAAATAAATCTAGTTCAGTATGGCCATGATAAGTAAAAGATGTGAATTCATGAATTCCAGGCCGAGAACTCTGCAAGACTTCCACAATCGACACTGTAAATATAACGTCTCCAGGCCCAAAAATATACGCCCGACAAGACGACAGGTTGATTGTTCAGGTTACCAACCTCACTCCATACGACATCTCCTTTCACTGCCAGCAAAAAATTGTTCCTTCTGGGACTTCTCTCACTCAGTTTTTTTCTTACAATCAGAATCTTTCTTCTAAACTACAGAATTGATCCGTGTTGCTGTTTAGTTGCAGGCATGGAGTACGATAGAGATTAACTTGCTAGTACGATGGGCCACCTTACATAACTCAGTGTCCCATCCAAGCAGGGTCACTGTACCGGAATGCTCACATCTCCTGGCTGAGAGCAACTGTTGATGGTCCAATCGTCGTCTACCCCAAGCCTGGCGTCTCTTACCCACATGAGATCCCTTACTAGGAGCTTGTCATCGTTCTGGGAGAGTACTGGCTCCAAGATATCCAGAATCTGGAGAAGCGGATGAGGGCTTCCTGGCTCAGATGATTATCTGATCAATGGACGTCCTGGGCCAACCCATAACTGCTCAGAATATTGTAATGAATCCAATTTTTTACAGGATTCATCTTGACTGTGCTGTTGCTGTTGTCTCCTGTTTCTTCTGCAGATGTTTACAGTTTGGATGGTTGTACCACGGAAGAATTACCTTCTGAGAATCATTAATGTAGCTCTTAACATTAAGCAGTTATTTGGGATTTGCGGTCATGACTGTGGTAGAAGCCGAAGAACAACTCTGACCAGTCTTCCAAAGCAAACCAGTCTCAGGGAAGATACTGCATGGGAGTAGGACCGAACTGGCTGAATCCTTCTCTGGAAAAGTCAGAAGCTTATCGGGGAGCAAGTATCACTGACCTCTGGAGGTTCCCAGAGAAATCGATAAGACTCTGTTTCTACCTTTCTGGTAATCGGCCTTAATGTTCTCAGCTGCAACTAATCCCCCCCGTGCAAGGGCCCTGCAGGAGGGATGTTTGCTGCGTCCATCCACAATGTCACCTTCAGAAAGCCGACTGACTCTCTCCTGCAAACTTGCTAAGGATATCCCAGATTATCCGAGCCAGATGATTGATTTTGTGAACCAAGCTCCGAATGTCTTTGGAGTGAACACACAAGCAGTGGTAGGAATACAGTTTGAGTCTTCTGGAATACCAGTGGAGGGTGGCGTTGATATTGCAGGACAGAGGCACGATTGGGCCAGAGAACCATTCCATACATCTCCATGGATTCAGCTTCTAGGTTCTGGGCACCGGACTCAGCTGTATAGCGCCAGCACGGCAGTTATGAACTTGTTGATTTGCCTTACCGAAACACAGTCGGCCGGCGTGCCAGTAAGCTGTGGGCTGTGTTGAATTTATAAAAAAGAGAAATACTTTATTGACTTCATTAACTTAATATATTCTTACATGAAACTCTATTTATAATAGATGAAGGTAGTAGAGTCCAATTACAATAAAACTACAATTGTCCCAATTACACCCAAACTCTAACACTTAAAATATTTTATAGCATAATTAAATAACTCAATATAGATAAAAGACAAACATAAGTCAAATTAGAAATCTTCTAGGACGTGACCATAAGATAAAGATGTCTTTGTCAGTCCTTCTTGATCTTCCAACTTATGTGATAAGGATGCGAGCTTGTGGTAATCATACTTCTTATGTGCTTGGGCCCATCTTGTGGGCCTTCTTTGGTCGTGTGGGCTTGGGCCTATCTTCCAACACTCCCCTTCAACCTGGGGGTGAAAGAACATCATGAATTCCCAGCTTGCTGCAATCATAGTGGGTCCTACTTCTTATGTGCTTGGGCCCATCTTGTGGGCCTTCTTTGGTCGTGTGGGCTTGGGCTTATCTTCCAACACTCCCTTTCAACCTGGGGGTGAAAGAACATCATGAATTCCCAGCTTGCTGCAAATGATGTATAGAATATTTTTGTATAAAATAGCACATCTTTCACTATGTCTTAATCTTCCAACACTCCCCCACACGCTATTGCGCCCTTCCATTAGGTCTTGCCGGCATAATATAATTGAGAGTTGTCAAAGTGGTTCCATCTACTCTTGTAGGCGATAGCTTTCCGCACCTAACAGATCGGTTTGTTGGGTAATATTAGCTAGTCGTTGTCATGGTATCAGAGCTGGGCACGCCACGTCCCGTGTTCGAATCCAGTGAGAGGTGGTCAAGAATGGGCGAGGTGGGTGTCAAAGTGGTTTTGTCCACTCTTGTAGGCGGTAGCTTTCCGTACCTAACAGATCAGTCTGTTGGGTAGTATTGGCTAGCCGCTGTCAGCAAGCATCAGGTCAGGATGAGGAGAGGGCAGCGAGGGAATAGGGTGAGACTCATCAAAGCTCGGCAAACTAGACAGAGAGGCAAACGGTAGAGTAATTTGAGATAGAAAGAAATATTGATTTTAAAAGAAGACTATATTCCAAGAAACACGGACTCGATGCACCTGGGGATCATAACAAACATAACCCTTTTGAGAACCGGCATACCCAAGAAATGCACACATAACTGATTGGGCTATAAGTTTATGCCGTTCATGATCAGGTAAATGCACAAAACAAACACAACCGAACGTCCGAAGATCAGTGTAGGACGGAGAATAACCAAATAATTTAACAAATGGAGAGACATGATGCAAGATAAGCAAGGGCAGGTGGTTGATTAAATGAACAGAGGTAGAGAGAGCTTCTCCGACAATGGAACCGCCCGTTGTAGCTTTTTTGACAACTTTTTCAAGCGTCGACAAGGTTTTTCGACAACCCCAGAAAGCATTGCCAAAAACAAAGTCGTCGGACAGTGCAGGTCGTCGAACAAGGATACTTCGGACGGAGATGCTTTGTCAATCTTCGGACGAATCCAACTCTGATACTACGACATCGACTAACCAATACTACCCCACAGACCGATCTGTTAGGTGCAGAAAGCTACCGACTACAAGAATAGACGGAACCACTCTGACAAGAGTAAAAATCACTCATAGCAAGTAAGGCATTGCTCCATATTCCAGTCCTAATGCTAAATATAGGTCACACTTCGTCTTCTGTAGGTATTGTGTCTATCGGCATTGCTCTGAAGTGTTCACCACCGTGTCCCTCCACAAAACAATGACTCTCAAGTGGTAGGAGTAATAAGAGTTATTACAAGAGGGATTGTGGGTTTATTTATAATGGTGTCCCAATCTGAACATTGACTATCATGGTATCCCAACCGTGATATTTTTTAGAGTTAAATTTATTATTGTGTCCCAATCTGGGCACCGATTCTCATGGTGTACCAACCGTTATATTTTTTAGAATCAAATAAATTATGGTATGAGACACCTCTTCTTCAATAATAATGTCTCATCTAAATAGACATAATAATAACAGTTGTAATGTAACACGACTATCTTCCAACACATATAACACGAACCAAAATAATAAACCTTGTAGAAGGACCCATGAAATAATCATAATCCGATATAAATATTTTTTCTTATATGCAAAAGTTTCATCTTTTGTGCTCCCCTTTTTTAAATATTTTGGTTACATAAACTTATCCACAACATATGGAATGAAATACCTCTTTCTTGTACTTCTTGTACTTCCCCCCTCCCCCTCAAGCTGGGAGGTAATGGTAGTGATCCCAGCTTGAACCAAATATCATAGATGTAGTAATAAGCCCAAATAATAGAGATGTATAAATAAGCCCTCAAACCAGGGAGAAGTGAGATATTTTCCTAATATATCAACTCAAAAAGTGACGCAAAACAATTGGCATAAATTCGGATTTTTGAATACAACAAAATACTAGCATGACCTTTGATTCTTCCAATGTGAATATATCTTTAAATATAGATCAAATTGACATGAAACTTTCTCTATTTGCAACTACACTTAAATACCTTTCATCCAAGTATAACTTCTCTTCATAAAATATACTTATG
This sequence comes from Aristolochia californica, assembly GCF_029961685.1. Lineage (NCBI taxonomy): Eukaryota > Viridiplantae > Streptophyta > Magnoliopsida > Piperales > Aristolochiaceae > Aristolochia > Aristolochia californica. Next base: position 756,811 of record NW_027181826.1, on the reverse strand, counting down.
AGAAGATAAATAATCTGATAGATTTCAGTCTCTGTCATCTGGCCGAACTAAGTAATGTTTCTCCTTTTTTTCCAAAATGACCATTGACTATTCTAAGATCAATATCTCATCGGAAGTTGAAACTTTCTGCTGCCGCTCGAACCTCTTTTGTAATCTGACCTTTGCTGCTTCAAATATCGATTTATCTTTGTAGATAACTCAGATAAAAAATTGGTTGAATAGGTAAAAGAATACACTTACATATATTTATTTTCATATATATTTATCCATATAAAGTCTAGTTCTTGATAGCATAAAATACCTCGAAATCGGAAGCTTTCTGCTGTTGCTCGAACCTTTTTGCAATCTGACTTTCACTCATTAAAATATCAATTTCTCTCTGTAGATAACTCCGATTAGAAAAAAAATCATTTTTCTTTGGAAACTAGACTCAAATATCTTTTCATCAATATATAATTTGCAATATGAAAAGCTCAGTATAGAGGCAAAACGCAAAGAAAACTACGGGTGTAGGGGCTGAAAAAAATAACTATGAACCTAGACTTAGGGTTTAGGGTTTAGAGAAAATAATCTTATTATCTTTATGGGTTGACCAAGTCAACTCACATAACTTGCTCTGATACCATGTTGAATTTATGGAAAAGAGAAATACTTCATTGACTTCATTAACTTAATATAATTATAATACATGAACCTCTATTTATAATAGAGGAAGATAGTAGATTCCAATTACAATAAAACTATCTTTGTCCTAATTACTCCCAAACTCTAATACTTAAAGATAAGTCCTAGCATAATTAAATAACTCAATATAGATAAAAGACAAACATAACTCAAACTAGAACTCTACTAGGTTGTGACCATAAGATAAAGATATCTTTGTTAGTCCTTTTTGATCTTCCAACTTATGTGATAAGGTTGCTAGTTTGTGGTAATCATGATGGGTCATACTTCTTATATGCTTGGGGCCATCTTGTGGGCTTTCCTTGGTCGTGTGATTCATCTTATAATACTCTTAGATATGTTGGTCTTCCTTGGTCATGTGGGCTTGGACTTATCTTTCCTTGATCTTCCAACTTATGTGATAAGGTTGCTAGCTTGTGGTAATCATGATAAGTCCTACTTCTTATGTGCTTAGGGCCATCTTGTGGACTTTCCTTGGTCGTGTGATTCATCTTATAATACTCTTAGATATGTCGATCTTCCTTGGTCGTGTGGGCTTGGACTTATCTTTCCTTGATCTTCTAACTTATGTGATAAGGTTGCTAGCTTGTGGTAATCATGATGGGTCCTACTTCTTAAGTGTTTGGGGCCATCTTGTGGGTTTTCCTTGGTCGTGTGATTCATCTTATAATACTCTTAGATATGTCGGTCTTCCTTGGTCGTGTGGGCTTGGACTTATCTTTCCTTGGTTGTGTGATTCATCTTATAATACTCTTAAATATATCGGTCTTATTTGGTCGTCTGGGCTTGGACTTATATTTGGACTTATTTTCCAAAGCTATTGTCAGATTCAGGGCGGACATTCCAGGTGAGCTTGAGTTCTCTCCAATCTTCTAACTGGTTATTGTCAGATTCAGGGGTGAGCTTGAGTTCTCTCCAATCTTCTAACTGGTTATTGTCAGATTCAGGGGTGAGCTTGAGTTCTCTCCAATCTTCTAACTGCTTATTGTCAGATTCAGGGCGGACATTCCAGGTGAGCTTGAGTTCTCTCCAATCTTCTAACTGGTTTTGATGGGTGGAAAGTGGAAATCATGTAACGCAACTGTTCAAGAGTTAGGTTCATGCACTGTCATCTGGATGTGCACACGACTTGGGGCTTTCGATGGCCTTAACGGAGACGGCGAGATGCAGAAGCTTTTTGCCCCACCTCCTGATTTGTCCCGCTTGTTGAGATTTTATGAGCTACATCTGGGTTTCTTGTTTTCTGCAGACACGTTGTCATGGAGTTGCAGCCGGAGTATTGTCGTTTATGTTTGAAGCAAACAAAACAAGTAAAAATTTTCTAATTTTCTTTGATCGATTGAATTATCTGTTATGCCAAGAATTTGCTCTTTACGGTTTCTTTACACGAAGCAAATCTGGATCGATTGGTCGAGCATCAACAATGCGTTACTCGATTCAAATTGCAAATAGATTATACATGATGATCTGCAATTTCAAGCATAAGAAAGAAGGAAGAAAAGTTAATTTATTACAGTAGAAAAACTCAAAAAAAGATCCTGGAAAGCTGAAAAACTATTGATTCAACACCTCTTTCCCTCTTCATTTTTTGCACTTATCGCTTCACATCACTTCAGATCCTCCACCACCACCTCCTCCTGTCCCTTCTTCCTCTTTCTTTCTGGCTTCCTCTTTTTCTAACTCTTCTCCTCCTCTTCCACCTTCTTCTTCTTCTTGCTCTTCCTGTCTCTGCTTTTCTTCCTCTTCTCTTTTCCTAGCTTCCTTCTCTTCTTGTTTCTGCTTTTCTTCCTCTGCTCTTCTCCTAGCTTCCTTCTCTTCTTGTTCCTGCTTTTCTTCCTCTTCTCTTCTCCTCGCTTCCTTGTCTTCTTGTTCCTGCTTTTCTTCCTCTTCTCTTCTCCTCGCTTCCTTGTCTTCTTGTTCCTGCTTTTCTTCCTCTTCTCTTCTCCTCGCTTCCTTCTCTTCTTGTTCCTGCTTTTCTTCCTCTTCTCTTCTCCTCGCTTCCTTCTCTTCTTGTTCCTGCTTTTCTTCCTCTTCTCTTCTCCTAGCTTCCTTCTCTTCTTGTTCCTGCTTTTCTTCTTCTTCTCGTTTCCGCTTTTCTTCCTCTTCTCGTTTCTGCTTTTCTTCCTCTTCTCGTTTCCGCTTTTCTTCCTCTTCTCTTTTTCTCGCTTCTTTCTCTTCTCTCTTCCTTTGCTGCCTCTGTATCTCTTCCTCCATCCTCTTCTCTTCAGCTTCGGCACACGATGTACAGTCCAATGTAATCGAATCCATCTGAGAACCCAAGAACCGTTCAACAGTCGCGTTGGGTACATTCAAGGACATGGCCACGATATCTTGACTCAGCGTCCGCAGAACCGACCTCTTCCCGGCCAAGAACTGGGGATAGTTCTTCTTCGCCATCGTGCTGAAACCCACAAACACCAGTGGCTCATTGTTGAATGAAATCTGAGCCATGGGATGATACCTCGGCACGAGGAACACATCACCTTCTTTCACCCTGATCCTCGTGCTATTGCACTCAGAAGACTCGCTGGAGCAGACCACTCGCACCATTCCTCGCCCTTCTGTAACAATCGCAATCTCTGTTGCTCTTGGATTCCAGTGCGGCCCCATCATCGAACCCTTCGTGAATCAAATTCAGAAGAGGTAAGAAACACTGCAAGATGTTTCGCCGGAAATTCAAAAAACAAACAGGAATAATATCTGCACACCTTGGTCAGGTTAACCATGAAGAGACCGATTCCAGAGCCCTTGAGTGGGCGGAAGTCCTTTGGGCTCACTGTTACGCTCCGTCCATTGCAGTTTTCGAAGTCTGGCTTCTTGCTCAGAAGATTGAAGGTCTTTGGTTTCTTGCTGCTGAGGGCAATGTCAGTGCCAACTCGACCAGTAAGCACTTCGATAATGGTTTCCTTCCAGTTCAAGTGCTCTGTTTCGTTTTTTGCTGCCATGGGTAGAATCTGTGGAGGCTTCCCTACCTTTCTAATCTCTTCGATCACAGCGTCCGGGACCTGAAACCATCCAGACATGGTGAAGTAATATAAGATGGAATTATCTGAAAATTACAAACTGAACATTAACGAAGAAATTAACCGTTTCCCACATTGAATGCCATTTGAAGAATTTCTTTATCGAACCCAAGGATTAGATCAGTCAGCGTCGAATACGCCTCCAAAAAGGTTCCCTAAACAAAGAAATTGGAATCTTATTTTGTTAAAAACGATTCCCAGAAGAGAAAAGAAAAAAAAAATAGAACTGAACTGATAAGAAAGACCAGGGAAGACGACGATTAACATGTAAGTTTTCATTAGCTCTGCTCGTGAAGAATGCAAATATCCTCAGTCTCTCTCTTGTAGGCTCGGCGTGGCTCTTCACATGGAAGACAGAACCTGATGGAAGACGGTAGATATCCCCTCGGACTACATCTAATTGCCGCATCTTAGTATCATCAGTCCAAGCTAGAGTTCCTCTCCCTGCAACCATGCGTTATCCTCACTCAATTTCATGAAATAAAAAAAAAAAATCTTAAACTCTAAGTTGAGGAAGTTGAGTTCCCCTCCTCCCTGTTTTTGTTCCAGAGAGTAGTAAAATGTCTTGACAGAAAATCGAGCTTAATGGGTTTTACAGTAGCCTAGACTTCCACCAGAGAAGCAAAATAAAATTAAAAATTGTGAATGCATCGAAACAACAACTCACTTGTGCTCAGAGAAGACGAGAATAAAGCAAGCAACTTACCTGTCTGCACATACAAGATCATGTCGGACTGGAGAAGAACAGGGAGAAACAGAGAATTGGGTTCAAGAGTGATGAACTGGAGATGGTAAGGACCTCGATACCCATCATCAACATCAACAGCAGAAATCTTTCCAGACTCGGTCTCCGCGAGCGTTCTCCTGCTCTCCTTCGTCACCAAAGGATCGTAACGAGATGCACCTTTTAACCTCAAAGCGGTCGCATGAGGAGAAGAATCGCAAACAGCAAGGAAGAACACGAGGAGAGTGAAACCCAACTTGCAGAGATTTCTCATCATGTTTGCCTGCACAGATTCTGATCTCTGGTTAGATGGGGGAAGAGCTTATATCGGTTACGAGTGCATGGGAGAGCAGTAACGAAGGTGGAACACGTGGCTAATTGGTTGCTTCGGGACGCCACGTCAAGCGTTTCTTGGCGACGTGTCTTGCGGAAGTTATTCGTTATTTCACGGATTCTGAGATATGGATCACTATGAATGCTTTCAGCCATGCATGCCTGCTTTCAGTTTTTCTCGTGGAGAAGATGGATTTAATCGATCTGAGCAGCCATTTTGGATGCCATGTTTCTGTTGTTTTGTCTTGCTTACCGGGTTGTGTCATCTTTATGGGTGTTATAATTTGTACTTATTTTTAGTAATAAAATTATAAAATAAATTAAGAAATATTAGAATGGTTCTTACCACTTATTTTTTATCTTTACGGAAGCGGGAACCGAACTACCATTCGATTTTCCCAATCGGACCTCCTCCGCTGATTGGTCCGAATCCATGCCGTCGAGGACGCTGGTCTCCGACGTCACGTACACATTCGACACTTTTGAAACCTCCGCAACTCTCGAATCGGTGTGGTCGGTTGACGCTCTCAAATTCCGAAGCTGAAAGGAGTCTCACGGCGGAGAAGAGCTAGGAGATTTCGCCGGAGGTGAGAGTGGAGGAGCACATCTGGCTTACTTAAAGTTTTCGTTTTCGCCTCTTCGAATTATGGCCGCTGCGGTGCTCGGATCCGTTATCTCTGGTGATGTAAGGGAAACGCGCAACTTCTCTTTTGCTGCTTTCCAATTTATCCTCATTTTGGAACTGGCAATTTTACCCAACTGTTTAATTTTGTGCTTTTTGTTATGAGGGATTAGCTTCCCTGTTGCCATTGAATTGAACATCCTTTCTGAAGGGTTTAGTGTTGTGATTCGTTACTTTTTTCTGAGGATCATCACATGATACTCCGGATGGAGAATTACTTTTTAGCTTTTGGGAGCAAACGAATTTGTGTAGAAGAAATAGGGGCCTATTTATATTCAACATCCTAATTCTCAATCGGAAGTAAATTTCGTGTTGCATTAAAAGCAGACAGCACCATATGAAAAATAAATAAATAGCAGAAAAGCAGACTTTGACAAACAATAAAGTTTAGAAATTGAAGATGGTATTTCAGTGGTAGAGAGATACTCTGGTTTTAAAAAAATAGTTGCTTCCTCTTTTATACGGCCATTGTCAGACATTTGAAGGAATCAAATACAATGGTTTCTTGATGTGTATGGAATTTTGCCATCTCTCCAAATGATGAGTGCAAGTTTCTATGCGTTTGTTGACCTCAAATATACCTTTCTTTCAAAGAAAATTAAGGATGATACAAACCATGTGTAGCTAATGAGTAGAATTCTTTGATCTTAGGTAAACTTTTTTAAAACTCTGGCATGTCACAACCTATGTACGTTTGGTTTGTTATCTACCTTTTTTTAGTAGTTTTTACTTGAGACTGTGTTCATGCAGTTTAGAGGGGGTAAAAGTGTAGGTTAATCGGGAACCTGCTCTAGATAGGGACAGGATGGGGGAACTATCAATGGTTTTACTTAAAAGTCGTGAGTTATTGATGCTACTAGGAAGAAGTGGGGTTTGAGAAAGAAAATCTATCATAAGAACTTGTGTACAGATTTTTTTTATTTTTTTTCATACTTCTAGCTGTATGAACCCTACTTGTCTTGGTATAAAGAGGAGAAGAAATAAAATGAGAAGGTGGAAGCAGGTGGTTGTGTTTGTGAGTGGCAACTGGGCAGGGTAGGAGCAGACTACATTGACAAGTGTTTCCTGGCAGTGGTTCCTTTATTGGAAAAGAACCCTTTATACTGGGATTAGTTAGGCTTTCTGCCAGTGTAGTTTTCACTCATCGGAGAACTATAGGCTTTCAATCTCTTCTATTAATTGACTGAACCATTGTTCTGCTTCATTGTTTGGTTTGTTATTTTTGGCCTTCATCCTGGACATATTGAATATCATGTCATGCATGAACTAGATCCCCACATCCTGGTCCAATAGCAGTGTTGATGCTCAAATGTTAATTTTGGTGTTTTTTTAGTTATTCTTGACTCTTTTTTAATCAAATAAAATATAGAGAGGGCTAAAATTATAATAAATTTACTATTTAAAAAAATTATAATAAATTTCTTGCAGCCACTGCAGGTTGGATTGCGATTATTGCTATTGCCACTTGGTTCTAACATTGTCATGCGAACTGCTTGGTGAGTTTTTTTCTTTTCTTTGTTCATTGCATGCCATTGAAGTGTGAGCTTTCATGGGATTTTATTGCACTGGAAGTAAAGAATTTAAATGTTACGGCATCTGGAACTCTACTGCAAGAAGCCGACTCAAAATTGATTATCAACCACTGACCTACATTAGGTCTTCATGGAGTTTTCTGGCTCCAATGAATTCTAGTGTTACCATCCCTATTTTCTATAAAATTTCTTGTCCTTTGTCCATCCTTTGCTGTGACTATAATGGAAACATTTTTCTGCTTACTGATGCACCATCAACTTTTTCTATGTTCAGCTGCTCAGTGGGGACTGTTTTGCCTGTGTACTCTACCTTCAAGGCTATAGAGAACAAGGATCAGAAGGAGCAGGAAAGATGGCTTTTGTACTGGGCAGGCGAGTACTGTTCTCAAGTTTATGTTCTAGTTTTATTTAACATCTTCTTTTATAACTCTATTTACATCCAGAACTTGAGAGGTTTGGATAAAAAAATTTCTTTTTGTCTTGGTGACAATTTTTCGGAGTTTGTTGTAGTTGGTAGAATAATTGATTTTGTTCACTTAGTATCTTACACAGGCTTTTGTACTTTATAAATAGTTTTGGACATGGCTTGAACTACTCTAATAAACAAACCTTGAAAGTTTCTTGTGCAATATTCTATTAATTCATCTCAGAAAGATCTCAGTGGACCTTCTGCTAAAAATCTTACATGTCTTGTGGAAATTAGCAAATTGAACTGTTGTTAATAAATAAATAAATAAATAAGTAAATTCTGTTAGTTGTTGACTTCATACCAGGTCCTTAATAGTCTTTGTTGAAAGGCAATGAAGATCAGACATGGGGCTCCCCTCCCTCTCTTTGTCATGATGATGGGAAAGTGGAAGGCTTCCCCTTGTAGTATGCTCTTTCAAATGCAAACTGTTGTGTGATTTGCATCTTTAAGCATCTGGCTGGTAGGTGTTTGGCACTCTCTTGGGTTTGTTTGGTGCACATTCCTCTACTTCTCTTGGTGTAATTGTCTTGAGCTAGAATCCTTGCTTTTACGATAAATTGGAGAGTTTAGGATTATTATCATTGAGAAGGTCAATGGTCTATGCTCCCATATCTCATTGGGCAATTAGTATTGGAAGGTGCTTGATTGTGGAATGGAGAAATATTGAGAGATGCTGTTAGTTGGATGGAATAAAAAATATTATAAGGAAATTGTTAGATACAGAAACTTATTTTTTAGATCAATTATTAAGAGGGCTCAACAAAGAGGAAGAAGTATGTGTGAAAGAACATCATAAACAGTTGAAAAACAAAGTTAAAAGATACAACATCATCAAACACACACAAGATACAAAACTAGTCCCAATGGGAGAAAACTGCTGATAGCAAGGTGCTGGTGAGTAAAGAAAATAAATACTTATGATAGGCTCAAATATCTTATTCTTGTCTTACAAGATTCAAAATATTTGCTTGGCAAATTTGTATTTGCTTCAATTCAAGTCCTAAGCTGCATCCTTCTACACCTTGGGAGTTGCATCATGAATTTTTCCGTATATTAACCTCTCATGGAAGACTTTAGGTCGAATTGGGATTTATCTTATAATAATGCAAGATAATGTTCTTTTAATAAGTACCCAAGCTTATGAACTTGTAGCTCAAGTATGCATTTTCTTACTGAGATATAAATTTGTTTCTGTTAACAGTACTGAAACAATTCATTTTTGTGCATCTTGATATTTATCATTTCTCACCTTAACTCCTGTACGGAGTAGTCTTTATTTTAGATTTGGTAAAATCTTAATCTCTTTTTCAAATTTCAGTTTATGGATCTTTCAGCATTGTGGAAATCTTTTCTGACAAAATCTTATCCTGGTAAAATCCTGTACCCTCTCTGATGCTTTGTCAATACTGTTTTTTCTAGCAGTAAAGTATATTCTGCTTATCGCTTTCCTTGGTCTAGACCTGTTAGACAAGTCTTAGCAATTCAGTCCAGGCAGTACTTATTGTGAAATTTCTACCCTGGTAGGAGTTTTCAATGCCATAAACTCTAAAAACAGTATTGCAACGTGTAACTGTATCATTAGTTAATTAATGAAGCTAAATGTTTCTGTGATTCTTTGTTATGTGAGGGTCCAGAAACAACACCATTTAGACGATTAAGAGGTCAAGATATGATGGACATATTTATTTATATTGGTGGCTAGGACCCTTAATAGGGTTTTTAATGACATTGAACAAGAGTGACCAAGGTAAGAATCTGGAACAGAGTCTTGTGGAGTATGATGGGTACAAATCTGAATCCTACCAAGCTAGACCTGATGTAGACTAGGATCCTTCTTCTAACTCAGCAAAGGAAAGGATAGATCCAAGTGTATGCTACTTTTGATCTGTCTTGAATATTGGTGGTTGAGATTTAAAGCAGTCAGATGTATCAGATGTGCTCTAGAATTTCATAGTTCAGATAAGGAAAGCTTGGAGATCCAAATACACAAATTGCTGGAAAAGTGTTTTGTCATGAAAATTTTGTGAACTTACTTTCAGGGATTCTGTCTAAATTTGAACTATATGTCCATGCAAGTACTCATTTTGTATCTTATCATTTTCACATATTTTAGGATGTTCTTCACTATTTCATTTAATCGCATAGGATTTTTTCTCACTAGTCCAAAGGAAACTGTTGTTTGGTAACTGCATATATGAATATTAATTTTCTTTTCTTACTGCAAGGTATGTCAGGAAACCAGCACATTGATTAGTGTGCTATTTGTTGGTCTTCAAACGTTTATGTGATTCTGCTTACTTTTTTTTTTTTCTTTTGGAATAAGAGGAGAGAGATCTCATGTGATTCTGCTCACTGCTTGATGTGATATAATTGAATTTATATAACCTTAAAGAGTTTCAGCTTGCTTGATGTTTACTCATCTGCTGCCGAAACTTCTAGTCACATTTTTTTTGCATATATTTGTTTCAAAAGACTTTGGGGCTCTGTAATTGCAGGTGCCCTTTCTACTATTACTTCAAATTTGCACTCCTTGTGTGGTTCCAGTTTCCATCTGGTGAGGTATGTTTCATTAACATATCATTTAACACAAACTTAAATTCAACTCTATGTTCTTCTCTTAAACTTCTCTGGCAAATATTCAGGGTAGTGCAATTTGCAAGGCTCCCATGGATGCTGAAAAAGGTTGTATGCCCTTGTTATTAGTAGCTTTCTAGAGACACCCTTTTTTTCAGGACTCACTAGTCCATTTATGCCCTTGTTATAAGTAGCTTCCTAGAGACGCATTAGTCTGCCCTTTTTTTCAGGACACGCCAGTCCATCTATACCCTTGTTATAAGTAGCTTCCTAGAGTCTACCCTTTTTTCAAGGACACACTAGTCCATTTGTTGGTTATTCTTTGGAAGCTATAATGAGCACAGCTGCTATAGGTTGGGTATTGTACTTTTTGTCAACTTTCAAACTCACTGGATATTTTAGTTGCTTTACCAAGCTTTAGTTGCTTCTGGTTTTATACTTGTTTCTCTTCAGTTAGTTTCCAAAAACCTCCATGATGTCTTCTTTAAGCTAATTCAGATTTGAAGTAAATGCATCTTAGTGAAGTAAACTAGTTAGATGTCTGATGCCTTAAAACCTGCTCTCAGGTCCACTTTATATACTGTACTTGTGAAAATTATCAGTACATGTCATCTCTTATTTCTACATTTTTTTGTCTTGTTTCTGAATTGTCTCATATTTCTTTGTTGCCTTGCGGTTCATAGAAACGGCTGCTACTGTTGCATTCCGTGACAAAAGAAAATTAGGAGAGAGCATTAGGTTTAAGTTTCTTTGTATGGGCTATAAGACAATCCAACTATATCTGTTTGTTCATGTTCTTCTGTCAGGGTTCAAGACGATTATATAGGAGGCATCTGCGGCCTTTTCTTTTGAAACATCAAGCTAGACTAGACAGTTGCGTAAACTTTGCTTCCAGTGAAGTGGTAAGGCTCAATCCTTTATTTTTTTCCCTCATGGAAAACCTGTCTATTGAAGTAGAACACTTGTTTTTCATTATAGATTTGTTTAAGAAATAAAGTTGTGTGCCTTTCAAAAAATAAACATGAAGCTAAAATCGATCTCAATTGGTTAGGGCAGTTGTCGGCACCAATCTTCACACTTATATAGACATCAATATTTTGTCCAGTTTCAACTATAACAGGAATTTTTTAATGTATTGGTGGTGGAGGTCTATTTTCCTCTTTACTCAACTTTGATATTCTCCTCTTGTAAGTAGTCCTTAAACTAATAGACTAAACTGTCAGCACTTCTGTGAGATCAGCCATCTTCTTCTTTTTTTCTATTTTTCTGAATGATGAACTATTTTTTTTTTTAAGAAACAGCAAGCAAGAATATGGAGCCAGAGAGTGTTACTTCTGTTAATTTAAAAAATATTTATAAATCTATGAAGAGTTCTGTTACAAACTGGTTCAAAGTTGTAATCTGGCCTTCTGTCGTGATCAAATCTCCATATACTCTTAACTAGTTGTAGTTGGAAGTATCGGTCTTCATGTGTTAGTATTTTTTCATTTGAGTTTTATGTTTTTTTTTTTAAATTTCAAATTTCTCATCAACAAGTTCTTTTTGTAGCTATGCACAGAATAATTTTTTAGATGAATTTGTGGCCAGTTCAAGGCTCTGGAATCAATATATACTGCCCAAAATATTGGCTCATATGAAATTGACAATTACGTATAAACTAGGCATGTATTTTTCCTGTTCTGAGTAAGAATAAAATTATTGTGAGAATGCTGGTTGATGATAGAATAACTGGATTATGACTGCGAGCATCCAACCTGCAGGCCAGATTTGCCAGCATCCATCAGGCTGAAATTCAATTCGTGAAGACAATGCTTGCGAGGCTTCTGTCATCAGGTAAAACTATAAGAGCCATATTTGCATACCATTAGTTCCAGTAAACCTCTTCACAGCTCCTTTTTAAATTGTGATAGTGAATATCTTAACCCCCTTAAGTGTAACTGAAGTGAATCTATTTATTATACCATGTAGTTTTCAAAAGAAGAAAAAAAAAAAAGATCTGCACTAACCTGTTGATGTGATATATTATATCGAAATTTCGATTTTCCATGATGAGTGCTCAATCTTGCAGTACTGGGCTTGACCATGGAATTCTTGCTGCATATGTGTCCTTTTTCTCTTTCATCTAAAAAATTATTGCTCAATTGTTGATTATTCAAGATAGTAATGGATCCTTTTGTTTTTTTTTTTTCTGAAAATTAGTAAACCAGATTATGAAGGATGTGAATCAACCGGTGGTGCAACATCGTCCTCCTCCCATTGAAGGACCAACTGAACAAAATGGAAGGTCGAACCCTGAAGATTGAGCTTTCCATTCTCCTTTCAAACAGATGTACATACAGCATGCTCGCGTGTGCCCTTTGCATGGGGAACTCTCATCATCTGCAGTGACTTGTAGACTACTTTAGCTTAGTTGGTTGACTCACAAACTGATTTCTGTAGCTCAAGTTTGTGTGCAATTGTGTCAATTTTTTTGTTAAACCTTCACCTCCTCTTTTACTTTAGAATGTCAAGAGCCACTCGTTTGAGTCGGTATTGTAGGAGATATCTGCTTCAATTGGACTGAAATGGAACTAGATTTCTGAAACTAAGATGTGTTCGCTGTCCTTTTGAGTAATGAACTGGTCGACCTAACTTGCTACCATTTTTGCCATGATTGAAATAACACTTTTATTTTTATAAAATAAGACTTGTATGTCAAAACCTGACTCAATCGGTCAAAAGAATTTGAAAGATTAATCTCACTAGGGTTTGTAGTGTACCGTGTGTAATCAACAATAGAAAACCATCATTTTATGACTATATTAATATGACAGAAATTATAAAATATTTTTAAAAATATAGAATATTAGTACTTTTATCATCGGAGTTGGGTTGAATCAAAACCTGACTCAAACTTGACCTAATTTAGGTATAGATGGGTTAACCCTTTGGACAAAAGGGAGGCCTCCATCCTACTCAATAATGGTTTCGTTCCAAATTTACTTTTTATTAATTTTTAGTTTTTAAAAAAAAAAAAAGAGATTCTTTAATTTTATAAGTGCATTTAGAAATTTCTAAAATTTATGAGTTGATTATTTTATTTTATTTATATTTTAAAATTTATAAATTTTTAAAAGGTTTACCATTGTTAGATTTTGGATCCAGGTACTTGGCCAAGAGTGTAAGAGAGAAGAGAAAGAAGAAAAGGAAAGGATGAAGGAAGAGAAAAGAAAGGTGAGAGAAGGATGGCTAAGGAGTTGGAAAGAGAGAGGGTTTGAGAGAAAAATGTACATTACCCTTAGGGCTACAAGCTCTCAAAAGGCAAAGACATAAGTAGACATATGTTTTATCTTCTCTAATTATACCCTTACGCCATCCTTATAAGAAATACACTAATTTACACCATTTACTACCTCTTTGACGTGGGGAAGGTATTTACCTTAATGCTCATTTAAGATGTCTTCCAACAACCATTTTTATGTAGATATATTAAATATCAAATGAAAAATAATCCATTGGGTATAAAATTAGAGTTCAAACCTATCACTAGTTTTCGCAAGCTTTGATGTAAATCTTGGACTAAATCAATGATACTATTTAGTACATGATTTTCTTCACTACATCATCCATGTGGATAGCCTAGAATAGGGCATATCTGGGTTTGTCCTGATTTGTGTACAATGCTACTTGAATAACTTTTACGTCCCTTTTGACTTACAAATTATGATTTTTGATATATTTTTCTACCAAATGTATGAGAATTGACTTAGCAACAAGTCGTAACCTTGGGAGTATGTTACCTAACCTTAGATCGAACATATACAACTAGGTTCTAATACCAATTTTGACACTATTCGTTTTACCTAAATATGCCCAACATGTTTTCTACTATTACTTAATACTATTCAGGTTTTGATCCTAATCTTGCCTGCTTACCACTAAGTTGGATAAATTGCTTATAACAACTTTGCGGTTTTCAAAGGTCCACAAATCATATTTGCTAACCGATGCGGTTCATTAGCTGCTTCAGAAAGGTAGAGCACAACTTCGTTTCGTTTTCTACCTCGGAGTGTAACCGAACATTTTAAGTTACAGACAGATTCATTGTTTGACATAAATTCAACATAACTATTCATTAAACACTATTCAGTATTAATACTATTAAAAAACACGATTCAAGATTATTGTTCAAAAACATTATTCAAAATTATTGTTCACATAACACTATTCATACATATAATTATTGTTCATACATATAAATATTGCTCATACATATAAATATTGCTCATATATACTGAGAAAATAAAATTTATATAATACAATTACTATAGTACTCCCCGCGACCGGTGACCCGTCGGTTCCCTGTTTTTACTTAGCCATTATGGCTGAAAAGGCACATATCGTGCTTTGTTGCCGGAAATCACCTTCATCGGAAAACTCTGCGTCGAAAATCGCCTTCGAACTCTTCTCCGATTTCTTGATTGTTTTTTTTTTATGATTGTTTGAATAATCAAGAGTCCAATTTAAAGATTTCTGTTTTTTTTTTTTGTATTTTATCCCTAAAAGGAATGGTTGTAAGGAAAAGTGCAAGGGCATTCTTGACCTTTCCTTTAATTCCAAAATTACCCTTGCATTATTGGGCGACACAACCGAAAGTAGGGCTAATTTGGTCTTTTCATGTTGTGAGATCATCTTTTCTTTTGTCATGTTGACGCAACCTTTGACGGCAACAAACATCGTTTGCTAATGTATCTTCTTATCCCAATAGGAAGTCTTGCACTAGTGTCTTGCTTCGAATGCTTCTTGAGCAATGTCGCCATAATTTTCTTGTGTCGGGAAATTTCCAAGTCTGATTTTCATCTCAACCTCTTCTACTGCTTTGGTGTCTCCTTGAAGTTTTTTCTCTTAGTCGTTGAAGATCTTGTACCATGATCCTTATGCCTAATGTACGACAATATTCAGGTCATTCCTTCATTTTTGGCTTTGTTTTTGGATTGAACTGTGGGAGTTCGTTATATTTTTCTAAGGCTTCAAGAGTAATTACTGAAAGACTCGGTATGAACTTATCTAGCCCAGTGATTCCTACAATTGCCGTTACGAACTTTAATCGAATTGACTTGCATTTTACCACTGTACTGAATGCCTTGCAGGCATCAGTAATTTCCATTGGTAATAACTCTAAAGGTGTCCAATAATTTACTCGTAAGAGAATTTGACTGATGAGGCCATATTCGAATAAGATCCAAATATACTTAGATTCGGTCTCAGGATATATGGCTGTCCTGTTCCAGAGTCCGCTTGAGTCAATAGTCATAAAGGGAGTATGAATCCCTTCACCAATCTTTTGATTCCATACTTAGAAATATGCTTGATTGTTATTTCTTGAGGATTAGCATTGGCAGGCACCTTAGGCCTTAGTGAAATTTCCCCAAAAATTATATTAGCGAGTTTAAGTGGTTTTATTTTTTGAAGAAAGTCACACTCACTTGGTTCAATACTTACTGGTTTACTCGGGTTTTTCAACCAAGTGAACCCAGCACGGCTAACCAAACACATTTTGAAAGATTTCTCTTTCGCAAGTGTCTCGATAGAGAATTCGTTTTTACCACTTCCTTTCCATTTCAAGATTGGTAGGTAGAAGCCTCTAATTCCTCTGTCTTTCAAGAAGGTTGAGTTGTGATTTCCTTTTTATGCCTAACATGTCCGGTAGAAATCCAGGGTTGACCTTTACTCAATTGAGTAATACAGTCATCCGTTTGCCTGGTTAAAGCAGTCGTTATGGTTTATTTTTCTTGCAACGGAGATCCAATAGAAATCTCTGCTGATCTTGGTGAATCACGTTGGATATTCGGTTCTTTTAGCTTGTCAATTAATTGTTTAACCTTGAGAGCAACATCTTCCACGTTAAACCCATTATGGGCACAATGCACGTCAATATCTACTATTTTGTGAAGAATTAGGAGGTTATCAAACAATGATTGTAAGATAGAAAGTAAAATCGAAAGAGTGGAGATTGTTGTTACCAAATCATGAAGGTAGTCGCTGATCGGATTTGCCATCTTTTTTTTGTCTAGAACACAAGAAAATTCTCAAGTCAAAAGTATTAGGTAAATAATTATTTTCTCCTGTAATATGTTCAACTATAAAAGAGAATTGAAAAAACCATTGTTGATATTAGAGTAATCTTCCTCGACAAAGTGAATATTCGAGGTTTTTTTTATAAAACCTACAAAGGTTTGTAATCGGTATGTACTACAAATTCCTTAGGGGCAAGATATATGAGGAATTTTTAATACCATTTTTAATAGCTAAAATCATTTTCTCATACGAATGAAAATTTAATTCAACTGCTTTAAATGTTCAAGAAGTATATTTGCATTTTTTTAATTGTTTTCTTTACATTTTAATTACCATTGCCCAAGTGTGTTGTGAAGCATCTGTTTCTAAAATGAGAAAAGCAATTGGATCCGGTAATGTTAATGTTGGAAATTTTGTTAACATTTGTTTAATCCAAATTATTCTTTAAGAGTCCATTCCCATTTAACAGTCTTTTTAACTTCTATTGAAAAGGTTTTCGAATTTTTACAAGATTTTCGATAATTTGCTCACCATTTGTGAGACAACCTAAGAACCTTTGAAGTTGTTTTCAATCTTCAATGTCGTTTGGAAATGAATAATTTTTTTCAAGAATATGATTTTGGAGAATTATTTATCTTAAGGAAATGTTTAATCCTAAGAAATCTATCTTAGTACAAAACATTTCAGTTTTCTTTTCATTGAGGGTAATTCTACAATTTTTAAAGCTTCTAAGACTTGTATTAACTATTTTGTATGTTGTTCTCTTATTTCTGAGAAAACTAATATGTCATCAACATACACTATACATAATCTAAAGAATGGTTTTAAAAGATCATCAATTCTTCTTTGGAAAATATTAGGAGTTTGTTTTAGGCCAAAAGGCATAACAAGCCATTCATAATGCCCAGAAGGACAATCGAATGTCGTAAGAGAAATGGCGCACTCGGCAAGACGATTTTGCCAAAATCCTGATTTGCAATCAAATTTGGAAAACCATTGTCTTCCTCGAATGAATGCAATTAACCTTTCCTTGTTAGGGAGATAATAACCATCCATTTTAGTGGTTTCATTAATTTTTTTTATAGTTAATAACCATCCTAGCTTTTTCGCGTTTTATCTCAGCATGATTTCTGACAAAAAATGTAGGGTAGGTATGCGGAGAGTGATTTGCTCGTATAAGGTATAGTGTGAGCAAATCGTTTATTTGTTGGGAGAATTCCTCAACATTTAAAGAGGTATAAACCATGGATTTTACTCGAATCAACTTGCCGGGATCAATAAGTTCGAGATTGGCGAATGGTTTTTGTTTTGTCCAACATTCCAAAGGTTTATCGGAGCAAGTGGATTCAATAAGTGTCTGGACTTCTTTGTCGGTGGTTTGTGCAATGAGTAGTGGTTCTAAAGGTGGAATCTCACCATGTTTGTTGCGCTTTTGGAAATGTTGATGGAGAATGTGTGCATCAGCTATTGCAGGATTTATAGGTATAGGTAAATATTGTATTTCCATTGATTTCTCGACTAGTATGACATTTTAGACGATAATATTTAGGTGTTTATTCAACAGGTGCGTGGAACGTTAACCAGTAATTTCCTAAAACTAAGTCCGATTCTGTTGTTACAGTGTTTCCTAGGCTTAGTAAAGAGGAAATTGAATGTACATACCTTCAAAATACCATTCATGTTCATCATGAAACTAGTCTAAAATATGAAGAACGTAATTTAATGCATGATGGACAAAAATGGACAATCAATATCCCTCAAATCACTGAAGTATATAACAAAGATCGGATAAAATTCCCAAATTTTTTTTTCAATAGGAATTATCAGTGGAAATCCAAGATATTGATTCAGGTACCTTTTGTTACCAACTCCTAATCAGAATTAGACTTACCAAAACTAAGGAAATTCGAATAGGGTTAAACCCTTTAATACGAATCCATCAAACTTACCGTTTATCGCCACCATAGCCGATAATTCGGTAAAAAACAATTTTAAAAAATATCTCTTCTCAGAGGAGTAAGAGGAAACTTAGGATTAGGTCCAGTAGCTTTCACAATTTACCCAATCTCCAAATAGATCTTGAAGACTAGTATATCCAAGATACTTTGTCATTAAAATTCTATATAGACAATTGGTCAAAAAATGGAATTCAACCAGGAAGAAGAATTGTGTGCATACTTGTATGCGTAGTAGCAAGAGGGATCAACACAGGAAAAGGTCATATAAAAGATTCCAAGAAAATTATAAAATTATCCAAAAATATTGGATATTCAGAAAGTATCATAGTTGAATAACTCGACCCAAGATAATTAACTTAGCCTACAGAATGGGTAGTTCAACCCAAGGCCCCAAGACATTTACCTCTATCTCGAAAAACAATAAAAGATATAGAAAAAAAACTGGTTATCACCAACACTGAAACAACTTTTCCCTTGAACCAACTAGACCTTCTACCAGTAAAACCTCTATTAGTTCCAGTTTAGAAGGAATAATAAACCCCCGATCGAATGCATATGTTCCTCTACATATAGATGATGGAACACAGCGGAAGCCAATTCTCAAGAGCATCGGCTCCTGTCCAAAATAGTGACCTACAAGAAGTAATTACTTATTCCCAACAAATGTTAGAATCTTGTACCAAGATTTTAGCAAAAATAGAAGTTGCATTACAACATATGCAAACAAAAATAAATTTTTTGTATGATTCGAGCAAACACGAAGAAATTTTAAAATGTCAAAATTGGAATTTACAAAGCAAGTTATGTCTACCCCATGATACTTGTTCAAATTTTTTTCGAGTAATTACAAAATTAGTATTACATTCTTACAATTATCCTTAAATTCACCAACACCCTTCTTTCCTTAATTTAAATCAGTTAATCTATCACCATAATATTGTTGTCTTGATAAAATATATTAATATTAATTTCATATTTAAAAGGAAATAAAAATTTTACAGGGATGGCAAACGGAGCGCTTCTTCCCTTTGTCTTAGAAAGCCGTGACCATTTCTCTCATGTTACAAACCTCTAATTATGATTTTCTGGTGTCTATTTAATATCCATGTTCGGTGTAACTGTGTCATTTCGATCGGATGCGTGTTTGCCTTCCTATTGCCCAATGGATTGTTCGGCTCTTATTCTTACGTGCGTCAAGTTGAAAATTCCTAGGTAACTTTCTGTTTCCCCTGCTTATTTAGATTTGTGAATTTGTCACAGAATTAATGCGTGTTTTTAAGACTTCTTGCCCTCAGTTTACCTATTTGGGAATGATCTTGGGGGATGCTCCTGGAATCCCTAATTCGGCGCAATTTGAGAGTTCTGGATAAATGTCTTTTGTATTTCGGCGATTTGAATGACTTTTAGTGGACCGTCTAATGTTAAAATCAGGTTTAGGTATACATTTTGGTGATTGATGTCTCTGCTGCTTGGAGAGGCTTTTCTTTGAGTCTTTAGCATTAGTTTCATTTTTATTATGCTTTCTTTAATTTCTTTTTATTATTGAGGCACTTCTTTTTATTGTCTTGACTGAAAAACCTCATTGACGTGTTTCTTTCATCTTCGATGAGTCATCTATTAGGAATTTATTATTGTTGTGTATGATGCTAAATGGAAGGATCTGTTGCAACTAGAAAAGCAGGTAACCAGAGCACGATAAATTTTATTTTGTTTTATAAATATTTATAGAAGTAAGATAACCACTAACCACTTGTCATTTAATGACATTCTACAGGAAAGTTGAACCATCTTGGTTGCACCATGTACCTTAAACTTGACACGCAATTTGAGACTTCTGGATAAATGTCTTTTCTTATATTTCAGCGATTGGAATGACTTTTAATGGGACGTCTAATGTTAAAATCTGGTTTAGTTATACATTTTGGTGATTGATGTCTCTGCTGCTTTGAGAGGCTTAATATGGTTTCTTTAGTATCTTTTTATTTTAGAGGCACTGGTTTTTATGGTCTTGACTGAAAAACCACGTTGATGTTTTTCTTTCATCTTCAATGAGTCATCTAATAGAAATTTATTATTGTTGTGTATGATGCTAAATGCAAGGATATGTTGCAACTAGAAAAGCAGGTAACCAGAGCACGACAAATTTTATATTTGCTTTATAAATACATTTATAGATGTGAGATAACCACTAACCACCTGTCATTTAATGACATTCTACAGGAAAGTTGAACCATCTTGATTGCGCCATTTACCTTCAACTTGACACCAACCTTTACATTCATCTGGTTTTATATTTAAACCAACCTTGCTTTTCTGAAATATTAGTGGCAAGTCAAATTGAATACGTTTGCATTCTCTATGAAAATTTGGTGTTTGACCTCTATTTCCCTTCATAATTGTAGATTTGGAAAACTAATGTCTCCTAGCACCGTAGTTCTTCTTTGCTAGTGATGTTGTGGATTTACCTGACTCACCAATGTCTTATTTCCCTCCAACTATAGGTTAATGCAGCAATCTGTGAATCGTCTAAACAGATTAATATGTTGAAGTCTGAGCATGTTTCTTTAACTGACAAAAATGCAGAGCTGAAAAAATGAAATATTAGTAGCAAGTCAAATTGAACATGTTTGCTTTCTCTATGAAAATTTGGTGTTTGACCTCTATTTAGCTTCATAACTGTAGCTTTGAATGACTAATGTCTCCTAGCACCGTAGTTCTTCTCTGCTAGTGATGTTGTGGATTTACCTGACTCACCAATGTTTGATTTCCTTCCAACTAAAGGTTAATGCAGCAGTCTGTGAATCGTCTGAACGGATTAATATGGTTACAATGATGTCTTTGATGAGCCTTCAATGGGATGGGCTCGATATGCTCATACTATGCGGATATGGGTGTTCAACTCTGGTTTCTTTTATATTAGACCAACAATACCATCAATAGAACTTTTGGATCGTGTAGCAGTTCGGTTAGCTCGGGAATCAAAAACATGGGACCAGGCAGCCTTTAACGAGGAGCTTTTTTCTATAGACATTATTTTTTTCTATGGACTTTAACGAGGAGCTTGGAGTAGGATCCAATTGTCTGTATCACTAACTGTTTCTATAGACATGCTTAAACATGTCTTTACTGCTTGAAGTACTATTTCTTTTGTCCGTACAAATGATACTATTGAATTTTGCTCGTTTACAAAGCCAAGAACCATTACAAACTTCTGTTAAGCATTGTTGTGTCTTTCTATATCAGTTTCACCTATTGGATCTGGATCAAGCTGACTCGGTTTCTTCTCTTTTTTGTGGTGTATTTGGTGCATTCCTATTAGTATTCTTCTTCGGGCTTCCAAGTTGACCTTGACATGAAATCAACCATTTATTTTTTATCATATTCTCAGAGTCTTCAATCTGATCTTTCCTATAAGAACTATTGAATGATTCATTACATCAGCGTACTCGAAAACTCCAGCAACAAGTCCAAATCGAGGGTCTTAGGCTTAGGCTCTGCTCATCTGCTGTTCTAGTATGCTTTTTCACCATACACGCCTGTGAAACTTACATTTTGATCGATTTTTACGGGTAATATTGGGACAGGTTTGAGGAATTGAGGATGACACATACATTTCCTGCTCTCTTTCAAACTAGCTAAATATAACTTCAAACTGGTATTTTTCTGTAGAATCCTACAAAAGATGCTGTCCCAAGAACACCTACAGTATTCAGTTTACAATAATGTACAGTATGGATTCAACAAACCTCTAGTTCAGAACCAATACGGTGAGCATTATACAACAGGGAAATGGATTGAGGACCCGCCGTGTTTAAACAGGATAGGGTTAAGACTCTAAATTAGTTACTTCACGAACAACGGGGGGAAAAAATTAAAACCATGTTCTAATTTGATGCAGCTTCAAGCTTCCCATTTGCGCTGAAGTAGCTGCCATTCTTCTGGCTGGAAGCTGAATTGCTTCCTCTTTGACTTTCTTGAGTTTGAGAATTGCCTTCACCTTCTGCCGCTTGGAATACAGATGAATTGGTATCATGCATGTCTCCACTTGAAATTGCCTCTTGCCCACACAAACAACTAAGTTGGTCCTGGTTTTACAAAAGAAATGAAAACCAAGCATGATATTAGCATCACCATTGAAAGGAAGCTCGTTCCAGTTCTTTGGTTTTACAAATTAAAACTCATTTGACATGCTTTGGGTCTATGAAATACCACTAATTAGACCTTACAAAATAAGATTCAATGAAGTTTGAAGGGTACTCAATTCTCATCAACATAAATACATGACTCCGCAAAAAAATGAGAAGAATTAAAATGAGAAGGTGGAAGCAGGTGGTTGTGTTTGTGGGTGGCAACTGGGTAGGGTAGGAGCAGATTCCATTGACAAGTGTTTCCTGGTAGTGGTTCCTCTGGTCGAAAAGAACCCTTTATGCTGGGATTAGTTAGCCTTTCTGCCAGTGTAGTTTTTATTCATCAGAGGACTATAGGCTTCCACTCTCTTCTATTAGTTGACTGAACCATTGTCTGGTTTGTTATTTTAGGCCTTCATCCTGGTCATATCGAATATCATGTCATGCATGACCTAGATCCCCACATCCTGGTCCAATAGCAGTGTTGATACTCAAATATTAATTTTGGTAATTTTTTTGTGGTTTTTTTAGTTATTCTTGACTCTTTTTTAATCAAATAAAATATAGTGAGGTGCTAAAATTATAATAAATTTCTTGCAGCCACTCCAGGTTGGATTGTGATTATTTCTATTGCCTCTTGGTTCTAACATTGTCATGCAAACTGCTTGGTGAGTTTTTTTTCTTTTCTTTTGTTGATTGCATGCCATTGAGGAGTGAACTTTCATAGGATTTTTTATTTTATTTTTATGAAATGATTTTTTTCCAACATTCATGGGATTTTATTGCACTAGAAGTGAAGAATTTAAATGTTACGGCATCTGGAACTCTACTGCAAGAAGCCAACTCAAAATTGATTACCAACCACTGACCTACATTAGGTCTTCTTGGAGTTTTCTGGCTGCAATGAATTCTCGTGTTACCATCCCAATTGTCTATAGAATGTCTTGTCCTTTTTCCATCCTTTGCTGTGACTATAATGCAAACACCTTTTCTGATTACTGATGCACCATCAACTTTTGCTATGTTCAGCTGCTCGGCGGGGACTGTTTTGCTTGTGTACTCTACCTTCAAGGCTATAGAGAACAAGGATCAGAAGGATCAGGAAAGATGGCTTTTGTACTGGGCAGGCAAGTAAGTGTTCTCAAGTTTATGTTCTAGTTTTGTTTAACATCTTCTTTTATAACCGTATTTACATCCAGAACTTGAGAGATTTGGATAAGAAATTTTCTTATTGTCTTGGTAACAATGTTTCAGAGTTTGTTGTAGTTGGTAGAACAATTGGTTTTGTTCACTTAGTATCTTACACATGCTTTTGTACTTTATAAATAGTTTTGGATATGGCTTGAACTATTCTAATAAACATACCTTGAAAGTTTCTTGTGCAATATTCTATTAATTCATCTCAGAAAGATCTTTCTGCTAAAAATTTTACATGTCTTGTGGAAATTAGCAAATTGAACTGTTGTTAATAAATAAATAAATAAATAAGTAAATTATGATAGTTGTTGACTTCATACTAGGTCATTAATATTCTTTATTGAAATGCAATGAAGATCAGACATGGGGCTCCCCTCCCTCTCTTTGTCATGATGATGGGAAAGTGGAAGGCTTCCCCTTGTAGTATGCTCTTTCAAATGAAAACTGTTGTGTGATTTGCATCTTTAAGTATCTGGCTGGTAGATGTTTGGCACTCTCTTGGGTTCATTTGGTGCACATTTCTCTACCTCTCTTGGTGCAATTTTTCCTTGAGCTAGAATCCTTGCTTTTACAATAAATTGGAGAGTTTAGGATTATTATCTCTGAGAAGGTCAATGGTCTATGCTCCCATAGCCCATTGATGTGAGCAATTAGTATTGGAA
Source organism: Aristolochia californica (assembly GCF_029961685.1). Classification (NCBI taxonomy): domain Eukaryota; kingdom Viridiplantae; phylum Streptophyta; class Magnoliopsida; order Piperales; family Aristolochiaceae; genus Aristolochia; species Aristolochia californica. The sequence goes on along the minus strand of NW_027181826.1, from coordinate 732,789 downwards.
GGTGCTTAATTGTTGAACGGAGAAATATTGGGAGATGCTGTTAGTTGGATGGAACAAAAAATATTATAAGGAAATTGTTGGACACTTCAGAGAAACGTTTTTTTTTAGATTAATTATTGAGGGGGCTCAACAAAGAGGAAGAAGTACGTGTGAGAGAACAGCATAAACAGTTGAAAAACAAAATTAAAAGATACAACATTATCAAACACACACAAGGTACAAAACTAGTCACAATGGGAGAAAACTGCTGATAGCAAGGTGCTGGTGAGTAGAGAAGATAAATATTTACGATAGGCCCAAACATCTTATTCTTGTCTTACAAGATTCAAAGTATTTGCTTCAATTCAAATCCTAAGCTGCATCCTTCTACGCCTTGGGAGTTGCATCATGAATGTTTTTGTATATTAACCTCTCATGTAGATTAGGATCCTTCTTCTAACTCAGAAAAGGAAAGGATAGATCCCAGTATATGCTACTTCTGATCTGCCTTGAATATTGGTGGTTGAGATGTGATCTAGAATTTCATAGTTCAGATAAGGAAAGCTTGGAGATCCATATACACATATTGCTGGAAAAGGGATTTGTCGTGAAAAGTTTGTGAACTTACTTTCAGGGATTCTGGCTAAATTTGAAGAATATGTCCATGCAAGTACCTTATCATTTTCACATATTTTAGGACGTTTTTTGCTATTTCATTTAATAACATAAGATTTTTTCTCACTAGTCTAAAGGAAACTTTTCTTACTGAGGGTGGTAACCGCATATATGAATATTAATTTTCTTTTCTTACTGCATGGTGTAACAGGAAACCAGCATATTGACTGGTGTGCTATTTGTTGGTCTTCAACATTTATGTGATTCTGCTTACTGCTTTTTTTCATTTTTGAATAAGAGGAGAGCGATCTCATGTGATTCTGCCCACTGCTTGATGTGATATAGTTGAATTTATAAAACCTTAAGTGGTTCAGCTTGCTTGATGTTTACTCATCTGCTGCCTAAACTTCTAGTCACATTTTTTTTGTGTATTTGTTACAAAAGACTTTGGGGCTCTGTACTTGCAGTGCCCTTCGTACCTTTACTTTAAATTTGCACTCCTTGTGTGGTTCCAGATTCCATCTGGTGAGGTATGTTTCATTAACATATCATTCGACACAAACTTAAATTCAACAGTGTGTTCTTCTCTTAAACCTCTCTGGCAAATATTCAGGGTAGTGCAATTTGCAAGGCTCCCATGGATGCTGGAAAAGGTTGTATGCCCTTGTTATTAGTAGCTGTCTAGAGACACCCTTTTTTTCAGGATACACTAGTCCATTTATGCCCTCGTCATAAGTAGCTTCCTAGAGACACCAAAGGAAATTGGCAGCTGGTCACTGGGCTGTCTCAGCCTTCCCGCCCACCTGTCATGGCTACCTGGGCCCCTCCACCAACGGGCCATTTCAAGCTAAACTTTGATGGAAGCGTTCTTGGTTGCCTGGGTCTTGCAGGTTATGGAGGGGACATTCACAATGCAAATGGTTATTTCCTTTTCTCTTTCGTGGGCCCTCTTGGCATCTCCGACTCCACAACTGCAGAACTCTTTGGATTGCTGAACATATTCAAAGTATTCACTAGCTGGCTTGCAGGCCCCCTCTGCATCGAAGGGGACTCAAAGACTGTCATTAACTGGTGTGCAAAATTTATCAGATCTCCGTGGCGCTATTGGGATATGTATTCAGAAATCTGTAATTTAATTTCTTCTTTAAATTGTAATTGGAAGCACATTCCTCGCTTTGCCAATCATTTGGCAGACATTCAGGCTAAAACGGGTATTTCACTTCAACACCTTGTTATGGATGAAGGCCCTCCTAGCTAGTTTTGTTTGTTCTCTTCACTCTCTTTTATAGTATATACACCTCATTTAAAAAAAAAACTACCTAGAGACACATTAGTCTGCCCTTTTTTTCAGGACATTCAAGTCCATCTATGCCCTTGTTATCAGTAGCTTCCTAGAAACACATCTGTCTACCCTTTTTTAAGGACACACTAGTCCATTTGTTGGTTATTCTTTGGAAGCTATAATGAGCACAGCTGCTGTAGGTTGGGTATTGTACCTTTTTGTCAACTTTCAAACTCACTAGATATTTTAGTTGCTTTACCAAGCTTTAGTTGCTTCTGGTTTTATACTTGTTTCTCTTCAGTTAGTTTCCAAAAACCTCCACGATATCTTCTCTAAGCTAATTCAGACTTGAAGGAACTGCATCTTAGTGAAGTACACTTGTTAGATGTCTGATGCCTTAAAACCTCCTCTCAGGTCGACTTTATACTGTACTTGTGAAAATTATCAATACGTGCCATCTCTTATTTATGCTTTTTTTTATATTTTATTTCTGTAACTTGTCTTGTTTCTGAATTGTCTCATATTTCTTTGTTGCCTTGCTGTTCTTATGAACTGCTGCTACTGTTGCATTCCATGACAGAAGAAAATTAGGAGAGAGCATTAGGTTTAAGTTTCTTTGTATGGGCTATAAGACAATCCAACTATATCTGTTTGTTCGTGTTCTTCTGTCAGGGTTCAAGATGATTATATAGGAGGCATCTGCGGCCTTTTCTTTTGAAACATCAGGCTAGACTAGACAGTCGCGTAAACTTTGCTTCCAGTGAAGTGGTAAGCCTCCAACCTTTATTTTTTTCCCTCGTGGGAATCCTGTCTATTGAAGTAGAACACTTGTTTTTCGGTATAGATTTGTTTAAGAAATAAAGTTGTGTGCCTTGCAAAAAATAAACATAAAACTAAAATTGATCTCAATTGGTTAGGCCAGTTGTCAGCATCAATCTTCACACTTAACATCAATATTTTGGCCAGTTTCAACTGTAACAGAATTTTTTGAATGTATTGAAGGTGGAGGTCTATTTTCCTCTTTACTCAACTTTGATATTCTCCTCTTTTAAGTAGTCCTCAAAGTAATGCACTAAAATGTGACAGCATCATTTCATTAAAAAAAAAAAAAAAAGACTAAAATGTTAGCACTTCTAGTGAGACCAGCCATCTTCTTCTTTTCTTTTTCTATGTTTCTGAATGATCAACTTTTTTTTTTGACAAACTGCAAGCAAGAATATGGAGTTATAAATCTAGTAGCTTTTTGAAGAGTTTTGTTACAAACTGGTTCAAAGTTGTAATCTGGCTTTCTGTCGTGATCAAATCTCCATATACTCTTAACCAGTTGTGGTTGGAAGTATCGGTTTTCATGTGTTAGTATTTTTTCATTTGAGTTTTATGTCTTTTTTTTTTAATTCCAAATTATGCATCAACAAGTTTCTTTTGTAGCTATGCACAGAATAATTTTTTAGATGAAATTGTGGCCAGTTCAAGGCTCTGGAATCAATATATACTGCCCAAAATATTGGCTCATGTGAAATTGACAATTATGTATAAACTAGTCATGTATTTTTCCTGTTCTGAGTAAGAAAAATTATTGAGAGAATGCTGGTTGATTATGTAATGACTTGATTATGACTGCGAGCATCCAACCTGCAGACCAGATTTGTCAGCGTCCATCAGGCTGAAATTCAGTTCGTGAAGAAAAATCTTGCGAGTCTTCTGTCATCAGGTAAAAAACTATAAGAGCCATTGATGCATACCATTAGTTCCTGTAAACCTCTTCACAGTTCCTTATAAATCGCTATTGTGAATATCGTAACCCCCTTAAGTGTAACTGAAGTAAATTTATTTATAAGACCATGTAGTTTTCAAAAGAAAGAAAAAAAAAGATCTGTACTAACCTGTAGATGTCATATATTAAATCAAAATATAGGCTTTTCCATGATGAGTGCTCAATCTTGCAGTGCTGGGCTTGACCATGGAATTCTTGCTGCATATGGGCCCTCTTTTTCTTTCATTGAAAAAATTATTACTCAATTGTTGATAATTCAAGATAGTAATGGATCCTTTTGTTTTTGTTTTTTTTTTTCTGAAAATTAGTAAACCAAATTATGAAGGATGTGAATCAGCCAGTGGTGCGTCATCCTCCTGCGATTAAAGGACCAACTGAACAAAATGGAAGGTCGAACCCTGAAGATTGACCTTTCCATTCTTTTTACAAACAGATGTATATACGGCAAGCTCGCGTTTGCCCCTTGCTTGGGGGACTCTCATCATCTGCAGTGAGTTATAACTTGGTTGGAAGGGAAGTCTGATTCCCTTCCAACTATAGGTTAATGCAGCAGCCTGTGAATCGTCTGAACAGATTAATATGTTGAAGTCTGAGCATGTTTCATTAACTGAAAAAAACGCAGAGCTGAAAATACAAATCAGGGAACTAAAGATGAAGCTCCAGTTGGCAGAGCAAGGAAAGGATGAAGCTGAGAAACAGTTTCTGGTACTAGGCCAATCCCATTAAGCAGGTCCATTTGGTACAGTTAAGACCGTAAGAACAAACCCAATAGTGCTTGCTGATGAATCTATTAATTCTAGACTAGCAAAAATTCTTGAAGAAGTGGCTGTCGGGAAAGAGCTTATTGTTGTCTTAGCCAACTGGAATGTGCGGGACAAGCATTCAAAAAGTCGGCCTACCAAATTATTTGGTTGTAGCATTGGATGATGAAACTGCACATTTCTGTAAGTCAAAAGAGGTCCAGCGTTATAGAAGAGATTTTGTTGGAAGGACAGGGAGTAACCATACCATTTCAGGATTGAACTTCCGCATCCTGGGTTACAGTGTTCTTCTCTCAGATGTTGATATAATGTACTTGCAGAACCCATTTGATTATCTTTACTGGGATTCAGATGTGGAGTCAATGAGTGGTTATCACAAGACCATGACAGCTTATGGTTACAATGATGTTGGTGGTGAGCCTTCAATTGGATCAGCTCGATATGCTCATACTATACGGATATGGGTGTTCAACTCTGGTAACCATATGCTGTCATGTTGTTGTGACCATCACAAACTAATTTCTGTAGCTCAAGTTTGTTGTACATTTGTGTCAATTTTTTTGTTAAACCTGCATAGCCACTTTTACTAATAAATTATAAAATAATTACTCTCGGATATTTATATAGTGTACTTGTAGAATCCATTTGATTATCTTTACCAGGATTCAAATGTGGAGTCCATGAGTAATGGTCACAAGAACATGACAGCTTATGGTTACAATGATGTGGGTGATGAGCCTTCAATGCGAATATGGAAGTTCAACTATGGTGATGAGCCTTCAATGCAGATATAGGTGTACAACTCTGGTGATGAGCCGTCAATGGGATGGGCTCGATATGTTCATACTATGCGGACATGGGGGTTCAACTTTGGTGATGAGTTTTCAATTGGTTGGGATCGATATGCTCATACTATGCGGACATGGGGGTTCAACTTTGGTGATGAGTTTTCAATTGGTTGGTAACCTTATGGTGGCATGTTGTTGTAACCATCACTCTTGTTGTCGTGACCACCACAAACTGATTTTTGTAGCTCAAATTTGTTGTACATTTGTCTTAGATTTTTTTGTTAAATTTGCATAGCTGCTTTTACTAATAAATTATAAAATAATTACTCTCGGATTTTTAAATAGTATACTTGTAGGACCCCTTTGATTATCTTTATCGGGATTCAGATGTGGAGTCCATGAGTGATGCTTACAAGAACATGACAACTTATGGTTACAATGATCTGGGTGATGAGCCTTCATGCAGATATGGGTTTTTAACTCTGGTGATTAGCCTTCAATGCAGATGTGTTCAACTTTGGTGATCAGCCTTCAATGGGATGGGCTCGATATGTTCATACTATGTGGACATAGGTGTTCAATTCTGGTGATGAGTTTTCAATGGGATGGGAGTGATATGCTCATACTAAGCGAATATGAGTGTTAAACTGTGGTAACTGACAATCACTCTTGTTGTTGTGATGACAATTTGTGGTGGTCACAATAACAAGAGTGATGGTCACAACAACATCATACTATAAGGTTATTAGAGTTGAACACCTATATCCGCATAGTATGAGCATATCGCTCCCATCCCATTGAAAGTTCATCACTAGAATTGAACACCTATGTCCGCATAGTATGAGCATATCGAGCCCATGCCATTGAAAGCTCATCACCAAAGTTTAACACATCCGCATTGAAGGCTAATCATCAAAGTTGAACACCCATATCTGCATTGAAGGCTCATCACCCACATCATTGTAACCATAAGTTGTCATGTTCTTGTGACCACGACTCATGGACTCCATATCTGAATCCTAATAAAGATAATCAAATGTGTTTTAAAGGTACACTATACATATATCATCTTCTCTAATTACGCTCTTGTACCATCATCATGTGAAGAACACTAATTTATACCTTTTTGACGTGAGAAAAGTATTTACCTTAATGTGACTTTGAGATGTCTTCCAACAACCATTTTTATGTGGTTATATTAAGGCCCGGTTAGTGCACCCGAAGGGTAAGTGAAAGTGATTATACTCGCTTACCCAAAAACGGTAGTGTGTGCACTCGAAGGAAAGTGAAAGTGAATAAACCAGTTCAATCACTTTCACTCTCTCCATTGTAAAACGAGTGTTGGTTCATTCGCTTTTAATCGTTCACTCGATGCTCTTTGCGTCCCACTCTCATTCAACCTTCCCTCGCTTGTCCTTCCTCTCGACCTTCTCTGTTTCCCCTCTCTCGCCTCTTGCTCTCAGTTTCCGCCTCCCTCACATCTGGCTCTCTTCTTCCCCTCTCTTGCCTCTTGCTCTCTCTTTTCCCTCTCTTTGCTTCCCCTCTCTCTTGCCTCTTGTTTTCTGTTTCCCCCTCTCTCACCTCTTGCTTTTTTTATCTTTTGTAATTATATTATTAATTTATACTTTATTAAAATATGTCTTATGTTATTAATAAAATATAATATTTATTTATTTATTGTATTCATTAATGTTATTACTATATTAAATTAGTGATTTAAGAGTGATAATTAAAATGGTTAAATTAAGTATTTGTTCGAGTATTTTTGTTTAATTATTTTATTTTTATAATTAATTAAACTAATCATTTTTATTTTTTTTATTATATTATTAATTTATACTACGTTAAAATCTATCTTATGTTATTAATAAAATAATATATTTATTCATTTATTATATTCATTACTATTATTATTATATTAAATTAGTGATTTAAGAGTGATAATTAAAATATTATTAAAGTAAGAATTTGATCAAGTATTTAGACATTATAAAAGTATACATTTTTTTATTAATTAGTGCATAGTTAATTTTAACTTGTAATTATTTTATTCATTTACACTAAATTGCAATCTATCTTAATTTATTAATAAAATATCTTATTTAATTAATTATTATGTTAATATATTTTAATATTACATTAAATTACTTATTATAAAAGTAACCATGTTTGTTTAGGTTTATTATCTGTTTAGGTATATGATCTATCATGGTTGATCCGATACGAAAAGTCATTTGGTGCAAAACATGTGAAATAGTTGTTAATCGAACGACTGAGATAGTCGTTGATTGGACGGCTGAGATAGTCGTTGATCGGACGGCTGAGATAGTCGTTTGATCAGACGGCTGAAATAGTTGTTTGATCAGATGGTTGAGATAATCATTGATCATAATCAGACGGTTGAGATAGCCATTTCGCATATTTCGCACCAAATGATTTTTCGTATTGGATTAGCCCTCTATGAACTATTTAGGTATATTATAAAAAGTAACATATTCTCTTGTTTACATTACATTTTCATTTTGGTCACTAACACAAGAAATTATTTTTAGGTGCACTTTACATCGAGCACATTAACACAAAAATGTGATTCACTTGCATTAGATAATTCACTTTCGCTTTTCATTAACTTAAATCACCAGCATCCTTCTTTCATAATGTTGTTGTTTTGATAAAAATATATTAATATCGATTCCATATTTAAAAGGAAATTAAAATTTTACAGGATGGCAAATGGAGCGCTTCTACCCTTAAGTCTTAGAAGGTGGTGACCATTTCTCTCATGTAACAGACCTCTCACAGATTAATTTAAATTAATCTCTAAACAGTTAATTATGATTTTCTGGTTTCTATTTAATATCCATTTTCGGTGGAACTTTGTCATTTTGAGCGACGACTTCTCTTCCTTTTGTCTCTCTGTAGGCAGTCGTGAAAGACTGGAAGGGTATGCGAGCTTTTGAATAGAGGAGAAGTATCTCATTACCTCTTCCGGTTTGGCTCTACGGAATTGGAGTAATGACGAGTCGTAGAGACGGCCCGCTGATGAGGAACGGCGGTAATGTGATACGCGAATTACGGGGATCAAGAATCGCCGCCGCTGTTGCCATCGGAGTTTCGATCGGATGCGTGTTTGCCTTCCTATTTCCCAATGGATTGTTCGGCTCTTATTCTCACGTGCGTCAAGTTGAAAAATCCTTGGTAACTTTCTGTTTCCCCTGCTTATTTAGATGTGTGAATTTGTCACAGACTTAATGCGTGTTTTTAAGACTTCTTGCCCTCAGTTTACCTATTTGGGAATGATCTTGGGGGATGCTCCTGGAATCCCTAAGAGATGATGTTGTACATGTTAACTCGGCGCAATTTGAGAGTTCTGGATAAATGTCTTTTGTATTTCAGCGATTGGAATGACTTTTAGTGGACCGTCTAATGTTAAAATCAGGTTTATGGTGATTGATGTCTCTGCTGCTTTGAGAGGCTTTTCTTTGTGTCTTTAGCATTAGTTTCATTGTTAATATGCTTTCTTTAATTTCTTTTTATTATTGAGGCACTTCTTTTTATATTCTTGACTGAAAAACCTCATTGACGTGTTTCTTTCATCTTCGATGAGTCATTAGAAATTTATTATTGTTGTGGATAATGCTAAATGCAAGGATCTGTTGCAACTAGAAAAGCAGGTAACCAGAGCACGACAAATTTTATTTTGTCTTATAAATACGTTTGTAGAAGTATGATAACCACTAACCACCAGTCATTTAATGACATTCTACAGGAAAGTTGAACCATCTTGGTTGCACCATGTACCTTAAACTTGACACCAACCTTTACATTCATCTGGTTTTGTATTTTAACTAACCTTGATTTTCTGAAATATTAGTGGCAAGTCTAATTGAACATGTTTGCTTTCTCCATGAAAATTTGGAGTTTGACCTCTATTTTGCTTCATAAATGTAGCTTTGGATGACTAATGTCTCCTAGCTCCGTATTTCTTTTTGCTAGTGATGTTGTGGATTTACCTGACTCGCCAATGTGTGATTTCCTTCCAACTATAGGTTAATGCAGCAGTTTGTGAATCATCTGAATGGATTAATATGTTGAAGTCTGAGCACGTTTCATTAACTGACAAAAATGCAGAGCTGAAAAAATGAAACATTAGTGGCAAGTCAAATTGAACATGTTTGCTTTCTCTATGAAAATTTGGTGTTTGACCTCTATTTCGCTTCATAACTGTAGCTTTGGATGACTAATGTCTCCTAGCACCGTAGTTCTTCTTTGCTTGTGATGTTGTGAATTTACCTGACTCGCTAATGTCTGATTTCCTTCCAACTATAGGTTAATGCAGCAGTCTGTGAATCGTCTGAACGGATTAATATGTTGAAGTCTGAGCATGTTTCATTAACTGAAAAAAATGCAGAGCTGAAAAAACAAATCAGGGAACTAAAGATGAAGCTCCAGTTGGCTGAGCAAGGAAAGGATCAAGCTGAGAAACAGTTTCTGGTACTTGGCCAATCCCATAAAGCAGGTCCATTTGGTACAGTTAAAGCCCTAAGAATAAACCCAGTAGTGCTTGCTGATGAATCTGTTAATTCTAGACTAGCAAAAATTCTTGAAAAAGTGGCTGTTGGGAAAGAACTTATAGTTGCCTTAGCCAACTGGAATGTACGGGACATGCTGGAGGTCTGGTTCACGAGCATTCAAAAAGTCGGCATACCAAATTATTTGGTTGTAGCTTTGGATGATGAAACTGCACATTTCTGTAAGTCAAAAGAGGTCCCTCATTATAGAAGAGATCCTGATGATGGGATAGATTCTGTTGGAAGGACAGGGAGTAACCATGCCATTTCAGGATTGAAATTCCGCATCCTAAGAGAATTTTTGCAACTGGGTTACAGTGTTCTTCTCTCGGATGTTGATATAGTGTACTTGCAGAACCCATTTGATTATCTTTACCGGGATTCAGATGTGGAGTCCATGAGTGACGGTCACAACAACATGACAGCGTATGGTTACAATGATGTCTTTGATGAGCCTTCAATGGGATGGGCTCGATATGCTCATACTATGCGGATATGGGTGTTCAACTCTGGTTTCTTTTATATTAGACCAACAATACCATCCATAGAACTTTTGGATCGTGTAGCAGATCGGTTAGCTCGGGAATCTAAAACATGGGACCAGGCAGCCTTTAACGAGGAGCTCTTTTTCCCTTCCCATCCTGATTATACTGGGCTCCATGCTTCCAAGAGAGTTATGGATTTCTATCTCTTCATGAACAGCAAAGTACTGTTTAAGACTGTAAGGAAAGATCCCAACTTGAGCAAGGTGAAACCAGTGGTTGTTCATTTGAACTACCATCCCGATAAGCTTCCAAGAATGAGAGCGGTAGTGGACTTTTATGCACATGGCAAGACAGAAGCACTGAAACCTTTCCCAGATGGCTCGGATTGGTAGCAGGCCAACTTACTAGCCTGCTGTTTTAATGAAATTTACTGTGTTCAACATTTTCATGGCTTTTTGGATTTGAATATCTGTAGCTATACTGTTGAGTTTTCTCAAGGCGAATTGCTTTGCATAACAAACTTGTGGAGTAGGATCCAATTGTCTGTATCACTAACTGTTCCTATAGACATGCTTAAACATGTCTCTTTACTGCTTGAAGTACTGTTTCTTTTGTCCGTGCAACTGATACTATCGAGTTTTGCTCGTTTACAGAGCCGAGAATCATTACACACTTCTGTTAAGCATTGTTGTGTCTTTCTATATAAGTTTCACCTATTGGATCTGGATCGAGCCGATTCGGTTTCTTCTCTTTTTTGTGGTGTATTTGGTCGGTGCATTCCTATTAGCATTCTTCCTCGGGCGTCCAAGTTGACCTTGACATGAAATCAACCATTTATTTCTGATCATATTCTCAGTCTTCAATCTGATCTTCCCTATAAGAACTATTGAATGATTCATTATATCAGCATACTCGAAAACTCCAGTAACAAGTCCAAATCGAGGGTCTTAGGCTTAGGATCTGCTCATCCTGCTGTTGTAGTAAGCTTTTTCACTGTAGACGCCTGTGAAACTTACATTTTAATCGATTTTTACGGGTAATATTGGGGCAGGTTTGAAGAATTGGGGACGACACATGCGTTTCCTGCTTTTTTTCAAACTAGGTAAATATAACTTCAAACTGGTATTTTTCTGTAGAATCCTACAAAAGATGCTGTCCCAAGAACACCTACAGTATTCAGTTTACAATAATGTACAGTATGGATTCAACAAACCTCTAGTTCATAACCAATACGGTGAGCATTATACAATAGGGAAATGGATCGAGGACCCGCCGTGTTTAAACAGGATAGGGTTAAGACTCTAAAACTAATTACTTCACGAACAACGGGGGAGTAAAAATGAAAACCATGTTCTAATTAGATGCAGCTTCAAGCTTCCCATTTGGGCTGAAGTAGCTGCCATTCTTCTGGCTGGAGGCTGAATTGCTTCCTCTTTGACTTTCTTGAGTTTGAGAATTGCCTTCACCTTCTGCCGCTTGGAATACAGATGAATCGGTATCGTGCATTTCTCCACTTGAAATTGCCTCTTGCCCACACAAACGACTAAGTTGGTCCTGGTTTTACAAAAGAAATGAAAACCAAGCATGATATTAGCATCACCATTGGATGGAAGCTCGTTCCAGTTCTTTGGTTTTACAAATTAAAACTCATTTTGACATGCTTTGGGTCTATGGACTACCACTAATTAGACCTTACAAAATAAGATTCAATGAAGTTTGAAGGGTACTCAATTCTCATCAACATAAATACTTGACTCCACAAAAAAATATTGATAATTTAGGCTGCCCAAAGTTCCAACCAATGGGGATTTTACCACCTTTTAATCCTGCTAGCTCTTTTTTGTTGTTGTTAAAATGTATATGCGTATGATAAATATGAAACTCATTTTTTTTTTTTAACTTGTGATATTTAAATATTAAACTCAATGAATCATAAAGAAGCTAAAAAATGGAACAATTCCAAAAACAAACAAGAAGACTGAAACATGGTAGAGACAACTGAAATCACCCACCCTTATAGATGAATTTTCAGATGTAAGCTTTTCACATTCTTCAGCAAGCCGTTGAAGCTCATCCCTCAGTGATCGATTCTCATTACTCAATGTATCTACCTTTGCGGCCAACTCTTCACACTCGGCCTGGAGAAAGAAATTTTTTCTTTAAGATGAGGAAGAAGTAAAACTTATACACATATTTCCAACTTCTCAATATAGAAGGATATGTTTCATTCATTAGTAAGAGGCGTCCATGTGTTGAACGCATGGAAGCTCCATCAAGCACCAGAGCATTTCTTAAGATTCATTGCACCACAGCAGAGGTAAGGCCGGAATTTCAGTTTCTCATCGCCCAGAAAAAAAATGCATGCAGGATGCATGAAGACACAAATTAAATCTCACTGACCAATTAGATCCTTTTCCAGGCTAGTTTGTAGATCACACTTGTACCAATTCAAGAAAACAAGTTTTGGTAAAAGACAGTAGTGCGTATATATACACATTTTACATACACGATGAAATAGCAGAAAGTGATTGCACTTATCATAAAATGTACAAAAGCCAATTGAGAGAGTTTTTGTGAAGCTCATGTCAATCAGCTGTCGACTTGATTAGGGTAACATACTGGCCTTCTGAGATTACAAGAAGACCTTAGTTCTTCTAAGGCATAGGCAATTCATTGTAAGTGTTTGCCCTCATAAAGCTGCAACTAAAATTCTAAGTTTTATAGCATCATTTTTTTTGTTTTTGGGGAAACAGATAGCATGACTTCTGCCCAAAACTGAACTTGAATGAAGTGGTTTAAGGGCCTGATCATGACATTTATTAATTCCATTGCAACTTTTCCAAATGGAGCTTTGAGATCTTTACAGGGTTGCCACTTTCCAGTCCACTAAAATTGTAATTCACGGATTTGCATTTTTGAGTTCAATGAGAGCCTTTCAAGAAAGAAAGAAAAGAAGTGTCCTAGTTTAGGCCCTAAAAATTTCAGGCTGCATCCAGTCTCACTAAAAAAAGGAATGTACACGACACACAGAATAATTTGAGAGGATATATTATTGTTATTCAAGAAGGTTCTAACTAGTTTGAAAACAAGCTAAACCGACGGTGTGTTTTATAAAGAGAGAAGCAACCTGCCGGCTGAATGATCTTAGAGATAATTTTTACTCTACTAAAGCTTCAGTTAATGAAAGGTGGATGAAGTTTCCAAAGTCAAAAAATCTAAAAATAGCATAACCCTAAAGTCAGGATTCCACCCCAACATGAATACCTGCTTGCGCAATCTCGACCTTCTAGCAGATTCACGATTAGACTGCTTCCTCCTCTGTCTCTTCAACTCACGCTCATCCTGGCAAGAAAGAAGAGAATAAGAATTAAGGAATAGGGGAGATAGATAAAATATAATAAATACTTATAAGATTGTATATGCTACACCACATTGAATTTTGAATATCAACAATATGCATTAAATTTTCATCAGCTTCCTTTCCATAGTTCTTGACTGTGGTTCTTGTTCGTTTCTGTTTAACCATTTCTCCTCAAAGGTAATACTAAATGTTTGTTAAAGATTTAAGTCAGAGTTTTCCTTCAGAAACTTTTTCTGTCTGAGCGCAATGACTTTACCATTTATCAAAAACCAACCACATTTTAAGACATTTACTCCAATGTGCAAATTGACAAAAAAAACAATGTTCTGTTTTGTAATTTTTCATGAGAACAACTCGCTCCTTTTATATTATTTTTGGAATAAAACCATTTTATAAGATCTTTTTTTTCTAGAGTGTTCAAAAATATTCAGAGAGAAAAATGGCAAAACTAATGTAACATGTAAGTTAAAAGATGTTGAAGTGTTACTCACATTAATCCACATGTCTGGTGGGACCCCTTCACGTCCAGCCATTGGTGGTGGCACCACCATTGATGGTGTGCTAGCTGTGTTAGGCCTACCCTTTACGGGCATGCCTCCTGCAGGAGAAGAGTTCCAGAGATCCATCCCAATATTCAAATTTGTTGCAGGCATAGTTACAGCAGGCTTCCCTGGTATTGAAACTGGAAGGCTTGCTGACCCTCTATTAGCTAAGGATGAGTCAACTGTTGCAGCAGAGTAGAGAGGAACATTATCTTGTTGTACATTTGCACTTCTACAAGTTCAAGTTAAGACCTAAGAAAGTAACATCAGTGAAAATCATGATGGAACTTTGACAGAGTAGAAAACAATGGGAAACTTTTTAAGGTCTCTTTCTGATGTTAGTGCCCCAAGGTAGAAGTGTGCTGGTATGAGAGCAGACATGGAAAAATTGTCATATTTCACGTCAAACATCCACCATAATTCAACGAAAATATGAATCAGGAACACAGAAAGGGACATGTCTCTCTTCAATGTAATACTTTTAGCATCCCTGGATTAATAGGATATATGCTCCTATTACTCTGATATGTGAACTTGCAACCTAAAGAACGAAGTTGCAGATATTAGGAACATCCAAGAGAGACCAACTGCAAACTGTTAGAGTGTTCATGTTTATCCACGATTTCCCATTTCTCAATTTCCTGCTTTTTTAAAGATGTCAATTTCATTTAAATGACACTAAAATAGACTTCAGGTACTCAAGACAAAGATGATACCATCTGCAAGCATCTGATTGAAACTTCTCTTCCTGTTTGCAGAAAAATCCTGAAGAAGAAGCAAAGGTTAGCACATATCATAACTCTATACTTAAACAAGGTATTTTAAATGATAACAATGAGAAATAAAGCACAGTATACACACAAGGAAGACAAATTCATACATGTTGATTAGCATTTTCCTCACTTGCATCAGATGAATCTTCGCTTCCACTTTCTCCACTGTTCACAGAAACTTAACTTAGTTCTATTTGTTCTAAAAAGAAGAAAACAGTTAAGATGCAACATTTCGCCAGAATATCAAAGTTTAAACACCTTTGGGATGCAGCATCATTTGCTGATCCAGAGGCAGCTTTTCCACCATCCCCAGATTTTCCACCAGTATTTCCTGAGCTGCCTTTGGACTTCTTCATTGAACTGCGGTCTCTCCTGTCTGATGGCTTCCCATCTGTTTCTGCTTGTGTAATTGCCGTTCCTTGGGCCTAAAGAAAGATAGTTATTCATCAAAGGAAATATGACAGTTCTTCCAATTCTTTTTCTAATATAGATATTCTAAATAATGTCTACTATCTGAGAGAGGAAACTTGCAGGGAAAAAGCAAGCACATTTAAACAAGACATAGAAATAAGTTCTTTCTTACCGAAGCCATGGATGGGTGAGCATATATTCCACCATGAGGATATATGGGAGGATAAGGTAGCGGGGTCCCATATGGTGGCATTAAATGCTGAAACCACCAGCAATCAAGCAGTAAGAAACTTCATACTCACCAGATGATCAAAGAGCTAATGTTTCCAAATATGACATGTGCTTATATAATATCACCTGGCCTCCCCAAAGATAGGGATGAGGAGTTGGAGAAGGAACCGTTGGGGGGTAAAATGCAGGTGAAGGAGCAGCTCCAGCTCCATAATATGCCTAGTCAAAGAGGCCAACAGTAAGCTCTTTACTTTTTTCCAACAATATGCAGATATAAATGACTATTTGAAATGTTCTCAATGCCAAAGGTTTATCACTTGAGGCATGAAGCACAACTTACAGGAGTGTTTTACCACCCACTGAAATGTTACAGCATAAACTTTTGTAGGCCCCAAACGTTTAGTCTTAATAAAATCATACAGGAGTAGAAGAAAAGGCTGAGAAAAAGAACATTAAGGTCTGTTATCATCTGGATTTATGGTTATGTACCTAAGTGCTAGTTCGTATATATGAATGAAAGAACCTGATACAGCTACATAAAATTACATCAACTTCTGTTCATATCAGTTTTAACATAAAAAGATCAATGGGAACCATATGATTGGCTCCATGGTTGGGTACATAAAATGATGGTGACACTGATATAACTTACGGAGTGCTGAAACAAACTTAACTGAACTATTACAATCAGTAAATCTAAGTCATTAGAAGTAGAAGTATCTTTAATTGAAATGATAGAATAAAGCAGTGAATTCTGCAGAGCAGAGCAAAAGGAAAAGATAAAATATTTCCCAGTAATACACTCATAAAATATTTCCCAGTAATACACTCATGGATGTGGCTGCCGAGCCAGACTCGATCCCCTTGTAATCAAGTTGAGATAAGCAGATGGAAGCAAACATGTGTTCTTTCTCAGCAAGTATTAAAACACTTCTTATGTAAATGAAGCACATCCTTAAATTTGAATGGGAAAGCAAAAACAAACAGGTGTCTCGAACAAGATCACTTTATAGTTGATGCATAGCTCATAAATACCTCACCCTTTAGGGTGCATGCCATCTATATACAGCACTTCCCATGCCCTTCTCTTAAGTCATTCTTGTATTTTGACCTTAATAAATGCCTTACAAAAGATTCTAAAAAATTGGCCATTTACTTTTAGATGAGAAAAATTAAAGTCCCATCTCTCATCCTCCTTGCTTACTATCATAAAAAGTTAAAAATTTATTTCACAGTTTGCTGCACTGGTCTTAACTATAACAAGTCTTCCTCAATGTACTGAAATTCCTTGCATTTTTTTCAAACTGTTAATGGCTATTAGCGTGCATATGACCCAGCATAGAGCAGAAATTTTCTTAATTTGGAAAACAAATAGAGAGGATGTACATATTCCAATAATGATTAGAAAGATATACTAAAAACAAGCAAACTTAGTTTGATGACAAACTGGGAGAGGAGTTGGCCAATCAGGATATGAAGGTGTAGTTGGTAATTCCTGCAATGTCAAAACAGAGTCTCAGCATTTCTTCATCAAACCATCAACAAAACCAAAGAGGACTTTTATTGCATAGGCACCAATAACACAAGTACACAGACAGAGACACATAGCACAACCTGAGTTGTCGTGGTGGGTTTGGCAGGCTTTGCAGATCCACTTTCTTCCTTGGACCCCATTCAGCATAGTCAAGAAAAACGTGGCAGCTAAATTATAAGAGGGGTGCTTCCTGCAGTCAGTTCTATAAAATTTGTAAATAAGCATGTTACATATGAACTTGATACATCTTGAATGTCCATTCCACAATATTTCAAAAATACAGGTTACAACCAGTTCCATGTCAACAAGATGCACTGAAATGCAGATTGGGTTGACAGATTAGTATTTTCACTTGAAACTGAAAAGTTCAAGAGAAGCTGGGATCTCCTTCGTTGTGCATATGTGCCTTCTTCTTCAATTAACACAATATCAAAAAACCAAACAATCAGAAAAATACTTAAATGAACCTGTAATATAACACAAACTCCTAGCATTAAGCACCTTTAATGAAAAAACAAATATTGGCCAGGTAGTCATTTGACAAAAGAATAACTGAAGAAGTTAATGAGCAGAGTCGTAATTTTTAAGATGATAAGTCTACCCATTCAAAATTCATTATTTTTTTTTAATAGAACATGTTTACCCATTCTAAATTCATTGTTTTGTTATTGTAAGGGTAAACCATCATTAAAAAGTCATCAGTTTGTTAAAGGCATCATTAAGGGAAATGATCCTTCCCATAACTTCCAATGTCTATTAAGCAAATACCTACAACATTTGATCTTCCATGAGTAAAATTTTAACGGGATATGTTATATTATACTATCAAATACATAAGTATATGACACAATTTTAGGGATAGTAAGAGAGCATGCAGTGTAACAGTGATACATAGGTAATTAATTTTTGGAGTAAAGTATACTCATCTAATGTATTCACCGGGCATCTTATGGATGTCATGTCCTCTCAAATCCAATTGAATTTATCAGAGAAACATGGATAAGAAAGAGTAGTTAGCCTTCAAAATTATCTGTTCCACATGCCCAGGAAATGAATGGTTTTAATAGTAAATAATGGAAGTAGTTCCAAAAATAAAAACATTATACCATTGTGGAAAGTGTACTTGTCTGCATCCGACTATCATTCTGCATTATTGGACCTGTAGGCCTGCATATTGCCCCAGCCATGGACTATTACAACAAGTTTTGGCTAAAGATGTAGGGCAGAGGTCCTTGACCAGGTGTCCACACTCCACACAGATGAAAATGAAACAAAATTTTTGAATTTGCAGCACATTCCCAATGGTGAGCTAGCTGGAACCACTTTTTTTTAGTAAGCATGGATTATAAATACTTGCGGAAGTTCAGTTAATACTACACAACGTTCAAACAATCCATCTGTACACAACGCTGACAACTGTATAATTGATCTGTACAGATTTGAGATTGCAGTCACTGCAAAAGGTGCAGATTTATCCATGCTCTAACAAAGCTCAACATAATCTGTGTATCAGTGCACAAACATTTCGTTCTTGTTAAATCCATGATACAGTTATGCCTTTCCTATGGTTCATTGGAACTTACCAAGAACTTAAGAGGTTTAGCTTCTCCCAAGTTACTGTTGATGGCAAATAGCAATTTAATACCTTGTGCAAAAATTCTGTCAGTTATTCTTTTAGAATTTGCACACTAAACTCTACTGTTGTCTTCCTATTTAAGCACCCCACATCAATGTCAAACAATAGTGATTTCAATGGGAATATTGTCTGAGTTCATGGTTAGGTTAACGTGCAAACTATCTGTATTCCTGGTTAGACTAGTATGATACACATTCTGACAAGCAGAGGGTGAATGATCCGCTGAGGAGTGATGTTCCCCAGTTATCTTAAGCTTAAAGTCAGAATAATGGACCTTGCAAAATGAACGGAGAACAAAGCTCTCTAAAAAATATAATAAGGACCTAGATGGAAGACTACCAAACAAGAAACGTAGAACAGACAACTTTCCATTTCGAACACATTAATGGTAATGACCTTCTTACTGGAAGCAATTGCGACAAAATAGGTTGAATTTCAACTCAAAGGAAATCAAGTAAGAGGAAACGAAAATCGACATCAAACCGAATCAGAAGAAGCAATTCGTTCTAGCAGTGGAAGTATTTGATACTTTGCCAACACTGACCAACAGAAACTACTCTTATGAACAAAAACAAAAGGTGAAAAGGATATACTGCAAATATTAACTTGAAAAGAAAAAAGAAAACAGAAAAAATTCAACCGACTTCGATAACACCATATGCGGTCAGAAGCTCCAATAGTTTTCAAAACCCAACAGCAAAATAAGTATAAACTTCAAACCATTCAACTGAAAGCACCAATAATAAAAGAAAAATAGCTATTCAAAAACTCAATAAAAGCAAGCTAAACTTTTGGGTCGGTTAGCAATCCTGCGAACAGACAAAAACACGACAGAAGGAAAAATCCGCAAATAAAACCAGTGAATTTCAGTAGCATCCAATTCCCTAACTAACCCCAACCCCTAATTAAATCCAACTGGAGAAACCCTAAAAAGCAATAGAAATAAAAATCAACAGGGACGAGAAATTGACCTGTGTTCATGGCGTCGTTAGCGAGAGGCGACAGAAAGCTAGCGAGTGAGGTGGAAGTCCAGGTCGGACCGATCTAGCTCTTCGTGGTAGCCAGACAAGACTTATTTTCTCTGTTTTTCGCGACAGCAGGGATCAACGGTTGATATGACCACTAATTGAGGTATCAACGGCAGCTGGGAGAGTACGGCGGTTGCTTAGAGAGACCAAGAAGAGCTGCGGTAGCCTGCTGTGTGCTGACCTCTTCTCTCTCTCTCTCTGCTACGTGTCTCACCTTCTCCACGTTACGTCCGGTTGGCCGCCTCCGATAGGAATCCTGTACTCGTTGCACAGATGACACACGGGATCTTGCTCTTTGTCCACTAGGCATTCTGTGATTGGTAGTAGAAAAGTGGTGGGCCATGGGTGATCTTAGGTTATCTGATTAAAGAGTGGTTTTATTGGGGAGAGCGGCTCATTATCCCGTTTAATTAATAATTAAGGATAATACTAATTTAATTAAAGAGTTTGAGCTTTTGAGATGCCAATGTTATTAAAATCAAAATGGATTAACCTTTTGAGTTCAATTGGGTCTAATTCTTGTTCTATCTTATAATATTATAAGGCCAGACCCACTTGACTCTCCACATTGCAAGATCATTAGAGGGAAGTCGGTCTCCCCTCTACCCTCACGGTCTATTTGAAACTCCATGAAAATAAAATAAAATAAGAATTTGATCATTATTATTCCAAAAAATAATTAGTAAAAAAAAGATTTTGATCTTTATCTTATTTTTTTGTTAACTATTTTTTTGAATAATAATTTTTCTTTTCTTTTCTAGGGGTTCCAAACAGACCCTTATTGACCTAAAAAGGGGGGAGACGAGGGGGAGGGGAAGCCGGGAGCCAAAAGAGCCCTCCTCTTCTCCCTCTTTTTCTTTGAGCGATAATCAATTAGAGATCTTCATCGTTTACAAAATAATAGAGGAGAGGGTTCAATGAATTGTGTTAAAAGAAGTTATCATATGAAATCCTATTTGAGTTGGTAGGAAATTTATATCCAAGGAAAAACTTAAAAAAAAAATATCAGGATACACATTTCCAAAAAAATAAAATAAAATTATATTAGTGTTTTACTAGGAAATTACATGAATTTTTTTAAAAATATAAAAAAATTAAATGAACTTGTTAGTGTTTTTTCAGGGAAATAAATAAAAATTAATAATCAATCTCACACAATACCATACTTATCAATTAAATTTTCAGTAAAATATCAATGGTAAATAAATTGCCTCATGCCGAAAGTATTACAACATCAATTGTCAAATACTTATTCAAAAAAAAAATTTATGGTTTTTCGACCCATCCTAGTTGGAAAATTTTATGTTAAAATTTATATGATTTCTCTGGTAAGAAATTTCAACTAGGAAAATGTCACCGGGAAATAAGATATACTAATAGTTTCTATAAACGTATTTCTACTAGAAATATATTTCCAACGTTTTCTAGAAAAAGGCACTAACACGGCTTTAGAGAAAATAGATCATCAAATAAAAAGTAAAAAGTAAAAATTTACTCCATGGGGACAAATGAGGACCTATTTAAATACAAATAGGTCTTTACTCGACCCTAGAGGTGTCATCTTATTCGTTTATCTGATTTTTTATTTGCTATTTCAAATAATTATATTTATTTGTGATTATAAATGAATAGAAATGGATAAGGGTTAATAGAATAAATCTTTATTTTAGTTGATGCATTTGAGAGGAAACATTATTCAAGTGTCCTTTTTAAAGAAATTTTATATTTTTTTAATGATATGTTATACATTGGAATAACATTGTTTTTGGTCTTTTTTTTAATATGAGTATTTATTTTCTAATAATTTTCTATGATTTTACATATTTTAAGTTATTCTTATTTTTATTTTATTTATTTACTTGATTTCGTTTCAATAAGTAGGTAAATAAAAATTATATGTAGAATAGCTTACTCTATACACAATCTATTGTATATCAAGTTTTTTAATAAATTATATACAAATGGAGTCGAAACAACCTATCCCCACCTTGTCCTTATAAACCCAACTTAAACTTGACTCATTCCCACCATGTCTCCGTGAATCTAACTTAATCTAGACTCATCCCCCACCTCATCTTCATAGGTCAAGTTTGGGGAAAGTCCCAACCCAAAATCAAATGGGTTTTTTTTCCGCACCAACCTACTAGGTGAAACCTAAAATCCGAATTGTGGTTTTTGGATTGGGTCGAGTCGGGTTGGGTTCCCATAAAACCCGACCCGATGTCGACCCCTAATCATAAATATGTAATTTGTAAATTTTTATGCTTTCAAATTTGAACTTATAATTAAAATGAAGTAAATATATATATATATATATATTAGCTGGCAGTATATTTTTCTTATGAAAAAACAATCTCCACTGCCATTTCACAAGTAAAAGGTGAATTGAGCCTAGTCGGAATTTTGTTACTATCATACAATTCGTATCTTGAAGAAAACTAGTTAATGAGCTTCATTCACGTGTCCATCTGGTCAAAACTTTTACATTTGACCATTTGTGAATAACATTTATTTATTATTCACATATAATTCGATCAATTTAATTAATATTAAAAAGTTGGCTTAACATTACTTGAATTTTAAGCTTAAAAAAAGAAGAAGGAATATGGACCACATGACACTTATCTTAGACAACCCCTTTGGTCCAATCCACTTGAACTAACATGAGCCAAAGAGGCATTGGTTTCAATTTAAAATAGGGTCTTGACATCGACCCCTAGAAGTGGACAATTCTCCTATAGAGACTCCACATGAGCCACCAATTTAGAAGCTATATTCCTTGTGATGGTCCGGTAAGGATTGACATGCACGTCGTGGTTGTCCACACGTGGATACACAACATTGTGCACCTAATATGGACTACCAAGAAAGTTCAAAAATGTGGAATAAATATGGTCCATTTTGAAAATTATATATACATTTTCAGGGGCCAATTTATGTATTATCCATAATAGTAAAATTTAATATATATGTTAAAAATATACTTGCACCCATTTTTCTAATTTTTATAAAATTATTTTATTTATAATAATGTAATTAAATCTAATTTTTATCATTAAATAATACAATAAAAAATATTTTATATTCTATAATTTAAATATGATGGTTAAATTGAAAATTGAGGTTCAATAATTTTAGGTTTTTATTCAAGATAAAATATAATCGTCTAATACATGATACTTTAAGACAAAATGGTAGAGTCCAATTTATAATAAATATTGATAGATATACGATAGTGGGGATTGTTGGCTGTACAACTAAAGTCCCACATTGACTAGAAGTCGGGAGAATCAGATATATCAGTGTGGACACTATCTCTATTGGAATGAGGCCTTATGGGATAAAGCCCAATAGCAAATCCATGAGAGCTTAGGCCCAAAATAGACAATATCATAACAATGTAGAGAAAGGTAATGTCTATAGTCCTTACAAAAGGAGGTAGTCGGCCTCAAATTAGATAGCGAAGAGATCCATAGATGTGCTCTATTAGACAGGTGGTGTGTTCCGGATTCATTTATCTGTAATTAGATTTTTCTTTATCGAGTGCACTCGGCCATATATGGAGAACGTATTGGGCGATACATGTATTGGGTTTTTAGGTCTCGCCATGTATAAAAAAATTGATACACTTATATATCACATTGATCGGTACCTCTTAGGGTGGTTTGGTATGTATATCGGTTGATGTATTTATACATATCAACATTAGGGGTATTCGATAAATTTGATACGCCTATAATATTGGTCGCTCCCATATTCACCGTATCTCTTAGGGTGTTATAGTGTATATGTATATGGGCTGATGTGTGATACGTATTGATGGTTGGCCCACTATTGCCTACAATTAATAATTGTCCTACTAGAACAGGTGGGCCATAGAGATCCATTGGACCCATGCCAAAGGATAGTCCAAAATTTGATCTACAGGCCCACGATATCTCCCTTATACACGCTGTCACACGCCAAGACTAATTATAAACGAACAAAATTCACACGGACAGGGATAGGCTGTCGTTTCCGTGCGAAAAACTGGCGCCAGAAGAAAAAAATGGAGCGACGGAGTCGATCGATCGATGCAGGGTCCCTGCTCTTCACTTCTGCGAGGAATGTCTGGTGCGACGTCTCTTCGTCTCGTGCTTATCCTCTTCGCTAGTTTGAATTGTGGCTGCTATTAAAGACGAAAGTCTAATCAGATTTAATTCGCTTTAGGCTTCGTTCATCTGATGTAGTTTCACGGTACAGGGGGTTAGATTTTCTTTTGTGTTGGTTTTCTGTGTGTAGTCTGCTAGTCTATCACCCTGTGAACTGTTTTTGGTTTCTCGATTTTTTCCCACTTATATGGTTCGGGCGAGGGACGTGGTTTGGCTGGTCTGTACTTGCTTTAGATTGATTCGTTTGGTTTGCGTGTGAGTGTTTTGTGGAGATTTTGGACTGTGAATGTGAATCTGGATTTTTGAGTGATTTATTGTGGTTGTTGGTAAAATGGACGGAGTGAAGTGGTTGCTGGTTGGAAGTTTTTAGTAGCATGAGTTTTAAAGTGGTTTGTTTGGTTAAGAAAGCGAGGATAAGGAGTTTTGTGTTAGAGATGGATGGAATGGAAAATTCTGTGTAAGAGCAGTCGTCAATGATCTTGGATCTTGAAACTGATATGACCTTTGCTTGTTCCCTGGAGATTGGGCATCGGATATTGTTTCCCGCCATCTTTTGCTTTTGAAAATTTCGACTGAAGGATATGATTGAAGCGTTGGAGGTGCAAAGGCAGTTTTCTTTCTTAATTTATTTTGCGTCTCTGGTTAATTGAAACCAGAATTTCCAACCGATCAAGTTCAATGGAGATTCCATACCACAAGGAGCGCATTCTTCTCGGCTCTATCTCTCGTAGATCGCTTGGAAACCCGACGCCTTCACCGAAAATCCCCTTTAGAAGAGTATCAGATGTGGATTTCAGCGACGTGTTTGGTGGTCCTCCACGGAGTTCCATGACAGGATCGCGCCACAGCCCCGGCGGAACTCTTGATCCATCAGCAGAAAAAGAAGAAAGTTTACAATCTTTCAGCAATCCATGGTCTGTCTTGAGAGAAAATCCTGTATTTGGTGAAGGCAGGCCACGCAGGGCACACTTGAAGCAAGACTTCTTTGATGATATTTTCAAGGTGGATGAAAATTTGAGCTCCACACCAAAACAATCAGATCCTTTCTCGTCCGTGCCTGGTTCTAGGATCCAAAGCCCTGTCCACCCTTCGCTATCTCGACAGCTCAGGTCATACCCCTATTTCTTCAAACATTGATAGATTTCAGCAATCTGAAAAAACATCGGGATGGCTTTCATCTTCTTAATCCTGTAATTTAAGTACTCGATTGAAAATAATCTTAGACCTATATTGCTAATATGAATCTTTTATTCTTTGGTACATAGAATCTTTATATTGACTTCATTGAGTGCCAAAATTTCCAGCCTCAGTGCAAATCATGCAACTGCACCTGGCAATAACTCCATGAAAAGCAGCAATGGTGTTTTAAGTCCATTTGGATTTCCGTCTTCTCCACGTGCATCCAGATTTGCATCGCAGATGGCCAAAGTACTGGGCAATACAAGACGAGACAGTAGGCCTTCTCAACGCCATAGCCCCTTATCTGATCAGCTCACCCATACTTCTGATGAATCAGTAAAAGCCATTGAATCATTTGGCCAGGACATGGGGAGTCGATGCATAAAGGGTGATGATAGTTCAGATGTTTCCACTGACAACAGTAAGTTTCACTTCTCAATATACAAGTGGGCGAGTAAAGGGGCACCACTAACGATGCAATTCAGAAAAGGTGATCGTTTAAATTCCTCAACAATGGGAAACAGCAAGAGTATCGTTGACGGCTTACTTAAAACAACTCCTGAAGAGGTTAGTATGTCCTCGGAAAGTGAAGTTCTGTCAACAACTGGGTCTCGACTTCACAGCCAAGATGATCGGTCTTCCCAGGATCTAAAGCAAAATGACGAACCTGCACCTTCTAAACCAGTAGTGGAGACTCTTTATAATCTTTTGTACAGAGATACAGAAGACCCAGGTATTCTTTATGATAGTCTTTTTTTTTTTTTTGACTGATAACGAGAGATGAGAGTAGTAAAACATTTTTCATGAACGTAGGAGAAGAAACGAAGGACCAGCCTGCTGAATTGCGCTCTCCTGAACAGAAAGAAGACAATTATGATAGAGCAGGTAACTTTAGTGGGCAGGCACTGAATGCATCCCTCTTAGAATTCCAGTGCTTTGTTTTGTAAATGTTATATTTGTTTGTAATGGATAGGAAACCATGAGATGCAGCAACAGTCTAGAGAAACCAGTGGAGCATTAAGGAGCTCTAAGACTATATCAGCAAGGAATCATGAGAATGTTAAAGTAAAGAAACAGATTGGAAAGAATAACATTTCAAATCAGGCTGAAGTAACTAAAACAACGACACAAGATGTGTCGGTAAATTCAGAAGAAAAAAAGCTGGGAAATGGAACCAAGGGCAAAGTCAAAGAATTTGTCAAAATTTTCAATTTGGACGCCTCTACAAAATCTACACATAGTAATGATCGTGGAAGTCAAAATTCTAGAAAGACAGGCACGGCCGCCGGCGAGGTTGATGATGAGACGTATAAAGGCAACAACTCTAGGACAAGGACCGACCCGGGTGTTGTGGTATGTCATTACAAGTCTTTCCATTAAGGATTAAAGAAGTTCCAAACGTACATGAACTTTTAATTTTGGGTGTTTCAAGATATTTAGTGTGAAGCCAGTGTTTCAATAATTGTTTCAGCGAAGTGACTCACGGAATCCATTACAGCAGAGTGCTGCTATAAACTTCAATATCCATAAAAGTGTTGATCCTCCAATGGAGAAGACTAACATCTCCACGCTACCCTTTGGTTTGTCCTGTTTCTTTTGTTTATGCAGTTGGTTTCTAGTCTCTACTCTCATTTCAGTGATTGCCTTCTTTTTTCTCGTTCTTCCTTGTTTCACTTAGAAAAGTCAGTTACACATTTTTGTCTGTCAGGGGCAACTTCTGAAAGTTTTGACGATGCTGTTGGCAAAATAGTGGAAATTCACTCCAAAGACCTCGAAGTAAGTGGCCTTCTATGTGCTTTGTTAATTTTCCTTGCATCTTATTTTTGGAGAACAGGCCCGTTCTGAATTCTCTTTGTCACAGATTTTCTAAGTAGATGAATATGTTCACTTAAGCTCATTCTAGAGTATTATTGAATTCGGTGTGCATGGTTAAGTGGGAGTTTTCCCTTAAACTAATCTATAAGATCTTTATAAATCAATGGTGGGACAATGAAGGACAACCCCAAGTCCTGGAGTTTGAAGATGAAATCAATGTAATAACTGAATAATTGTTTAGTGTATAACTCTTCCATTTGCTGCAGACTTTGGATACAAAGATACAGCAGTGGTCAACCGGAAGAGAAGGAAATATTCGGTCACTTCTTTCAACTCTCCAATACGTGAGTATTATTTTTTGGAATCAAGCATTCAAGGATGTCTTTCATGGATACTCCCAGACTCATATTTGAGAGTCTAAATCTGGAAATATGGATGCAAGTATAGAGATAAGGAAGACTGTATTTATAGAGACCGTAAGTTATCTTTACAACAGAGACTGTGACAATTACAAATACAACTCTTCAGCTACGAGCTATAGTTGGGTACAAGATTTACAGTTTGAGTTGGAGTCTGTCTCTATCAATAACTCTGCTTCATTCTCTAAAGGTTTTCCTCAAAAGCAGGTTCTTGGGTCTGATTCCGGATGGAAGCCGATACCTCTTGTCGATATCATAGAAGGAGCTTGCGTGAAGAGAGCATATCAGAAAGCTTTACTGTGCTTACATCCGGATAAACTTCAACAGAAGGGAGCCGGAATGCAGCAAAAGTATATTGCTGAAAAAGTCTTTGATATATTGCAGGTAGTATGTGTACTACGTTCTGTTGAATTATTACCTAATGTTGTTCAAGAAGAATGCAGAAGGTCTGGAATATGGGTATAATCATATAATCTGTAAATAAAAATTCAAAATACTGACAGCTGATAGAGCTAAAAGATAAAGTTGATAAGAGTTTGAAATTATCTTAACTCTGAAGCAATATAAACTCCTCTCAGTGATAATGCTTTGTCTTTTCAGGAATCTTGGACCCATTTCAATACTCTCGGTTCTCTCTGAAAAACGAAGACGTCCAAATTTTCTGATGATGAAGACTGATTCGCGGAATTATTTACAGATTCTGTAGCTAGAGTGCTTATTGTAATGGGCTTCCCGTTCCCCACTTGTGCTGTAGATAATCTGCAGCGAAATACACGGTATGGGATCAAACTTGCAGCAGAGATTATTTTTGTTCGTTCTCGAGAAAATGAAAGAAACATAGCCGGAAGAAGGCAAGATAAGAAGCAACGCTTTCTTTCGAGCCAATTGGTGAGACAGATTTGGAATTTTTTAATCATACCAACACCAAAGAAGCTATGGGAGTCTCCCAAACTATTTAAAGTGGTCGAGCCACTAAGATATCACGATTTATTATGACAACTGAGTGAAGTCAAATGCATGGTTTATCATAGAATTTAAAGCAAATGCATCACGGCATGATCATGTGAATGTTTAATGAAGTGTTATTTCACCTAGACGGTTCACGAACTGTCACTTAAGTGACCCATCCCTTGTCGGTTTTCCATTGATAGTGGTTGCCGGTTACAACCTTACAGTATCTTGTCAGTTTGGTGATCTTCTTTTATGGAGAAGAAGCTATAAGAAGGGGCTTGGTTTAGCAGAGGTATGTTTTAACGTTGTTATCGATTAGCCTTCGTGACAAATGAGACAAGGCTGTTCACTCTATTCGTTAGAGACGAAGACGTCGAACGCCCGAAATTTATGCCATATATATGTTTATGAGTTTTATTTATGTTTTTATTGAGAAATTCATGATGTTTATGAGTTTCATTTATATTTTTATTGAGAAATTCATGATATAACGATCCTTCATTATTAACTTTCGATATCTCATTTTGTTTGATTTTATAATGGACTTTTTAACACTAGCCACGTGTCTCTTTCCCACATGTGCGTCACAAATTCTTCATTTTATAGACTAAAATAATTTAAAATAACAATGATAAAAAATATTATAATTTGAAGAATAATTAAATATTTTTTAAATAACTAAAATAATTAAAGATTATTTTATTTGATGGCTTTGAACTAAAATAATTAATTTTTTTAAACCAATCAAGGAAAAATAAATAGTTTGAAAAAGTAATATTAAATATTAATAAAGGATGAAAATAATTAAAATTCCATTTAGTGAAGAAGTACAAAGTATAAAGAGTATAAAATAAAGACTGAGATAATTATGAATTATTTATATACAAATAAGATTAAAAAAAGCAGAAGAAAAATGAAATAATAAACATGGAATTGTCTAAAAGGAGGGAAAGAATTACTGTAGAATCAGGAAAAGGATCGATCAACGGTTCGGTGTAATATCAGGAAACAGAAATCACAGCAGAAAACAAGAAAAAAGAAAACGGAAAAAAGTACCTGATTGTGGGCGATCGAAACCAAACGCAGGAGAGCAATAAGAGCAGAAAAACCAAGCACCAAGCAGAGCGGCGGAAATGAAGGAAACAGGGGGGGCACTACCCCATTTAACCCCCCTCTAATGGATATTCCCGAACTCCTTCCGCGCAAAAACCCTTCCGTCATTTGGCTTTCGTCCTTCTCGGGTTTGTCCATCACTCTTTTCGCGTTTCTTCAAAATGGGTGTTACAAATATTACATTCATCTGCTTTCAGAAGTTAGGCACGACCCTTCCTCTTACTGCCATCTTTCCAAATGTTTAGATTTTGCTTGGTGGGATTTGAGACTACTGCTTTACATTATTTTTTTAGAGCGAGAGATTGCTCAACTGCCGGCGCCACCGATACAAGCATTCTATTTAGAACACCTGGCCACCTACATCGATTTTGGCCGCCCCTACGGTTCTGATCCTTAAGGTTGGATGTATTGGAGACGCTTAAAGATCTTCCTAACATAAATGTCATATTTTTTGGCCTCTGGGATTTGCTGTTTTTGTTTGGTATGGCTTGGTTAGTGGAAGAGGGATTTTGATTTGGTTGGTTTTACCCTAGAATTAAATTTGAATACGCCCACTTAATACTCGCCAGAAATCGTGTAGTGATCTCCACAATTGATTTCCACTTTGATGAGGTAAGTTCTGTTAAATAATCATAATTTTCTTTCTTTTTCCAGTTTCATAGGGACCTTTGATTTGTTGTACAAAATAAAAATTTTGGCATGTTTCCAGCGAATCCGAGGTGGCCCAACAGTGGGCACTCGTAACTGAGAGTCGAGAGGGCTGTCTTTGTGCCCCTGTGCTATGCGCACTATAACTCTTTCCACCAAGGAGGCTGGGATGGCAAGTTCTACTCTCAGTTGAGTAGCTGGTCTGTTCTGTGGTTCCCAAACCAAGTTGATGTTGCTCCACGCCCCTCTATTATGGCCCCCTCTCTATCTACGTATTCTGGGTCTTGGTTTTTCAAGGCAATTTCCAGTCAGCATCCGTTCTCTGGTGAATTCTCCTCTCTTACCAGTTTCCCAGGTAAGCTTCTTCTCTGACGTCCTTGACAAAAAACCATTCCTTGTGACTGAAAAGAGGTTCCCAAAGTTAGGCTTGTACTACCATAACAATCTGGGGCAAAAGCCCATCTTATCAGGAGTCTATTTTGGGAACCTGGTATGCAAAACCCTGGATAGGAATCCCTGGGCTTTCACTTCTGAATACAAACCATCGAAGATTTTCAGACAAGTAATTTTGGATTTGAATCTCTTTTTGGAGGTCCTAGAATCTCTTCAAGAAAAACCCTTGACAGCCTTACGCTTCTTCCGTTGGGCTGATCGTCAAACTGGGTTCTCTCGCTCAGAACTTGCATTCTGTGCCATTCTTGAAATCCTCTCCGTGAATAACCTCTTGAGACCAGCCTATTCTGTCCTGGAAAGGGTTATTTATTTGAATTTGCATGGTATTGTTGATGTTCTGATAAATGGGCCCCTGAACATGGGTTTGGAGCAATTGCAAAAGATCCTTAATCTGATGTTGCAGATTTACACAAAAAACAAAATGGTTGATCATGCAATGAAGACCTTTTATGCAATGGCAAAAAGTCAGGTCTCTCTTGACGTGAAAAATTGCAACAGACTTTTAAAAATTGTACGAGATGAGGGTTTGTTATTAAAGGTAAGAGAGGTTTATTCGACAATGATGACATGTGGAGTCCGACCAAGTGTTGTGACCTTCAATACAATGTTTGATTGTTTCTATAGAGAGGGAAAGATTCCAGAAGCACAAGACTTGTTATTTGAAATGCAAGAGAAAGGGTGTGAGCCAAATGAAATTACATACAATGTATTGATTAGCCGGCTATCAGAGAATGGGAAATTGAGTAGAGCGAAGGATTTGACTGCGAAGATGTTGAATTCAGGGCTTAAAGTGTCAGCATACACGTATAATCCACTTATTGATGGATATTGTAGAAAAGGTGATATCAGTAAAGCTTTGGAATTGTTGTATGAGGTCGAATCAAAATTACTGCCAACAGTTTCAACATATAATGCTTTTATTAATGGACTCTGCAAGTTGGGTAAGATGGTTGAAGCAAGAGAATGGTTTCATAATTTGGTGAAAATGAAATTTGTACCTGATATATTTTCATATAATACCCTGATTTATGGGTATTGTAGGCAATGCAACATGGAAGAGGCATTTGGTTTATTCAACGAGTTGAAAAGGAATTGTCTCAGTCCCACAGTTGTCACTTATAATACACTTGTTCACGGTCTATGTAGAGTGGGTGACTTGGATGGAGCCAACAAGATCAAAGAAGAAATGGTGGATGTTGGTTTGGCCCCTGATGTGTTTACATATACTACTCTTGTAAATGGGTGCATCAAGATGAGTAATTTAGTGATGGCTAAGGCATTTTTTAATGACATGGTGACCTCAGGTTTGGAACCAGATTGTTTTGCATACACCACTCGGATGGTCGGGGAGTTGAAGCTTGCTGGTACAACAGAAACCTTCCTTTTACTGCGAGAAGAGATGATTGCAAAAGGATTCTGGCCTAATGTAGTTATATATAATGTTTTAATTGATGGGTATTTCAAGTTAGGAGATCTTGGTAAGGCTAAAAATCTGTTTCTCCAAATGGACCGCCAGGGGTTTCATCCTGATTGTGTAACATACACTTGCATAATTAATGCATACTGTAAGAAGGGCTATCTCCAAGAAGCCAAGAATGTCTTTTGTGAAATGCTAACTAGAGGTGTATCGCCTTCTGTGGTGACTTACACAGTTTTAATCCATGCACATGCAATGAAAGGGAGGTTAGAATCTGCATTTAGTTTCTTCTCGGAAATGTTAGAAAAGACCATTTTACCAAATACAATCACATACAATGCCCTTATTAATGGTTTGTGCCAGAATGGTAACATAGAAGAAGCTTATAAGCTCTTTTATGAGATGAATGAGAAGGGTTTATCTCCTAACAAGTACACTTACACATTGCTGATAAACTTAAACTGCAAAATGGACAGATGGGATGAAGCATTGAGATTGTACAGTCAGATGTTTGAGAGAGACATTCAGCCGGATTCTTGCACATGTTATGCTTTGTTTAAGCACTTTGAGGAAGTGAACAAGGGTCACATGGTTAAATGTCTTGAGAATGAAACTGAAGGTGGTTAAATGTTAGGAAAAATGGACATCTTGGCAATGATATTCTTTTCCGCTGCTAATCAGCCAGTCCCATCTTTATTGCACTGTCAAACTGGTAAATGCTCTCTCTCTCTCTCTCTCTCTCTAAAGTCACAGGATTTATGTTATTAGTATCCTTTGTAGGTTCTGTCTTTGGACTGTGTACACAGCCTTGGGGCAATCATTTGCTGTAAATTTAAGGGAAGAAGATAAAAAAAAGTTATTGAGGAATCCCTTGGGTAAGGATATTCAGGTAATTTACCATTTCTTTATGTACTGATCGTTATTGAAGTTATGGTTTAGGTGATTTTTCTTTTCTATATAATAGAAATATAAAAATATACGTCAATTGGTTTTTACTGGATTAAAACTGGGCGTTACAGTTTCACTGTGGTACTTTCCAATTCAGCGTTGGTCTTGTAATTTGGTTGCTTCTGTAAGATTTTGATTTATGATTTTTTAGGACTATAGTTACCTAAATTTAGAAAATATTGCATCTCATAGTAGTTTTAAGTTGATCTGTATTATGAAGTTCATTTTGCTGTGATAGTTGTGCCCTGCTCTTGATATCATCATCCAGAGACCTTGTACTGGTCAGTAGACGTAAAGAAAAAGAAAGAATCACTGCACTAAGTAGAAAATTAAGGATATAAATTAGTATTGTAAATGTTCAATAAGGGCTTCACTTAGCTTTTCAGATTGGAATAGGTTTTGATTTCTTCCACCAGTTAAGAAGGTAACTAGGTACAGTTGGTGGTCACCTACTGTTACGAATGATCTTAATTCTCCCTTACAAGTGTACATGTGTCATCTAGTGTTGGATATTGTAAATCATTGGCAGAGTCAGGAGATGTATATAAAAATACCATATTGCTAGTGCACAGACAAGAATGTTGGAAGATTTTGATATCGGTTTTGATATCGGTTTTGACATCGGTTTTGATGTCTAGTGATGGGTATTGTAGATATCAGTTTTGATATCTAGTGATTTTGATATCCCTTGCTTTAGATTTCAGCAACAACTACGAAAACTACAATATGAATTCAAGTTTAATGGATAAAACTCGAAGGACAAAAAGTAGGGTTTCTGTAGCTATTAAGAAAAATAGCAAATATAGAAAAAAATAAAGAACAACTTTTTTCAAGAGAAAACAGAAAACTAGAGCTTTATTCCATAGCAAAATTGTTATTTCTATGTTAAAGAAGACCTTTTATAGGCATAGAGAGTATATCTTTATTTTGATGTAGATCACGCCCTTGGCAAAGTTTAGTTCATAATTAGACTCGATTCATTCTTTTGTTAAAGCAGTTTTACCCATTAGTATTTTTAATTCTGAAACTCTAGCTCCAATTGCATTCTTAGAACAGAGAAGAAGATTTCACCAAATTATCCAACATGGTTTTGAAATCATTTTTTATGATACTGCCTCATAATGCATATATGCCAGGAGGATCATGCCCGTTACATTCACCTAAGCACGAATCAATCGAATGCATTTCCCTGTTTTTGTTCTTGCATACTAGTCTTGAGAAATTAATTTTTGGTGCCTTATTTTGGCAGAATCGAGAATCCTCAGAATGCACTGCCTCTTCTGTCATATAAGGTTTGTCAACTTGAAACTAAGGCTAACGGATGAAGCATCACGCAAAGAGGAGAATAAGGAAATAGAGAACTGGAGTAGATTATTCTGCAGTGAACATATCAGTGGCTAATGCTGCAGTGAACAAAATGTTGTCAAATCTGGAGAGTGATCATATCAGTGGCTAAACCTGCTCTGGTTCATTTCAATAAATATATTGAAAAAAAAATTGATAGATTCATTTTCACACAAATTGTACACAATCCTAACCAGAAAGTGCTGAAAAATCTTTTCAAGGTAAAATGATTCAGAATATGACTAAGTTAATTCAAGTTTTAGTTTCGCACTAGTGAATCCCAAAAAAATTGGTGATTGTTCAATCCGATAGCATCTGCTTGGCTTGTTTTATTGCCGTTTGATGGAATGAAACCACGTCTCAGCTTACATGCACAAATCCATTGAAGCTGTCCATCTCCCTCGATGCTACTGGAAATATCCTGTTCCGTTTCGTGCTATTTCATTAAACTGGGAACTGAGAAATCAATCATTTATTTATCAAAAATGTCAAACACAGCGACAGAAATATATCGCCATGACCTTAACCTGTACTTCTGCATAGCAAAAAAATTCTTAAACCTGTATTTGCCTAATTACATGTACCTGCTACAATTGTTCAAGTTTCAGCTCTTGTAGTTTCAAATCCCAGGAGATGGAGACGAACCAATTGAACATCAGAATAGCCTATTATGTGATGTAGAAAGACCACCATTACGTGGTATGCCTCCATCCACCATACAAAATCTTCTTTGCTGCGTAAAAAGAATCATCACTGGTCCATTTCTGTCTGTACACGAACAAATTGTACAGTGATCTTATGTAGATGGTCGAAAACATGAAGACTGCACTGGATTGATGGAATATTATGCAGCATTTTTCCCCAGAAACAAAATGCTTCTCTCAATCTTTGAGCTGCAACCCATATGTAGTTGCAAGTTTGCCCTATTTGCTCTTCCTCTATAAGCCTTCTGTCTGAAGTGAGCATCCTTTCCAGCTACTCACTCTCCAACTAAAATGGATATATATGGTACAAGTTTCAAGATCTCATTCACCTCCAGTTCCAGGACCCACTATGAAAAACAGTTGTCGAAGCAACCAAACATGTTGCTTTTACTGTTATCATCAGCACCCTCCTCCCCTCTGGACGTGCCACCCATCAAATGACGGGTCCCTGGGGAATCTGCAGCCAACGGATAACTGCTGCTGGTGCTGCACTGTCCCATTTCAACTTTTGCAGGAGGTGTGGTTTGTGTTGATCGAACTGAACTAGGTACCTGCAGAGTGGCTAAGAAGCTGGAGAGCATCCCACTGATCTCCCGAAACTCAGGCCGCATTAGTGGATCTTCTGCCCAACATCCATCCAGGAGTGTGCCAAGATCTTTTGGAATATTGTCCAAGGGTGGTCTTGATTTCTGTTTAACAAGTTAAACGACTATCAAAGGAGATACAGATATACACCTGTACAAGAGCAGGCTGGTAGCCAGCTCTGCACCACTTCACAAATCAAAAGGCTTCGGCACGTTTTCCTTTTTGTATGGCACTGTTAGTTTAACAGAAACATAAAACAGGTTCTAGACAATTCTGAAATGAAAAACTGTAAAACAGACTCCACATGTTTCTAAAATGAAATGCTATATAGAAAGAATGCTCATAAATTTTTGACATAACAAGAATTCTCATGCTCTTTATTGACACTGCACGCAACTGTATTCTTTTCATACACTTAAAAAATTAGAAACATTTTTGATAAACTGAATTATCATAGATGGATTTCACAAGGTGGTCCAAGTATATGCATAAAAACGAAACATAAGCAAAAGATAGAACATGATCGTACCTTGAATGCAGAGGCATACGCTGCCTGCAGGTTTGACATCCCTTCGAATGGTGTACGATTAGTGATTAATTCCCACAAAACAATCGCAAAGCTATAAATGTCAACCTTATGGGTGTAGTGTTTCTTCTCCTTCAGTGTCACAGTGCTGTACAACTGATTTAAATAGGGGACACAGTTGAGAAAACAAGAAATAGCCCAGTCACACTGCATAAATGTTTTTGTAACAAGAAACAGATCAGAGAGACTATGGTACCTCGGGAGCCATCCATCTGTAAGTACCAGTCTCAGCAGTCATCATTTCAGTCACTGTTTCCTCCCTTGCTAACCCAAAGTCCGCAAGTTTTAGTTTATTCTTGTCTTCAGTTAAAAGCAAATTATCTGTACAAGACAAATATATAAGCCAAGCACACATTTAAAATACAAAACAGATGATAAATATACATGCTGGTAACCTATTTTAAATGATCTTTTTTGTAACTAAGGGAATCTAGAGTTTCTTTTCTTAATAACATTTGCAACATGTCCATCCCGAAGCAAGAGAAAAAAAAAAACTGAAGAAACTAAATTTTCCCAAAGTCACAAGTAGATTGGACATGAGTCTAATTTACTGAACTACAGACCCAAAACTCAGCACAAAAGTGTAGCTTGTAGTTGCCACAGACTGTCAAACTGCTATAATTAATTGGTCAGTTTGGTGAAATAACATATGCTTCAAAAGTAGCAATCACCAGTCCATCATAATTGGTTGCATATTTCAAAGAAAAAAGAAATGAATAAAAGCCTTTTAACCTAAGTCTCCTAGATTGTAAAGAAACCGCAAAAAACAAAGGTAAGGAATTGAGAGCATCTCATAAAAATCCCAAAATTGTCCATTTAAAGTTTCTAACCTTGTATTAACCCAAGAAAAAGACAATGTTCGCATAAAACGTACCAGGTTTCAAGTCCCTGTGAATGATACCATTTGCATGCAAGGATTCCATGCCTCGTGAAATGTCCAAAGCAAAACGCACAGAAAGGTGTAGATCCAGATGATTTGGGCGCAATGCTCTCAGAAACTTTTTAAGTGAACCACCCTTCAAATACTCCGTCACAATCACCATAGCTGGCTCCATGCAAACACCAATCAACTGTTTTAAAGTAATAGATCAGCATGTGTTCTGATGCCTTTCTAAGTTGTTGTAGAGCAATATTATTAGCAGAGACAGAAATAGCACCAAGTAGACCAGGAGAAGGATAAACCATGGCTAAAAATCAATATATTTTCAGACTAAAAAGGAGTTCTCAAAGACATAATGTAAGTGATCCCAAACAGTTATTATTTCCTATTTTTTTACCCTCCCGTCTAAAGAAACAGCCAAGAACTGGCAAAAGTGTACGTAGTGTGAGCAGGAAGAAGGGTATTGACTAAACTGATAAGTGAAGAAAAGGAATAGAAATTTGTCTTGGAATTCAGTGAGACTATAGAAGTAAAAGATGGAGGCTGAGAGAATAGTAAGCATGACTGGAATGTATAAGGAAGATTACTTGGAATCTTGACAATTCCAAATCACAGAGGTCCGTTGGAATTGTAGCATAAAGAGGTTTCTCTCTCTTACAAATCAAAAAAGCTACAACAATACCTTCACTAAATTTTCATGCTGCACCCGAGATAGCATAACAACCTCTCTCATAAACCGCTTCCTGCGCTTTGCATGCTCTTCCTCTGTTAATCCAGCCTGAATTATCTTGACAGCAACACTGGAGGACTTGTAACTGGAAAAGATTATTTGCAAATAATAAATCATTAGGACTGAATACTATACAGATAAAACAAGCAACTAATGCACTTCTATTCCAGCAACAGTCAACAACTGTAAACAATAAGAGTAACAAAAAGAAATCCTCAGTAGGGCCTAAGTAAAAGGGCATGAACTTTAGACACATGATGGGTTTCTTTTTTCTGTTTGACAGAGATTAGTCACCCAGTTTTCCATGTACACTGATCTTTACATCTAGAGAGAAGACTGGGTCACAAACTCAAAATCCTCGAATTTAACACGCCAGAAAGAAATACAAAAACAGACCTCTAGGCAAGAAGATGATTGTCACTGTGGAAAATGTATTCACCAACAGGGAAGAGCATAAAAAAATAGGCAAAGCTTTCAATGATTTCAAGATCTTCAAATCCCTCCTCTTATCCATTTATTTATGTCTAGTCTCCCGGAACAAAAAGAATTGAACAGAAACAAGAAAGAGAGCACAATAGAGCTAAAAAAAAAAAAAAAACTGGTGGGACCAAAAAATCAACAAAAGAAATGCATGCACGTAAGTAATATAACAAATAAATAATGCAATTGATCCATTTAATAAAAACGAAAAGGTACATAAAAGAAGCAAAAGAGAGAAACAGGAGTTTCACTCAATTACTGCTCCCAGCAGTTCATCCTCGGACCAAAAACAGAACAAACAACAAAAGAAAACCTGAATCACAGCCAAACAGACCTCCATTTCAAAGAAAACAAAAGAACACTAAAAGCAACTTCAATATCACCATAATTCAATCGACCGAGAGCAACAACGATCCAAATTCAGTACCAACAACTCCCAGAAGCCAAACGAAAGTGAAGAAACATTACATGCCCTCGTAGACTTTCGCATGACCGCCCTCGCCAATCTTTGGGCCAAGTAAGATAACATTTGGATTGATGAGCCACTTCTCCTCGATCTTTTGCTCCTCGCCTTGAGCAATGATCATGTCCTCAAGCTCAGTTCGATCATCCACGTCCCCACTTCCTTCGCCACCAATTCCTTTCCCATCGTCGGGATTCACACGAGAGAGATTAACACAAGCTTCCTTGCCGGAAACCCACTTGTCCGCCATCTCTCCCTCTTTGTTTAGGGTTTTCTTGCATCGAGAAGACGACCACAGAAGCTAGAGCAGACACAATACCGAGAAGGGAATTGGGCAACCACTCGAATGAGGGCTTTTATAGAGAAAATGCGTGTTTGAACGCTTTTCGAAGGTCCTTTGGGGTTTTCATTTCTTCAAATTTGAGTAAAAGAGTAGAGAGAGAAAGAGAGAGCGAGAGAGCAGTTGACTCTGAGATCAGAGGAGAGAGAGAGACGGTGAAGAGACTGTTTGACGTACGAACAGGAACTCAGCTTCTAGAAGTTCTAGGATCAATGAAACTTTCATACCATCAATTATCATTATATTTACAAAACTATCCATCACTCTCCCTGGTCTTTCTCGTGCCTGTCGTAACTTGATGGCAATTATGTAGTATAGTAAACAATATTAGTTTATTTCATGGGAGTCTCCTCCTGTTTTAAATTTTAAATCTCGCGCTTATCTCATAAAAAAAAGGTCGTAATTAAGCAAGAAATCTTTCTTTCTTTTTTTCGGAATTGTTTTTGAAAGCTACGGGCTAAGTTCTGGTGGGCCTACCACGGCCCATAGTAGGGCCATTCTGTGGGCCCTTCTTACTGTGGATCCTTCTTTAGGAAATAAAATTGCCAATGCCTAAGTCTATAAATTGAAGTGCATCCAATTTTTAATTTAACCATTTAAAACTAATTTATTTTGATTCTATATTTATTTATTATTTTTTCATTAGTTTTTGTGTTTATTTGGGAAAATGGAGATAATGGTATTATCGTAAATATAATGAAGTAAATAGTAAAATAAAATTGCCAATGCCTAAGTCTATAAATTGAAGTGCATCCAATTTTTAATTTAACCATTTAAAACTAATTTATTTTGATTCTATATTTATTTAATATTTTTTCATTAGTTTTTGTGTTTATTTGGGAAAATGGAGATAATGGTATTATCGTAAATATAATGAAGTAAATAGTATATAAGACTATTATTATTATTTATTAAATTTTAATATATTTATTATCTATTGGCTCGACATTTTGTCAACAATCTAAACATTAGATTTTAGCGTCGTAATATAATACTCATCAGCTATAATTATATTGCTCTATTGATAAATTATTATTGTGTATTGAGCAGTATTTATAATATTTTGAAGTGTCCGACTTAATATTTATAAAATTATTTATCAATTTTATCATGCTTATACTTAATACAACTCCGATATATTTTATATATCGATTATCACGTAATAATTTGAAAGTCTCCATTCAATACCAAATATCGTGTTTGAAGAATTCAATTATAAGGAAATATGAACTAGTCCCCTTCGAGTCGTAGAATTTCAAATCTGATTCGATTTTGGAGATACAAATAATCAAAATTTAGATATTCAAGAAACAATTTGATATCGGATACCCAAATCCGATCTCTTCAAAGAGTATTTAGACTTGGATAATATTCGGATCTGAATTTCAATAATAAAAATATTTAAAATACAAATTTAAACATTATTAAATTTTACTAAAATAAAAATAATAATAAATATTAGGTTTTATTTGAATCTATTAATAGCCCTAATATAAAGGAATATACCTCAAGAATCAGGTATAACACTACAAAATTTTAAATTAATAATTAAAATACATTTAAAAAATAAGAGAATAAGTCACGTGCAAGGAGGGGCCGGGGGCGTGAGGTGGCGGCGGCACGTGGGAGAAATACGTGCAAACGAGATGTCGGTGGCGTTGAAGTGGTCATTGGTCAAGGAAAGTTAAAAAGAGAAA
Source organism: Aristolochia californica (assembly GCF_029961685.1). Taxonomy (NCBI): domain Eukaryota; kingdom Viridiplantae; phylum Streptophyta; class Magnoliopsida; order Piperales; family Aristolochiaceae; genus Aristolochia; species Aristolochia californica. The sequence goes on along the minus strand of NW_027181826.1, from coordinate 692,115 downwards.
GAAAGGTACAACCCAACATGCCACCCTAGAAAGTCACGTCCCCAATTTTTTTTTATTTTTTTTTCTCATGCACGTACCATCCTTAGATTAGACTCCCCTTGTCTCCCACTACATGATCAAAATCCTTTTCTCATTCTTTTGTTTTTAGAGTTCGAGATGTTACCACTTCGATTAACAAGGGTAAATGTTTTATTAAAATATTTCAAAATTTTAATGGGCAAGATAATATTTTTTATTTAAATAATAATAATAATATAGGACATTATATTCCGAACATCTTGGAAAATCGATATGTCCGCCAGTTTCAAAGACAGGCGGTATCTTATAAACTCGAGGCTTTTGTGACATGTTGTAGTATACACATAATATATTTTAAGAAATTGTAAAGGTATTGGATCTTATATTTTGATTTTCAAAACTTGATCGATACAAAATACTTACAACTTGAAATCTATAGAAGTTTGATTTAAAAAAATAAAAAACCCAATAACATAGTAGTTAAAGAATGACTCATCACGACATAAAAATTTATTAAAATCTTCATAAACATTCAGAAATTTTTATTTGTATTTTGATTGTTTCTTGGAGTACAATCTAATTATTTATTATTTATCCTGACTATGATAAAATTAACATTAGTTTATCAAAACATATAGTCACAATAATTTATCTTGAAAGCTTAGATCATCTTTTTTGGAACAAATCTTCAATGTTGTGTCTCTTTCTAGACAAACTAGACAAAATTAATTATGTGGCCCCCAACTATTGTTACAATAATTTTCATGAAGGTAACTACTACGTTCCATGAAATCAACTTAAGATCTTCTAATTCACATCACTAGTGAACACTTTTATGCTCTTTTGGGTCAATCATAATGTTTTTCTCTTCTTTCTCCTCGTGTCTTCATGTCGGTGGAGAGTTTTGTTAATCGAGTTTTGACCCATTTTAAGAAACGTGACTCTAAAAGTAACGGTAGTCGTTCTTTTAGGGCCATGTCAACCCTTGTCCCTTATATTATATAGTCAAGTAGCATCCTTTGCTTGGCAAGTGAGGCAAAAGGGATTAGGTTTACCTGGATGTCAACAAATGATTCTGATAACACTTGTGAAATGGGGTCCCTTTTGTGGCATGATTTTCTTCTACCTTAGCTTACAAGTTTGACTGTCACCCTTCTTTGACTAGACTTAGCCATGGAGTTAGCTTAAGTTACATGATTGACTAAAAATGGGTTTTATATATGATTACAAGTTAAATCCGACAAAACCCTAAAATAATAGTAATTTTGTCTGTATATATTTGTGTACTATTTTATTTTGAAATGGGATTTGCTCGCTCCCATGTTCTAGTCCATCTAATCACAGGGGCAAGTGAATACCATACATTATTTTCACGTAAATAATTCTCATTCATTATACCTTTGTCCTATGCAACCCACAAGATTAGCCAATCGTACCTCGTATATTCACCACCTTAAAAAAACTAGACAGGTTTGACAAGTGAATAATAACCGATAAAAAAATAAGCGACAAGATTGGGTAGAGGGTAGAAGACAAGGTATCCATAAAGATATTAATACCTACCATGTTAAGAAATAACCAAATTTTATATTTAAAAAAAAAAATATATTTTTTTAATTGCAAGGAGGTTGAGATGTCTTCTCCAGATAATTGTGATGGAAACATTATGTTTTCCAACTTGTTGGAATACAGGTAATGGGTGTATATTATTGTTTGAAAAGAGAATGAATCTTACTACTAAATGATAAGGGAAGTAGTTGAGAAGATAAAAGCAGTCTTTGGAATGCAGATTTTAATCACACAATGAATTTGAAGTGTAACTAAGAACAAATGGATGGAATTCCTCTACTGAATATACAAGTAAACATTAGAATAAAACTAAAAATCCAAATTGACTTGGCTAAGACAATTCAATTCTAAGTTAATCTTGATGACCTTCTCGAAGCCCAAATCGGTATGAGATTTAATTGAGTATGAGTCAAGCTGATTTTTGCATGGAAATGAGGATTACTCCTTTGCTCGTGTGGAAAATAATAGGAGCGGAGGAGCACGAGTTAGAGAGAGAGAGAGAGAGAGCCCTTAAAATTATATATAAAAATAAATAATAATACTCATAAAATTGAGGTTAGATACCTTCCAATGACATGAAAATGTGTAATATGAATCAAAAACATATATTTTGTTAATGGTTGCTATTTGTTATTCCCGTTTGATCGGAAAAGACTAACCTCAACGCTTAAAGTTAATTTTGAAAAAATCTACAGCTTCATTCATGTTATATAGAGTTCATATCGAGTTTAATTATAGATAATCATTTAATTTTGTAATATATTTGGTAAAACATGATTAAAAATATAAATAATTATATTTTGTCGATATGTTCTCAATGTTGTTTTATAATTTTTTAGTACTTAAATATTTATCAAAGATATTTTATTTTAATTATTTGTTCATTTATTATTTGACAGGCTTAATTGTATATATAAATAGGGAAATGGAGCCAAAATGGTCCTAACTTTGTTTTCTTATTTAAGAAATATCTACACTCCATTATATTTACAATAGTGCTATTACTTCTATTTTATTATTAAAATTAATTAAAAATTCCCATATGACCATCAACATGGATGGATAGAGTAATTGGTTTCAAAATACAATGTCCAATCTACATAGCATCTCATGCCCTTTTTATTATTTTTCTCATTAAATGCATCTTCATTTTGCCTTATTGCTTAAACGACAACGCTCACACACCTATACATGCCATTCAAGCCTGAGATAAATGGATCTAATTGGGCTAGTTACATTAAGAGGGTTTTTTTTTTTTTAAGTGATGCATTTGGAAGGTTACGACATAACCCATATTTGAATTGTAGGGCTTCGTTTATAAGTTATAAGTTTGCTCCTGTTCAGCCAAACTGGGTGTGCAAATAGCCTTAACCTTACTTGTAAGACTATGGAGGAATTTATAGATTTCCATTCTTCAAGATGAAAGACTCTTTATTCTTCTTATTTCAATTTTATGATATATATATGGCTCTCATAATAAGGAAAATTATGGAGGATTTAATATCTATTTCTATGATGTTTATTTTATTATTATTAGACATCTAGTCTAACAAATACCCCTATCAAGGGCGGACATGGGTTAGATTCAAGGCAATTTTTTTAAAACCCGACTTTTATTTTTGAGTTTAACTCAAAACCTGTCCTTGCAAAAGTTCGTTATAAAATTACAAATTCAATTGTATCCTCGTATCCATTTTGTATCTTTGTAATCTCTCATAACCCACTTCAACCTTCATTTGAAAATATCTTTATTTACGATTAGTTTACCTTTTTTTTTAAAGCGATTGAATATCAAATTTTATTTTAAAAACAACAACCAAATAAGATTTATTTCGGTTTTTGTGAAATTTTTTCTTTTCCTCAAATACTTTCTTACGGGTTATAATACAGTCTTGAAGACTAATGTGGTGAAAAACAAACCTAGACTATCCCTGTCTTCTCCTTTAGCATCTCTGGTTTTGGCATATCTTAAACCCTAAACCTTAAACCCCCTAAATCTGTTGATGCAAATCGTACAACTGTATCACACTAGATATCCGCTAGTTAAAATCATAAAACATATAATAAAACATCAAAATATTTCTTTCATTTTTTATGAAAATATATCCTCACTACACAAGAGGGGAAATAAATAAAATAAAATAAAATAAATTAGTTGGTACTCATTAAATGAGGGTTCCTCTCTCATAAATATGTTCCATATGGGTATCCTTTATTTATTTCAATTATCAACATTATTTTTTCCAAAAAATAATATTCCAAATTTTTTAATAAGAAAAATTACCTATTATTACTTGCCATATGTAAAAAAGAAAAAGAAAAATGCATAAATAAAAAAATAATGATTTTCCATAGTTTGTAATTTCCAATTTCATAATTATTAAAAATTATTATAATCTACTAAAACCAATAATAAATATAATAAAATACCCCTTTCATATTTAATTCCCTTGATGTTGATATCACCCCTAAAACAATATAAAAAATTATTCATTTTTCCACTCTCAAGATTCATGAGACATTATTGCCTTCTCCAACACTAATCACTTGAGATTATTATATAATTTTATAACCAATATGAAGATTAACTCATGATTATAGGTAATAAACTCGAGCTTAGGAAGTCCCACCACTTCCTCTAGACAGGTTTTTTGTTATCATCAAAATTAATGCGGCCTGCCTTTTTTATACAAGGTGGACTCAGTCCAATCCTCGCGAATACTTATAAAATATTTTTTATATAATATCAAATTTTGCCTTAAAGAAAGAGTTTATATATATATATATATATAGGGGTATTTAAGGTATTCAATATGTATCTAAAAATTGTTACAGCTATATTTGAGTATATATTGTGCACCCACATATGCATGGGCCTACATTTTCTCAAAAAAATAAGTCCAGTTTAATCTCTGGCTTGAAAAATATGGGGCCCACTTGACAGAGAAAGCTGTAAAAGGGTTGGGCCTGTTTTTCTGGAACGGACAGCGACCGCATTTCCCGGTCCCCGGACAGCCGCTGCAAAGGCGAAGAAATTCGTATTTACGAAGGGTAGTTTCGTCATTTGATGTTTCGGCTCCTAAGTATTCTCTTTCACTGAAGAGAGGATTTTTGAGTCAATTATAAAAAGTGAGGGATAGATGTGGGAAAGAGGAAAAAGCAATACTTTACCGAAAAGGAGATCCTTGCATCTTGTTTACAACAGGTGAGATTCCCGAAATATGATTAAACAAATTCAAATCAGGAATATTAAATTGTGCTAAACTGAAAGGAAAACCGAGGAGAGAGAAGGTGGTAGCACTGGCATGGGAGGAGAAAGGAAGGGAGGAAATGGAGCTTTTTTTTTCTGTGCTGTTCTCATTAATTTCTGAAGATTTTTGGTTTTTTTTTTGAATGGTGGTTGGGTTCTTCTTTGGTGAGTTCTGGGGTCTTGCAGGCTTGGAAAATGAGGCTGAGGAACTCCGTTTAGGTGGGTTTTCTGGTTTAGCGCTTGATGGCTTTGTTCCGTGGTCTGTGGAGAAGTTTTCTTGCTCTTAAAGTTCTGAGATGAGACATTGAACACAGGTAAGTTTCATTGTATGTTGGGTTTGTTTTTATACTTATTGAAGAGTTTTTATGATTTTTTTCTTTATTTTTGACTATGGTTTCCTGGGTTTTTTGTTTTTTTTTTGTTTTTTTTTTTATGTTTGAGATATGTGTCTGTACAGAGTAAATTACTGCTTGCACTGCGAACAAAAAAAAAATCCGTGGTTCTCAATTTGTTCTGCTTCGTCCCTTTTTGGACATTCTCTGAATTCTTATAATGGGATTCCAGCAATTCTTTGGCTTGTCGGCACTTGAATTTTTGTCTTCATAATCAATATTTTACAGTGAGTTTTACTTATTTCTTTTCTGTTTTTTGTGAGGTCCGTATTTTGGTTATGACACTTCATCTCTGCAAACCTGCATCTTGCATGTAATGACTTACCTTTTCTCCGTTGAAATAAGGAAGTGCGTTTCCTTGGGAGCTCAACCTGTCGTACCCACTGAAGAGGATTCTTTGTGGGAGAAGATTTTTGTGTTGTTCTTTTGAAATCATCTTCTTGTGATTCGTTTTTTTTTCATTTCCTCTAAACTTTCCGCATTGAAATTCCATGATTTGATGGAGTCTGATTTTCGTTGACAGAGCTTGCACCTAGAAGTCAAATGTTTCAGGTTCCTCTGGTGATTACATTCGGAAAATTGCAGCCTTTGTTGACTTTTGATAAAATAAAATTTCTGTGAATATTTGTAATTTTATTCCACTTAGTCAATTATTTTCTTATGGCTTTCTTCCCCTGCAATTGCTATTCACTTACTAATTTTCATTTTTTAGTCATTTTTGAAGAACAGCAAATGCTCCGATGCTTGAAATCTTCCTCCCATTGCTTTTTTTTATAATAATATCCTACTTTATAAGTGAATTTAACACTGACTGGGATTTTTTAGATGTAAGCTGCAATTTTCATGTCTTCATAGTGGATCTTCTAATTTGTGTTCCTTATATCTGTATTTCAGGTAATTAACTTACCATCTTATACAGGATCGTTGTGGCCAGGCTGGAAAGAGGGAGTAATAAATCCACATTTTCTTCCTTAAAAGGAAGAAAACATGAAAACTGGATCAAAGAAGGGGTGGAACTCTATTGTTCCCCTCCGCCTGAAGGGAAAATCTGCTACTCGATTCTGCATGTTCTCTAAAGTACGCTCCACGGGGCTGACTACTGGAAATGCACCAGTTTATCTAAATGTCTATGACTTGACCCCAATGAATGGCTACATGTATTGGGCAGGTTTCGGGATATTTCATTCAGGAGTTGAAGGTACACTGATAGCTTTGCTTTATTGGGTATCATTCTTAATCCAGTAGGACATTATGAGTTTTTTTTTTTGCCTTATTTTCTGGTAGTGTTGCTCCTTAATTGGTTTACTCTGTAGTTAGGAAGGTCTATTGGAAGGTAAAAATGAGGCAACTGATATTTGATATCAGGGTATTTTTGCATTCTTAGTTATAGGGGGGTAAGTTCCTCGGTATCTATATTTTGTAGTTTCATCTGGTAATAGAGTTTTTAATTTTTCTGTAGAAATGAGTGTTTCTATCACACATAAAAGCCTTGAGTAATGATCTTTATCCATCACCATGAGAAGCTGAACTCTGCGATTGATTTATGGGTGTTAATTTGTTAGGAAAGTAATTTTACTGAAAATTCCTCGGCAAGTAAATGATGATTTAAAAACTGGCCTCTTTTGAAATTTCATACAGAGCATGTAACAACTTACTGACTCATCCTAGAACTTAATTAATTTAAATCTACTAACAAGACCTCCCAGAAGTTGATTGCATCGTCACAATATGATATCTACAAGGAGATCAGTTTTCTGCTCTAATAAGATAAGATATTTAAAGGCACAGGTGGACAGATTGCTGCTTTTGTCATTTCTTGTGAAGGTGAAAACAAAAAAGGCTTAAAAAGCAAATGATAGAATAAAGTTTGAAGGTCACGGAGGCAAACACTATAGAATAGTCTGGCAAGGAGTTTGATTTTCGTTTTAAGAAGTGAACTAAGCTTATATTTAGTGAATCAGTGTTTAGTGTTAGTAAAAATTTATCCAAGAAGTTGCTCCCTGCGCCCTTCTCCAAGGGAAAAAAATACAGAAAAAATGGTCCTGGATACTGTTGAAGTATTTCTGAACTCATGGTACTTTGGTAGAAGGTTAAACACATGAAGGCTGTGTAATCTTCTAAGAAATGGAGGTTGCCATCCATATTAGCTGCAATAATCTAGTCTGTTTCAGTGCAAAAATGTTGGCTAATAGTTGCCAGTTTTCTTGAAATGACAAACTTTTGTTGGCTGAAATCGCAAAAACGTGGGTGCATACTCATGTCACATTTTATGATGTACACCGTGTTCATATCGTGGTCATCATATAGGAAAGAGGCAACTCACGGGCCTCAGCTTTATAGGAGAACTCCTGATCAACTGGATGAAAATACTCTGCAAAAGCTTCTTCACCTAATTTTTGAATGATTTCAAGTGCATATTGTGTCATGTGGTGTGACAAAGTCAGGATTCATAATGACATTTGCATTCAGAAATTTTATGGAAGGAAGTGTCATAATTATGCTAGAGTTCCAATATGATGTGAGCAATTCTATCTCTCGGTCATAATTGTGCTGCTTCAGTTGCTAACTTTCATTCCTATATATTGTAAAGAGAAACTTGATGTGATTGTTTCTTCTTCCCCTGGCTAGATCGTCAGCTAGACATTTTTATTATGTTAGACTTTTTTAGTTTTTTTAAGGTAAATTGTTGTCTATTAGTTAATAAAATTCCTTTATAATATGTTTACTTGATGCAAAATTATGTTGTTTGGTGCCTATACAGTTCATGGTGTAGAATATGCCTTTGGTGCTCACGATTACTCAACAAGTGGAGTTTTTGAGGTGGAGCCTCGACAGTGCCCTGGTTTCAAGTTTAGGAAGTCAATATTCTTGGGGACAACTTGCTTGGACCCAGTTCAGGTCAGGGATTTCATGGAGCGCCACTCTGTAAACTACAATGGCGATACCTACCACCTGATTGTGAAGAACTGCAATCACTTCTGCAAGGATATCTGCTACAGGTTGACTGGAAACCAAATCCCAAAATGGGTGAATCGGCTTGCCAGAATAGGTAATTCTCATTAACTCAGCTAAAAAATTTGTGCCTGTAGCTTTTGAAATTCACATCCTTGTGTCTTAGTTTTTAGGAGGATTAAAATGATTTTCTTATGGCTTCATTTAGTACGACATCAATAGGAAGTGGAATTTTGTAACTTCTTGGGTGTTCGAAAATTCTAGTGGCCTGTTTGTGATGTCATCGGATCTGCCATAATTGATATTAGCTACCTCTCTGATTTTGTTTTCTTTGTATCTAGGCTTATCCAATTCTCTGAGATAGAGGTGCTCTTAATCTTGTGTTTGCATCTTGGTGTCTTGCCTAGTTGATTTAGTTGTGCTATGTTTTGATCACACTAACTGAAAGATCAATTTACTTTATGCAAGGCGGTCCACGCATTAATAGAAATTAGAATTTGTAGGCACTAGTCTCAATAGTCTTGTTATATCCCGAACTTGAGGCCAGGGCTAATGAGTTTCTACTTTCTCTGAAAACAATTCTATTTGTTGTTGTGCATGGTTGTTTATGTTTTATCTATTTAACCAGGGGTACGTGTCTCGGGGAGATATCTCAAATATCAGATGAGACATCTTGGTTTACAGGGGCGAAATGATACGTCCTTTATATAAAATGGTGTTATGTGATGTTATGTCAGAGATGTCTTGGATTTTCGCTATCCTGAAGACTTCTACCCCTGCACTTAAACCATCCATTTTTTCCGACATAACTCTTTGTGCTGTCACACATGGTTGTTTATACTTGTCATGATTTCATATCTTGTTCAGCAAGATCACTTATTACTTGATCAATGGACAATGGTTTACTCCTCGCTTTTTAGGTTCACTCTGCAGCTGCCTTCTGCCTGAGGCACTCCAAGTGTCTGCTGTGAGGCATGAACCAGACTACACCAACCAACCTGATGAGGGTGAGAAAAGAAGATTGAGAAGTGCTTTCAGCTGCCTATCTTCCATCTCGATGCGACAGAAGCAATTATCCACTTCCTCCCTCTTGTTGCACTCTCCACTAAAAGGCTTCCTCCCACCATGGGAGTTGAGGAGGTCAAACACTACCACCTCCCTGAAAGAAAGGTGACAGTAAAAGGGGTCCCTACATTCTGCTGCTGGATTCACAAAATGGGTTTCAAAAGTTCCATTATAACATTCTCTGAACAAACTGAGTAGCTCTTGCAGTCTTTCCGGAGCTTTTGCGCCGTACTACAGGAGTCCACAACGGAAGGATAAGGCCAATCCGTTGGCTGAAACCCTTTTTGTCAATATTAGGGGGCTTGAAGTATGTTATCTTTTTGAGCTGGTGGGGTGATTCCCAGTGCCTCTGTAACTCACAATTTATGTTGTTCAAAACTGTCTTGTTTCCATAGCAGGTGAAGAACCAGTTTAACTTCATCAGATATTTCCTATGTGTGTGTGTTCTCGAATTTCTTCCATGGACTTCCATTTCAATTCTAAAGCAAAATCTTCTGCCTTGTGACAACTGAGATGCGTCTGAATATCTCCTTCCCCGATTCCAAAAACAAACTGGGGAAAGAAAGAACCATAGGTGATCATGGAAGAAAGAAAAGAATTCTCCATTTTTGGGCTAAATGTTCTCAGAGATGTGATTGTCTGGAACAAGAAGGAGAGAATTGGGAAGAATGTGCTGCCAGCACGCAAAAGCTAGCCTCTTATGAAATGGGGACAACTCATGCTCCAGCCACTTGCCTGGAACTTGTGAACTGGCATTATGGGCAATGATTAAAGAAAGCTTATGCTGTGAGTTAAGTGGGAAACCAAAGCAATAAACAGTAAGAATTAAGCAAATCAGAGTAGAAGGAATTGTTGAATTTGATGCTGATTGATGGGGAAAGATGAACTTTGAGGAAATGAGACAGCAAGCTTTTCTACATGCAGTCTGGTCTGTTATTATGCTCAATACATATAATTTGGCCTGAATAAGTTTTTTCTCAAAGTGACTACCAATCATGTCACCATTTAGATACCTATCCCTTACAGAGAACTCCTGCTAATAAGTTAAAAAAGATTTTTACTGTTTCATTAAAGATGTTTGTTGAGTTAATGCCTAATGCTTTCTACAAAGCAAAAATAATTAGAAAAATATTCTTTTTTTATATAATTCTTTTATTAAGAATAAATTTTCCTTTCATTAATTTTATTGCATTTGACATTTTGATGTAAGTGAACATTTAAGAAATTTTTGGTACTAGAAAGCAAAATAATTATAATTTTTTTTATTTGACCAAATTATTTTAAAAAAATTAAAAATAAATTTCCTTCGACAAATTTTGCTGCATTTTTTACTTATCAATTCATTTATCCTATCCTTTTTTATCGAAGCCTTAGTAAAAAATTCTCATCTTTATAAAGCCAAACAAATGCCAAAAAAATTGGTCCAGTAAAAATTTCGGATAGTTTCTTCTCGACAAAAACACACAATAGATATCGATTTTCGGATAGCTTATTTCAAATCGCTTAATTTAATTATATCCTAAATATTTATATTGTATATTATAATTTTAATTTATCAGGTGCACCAATAAATGGAAATTTTAACCAAATTTTTTTTTTAAGAAAGAAAGATATATTATTTTTTCATAAAATATTACGATAAAATGGTAGAACAAGATAATCAGGTAAAATTGAAGTTTACTGCCATGATTGGATGAAGGAGTTTCCTTAAAACGAACAAGGATTTAAAGACTCAAAGGTCCAAAACATTCATCAGTCAACCTCAAGGCAGAGGAGCCAACCTTAGAGAAGTGCTGTGAATGATCCCAATGGTTTATTTATTATAGGACCATCTACCCCACGGAAGGGACAAGCAGATCCAACATCAAGGTGTGGCACTTGCATGGAAGGCAACTGGAGTTTGTAGCAAGCTTGTCAATGCAGACTGCAAGGCCTTAGAGCCCTTGAGGCTTAATCCTATTTGTAGTTTACCTTATTTTATTCATCCATGAACAAAGTAAGCTTCATTTTTTCTTTATTTTCGTTTCTGTGAAATATGGAAATAGGGTCCAAAAAGTTTACGTCAGGGAAAGAAGATTTCGATCAGAGGTGAGTGCAGGATACTGATCATCCATGGAGAACCCGAGATGCAGCAAATGAGAAGAACCCAATCTTTGGAAGAGGAAGAAGAAGAGATAATTACAGGGGTTGCTATCTACATTACAGATAAGCTTCCACGATAAAATCAAATCACAGTCCGGACCAATTGAGCCACTCCATAGTATTAATATAACTGTAATTATAGCTGCTGTCCGCCATGAATAAGAAATTGTCATAATCTCCTGCTGCAAAACCATCAAGAAGAAGAGGGTGGTGGTGAGCTTCCGTGGAGAAGGAAGTGCTCGGGCTGCCGCTCCTCTCTCCCTCTGAACCACTGTCGACTCGCTCCGAGAGCTTCCGGACCTCGTTCGCGGCTTGTGAGAGCTGTTCCTTGAGCTTGTACACCTGCAAGATGATGAGTATTTTGCCGTGAGCTGTACTGGTTTTCTTGTGTTGGAAAACTTTTGAATCGACTGAAAAACAAACTGGGGTTAGATCAGTTTTTTCTGGTTTCTTGAGAGAAAAAAACTGGTTTCTAGCAGTCTCGGTTGCAGCGAAGCAGTACAGGGAAAGTCTTGGATCGACTGAAGAAGGAACCATGCGTTAACTCAGTTTTTACTGGCTTCTGGAGAGAAGACTGGTTTCCACCAGTCTGATCAGTTGCAGCCAAGCTTAACGTGAAAACCACGTAGAAATGGAAATTCACGTGGACATTGATCGAAAACGAAGAATGAAAGAGACCATTTTTATGAGCTTCCTAGGAGTGAAATAGGAGTAAAAAAATCCAGCTTTGAAGGAGAGCGGAGACCCTCTTCTTACCTCCGCTTCAAGGCGGCATTTCTCGAGCAAAACGCTGTCATGTGTCGTCTTCAACCTCGAGTACTGCTCCTCCAGCTGCTTGGTCTTCCACCTCGCCCTCCTGTTCTGAAACCAAACCGCGACCTGTCTAGGGTCCAGCCCCAAATCGGCCGCCAAACGCACTTTCCTCGCGGACTCCAACTTATGCTCGCTCCCGAAATTCTCCTCCAAGAAATTCACCTGCTCTGCACTCAGCTTCCTCTTCTTCGTCGTCCCCGCAGCTCCGTCTTCTTTCCCTTTCTTCTTTCTCCTCCTCGGCCTCGTTCCTTTACAGAAAAGAAAAAAAGAAGGTTAGATGCATTGAACACCCTCAGCTTTTCCGGGGAACTAGAGGCTGATCACCTCACTCATCTTTTGTTCTACTTTACCATACGGGAAGTAATTCGAGAAAAAAAAGAGTACCCAAATCGATCAGTATTCACCAACCTTCTGTCATCTGTGCGTACATGCCAGAACAATACTGGGTGAGAAGAAGCATCTGCTGTTCATCAACCCCTATGTTGGAACTCTTCATTTTCATTTCTTTTTTCTTCTTCTCAGTTTCCTTACACACAGAACTCTCCCCCATCAGAACTCTTCTCTTCTCCACTGATCCAACAGGTCTTGCCTCACCTTTATTTATATCCATCCCCATCCACACTTACCCTCGCTTCACGCCTAAATTTCTGCAGGCACCCACTGCCCTCCTCGTCCTGTAGCAGAACCCAAGTGTGAAAACAGGCTAGCCTGCCACAGTCGAACCCAGCTCAGACATTTCCATTCAAGGCCATTACTTTCCCCAAAAGACCAAGATTTTCTCGAAATACTTGAATAGTTGGATTGGACGACTGGTTGCCTGAGAATAAGTCTACATTCAGTGCCTGAAACCATTGCACTCTGATGCGGCATCCTCGTTTTTATTATGGGACCCTATCTGTAGCTTCTTCCTTCTTTTTTTTTTTTTTTTTTATTTCAGTTCGGCATTTCATCGAACACCCGCAAGGTTAATTACGGAAACAAAAAACCAGACACGATTCACGTAACGTGATGTCTAAACAATCAAAACGAAGAACACTGGCTTTCGGTGTGATTTTTTTTATCGACTTTCACCTCGTTCCTGTTGTAATCCTCCGTGTTTTTCACCCCTTTTTTTTTTTTTTTTTTTTTCCCTTCTTCGCTGGTTATTCGTCGTTCAGATCCCAATCTCGTCTCCCGACTCCTCCCCCCATGAACGCCACTGGCTGTACGGATCAATGGGAGTACCCCGAGGTCGCACAGCCGAGCCGACTAAGCCGAAGCGAGTCACGTGCGATGCGGTCGGGGCACGTGGTTTGTGGAGCCGGGCGTTTCACCTCCGAGTGTACGGATTAGAAAGAGACGCGTGAGACGCGCTGAATTAGTATTTGTTTGCATTGGGAGATTTGTCACGTGTGATGGTGATGGCACGTGACAAATTTAATGCAAGTTCATGAGAGTCATTTTAGGAATGGTTTTTTAGGTGGTCCAATTCCGAATTTTTGGGACCCAATTCAGCTACCAATTATAAGTTTAGGGTTTAGGGTTTAATACGTAGACAGATATTATTACATAAGAAGAAAGAGTCCCTTAATGTCCATCTCACAATAACCTCCTCTCACTCTAGGCGGCCCCATTCCATATTCTATTCACGAACCTCTCCCAAAAAGAGGCGCAGCCCGAGTCAAGCAGGGTTTCTCCCGCTTAGCCGAGTCAAACCGGCGAAAACTACAGCAATCCACGACACGGCGAAGAAAATCACATGGCCTGTCGACCAAACCCATCACACGCGTCCTCCAGCCAAACCCTATGGCGAGGACCACTCTACCCATCTCACACACGTGTCCTCCTTTCAAGCGCCCACAAATACGAGGCGCACCGGCCAATCAGATCCACACACCTCAGCCGCCGCCCGAATGCCAAAGTCGTGCGCCGTTTCTGTTGGCGCCTGTTTTTTTGTCGCGGAGCGGTGTAATAAGGGCCAAAAAAGGCTGGGAAGGGAAGCTGTAACTTCGATTTGTCTAATGCTTATCCTTTCTTTTGCCTTTGTTAGCTTGTTTACTAAGGTATCACCATCACTCTCATTTGGTTCATTTCCTCACCACACCTTCCCCCAATGCTTATCCCCTCTTCCCCTTCCAACCACCCCCCTTCCCTAACCCTAATTGGGGCCAAACCATGGCTCTCCCACAAGGAAAAAATATCGAATTTTTCGAATAGAGATAGAGATACAATAAGTGGGGACAAATTCTCGTATTAAAAAGGCAAATGTGCCATACATAAATTGTTATTATCAATCGACAGAGTAAAAAATAGAATGTGTAATTAGATAAAACCGACTTTTAAATATTTTTTTTTTAAAAAGAAATAAAATAGTGTGAATAATGAAGGGTGCAAGGAGATGGGAGTCATGGCAGAAGGTGCATTGAATGGGAGGGGATTGGCTAAAATGGTTATAAAGTTGGAGCTATGGAGTCTCTTCCTTTCTTACTATTCAATGGATTGATTACATCACTGTGTCTACTTCAGGTATGTTTTCTTGCACCACTCATGGGGACCCAATTTTTTCCTTTCTCATTTGTCCCATTGAGGTTAAAGAATTGGTTGGAAGAGGTAACAAGGAATTCAATGTTGGGATATTCATGCCCAATGAGGCAAGTGAGGATAAGACCATGGGGGAGAGAGAGAGAGAAGGAGAGAAGGAGAGAAAGATTCTCCTATGTAAGCACCTATGTCAGCAGCCTAGGTTGATCATGTCAATGGCCTTGTACTTGTTTAATGGGGAAAACAAAGTGGTAATAGGTGGAAAGAAGAATTGAAAACCAAAACAAGCACTTTGGATTGGATTCCCTTTCACATGCTTAAGCACTCCTTTAATTGTTTAATCAACCTCTATTGACCCCCCATAAATCAATATTGTTTAAGTGTAAATTAAGCATGTTCTCTTTATCCCAACACACCCTAGCCATTGTTGCCAAATCTCCCGACTTCTCCCCGATCGCTAAACCCTACCTAATCACTCCCCAGTGCAGACGCGTAGTAGGGTTATCGCCTGTTTTCGAGGTCAATTAAGAGTTTTTTTACTTTTAATTAATTCTCCCCATGACCCTAATTGGATAGGTGGAAGAGAGTTAGGAAGGTAATGCCTTGGGGGTGTGGGTAGATCTAGTGAAATCTTTGACACTTTGTGGTGTTTGAATAGGGTTTTTGGATTTGTTAATTCCTTTGCATGGAATTGTGTATCCAATGAGGTTTATCTTTGGCTAATAGTTCTATATTGAAGATTGTGATTCTAGGGATCCTTCATTCTTGTGCTTTGGGATTTGGGTTTAGGTAATACGTGTTAATCCCTTCTGCTCTGTCTCATTAAATCTAATCTTAGGGTCGTTATGCAGACGTGGCTGCCCTTAACTGTGACAGCTATTGTGTTTAATTTGGGTCCCCCCCCTAAAGGGTCTAAGATTTACCGGTTTAGTCAAAATAACCAAATCATGACTCAATCACTTAATAAAACCTACGTTTTACCCGAAATCAGACCAGAAGAAGAGGGGGGGAGTGAGTGGTAAAATGCCACTAGAAAATGGCCTCCCTGGATTGCTGCCTAATCAAACCCTACTTTGGATTGAATACTAGAAAAAAAATGGATATGAAACAGCTAAGTCAGATGTGGTTGGTGTTTTAAGTAAAGATAGATTCCACGTTTAAAAAAGATGATTAAGCGTAATTAAGGGAGGGGGGGGGGGAGTCGTGGACAGACCGAGACGTGGCCCGCGGATCACCCTGAATTTAATATGATTTTGGCTTTCTTTCTACATGTGTTGAGCTGTCCCCTTTCAACTTTGGAAGCGGCTTTTGGCAGTTCCGTGTCTACTGTCAAACTTTTACTCCTCCGAAAGAGGAGGAAACATGGACCCGCGGGCGTATTGGACTACGGATGGGACGTGGCTATGAGATTGTCTGCCAAGTGGCATAAGATGGGAGTTGAAGGCGTGGACGATTTGTGACTCTAGATGTTTTTATGTTGTTGGGAGACCCAATCTTTGATCTGGGACTTTGAGATGGATATAAATATTTATTGAGTACTTGTGTATAATATAATTTATTGTAATATAAGGACACAACCCTGATTTAAATTACAATATGATCTTGAATTTTTTATTTATCATAAAAAAACAAATATAAAAATAAATCACTATACACAGTCGACATGCAATTAATTAATTTTTTTAAATTAATAGTAATCATTTTTATAAAATATATTTTATTATTAATTTGATTTAATTAGTTATAGTTTATTTATGGAATTTTTGCATTGTTTAATGTTCTAATAACTATTTTTTCAATTTTAAATAATAATTTATTCATGTAGTATAATTAAATATTTAAATTTAAATTAATAGTAACTATTATACAAACAAACCGAAATCTGTAAAAAATACATGTCGAACTATCAATTCTTAAAGAGTCCAGATACAAAATTAAATGAAAATTATCATTTATTAAGAATATAGGTAAATTTTTTATACATACATCTTAATTTTTAATTAGCTATTTTCAAATATCCGACATGTCTTGATGAGGCAGGGCAACTCTAATATGTGAGATGAAGTCCAAGGAGTGTTTTCTTGATAGGATGTTGTTTTTTAAATTATGGTAGAGAATTAAAATTCAGTTGTATTACAATAAATGGGAAAAAATATTTTTTTAATTAAATTGAAATGCATAAAAATATTAATATTAATTATTAATTTAATTTATAATCAAGTTACTTTCGTTTTTTAGGCCATGAAAAATATTTATGAGAGAGTATTTTAAATAATAAAAATATATAAAAGTATTTTAAATATTTTTTATTTTGAATTAATAATAAAATCGTAATAATGTTTAAAATTTTGATTTACTTGTGTTTTTTCCCGTTTTATCCGATTATACAGGGGTAATTGAGTAAATAATAGATAATGAATCACCATTTACTCGTTTCGAATAAACTGGATAACAAAATAAGTTTTTAAATTAATTAATTAAATAAAATTAAACCAAATATATTAATTTTTAATAAAAATTGAGTCGAACCCTAATCAAATTAAAATATTTGTTTCCAAACAAACAGGTAAAAAACGGGCCATTAGATCTCATGGAGTGATTCGGATCCAACCCTCTTATTCCAAAGATCCATCATGGAGATTTGGGCCGGAGTTGCAAGAAGCCCACATGAGGCCAAATGAAGAAAGGCGTTCCATTCACATACTGAATGCGGTCACGCCGTTACGCTAGACAAGAGCGCATTTTAAGGCTTGCTACCCGTATCGTGCGCGCATCGGCGCACACTTAAAAAAGCTTCATCTGTCGGTTCCCTCTCGGGTTGAATTTCAAATTCTGGAATCGCAACTTCGGCACGCTCGGCCCCTCACTATTAAAAAACGGATAAAGAAATAAAATCGAAAACACCACGCCAACGTTCAAATTCTCCTTCTGCCGATCTCCAGTCTCCAGTCTCCCCTCCCCGCTATCGTCTCTCGCTTCCATCAAACAAGAAATTTCCAGCAGAGTTCGTGCTGTAGTTACCACAAGTCACTAAATTCTCCTTACGCGCAGAGAGGCAGTTTTGGATTCCTCTTGATTCGTTAAGAATCAACTACTGCTGGGAAGTCTCTGATTTGCCTGAAGTGGAGAGCTTTTCTTCCCGACCTTCACGCTCTTGAGCTCTACTCCCGTTCGGCGGACATCTCTTTTATCATCGTCTTCTCCAGGTAAGGTTTCTCTGTATTTTTCAATTTTAGGTTTTTATTTTTTAATTCTGCCTTCACAAGACGCCGAAGGAGAGGAGGCTGCTGGGGGATTTCTCGTCCTTTCGGCATATTTGTGTAACAAAGGAATTTAGGGCGGAAATGGGGAGGGGGAGGCATTCTCCGCCCCTTGATCGCCCCATTTATGTAACAGGAAGGGGTGCTGGAGGAGAAATCGCTCCCGTCCCCCACCGTTGGTAGCATAGTCCAACTTCAGTTTGGTCTCGTCCCCCGTCAGCTGGTTTTCATTTCAACCTCAAGGGTAAAGCATTTTAGCTGAGGCCGATTAACCAGACCTTGGGCTTGTGTTTATAGATTGCAGGATCACTAGATTTAAGCGTTCTTTCACCTTCACATTTGTAAACTCGTCCACGACTGCATTTGTCTTGACGATGTTTGTCAAACACTTTGTTATTGACAGGATATCACTACTATAAAAGAGACCTTTCTCTTGTGCTTTCTCAAGGTTCTTTGGCTCATTATGAAACCAAAAACTGGTAACTGACAAAAAAATGATAAATCTTTTTACACTGCAAACAAGTATGTAAATAATTAGTGAATGGACCCAGACTTCACTGATGAAAAAAATCATTGACCACCATTTGATGTTGATCCTCAATAGGCTCGCTTCCCATAAAATCAGTCGAAGGAATTAATATATGGTTCAAAATTTTATCCTCCAACTTAAAGAAGGGGAAAGCATGGTCTTTAGGATGCAGGGCTGATAACAGAGGGAAACATAAATTGCATTTAGGCCATGAGAAAGTTAAATTGGTCTTTCATATATTCAGCATAGAAAGGGGAAATAAGACAGCAGCGTTTTGCTTGCCTGGTTGATGCTGTTGATATGGTAAAACAAGAACATTTAATGTAACAACGTAGAAAAATCATTTCTGAGCTGCTAGAGGATAAAAGGAATTACTAGAACATTATGCGTTGCAATAGGAAACAAAAACCTAAACGTGCTGTCTCATCTGATATCAGCATCAGCCCCCAAGCAGTTGACAAGAAAAAAGTTACCAAGAAAAACACACAATATTCCTCACTTTTGGAGAGAAAGTGCTATATTGGAGAGAATGCTCACCCTCCTATTTTATTTCTCTCCATGTTTCTCTCATACCAAACAAAGGGAAATAGTATTCCCTCCTGCTTTTTTTTTTCTCTTTCCACTTTATGTGCTATCAAACAGTGCCTTAATTTTTAGTTATCTTTGTTTTCAACCAGTTGGAGGATTAGTCATATGTTAAAAAGGACAAGTTCAGGTTACTTTTCACTGTTACCTGTGAAAACAAGATGCCAGTGCCAGCAAAAGAATATGACCGAGCCCATGGGCAGCAGTGCAAAAGAGAATTGTCTTTGTACAAATGGTGGCAGCTAAAGCATCCATAATAATTAGAATGCAAAGGATCATGCCGCTGCCATTTGGAGACAAGAACACAAAAATTAAGGCCAGAACCTCTACTTCGTTAAATGGGATAAGATAGCTCCATCAAAAGAGTCACTAGCATTTCAGGCTTCAGTATTTCCTATTTTTCATCTGACTGGTGTGTAAATAGGCCATAGGATCAATTGTTCACATTGCTATGGGAGTTATGGGATGTATTTAGTATAGAAAAGTTATATCTGATGACTGGATAAGCTCATGTCCAACCTGTTGGTGAATGTACTGCATCATAAACCCTGAGCTTCTTCATCCAACTAAAACTATTCAAGCCATGTGAAGGTAGCAAGCCATGCTGCAAAACTGGGAGAGGTGTGATAAAACCCAACCCTTACTTAAAAATCCAAGTACTGATGACTGATTCAAAAAACATTGCTGGAAAGCAAGCCTACTGTTCATCATGTACCATTTGCGAATTGAGCCTCTTATACTTGCACTGCCATCTTGCTGCCACCAGACATAAATATTACATACATTAACGTTAGTTAAGACTATAGAGCTCAACCTTGACAAGAACTTCCATGATGCAGTCCCTGGTGTCTACTTACACACTATGAAATCTTCAAATTAAGTTGTGTTCAACACATAATGACAATATTTAGTATTTCACGAAAAAATCTACTTGCTCTGTCTTTCAAAATATAATAACCTTTTGACTGTGAGAATCATCTTTCTTCATTGCATTAGTTGTTGAAAATATTGAGCTTCAGCACTATCATAATCAGAGTTTTTTTTTGTCCTAGAAAGTAATTTTGTGCAGAGCACTTCAATATGTCTAATCTTGTGAGTGATCAGCTTTCTCAAATGGAAACAACTTGTGGATCTCTTCTCTATGACCTTCAGGTTCTAATCTTCCTTAGTCCCCTTTTGAAGTTTTTTGCCAAAACTATCTTGAACTTTGTTTCTTGGTTATTCACATTTCATGGTACTCTTGGATTTAGATTATATGGAATGAAATGGGAGAATCGGATGCTGAGAGGGACAAAATGCTGCTTGAGTTAGAGCAAGAATGCCTGGAGGTGTACAGAAGGAAGGTTGATCAGGCAAACCGCAGTAGGGCCCAGCTACGCCAAGAAATTGCCGACCATGAAGCGGAGCTTGCAGCTATCTGCTCTGCCATGGGTGAGATGCCAGTGCACATCAGGCAGGTCTGTGACACTTATATAGATACCTAGGAGGTTGAAATTAATTCTTGTTTTAATCCCAACTGTTCCTGACTACTCAAGGAGTTGTTATAGTTTATTGTGGCTGCAATTTTCAGTCTGAGCAGAACATGGGAAGTCTAAAGGAAGAGCTCAAAGCCATTGTTCCACAGCTAGAGGAGATGCGTAAGAGGAAAAATGAAAGATTGCTTCAATTTCATGAAGTGTTGGAACAGATTCAGAAGATTTCGAGGGAGATTGTTGAACCTGCTCATCAAATGTCTAAGACATTTGTGGATGAATCTGATCTATCCACTAGGAAACTTGATGAGTTACATAGACAGCTAGAGGCTCTTCAAAAGGAGAAGGTTTGTTCAAATAAGTAATCAAGCTGTTTGCGTGTTCAATCTTTGAGTTACATTTCCAATTTTTTAAAAATTTGTGTGTTCCTTGCAGAGTGATCGCCTGAGACAGGTTTTAGAGTACTTAAATACTCTGAATTTACTATGTATGGTTCTCGGCTTGGACTTCAATCATACTGTTAGTGAAGTTCATCCCACTCTAGATGATCAAAATGTATCCAAGAATATTAGCAACGGTACAATTGAAAAGTTAGTCGCTACTATTCACAGGCTGCGTGAGATCAAGTTGCAACGAATGCAACAGGTAAAATTCAAAGGCCCTAAAAGAAAAGGTTTTTTTGTTACCTGTTTTTCCTTCTCATTGTTTCGTATTTAACGTTAGAGATTGGTTTATTATTTTTGCAGCTTCAAGACCTTGCAACTTCTATGTTGGAGCTTTGGAATTTGATGGATACACCTATGGAGGAGCAGCAACTTTTTCAAAATGTTACATGTAAAATAGCTGCTTCTGAACATGAAATTATTGAAGCTGGCATCCTTTCCATGGATTTCCTTAATCACGTGAGTGAACCTGCCATACCTTTGAGTTAGGATTCAGAGAATGGCTCTGCAAATAAAACAATAAATAATCCTGTAATGCAGGTAGAAGCTGAGGTTGCAAGATTGGAAGAGTTGAAGTCCACTAAGATGAAAGAGCTTGTACTAAAGAAGAGGTCTGAGCTGGAGGATATTTGCAGGCGAACCCACATGGTGGTAGAAATAGATACTGTTGTGGAACTTGCAATAGAAGCAATGGAGTCTGGTAAGTGCTGTCTATCAGCAACATGGTGCACAAATGCTGTAGTTTCTTAAACACTTTGACAGTAGCAACAATAATCTCTTTCCTATTTGCAGGTGTTGTTGATCCGGGATGTGTCTTGGAGAGAATTGAGCTCCAGATTGCAAATGTTAAGGAAGAAGCCTTTAGTAGAAAAGAGATTCTTGAAAAAGTTGATAAATGGTTGGCAGCCTGTGAGGAAGAATCCTGGCTTGAAGAGTACAACAGGGTACAGCACCATCAATTTCTAGTAATTTGCTCTTTCTGGTCATATCTTCTGTTTGAAGTACTCATTCTTTTAGCTTTGTTTTCACAGGATGATAACAGATATAATGCGGGGAGAGGTGCACATCTCACGCTAAAGCGTGCAGAAAAAGCTCGTATTCTAGTAGCCAAATTACCAGGTGCAAACTCTCATTTCTCATTTTTTCCATAGTCCTTTAATTCAGATTTGTGGAATTCCTGACTTTGTGTATGACTGCATCAATGGGTAGCTATGGTGGAGGCTTTGGTGTCCAAAACCCTCGCATGGGAGAGGGAAAGAGGAACTGAGTTTACATATGATGGTGTAAGCTCCTTTTACTTTTAAATTTGACTCAAGTTAGGTTTTCGTTCTGAGGCAAGATTTTTCCTCTAATCTTCTGCAGGTTCGACTGCTAACAATGTTGGAAGAGTATAATATTTTGAGACAGGAGAAAGAGGAAGAGCGTCTTAGGAAGAGGGTATGGTCTTGTGAATCTGGTGAATGGAAGAAGCAGTACTGTCAATAGTGAGGAATATGAGTCAATTAAACTTTTGAAATCTGCAATGCAGGAAGAGAAGAAACTCCAGGAGCAGCTCATAGCAGAGCAGGAAGCGCGCTATGGTTCGAAACCTAGCCCTATGAAAACCCCTAATGTAAAAAGATCTTCTCGACCTTCAACTGGGAGTGCCAACAGAAGATTGTCTCTAGGAGGAGCCATGCTTCAAACTCCAAAATTTGATCCTCACCCAGCAAAACAAATTCTTGCTTCCCGAGCAGCAAGGAAAGGAGACCACCAGCCGGATGATCTGACTGCATCAGCTTTATCTGCAGGTTAATCATATAAGCTTTTGATAAGTTATTTTCAGATTCTATTCCAAATAACTCTTGGGTTTGATTAGTTTCTTTCATGCAGGTCGTAGAGGCTTGGATATTGTTGGACTTCCAGTTAAAAAGCATGCATTCAATCCTTCCAACCCTCGTGATAATACTGAAGGGACAAGGAAGCCCTTTTCCCCAGTCTCTGCAATCTCTTCAAAGGCCAACATGCAGAATATTCAGGATGAACACTTAACTCAGTGGAACAATATCTCAAATGGGTTACCTTCACAATTGGCTCCAATCAGCAAACACTTGAGCACTCCCACCAAGCTGGCCACTGTCACAGATGAGGAAAACCGAACACCAAAAGCTCATGGGATTCCACCTCCCACAACTCCCTCAACAGTGTCTGTGCCCATGCAAACAGCAATCACCCCTGCTCCTCCAGCCTCTGTTCTTTCCGGAAGTACAGAGAGGAAGAACCAGGAGGAGAGAGAGTATTCTTTTGAAGAAAGGAGACTTGGTTTTGTTGTTCCAAATGCACATATGAAATCTGTACACGTCTAAGTGAGCTCTTTACCACTTGGAATTGCCTTGCTTTTAATCTTCTGTCATCAATTAAGTCAATTGCAATTGACTATTTGGCTTTCAGTCCAGTGGATGTGTATGAACAAGGTAATTGACTGCTATCTGTTTCATTGTTTCGCCTGGTGTATGCTATATCAAGGAGGACTAATTTCATTTGGTGGGTTTGAGAGAGGATTCCACACAAATTCAGTTTTTTTTTTTCTGTGAAAGCAGTAACCTATGAAAACACATATCCATGCAAATTTCTGATTTGTCAACTTTGGAAAAATAAGGACTTTTCGATGATACATCTTGTGCATCGAGATAGACTGATAGGGTTTGATACTGGATATATGTACTGTATTTTGAGGGTTTTGGAGAAGACAAACCCTAATTTAAGCAAGGAAAAAATGAGTATAACCTAAGTTCATGACAAATTTAACAATTAAAATGAAATAAATTAATTAAAATTTTTTTAGATTATTTATTATCTCAAGTCCTTGCCTCTTCAAGTAAATATTTTTTTTCTAACAAAATAATGGCATTGATACATGATAAAAATTCAATGGTATTACTTATATTGGATGTGATACTTTTAGTTCCCGCCTCGAAACCCAAAAAAAAAAAATGAAAATCGGAGAGAAATTGTGTTGTTTGGCAGCAAAGAATTATTTAGGGAAAAAAATAAGAGAGAATTTTTTTCTCACAAAATGATGGATTTGGAGAAAAAAGAAAAAAAATAAAAACTTGAGAGAAAATTTTAATAACCAAAAATTTAAAATATTATTATTTTTTTACTTTTTATTTTCCCTGCATATCCAAACAAGAGAATACTACTATCTTTCTCTTCTATTTTTTTTCATTTTTTATGGGTATCCAAATAAAAAAATATATTTTTTATTTTCTCATCACTTTCTATATTCTAAACACAACTTTAAATTATTATGTCTTGGTAATTTTAAGCAATTTTCATTTATTTATTCTTCTAAGTTATAACCTGATAGAAAAGACAAAGGGATCCGTGGCGCAATGGTAGCGCGTCTGACTCCAGATCAGAAGGTTGCGTGTTCGATTCACGTCGGGTTCAATCCAGGAAAATTCCGGATTCTTCATTTTTTCTAAATTAAATTCCTTTTTTTCTCTTAAGAAATCTTTGCCGTCCACTGCTTTTTTTTCAAAGACGAAACTACCATCGTTTGAAAATTTTAATTTACAAAGATACCCTACAGATTTCCCGCCTGTCTCCCGCTTAGCCGTCGCACTCCATTTACTGGGCTGAAGCAGCATCAGTAAGCTGGAAGTTCTCTCAGCTTCCTATGTGTTAAAACTGTAAGTTCTTTTTTCGATGTTTTCATTTCTCATTTGATTGATTTCAGCTTCCTCGATCGTTAGATTAGGTGTAGATGATATGCAGATCCTAACTTTTATTTCCACTACTCTGAGTCTCTGAACCGTTTCGACTTTGTCATCTCTTTCGTGGTTTATCTTCAGTTCTCCTTTTTGGACATAGCTTGGTGACATAAAAGAAGCTGAAATAGAAATCCGGTAGTTATTTTATAGGTTCTTCTTTTCTTATCCTTTTTTATTTAGATTGAATTGGCGATGAGATGATGCTCCAGTGGTTTAAGGCTGAAATATGTTAAATTAGACTCACAGAAGGCTGTAGCAGCTGCCTTCATTGTTGAAACGATGCTTACTTTAGCTTCATAACTTGTTTTTCCTGTACTGTATTACGCATGCAATTTTTGAGTTATACATAAATTTTTTATTTCGGGTTTCCTTGATTTAGAAGTGCTGGATGAAGGACAAGAACACTTCTATACAACTTTTGTCTACTTAACTCTTGACATATGATTTTTACTGTTTCTCTTTTGAAGTTCTGGTCACCTTTTCTTCTTTCTTCTCTAGAATTAAGTTTTACACAGTCACCAACATGCTTAAATTCTTTCTTTGTTTTTTCTTTCTATTTAGTTATCTGAAAATCAACTTAGGGTTTAGTTGCATGGTAGTGGTATAGTATTTTGTGTTATATTATGCTCTTATAAGGACTTTTGTAACTAACTCCAGTGGTTTTGAAGTATAGGGTTTGCCATGCCTTTTAGCAAAGTTGAAGTGAACTTAAAGAGATTACTTGCTTCTGCTCCTCAGCACGAAAATCAGATAAAACTCATACATGTAAGTTTATAAATTTAAAAATAGATTCTGTTTGTATTCCTTCACTCTACTTATAGTGCATTTACTGTGATGGAAAACTCGTTATTTCCATTTCCATTCCTTCTTTCCATTCATGAGTTTTTTTTTTTTTTAAAAAAGTCCTCGACTCCATTTTGCTCTACATTAGCTGTGATGAAATTCTGATGGTTACGGGCACAAAATCAAGCTTTTCGATTTTCAAATATTTGTGATTGAGCCTGTAGGACATGCTGTTCGCTTGGCTTTGTGCTTTTTGTTTTCTTAAATCTCCCTTACATCTGCTGTCAGTGAGTCAATTAACTAAGTCTACGAATTGTTCTCTAACGTTTTATCCAGCTCATTGTCTATTTCAGGATCTTGCAACGAAGTGGACGATTGGTTCTACGAGTGAGAGAGGTAGTTTGTATTATTTGGAGAGCCACTTGCTAGATAACACACTACATGCACTTCATACATCTGCTACCTCATTCCAATGGCATTTGCGATTAGGTTATCCTTCACCGATAAAACTGATTCAAGTCTTTTAAGAATTTTCTTATAATCTTACCTTTCGTTGTGAGTCATATCAGCTGGGCAAACACCACCGGAGTTCCTTTCTAGCCTCAAATAATGTTCATTCAGATATTTTGGGTCCTTGTCCTGTAATGAGTCTTCTTAGATTTAGGTACTTTATAAAATTTATTGATGATTTAGTAGGTGCACTTGGGTTTATCTCATTCGGGAGAAATCTGAAGCTTTTGATGTATTCAAACTGTTTTACAATGAAATAAAGAATTACTTTCGACTTCTATTCATATTTTGCTTACTGACAATGGTCTTGAATTCATGAATCATAAGTACCAGGTTTTGTCAAAATCAAGTGATCATTCATCAAACCTTATGTGTGTTTACTCCACAATAAAATGTAGGTGCAAAGCGTAAAAATTATCATCTACTAGAAGTAGGTCGCACTATGATGTTACATATAAAGGTTCCTAAACATTTTTGGGGTGATGTAGTATTTACTGTATGTTACTTGATCAATAGGATGTCTTCATCTGTTCTTGAAGGTAAAATTCCCATTCAGATTCTATTGTCTTCACCTCCATTATTTTTAGTTTCCCCTCGTGTCTTTGGATGTTTTTGTTTTACTCATGTTATGGGATCATCCAAAGATAGTTATCTCCTCGTGGAATTAAGTGTCTTTCTTGGGTATTCTTGTATTCAAAAGGGGTACAAGTATTTTTGTCCATTGACTAGAATAACATTTGTATCTGTAGATGTCATATTTTTTTAGGATACACCCTTCTATGAGTCTACTACTTCCATTGATGTACCATCTTTTTCCCCAGTTTTTGAGTCAGTTATTCCTCTACCACTGGATGATTGTCTTGGACCTACGTAGAGTACCATTGTTGAGAAACCCTTGCAGGTATATTGGTGTTGACAGGTCCATCCCTCTCAGCCAACAACTTCCTCTCCCATACTTCATGACTCATCTTCGTCTCAGGATCCTAAGGTAAGTGATTTGCACTTACCCATTGCTTTAAGGAAAGGTGCTCGGAAAGATACTCATCATCTATTGTTTCATTTTTTGTCATATGATCATTTGTTTGACAACTGCAGAAAGTTTACATTGTCTATCTCTACTTGCACTATTCTTTTTTTAGTCCAGGATGCTATATCCTCTCCACAGTGAAAACAGGCCATGGATGCTTAGATGGTAGCTTTGTTAGAGCGAGGAATCTGGCAGTTATGTGAGTTACCTTTAGGTGTTGTAGTGGTTGGCTGTAGATGGGTGTATACAGTCAAGTACAAGGCTGAAGGCTCGATTGAGAGGTATAAATCTTGTCTGGTGGCCAAAGGATATACACAAACTTATGGTGTAGATGTGTTTAAAACCTTTTCTCCAGTTGCTCGATTATCTTCGGCATGCATTCTGGTGTCTATTGCTATTACTCAGGGTTAGTCCTTATACTAGTTAGACATAAAGAATGCCTTTCTATATGGAGATCTAGAAGAAAGTGTCTACATGGAGCAACCTCCAAGGTATGTTGCTCAGGGGAAATGCACAAAGTATGTAGACTCAAGAAAACAATCTATGGGCTGAAACAAAACCCTCATGTTTGGTTTGAAAGATTTAGTCAAGTAGTGATGTCTATGGGTTTTTTTAGGAGCCACTGTGATCATTCACTCTTTGTCATGAAAAGGCCTTATGGGATCATAGTTTTAATTGTATATGTGGATGATATTATATTGTCTAGCAATGATACCCCTAGAACTGAAGAAGTTAAAAAGCTACTTGCTACTCACTTCTAGACCAAAGACTTGAGAGCATCGAAATACTTCTTGGGTGTTGAAGTTGCTCGAAGTAAAGAAAGATTGGTGTTCTCTCAAAGAAAGTATATAACCGATATGCTATCTGAGTATGGATTATTGGGAGCTAAACTGGTAGATACTCCGATGGAAGTTGGACTCAATCTACACGATGATCAAAGTGTAGAATTGAATGATAAAATATTGCATAGGAGATTGGTTGGGAAACTCATATATGCCACAGTTACGTACCTCTATATATCCTTTGCTTCAAGTATAGTAAGCCAATTTATGGAACACCCACGAAGGATTCATCTCAAAGTAGCTAAGAGGATCTTGTGATATCTCAAGGAAGTACTAGGGAAAAGGTCTTTTCTTTAAAAAATATGGCTACTTGAAAATTGAGATCTTCTCTAATGCAGACTATGTTGGGTCAAAGCTAAATAGAAAACTTTCTGAGTGGCAATTTAATCAGTTGGAAAAGCAAAAGACAAAATGTTATAGTTAGATCCAGTGGAGAAGCAACATATAAGGCAATGACACATACTGTTAGTGAACTCATATGGGTGAGATCGGTATCTAAGGAGTTTATGTTTTCATCATAATGAAGCCATAACTATGTTTTGTGATAATTATTGCTAGCAATTTAGTTTTTCATGAGAGAATAAAACACATAGAGGTGGATTGTCATTTTGTTAGAGATGCTATGATGAAGAAAGATGTGATCACTTCCCATGTTCATTCGGCTAAACAACTTGGAGATGTTTTCATCAAGGCATTAGGGAAACGTGAAGTCATGAATTTTTGTGACAAGCTGGGCCTCATGGATATATATGCCCTAGCTTGAGGGGGGAGTGTGACAGAATCAGTTCAAGGGTATTTTGGTAATTTTAAATTATCGAATATTTTATATTATGGCCCTATCTTATTCAACATGTTTGATTTAGTCTATGTACAAATTTTTATATTCATAGGTAGAGTAGAATGGGAGTTATAAGGTAATAAGCGTTTTCTATGTAAAAGGGGTTTTTTTTTTATTTCTGTAAATTATAACTTAAACCTAAATAAATAGCATTGGGGGTCGTACACAACCCCTATGCAGCTCATTTAGAGCTTTGGCATCCTTTCTCTCTTCTTTCTCTCTCTCTCTCTATATTTTTCACACTTTTTACACTGATAGAACCCTCATTTACCAAGCCTTTGGATTGACAATTAAATACTAGTTGTAGGGGTTGTGCATTAATACTTGCTTCAAATTTATTTATTTTTCTTCTTTCTCATTCTTTACATAAATAACTTTCAAAAACCTTCAACAAAAAGCTACAAGAGGATTTGACTGATGAGATGGTTGGTTTGGCTCACCAGCTAAAAAAGAATAGCCTCATGATGTACCAATCGTTGAAGAGCACTGAAAAGGTACCAAAAGACCACCCTGTGTTTCTATCCTATTTATTATTTTCAAGAGGTTTTTGTTTGGCAATTGCCTAAACGATTTACCATATTCAGAATAGACACATTACTGAATGTGTGCATTATGCTATTTTCATCTGCACCACACAAGCTGCTGTTGTGTTAGTTGGAATCCTATCTCATCAAATGTCTTGTATGAGTTACTGCTCAAACTTTGCTATGATCAAGGTGAATGTTAGAATTTGGATAAAATGGAAGTGTATATGTCCTGTTGGACATAAATTTTGTCTATATCATCTGTTTTTATGATTGTGAGAACATAGAGAATATCAGGGATTGATGTCCCCATGTAGCACTTTGAAAAAAAAAATCTGTATATGGCACTTTGCCAGCAATGGATACAGCTTAGATAAAACTACTTATAAGTGATGTAGTCCTCTGGTTCCTTAAAAAGTGGGGAAACATGAAAGAGCTTGACATAATGCAGCTGTGAAAGAAGAAACTTGACAAACATATCAGCTTGCCTGAAAGATAGATTCTAACAATCAAGCTATAGAAGTCATAACACAGGTCCTTTATTCTTGAGCAATAAGAAGGAACTATTCCACTCCGTTGGTATCTTCTAATCTTGCTTTGCACTGTTCCTCACTTTTAGTAAGAGTAGATTCATCTGGCCATCCATATTCCCAGCATCCTAGCATTTGGAGCCCCTTTGTGGTGGTCCCATCTTTCAAGACAGTGTCAACTGTTAATCTGGGCCAGTTCAGATGTTCTGAGCTGCATTGTTAAGCTTCTAAACCTTCAAAGAATTATCCGAATACAAACACCAGGGAGAAAACCACAAAGACGGGTGATATTTGATTTCCTTACACTTATTGGCTGAAACTGTTAGTCGCTGCAGCATTGTTCAAATCATAACTGGAAATAAATTATAGGTTCTCTCAGTAGCATGTGGGTAGTCTGTTCCTTCGTGATTTCTTGCACGTGGGCTACTTTGCATTAAGCAGGGAAGGAGTAGTGGACAGCAGCTAGTTTAGCTCCTATTTGTCAGTCCAAGGAAGAAAGAATGTCCCAGTTGTAGACAAATAGATAGTTTGGCGTTTTGTTTGTTTGAGATTGCAAGACTAAAGGAGGAGCGTTGTAGACGAATAGATAGTGTTTACTTTTTAGTGTTATTTTATCTTTTCCTTTTATGGTATAACTTGAAAGGTTCATCCATGTGCAAGAAAATTATGTTTTAAAAGCAATGTTTAAATAAAACAACCTAATCGGAATCCGATTCAAATCCAGATGGCAAGTAATATTTTGTCTAAATTATTCAGGACGGATGAGGAAGAGTGAACTGTTTGCATCTTAGTCGAGACTTAGAATCTCAAAACTTGACTAGTCTTCATGGAACTGAATCAAATTGCATCCTAGGAGTCATGTTTGAAGGGAAAAGGAGCTAGTTCTTGTTGTGATTTGTAACTCATTGGCAAAATTTTCAGTACCTTTGGGCTTTTTTTATTGCAAAGTGTACAAATGATAAATAGCTTCTAGATACTATTTTATTTTTTTAACTTTTCTAAATGCAGAAGTTGGAATGTTCCAGAAAAGCAGTGGATTAGTAGATTATAGCTTGGCAAGTACAGGTCGTGTAAATGTATGAGCCATGGAGGTCTATTCAGAGAGCGTGAAAACCATTTGTTTCACCAGGCTTGTTATCTTCATTATGATCTGTATCTTTATCATGGTTGGTCTTCTCATCCATGAGACTTGACAGAACAACGTTTTGTTTTTCACCCTTTGACTAGAATCTCTTTATTTGTCCTGTAGGTTCAAGGAGTCCCCAGGCCTTTTCATTACACCATGCTTCCGTTTAAATTTTTAATGATCATGGTTGAGCTTTTTTTGAGGATTAAATAAGGACCTTTATTTGACCTTGCACTCTATTTGAACAGATCTATCTTTCCAGTGTCTTGATGCGGGAGTAAATGAGTGGACTTCTTTTGCAATCTGAGAGGTAAAGTAACTATTGACTTTTTCAACCTAATTATTCTTTTTTACCCATATCCGTTGTTGATCATTGTCAGTCGTAGGAGGTTTTCTTCACATTATTAGTCCATAGATATTTTGAGAGGTAACGTAAATATTGACCTTTTCAACCTAATTATTCTTATTATATTTTGGGTAGGACCGTCTTGTGACAGTTGGATTTACAATGAAAATATTTTGAAAGACGTATTTTATTTCCAACAAGAATAATGCTATGTGCACCTTTGAGGTTTCATCCTTATGTGGTATCTGAATTGGCAAATCTAACTCTAATGCTACTTAAGAGGGGGACCTTTTCCTTTTAGGTGGTAGGAGGGTCTTTGGCTTCTCCCCTTGGTGAGTAGAAAGGGAGGAGGGCGTGTCCCCTTTTGCACCGCATGCGAAAAAACACAGAACCAAGAAGAGGTAGCCCCCCTAACCTTCCCTGTTGGTAAATAAATGTTCTCTTCTCTAAAGTTGCATTGAAGTTAGTTTTGCCAACTCGGATGCCACTTAAAGATGTAAATAGGGCTTTAAAAGCCAGAGGCGTACATAGCATTATTCTATATAACAGTGATGTACATTACAATCATATTCGTGTGGGTAAATAAGTATGAAGTTGGGTAGGATTGAGTTTACTAAGATAAACTTTTATGCAAATATGGCTTGATTTTGATTATAACTTCTCAAAAACATTGCAGAACATTTTGTTCAATTAAATACTCATCAACATGTACAGATCCATAGGTGTACTAAACCTATTGGGTGTCTGAATTTTTGCTTGCAAGGAAAGATGACTGTCTTTTAATTCTCGTTGAATAGAGTTTGTTCATTGTTAAGATTGACATTTTTTTGAATAAATCAACTAAAAAGCATACTATGGGTACTATAGTTTATTGTCATGATTTGTTCTAAAATAATATTAACCCTGAGCTTAAGACTGATTCTTGTTTTATTTATTTAGAGCCTTGACTTGAATTCAGGTGGAGGGCATAGACTTTACAGTGTCGATCCATACCCTTATGTTAGAAAATAAAGCAAAATAAAAAGGAGACAGGTGGGTTATTGACTTTCAGTTCTTGTTGCAATGACCATCTTTATTGCTTGCTTGAACAGATCACCTCTCTTACATTTAGACTCAATAGCAAAACATGTATTCAACAATGGAGGCAGAATTTCTATACATTTTGTTCACTATCTATAGTTGACAAATGAATATCTCTACCTACCAGTTTTGGCTGTATTTGATGATATAAGTTGGCATGCCATGTTGACATATCATTTGATTTTTAACCCAATGCAGATTGATAAGACTTGATACTGAAGATGTATTCAGTTCATTGGAATTCAAGGGTCATGAATACAGCCCACCCCTGATAGTTAACATTCCTACCAAAGAAAAAATAGATTAATACTAACATTAATATTTATATACTAATAAACACCATGTTGTTATGGCAATGTTGGTACATTTATAGGTTTCCCATTAATTGCAATGTATGTGCATTGATAGGAAATAAATTGGACTGGCAAAACAATAATACCACATATTAGTTTTTGTGGTTTAGGTGTTATATTTGACAGCATATCCACTTGTCCACATCCCAAGCCAATTAAAACCCTAACCATTAACCATATAGTTGTTGTGATACCTTCCATTATTTGCCTAGGGATTTTATACACATACATACACACATATATACATATATATATACAAAGTAAATGTCTCGCCTTCACTTTTTTCAACTAATTATTGAGAATTTAAGTATGAAGTTGAATTTTCACTAATAGATTGTATCTTCTTTGTATTTATATATGTTTCAAAACCTTAGGGTATGTTTGAAACCCCTAGAAAAAAAAATGAGAATTTAATTATTATTATTTTTAAAAATAGTTAATAAAAATGAGATAATAATAATGTTTAATTTTTTTTTTTTCATGGGTTTCTAAAAGGACCGATCCAAGTTTGGTTGAGTCAGATTCCCTTAAATTTGTCAGGTTTAAAATCTGACTTAGGTTAATCCAAGTCATGTGTCAATTTGGCAAAACTCAGTGACTATGGATGAGCTACAGAACCTATCCTCTACTCTTTTATAGTATTATACCCATGATTATGAAGGATATAATTTCTTTCTAAATTTCAGTCAACTTTCACTCTTAAAATCATTGAAAAATAAGTTATTAGCAGCTACAGTACATGTTTCTATTTTTGGTAAAAAAAGCTGTAAATAATTCTAAAGAACAAGGTAAAGCTCGGTTATTTAATGCGTTTTATTGACTATGGATGAGCTATAGAATTCCCATGGTCGCTTCCCGAAAAGGGCGTCACAGTCTCCATCTTTCCCTCTTCAAATCTCAAAATTTCCGACAGTGAGCCTGTAGCCATCGACTCAGTGGGCCTTGTGATACGTGCGTGGATTCGTCCTGGTCGCCACGTGAGGAGGAAAGGGCACCACTAGCGAACTGTACAACACTGGAAGCCGAAATGAATCTTACGTTTTTGGCTTCGGTGGTCTTCCGAGATCATGGTAATACGTATCACGCGGAATGCTGTGGTGGGACCGGGCGTGGGAGACCAATGGGAGGGAAAGAAGAGAAGGGACCAACTTTTTTGAGCGAATATGAAGAAGCTGACTGTGCAGCAGCAGACGACAAAAGCTAGTCAACTCGTTGGAGGAGAAAAACAGGTCGAGACATTGAATGGCAATCTCAGTTGGTAGGTACTTGGCCTTTCCACAGCTCAGAGAAGCAGGAATTTAGCCAATCCTGAATCGAAACGGCCGATCCCTCGGCAGCACGGATTCACAAATCTCTGTCGAAAATCGAAGAGAAATTGGTTATTATTATTTTATTTTTTTGGGAGGAGGACAGCTGGATTTGAATCTGGGGAGGAGTCGGAGCTGCTGTGTTGGTGCCAGATCCGTCGTCGTTAGTGCGGCTATGGCGCCGTCAGAGGAGTAGTTGAAGTTTGGGAGGCGGGAAACCCTAACCCTAAGTGGGGGAGGTGGGAGGGGAGAGTGGAGTTTGGAGGTTGGTAGGGGAGGGAGTGGAATCGAGGTTTTTGTGGGGAGTGATTTTGAGGTTTCTGTTGGGAGGTTGGGATGCGAAGGAGGGGCAAATGACAGTCGGGCTGCTTCTGTTATTGTTTTTCCTTCCGTCCTTGGCGGTGGGACAGCAGCAGCAGCAGCGGTTAAGTTCGAGGATCGAACTTGCGGCTTTGTTTTCATTGAGATCTTCACTGGGACTAAGGAGCAGGGACTGGCCGCGGAAGGCTGACCCTTGCTCCGCTTGGGCCGGCGTTAGCTGTCGGTCGGACGGACGGGTGGTGGGTCTCAATATTTCCGGTCTCCGGCGAACTCGCCTTGGACGGCTCGACCCTCGATTCTCCGTTGACGCGCTGTCCAATCTGACGATCCTGTCGACGTTCAACTCGTCCGGGCTTGCTCTCCCAGGCTCCATCCCTGACTTGTTTGGGTCTGCTCGGCTTCCTTCTCTAACTGTGCTTGACCTCCGTTCTTGCTCCATTTCTGGCTCTATTCCTCTCTCCTTCGGAACCTTGTCCAATCTTACCTATCTTGACCTCTCGCGTAATTCCCTCACTGGAAGCATTCCCGAGTCGCTTTCGGGTCTTTCCCGCCTCTCTGTACTGGACCTCTCGCATAACTTGCTTACTGGGAGCATTCATCCATCGTTTTCGTCACTCAGCAATCTTACATTCCTTGACCTCTCCAACAATTTTCTCAACGGTCCCATTCCTCCTGCATTCGGAAATCTTTCCGTTCTATCTTCTTTAAACGTCTCTGGCAACGACTTAACCGGTTCCATTCCTGCGCAGCTTGGGGGCCTCTCTCGATTAGTAAACCTTGATCTTAGTTTCAATTCTCTGTCGGGAGCGATACCCAATGATTTGGTGGGGTTGAGCAGTTTGCAGAGAATGGCTGTCGGGAATAATGCGATCGAGGGGCCCTTGCCTGGAGAAGTCTTGTCCAGGCTTTCGCGGCTACAGTCTGTGATCCTCAGTCACAACAATTTCTCCGGTTCTCTACCTCAGGCAATATGGCTTCTTCCCAACTTAAGTTTCTTTGATGTCTCCTACAATTTCTTCACGGGTACTCTTCCTGATACGAGGGAACCAAGCACATTCAATGCGACTGGGAAGTCAATTTTCAATCTCTCGCACAATGAGCTTTATGGTCCTCTTGCCTTGTCCGACCTGGTGGGAATTGGTTTTATCGATTTCTCCGACAACTATTTTCAAGGGAGAGTCGATCTTAGTGCAATTAGTGTGAATGTTTCTCTTATTGACAACTGTCTCCTGAACATTACGAAGCAAAGGAGTTTTTCGGACTGTAAGTTGTTCTACGCAGCCAGAGGGTTGAATTTTGATGACGGTTTTGGTGGGTCCCCAGACTCTGCTCCTCAGCCTGCCCCAGGAGTGAAGAGGAGCCGCCGTTGGAAGTTTATACTGGCGGGAGTTTTTGGAGGACTTGGCTTTATTATGCTTTTGGTGTTAGCAATCACACTGCTGCAGCGTAGGCGTGGGGGTGGCACCACTGCTCAAAGAGAAGTTGTCGTAGATTCTGTCCCTTCAGGAGGTGGTCCTCCAGCTCCAGGGTTCTCAATTAATTTTGCTAGTCTTGGAGATAATTTTACTTATGAGCAACTACTTCAAGCCACTGCAGAATTTGGTGATTCAAATCTCATTAAACATGGGCACTCTGGGGATCTTTTCCGAGGAACTCTGGAAGGTGGGATTCCCATAGTTGTGAAGAGGATTGATGTAAGAAAAGTTAAAAAAGATGCATTCCTTGTAGAATTAGATGCTTTCAGTCGGGTTTTACATGTTAGATTGGTACCACTCCTGGGTCACTGCCTGGACCAAGAAAATGAGAAATACCTTGTTTATAAATATATGCCAAATGGGGATTTATCCAATAGCTTGTTTAGGAAAACCAGACCAGAAGAAGATGGCTTACAATCACTGGATTGGATAACTAGACTAAAAATAGCTATAGGGGCAGCTGAGGCTCTATCTTATCTTCACCATGAATGCACTCCACCTCTTGTTCACAGGTATTGCTCACTAGCTTCCCTTGACTTTTCTAATAAAATTTTGTCTTCTCTAAGGTTTTATTTAACAGTCATTAAGAGCTCATAGCTTTCAAGGAATTAAGGAGTTGGAGATCATAAAATTTTGGACAGTTTAATCACTGAAGTTGCTTGCATTTGCATTTCTCAAGTTAAAAGTTGTTTAAATACCAAAATTATGCTTTCTAGACGTTGATGGTAAGCTCAAATTGTCTTGCTCATGTCATACAGATGTTCTTCTGCAAATAGAAAGAAGGAAAAAGAAAAGCATGTTAGCAGCAATTCAGTGATATCTGACCAAGTCTTGGCCACAGTCCAATTAATTGCATACAATGTAAACTGACACGTTGTAAAACTTAATTTGTGCCTCGCATGCTACTATATTTAATTTTGGCCTGGCAACAACTTTCTAGGACTATTATGGTGGTCCTGTCTACAACTGAAGTTTAGGCTGCTCAGTGGATATCTATCTAGGAAGAAAATGAGTACTGTTTCCATTCGTGGTTGATTCATGAAAGACCAATATGTTTTTTTTAAAAAAAAATTAATAAATGAGAAAAAGACTTCATTGAAGGCCTGGAAAAGAGACCAAAATGCTCAACCATTCACTTGCAAGAATACCTTATTTGTAGTTTTAGTTTGTTTTGCTTTATGCGAGTGTTTGCCTCATTAGACTTGAAGTTCACTTTATGCACTAAATACTCTTTCCGTTGCTATGTGCTTTTGTCTAGAAATTGGAGATTGATGATTCAGAGGGGTTTTTGTCATGTAAACGTTGAATGCTTCCCATTCTTGAATAAGCAAACGCTACTCTGTAGTATGTCTGGCTTTTCTTTGGATCATATTCTCTCCTCCATTTTTCACTTTATCATCAGTCTCCTTTTCTATCTCCTTACCTGCATTGCTCCTGATGCACTCATATGCTAACTCACTGTGCATGTAAACTTTTGCTCATCCATATGAGAGGCTTTAGTACAGTAACTACCACCTGCTCTTTATACACAAGAAGTTCAAGAGGAAACTATATATTTTTACTTCTTTCGTTTGTTTATTTTTTGTAATGGTGTTCACTATGAGCTAAGTATGTAGTCTGTAAAATTCTTGGTTTGGTTTATATTCTGTAAAAAAAGGGACTGTTGATTGCACTGAAAGCTTTTCACTTCTTTTCACATTGGGGATCCTGTGCATCTTGCTCATTATGTTGACTGTTAATCATTTTATAATTTATAATCCGTTTCGTTGGTGTACTGAGTTTGTACAAGTTCTGAAGAAGTTTTCCATATTTCTTATACTATTTGTGCTACTCTTAAAGAGATATTCAAGCAAGCAGTATCCTCCTTGATGATAAATATGAAGTCAGATTAGGAAGCTTGAGCGAAGTCTGTCCTCAAGAAGGAGATGTGCATCAGAATGTCATCACCAGATTTCTACGATTATCACAGTAAGTGATTTGCATTCTTTCTTACTGCTGCTTGAGATTCCTAAATTTTCGATATCTGTTGTTTCATAAATCTGATTTTTCCTTTTTTTTGTATTAATATGCTTGTTATGTTTGCGTTGTCCTTGGTCATTTTCATGAGGTCAATGTTGTTCTATTTTTCTTCTTCTTTTTTAAATGTAGATCACTTGAAGGTATAGTTTTGCACTTAGTTCTGTTATTTTTTATATTCCGTTGGACACTGTAGAAGGGCTTGTGTATAATTGACTTCCATATAGCCACTTTTGAGGGGTTAGATATTTGAATTACCTTTTAGGCCACTATTAAAGCTGCACTATTCTAAGATCATATTGTCTTGTACGCCTTTTTTGTATATGTTTGCTTTAGCTTCTTCTGTTTTTCAGCTTTAATGCTTTCCCCGTGAGACCCCTCGTAATGTGCTTCTCTCTTCTTAATAAAATTCATGCCATTTTCTCAAAAAAAAAAAAAAAGATAGGAATATTTCCCTTTTCCCCTCTAGCATGGCCTGTCCCCTGTTCTGTGATCAATAAACAAAGCTAGGGTGCTGGGCAGCCTGCAAGGGATTATAAAAAGTAGAAAAAAACTTTTAATCTCTATTATAAAACTGTCAAATGCAAGTAACTTTTACTTATTTTTCTCCTTATTTCCACTTATTCACCTAGGGAGATGGCAGACTCAATTGCATAGGGCACTTTTAAGGAACTCGAAAATTTATAATGCATGAAAGATTTTTATTTTTATTTAACTGATGTGGCTTAAGATATCATTGTGATTTTGAAAAATCAACTGTTATATGTTTACAATTGGTGATGCTAATGGTATCACGTTGATTGTTTCAACTATGTCTAGTTGATGGAGGATGTGATAATATTAAAGATCTTAACTGTAAGAGAACTTGTGGCCCAGTGTTTTACATATAAAGAGGTATCAACCTGTACAGAAGTTCAAATAAATGTCTTTTTTTGCTGCTATATAGTTTTGAGATTAGCAAATAGGAAAAATTAAATTTTGAGAAGAGTTCTTTTAAGATAAGTTCACCTCTTTTTTGTATTGGACTTAGGTCTATGTAAATTTTATTGCATCTTGTTCTAAATATTTTTTCTCACTTTTTATGTCCAATAGTTTGATATCTGTTTTTTTCCTTTACTTTGAATGATAAATGTAGATGATGACATTACAGAAAATATGATGTACAAATGGCAATCTGGTACATATTATCTTTTTAAGAGGAAAGAAATTTTAATTTCAGCTGAGAGATGAATGGACTAATCCTCTATTTGTTCAAAATTGGGCATGCCTCTATTCAAAATAAAATATTTCAGTGATGCTTCACTTCTTGGCTCAACTAAAACTGAAGTCTATTGTTGTCTTCATTTTGCTTGATGTGCAGGACTGGTGAACAAGGCCCATCAGGTGCGTATCATAGACCTGATGAGAACTTCTTCGGTATTCACCTTTAAGATTCAATTATTATTGAAAGAGTTAGAACTAGTAGCTAGAATTAGTGCTTGCTGGGTTAGCTTCAACCAACTTTCTATTCTCCAATTCCTTGTTTTGCAATTAGTTTTGAAATTTAAATTTCATGAAGTGAACATGCAAGCTTGTTTATGTTGTTGACTTGGCAAGCCTCTTTGATTAGATTGGTCCTTTTTGTGTACTCTATACTTCTGATAATGTTGCAGCCGTCATGTATGACAGTATGTGTCTTGCTTGTCATGCAAGAAACAAGAAAATCATTTTCATCCTTATCTTTTCTCCTTGGTTGACCTAGCAAGTTTGCCACCCGTTCCAGCGATCTTGTTCATCTCTTTCGTTACAAAAATAACAGAATGCTGTATTGAAGCCAAAATGCATGTTTTACCTTTATGTTACACAAATTTTTCTTTTTATTTCAACTCTAGTTCCAGGTGTTTGTACCTTCCAGAAATAGATTGCGCTGCTAGTGAATGTTTTAGCCCCTGAACCATCTACTGTTCTCTAATAAACTGGAAGTATTGTGGCAGTTTACATTTGATTAGCTGCATCACCTAATCCCTTCCAGTGTCTCAGCCTTGAATAGTTCTAATAGTACCATTAATATTGTGGTTGGCCTGCAGGAACAGTCTTCATTGGCCCGTTCGGATGTCTTTAATAATATGAGTAGGGCTGAAATTCGGATTCCCTGATTGTAACCATATGTTCTACCACCATGTAGTCAGAGTTGTCTCTTAAGATCTGCCTACTTGTTCATGCTATAGATTCAGTTTCTCATGATTTTGTTTGGTTTTGCTGTGGGCCTTGTATGACCACCATTGTCTGTGAGAACCACTTGAGCTGGATATTGATAATAGCTGATATTCAGGAACTGTTTCACTGCAGGATCTTCATCAGCAACATGTGCCTACGACGTGTACCTCTTTGGGAAGGTGCTACTAGAACTGGTAACTGGCAAGCTAGGAATCAGTGAGTCGAATGATGCAAGCACAAATGAATGGTTAGAGAAAATTCTATCATACATTAATGTGTACGAAAAGGACTTGGTGACAAAGATAGTTGACCCATCTTTGATTGTGGACGAGGATCTATTGGAAGAGGTTTGGGCCATGGCAATTGTTGCCAAGTCTTGTCTCAATCCGAAACCCTCAAAACGTCCTCTCACAAGATACATCCTTAAGGCACTGGAGAACCCACTCAAAGTGGTAAGAGAGGAGAGTTCTGGTGGCTCTGCACGTCTAAGAACAACCTCTTCTAGAGGCTCATGGAATGCTGCTCTATTTGGTAGTTGGCGTCACAGTTCATCAGATATAGGGGCACCAGGGTCAACGACCAACAGGGAGAGGGAGGGAAGCATTCTAAAGTCGTCAACAGCTGAGCGGGGTTCTTATGGGAGTGGTAGAGCTGCCAGTGGTTTTGATGTTTCATCTTCTAACAAGAAGTTATCTAGGGAAATCTTTCCTGAACCAGCTGCCATATCTGGGGGAGAAGGGGACAGACCGGAAGAGGAGGAAAATGAGGATTAAAAGAGGGTCAGGTTTGTGATTCTTTATAATAAAATTGGTGGGCTCCCCATTTGAGTGCCTGCCTACTCGTCGATGATCCCGTTCTATTTTTCTCTATTTCCTTAAAAAATGGGGAGATGCAAATTGTCTGAAAGACTTCTCTTTCCGTCTTTACTTCGAAACCCAGAAAGAATTTTTATCAGATCATGGGTTCATCGGCAAGAGCCAAGAGTGCACCAGCTATTGAGCAGTTCGTGTTCGTTATTTTTTTTTGTTTGTTGTGTTGCTCCTGCAAGCTGACGGGTTCATGGAGCCAGGATTTATTTTTTGCAGCTTGCTTTTCGGCCGAAAGCTGCAAATATTTTTTTTTTTTTTTTTTTGTAATCTACGCTCTTTCAATGTAAATCTCCAACCTTTTTGCCTTTAGCTGAATCCATCTTGTTATCTCTGACAAAAAAAATTTCCCTGTGATGCATCACAGAGCGTTTGACATTGATCAAAGAGGATTTCAATTGCCCTTCCAATACCCTAGGGTTTTCAAAGTAGGAGCTTCATGAAAACAGGTTTAGTAGATGAAAATGGGGAATTTACAATCGTAATCCATGTATGTTACAAAAAGAACTGTTTAATATCGGAATATGTTAAAAGAAAGACCAGCGTATGAGTTAAAAGAAAACCTATGCCCACCTCCATTTAATGCATTCAGTAACAAAAAAGTTGACAAAAAAAAGGTCCCACCGAGACTTGAACTCGGGTTACTGGATTCAGAGTCCAATGTCCTGACCACTAGACCATGGGACCACAATTGATTAGTTGCTTTTATCCGTTTTACAAATTCAAAATCCATATATTTTCTTCTAATTTCTTATAATTTCAACTCTTGACAAATCTAAGTCTTATAATAATAATAATTAATAAATCATAATAAATTATTTTATGTTAATAACATAATTATGTTATAATTTTTTTTATATTTTTTAACAAAGGCTTAAAAATCCTCTATGATTTAATTCACTAACATCAAGGTAAACAAGTCAATCGTATTTATCGCCTACTTACAACTCTAATTAATAGAAGCCGACACCCGACTTGGGATACATATCCTTTCAAAAGAATTTATAAGGCTACCATTCTCAACCACTTCATCCTTTAATACACGAGGTTTTACTTTAATCTACTTTTAAGAAGAAAAAAAAAAAAAGAGTTTGGTATAGTCCACTTTAGGAGAGAAGATCTCACCATAATCAATTTTATCGCAGGAGTTTCACTACAATGGAAGAACCTTTGATTCCACAATCTTCGCCATAATCTACTTTTAACTCACGATTAAGCAACAAACACGCGAAGCGGCACGCGTAATAGTCTGATAATCACCTATTAATCAACACACTAATCAAGGAATAGTTTAAACTACTAAAAAGGATTCAAAAGCCTTGGGCGGGGGGAGATCCAATGCATCAGAGCTTCCATTGTTTTAAGCAAAAATGGTTGTAGTCTTCAAAGTTCAACCACTACAAAGTCATTTAAAATGACTAGCAAGCATTGATCTCAATGGATAACTATGATCATCAAAAGTCTAATTTATGATTAAACCTGGGTTAATCTATTCAAAACTGTTCACCTTTGCCTTTGTTTTCATGCTCAGCTGATTGGGCAAGTGGGATTAGTAGAACTGATTAGGACCCCTTTTCCAATGTTGAGGAGGGAAAAGCTCTACTTCACTGCCTTTTACTACACTTAAATTTCTTGTCAACATGGCCTTTTTTAATGGATCAACCTGGATTAAGGAAGTCCTTGGCTGATTTCCCCAGATATAAGAAGCAAGCGTGCTGATTGCTTAAT
The DNA here is from genome assembly GCF_029961685.1 of Aristolochia californica. Classification (NCBI taxonomy): domain Eukaryota; kingdom Viridiplantae; phylum Streptophyta; class Magnoliopsida; order Piperales; family Aristolochiaceae; genus Aristolochia; species Aristolochia californica. The sequence goes on along the minus strand of NW_027181826.1, from coordinate 649,482 downwards.
CTTCTAAATTAGCACCCCGATCGCGGCGTAAATTAAGGACTCGAGGTCGATCGAATGTGTCACGCGTGTATAGTTTAGGCAGTCATTAACTTCCACTAATTACTGGGTTAGTTAATCACAAGTAGGCCAAATGTTTAGCCAGCAAGCCTGTCATCTCTGCAGAGAGGGTTTTAAACAGGGCTTAGTGTCTAACCAACTGGCAATTGAAAAATAACCTTCAAAAGGCTAAATCCTTTGTTTATGGAGAGCTGCTTTATGTTTCACTTAGTGAGAGTAAAACTTTTGGTTAAAGAGATTCATCAGTGTGTAAAATAACTTTTATGTCTGAAACCCATTTTAGTTTGAAAGATGTGAAGGTTTTGCTTTTCAGCTTCTTTACTTTTGACAGCAATTACCAACAAAGATCCAAAACTAAAAAGAAATTTTTATCTTAAAACATTGGATATTTATCAGAACAAGCAGCTTTCAAAAGCTAAATCCAGGCATTTGGCCTTACTGATCACTGGCTTGAATTAATATAGGCTTCAGTTCTCCCAAGGTTAAGAAAAACCCATTATTGTTCTTCTTCCCAACTCATAATACCAGTGAGGCCAAAGGCTAAACCGATAATCAGATTCAAATATGATTAAACCTTTGGTTCAAGATACATCTCAAGTTAGAAAAAAAAAAAAAAAAATTTAAAATGAATTTTATTTTGAGCGTATTTTCTGAAGAGAGGGAAGACAGCTTCCTTTATAAACTTGAATGCTTAATTCAGCATGAGAGAGTCTTAAAGTCTACATCACTCCACTGTCAAGGGCTAAACATATTCTCTCCACAAGCTTCCACCTTTCTGATAACAAAACAAGCAACAAGCCAATCAATTACACTCACCCTTGTATTTTGCCTTCAAGAGGGAGACATGGAACCAGTCTGTGTGGTATAACTCAGACAGAACCTCCATTTTGAAAAGAAATAAAAAAAAAAATCTTGAAGAAGAGTGACATCCCTCAATCCCAAGAAAACTCTCATGGGGATGTGTTAGTTGATTCAACTTTGATGAAACCAAGAAAAAAAAAATGACCATAGCTTACTTCTAGGTGAAGTATTTGTGTCCTTCTTGAAGAGGGCAGAGATGAAAGGATAAGAACAGTGGGAGCAGGTGGCTTGTATTTGTACTGGGTATGTATCAGAATACCAGAAAACCGATACGATATGCACGACATGTATTATACATCGAACCAAAAAGAATAGGGTAGCCCATATTTACGTCGAATATCAGTATCCCTCGTATCAAATACGTATTATTATTCAATACAAGATACATATCAGTAAGGCAAACAAGCCTGGTTTTGAGTTATTTCAGCTTTCCCAGTGTGCAGGCTGGAAGATGGGAAACAAAGGGAGGGTGTGTCTGGGTTGAAGACAACATTGGGGTTTCTCTTTGTTGTTTTAAGTTGCCTGATTACAGTCAAGAAAGGCAGCTTTTAGTTAGCAATAAACAAGTCTGGAAATGCATGTGAAGGATTCCTTTCAAGAGACTCACCAACTTCATTTTCCAACTCCTCCTTCCACCTATCATGCTTTTCCTCCATTAAACTACTGCAACAGCCCTTCCAGATACTCAAAGCCATCCCTGGCATCTCCTCCTCCCTCACTCGATCCTTCTCTCAATAAGTTTATCCTCATTCTATATGTAGTTCCAAAGGGTATATTCTTATCCACTCAGATCCATATCCACTGGAGCATTACAAGTAATATTTCAAGTCAAGTATCTTTGACCTAGATTTCCTCCCTTTCTTCCCTAACCACATCCCTCTTCAGCCATGGCAATTCAGGTTGTTTTGCTCTTTTCTCTCCTTTTTCTTTAACAAGGGCTGTTTCCATTTGGGGTCAGTAGTTATCTTCTTCGTTGGATCTCTTGCATGGATAATAATCTCCCCTTTTCTTCCAACTTGGCCTGCAATGGCTTGCTTGAAATAGCAGCCCATTTGTGAAGTTGTTATGTTTGGCGAAAAACCCGGAAGATTGACACTTGGCGGTCTTTCAGGGGGCCGCAGATGGTTTGTCCAATATTGTGTATTAATTTACACGCGCACACAGACACAGACACACACATATATGTTGCTAGTCTGACTGGTCCTCCAATGAAGAAACCCATGTCAAATCCCTAAAAGGTGACACCCAAGAAGCATCTATAAAGGTAGATTGTCCTTGAGGTTCTATGGACCACAACTTTTTACCACCCCAAGAGTATTTGTTGGTGGAATGGGACCCATTGGTCACATGAAGGGTTTATCCACATGGGAACTTTGCCCTAGAGGCCTAAACCTAAACCTAGGTTGCCCCCACCTATAAGGGAGACATCATTCCTGAGATGGTTTGAGATACCATTGCCTTATAAGGAACCTGAAACTTATTCAATGACAATGAGCTTGCTTGGAGAAGAATGACAACTGACAAGTGAGTGTCAGGCACAAAAATTTGGGAATGGAATCACCCCTTTGAAGTCATGCATGTATAAATTTGCATTGATAGATTAATTACAAATATGGGATTTAACTCTAAAAGCCAACAATTATATTTTTTTTATATGATCACTAATTAATAATAGAAACAAAAAATTATTCCCATAAATATCATTTCAATTATATTTAGTTATCTGACAAACAGATTAAGGTTACGCCCATAATATCATCTTTATCGTGTAACTAATAAGTTTAATTTTCAACTTATTTTAATTTTTAAGAATTATTGTTTTATTATAATTTTAAAGAGCAATATTACTTGAATATTATTGGAACCCAAATTCCATAATAAGAGTTTGTGTTTGTGTCAAACATGAAATCATTAAAAATTAGAAAATAGAAAAAAAAATTCTTGCATTTCGAACAAATTTATATTTTTCACCCAGTATTCTCCCAAAAATAGTTAAAAGGCGTAATAAAAACCGATTTTTCTATTTTTAATAAAATAATATGAAATAAAAAAATAAGTAAAAAAATCATTGAAAAATAAATAAATTTTTAATAAAATTAAAATTTTCTTCATTTTATTTTATTTTAATTTTATTTAAATTAAAAGGAAAATTTCTAAGTTACCCTCCCCATCATTGATCATACACTTCTCTTTCCTACCACATTAAAAATATTATCTACTCCAGACTTTAGTTGGGACATGTCACATGATAGAATAAATGGCAATGGTATAAAGCAAGGAAGGTGACACGTGTAAGTAATATAGGAGTGGTCCCGTTGGCAGTTCGGGGGAATTGACACGTGGAAGCCAAAGGCTTGAGGTGTTGCATTGATGATGATTTTATGTTCCCCACTCGCTGCCCGCAAAAGCCTTGGCTGACCGTGACACTTAGCCCATGCGCCCTCAATTAACCAGATTCCCGGACAAGCTCCTTTGCCTCCCAAGACTTTCTGCCTTTCTTGAAGACTTTTTTGTGTTTATGTAGCGTGGGGTGGGGGGTCTCTAAATTAGGATGTGGCCATTACCCTAAATGCAAATTTACCAAGGATAAAGGGGAGGGGCACCTCAATTGGATGAGGCAATTGCCTTTACCAATATGGACATATCATCTATACGTTTTGGATATTACTCTATACAGGGTATGTCGGATTTCGGACCTATTGAATTATTTCGTAAATAAATAAATACAAGGGTGACATTTACACACTTAAAGTCGATAGTCCCAATTTTTTTTTTTTTTTTGACTGTGAAACCATGCCCTTGATCAACCATAAATGCGATTATAAACGATCGGTAATTAGTAAGCTCTATTAGGATGATCGAAAACGTATTATGTATTAACACCCCTAGAATGACAAACATAGAGCTCCATATACAATATATGTCGGACGAAAGATTTTTTCTCTTGATTCTTTTTTATTCCTCTTACTTTTAATAAATGTTAAAAATGACAGAAAGTAAGTTTTCGATCGAAAAAAAAAAGCATTAAATTGGTTCTTAATCACTTATTTTTTATTTTAATTTTTAATTTTTTAATTATTAATTTAACTTATTTTTAGTGTAAATACAAACATCATAAAATATTTTTTTCCAATAGGATTCAAATACGAGTGTTCTTAGTATTCTTGTATTTATAAGAAATGGAATAGATCGAGCCGGTTTGTTCGTTAACTCGATTTAAACCTAAAATATAAAGCTTGAAATGTTTGACTTGTGGATAATTGCAAAGGTGCTTAATGAATCAACCTACTAAAATTCCTTGAAGCAACATTTTTTATGTCCTAGTGGTCCAAACACTCACTATACTTTGTGTTTAAAAAATAAATATATTAGAAATATAAAGAAAAAATTAGATGAAAATAAAAATGAACTCAACAATTAAGTTGCAAATACTTAAAAATTTGAGGGGTGTGCATAAAAATCGATACCTTCAGTTATAATCGGGATTAAGAAACATTATTACACTAATACTTAGGAATTTAGGTATGTTACGAGACTGTCGTACATTATATCCTCGTAATTTGGAATAAAAAATATAGCTGATAAAAGATAAATAAATAAATATATATAAATTTTAATAAGTGTTAATATTTAATTAAATAGATTTTTTTATGGGGAGTATATAATTTTAAAATAATATTATTATTATATGACAAAGTTGTATATGCATAACAAGTCATTTTTCTTTTAGATAAATTTGATTTACCCAAAAAAACAAAAAACAATTACCGCCCCCACCAAAAGTCATGTTGGCTTTTGTTTAAAATATCTTAGTCGACGTGGACGAATTGTGCCCTCATAACGAACGGATAACATTGTCGGCGACGTGGCAACGCAGCCTTTCATGAGCCCGGTGGGGCTCCACTTGTTAAGGTTCCACGATGCATCATGACCATTTTTTCTCTTTCTCATGTGACTTCAGCCAAGGAAATCCCTTCTATTGGTGGAGATGTGGGACCCACTCTCGGTAACGTCCGAGTCATTCTGAACACGTTAGTGGTGGGACCTACACCATTTCTCCCTAAAACAAAAAAACACAGAAGGGAAGAAAAAACACGCTAGATTGCCTCCGGGCACTAATCCGCCCTAGGCCGGGGGGAAACCGGTTTCACGTGAAAAGCCCAAGCATCTCGAGCCACTCCAACACCGTCCTGGGCCCCACGTTTACCATAAAAAATCTCGTTTGTGGGCCCTCCTCTGTTTGATTGGATAGAAAACAATCCAATAAGCTTTCGTGCTTGCTACCTATCAGGTGGCAAAGGAGGCTAAAATGGTTGGAAACTGTGATTTAATTTAAGCTAATAACCTTAATTTAAGGATTAATCATGTGGGCCCACAAATAAAAGTGGGCCCACATTTTTTATATCAAATTTTAAGGGTCTTAAATACCATGAAAAATTAAATAATAAATAATAATTATTATTTTAATTATTTAAATATTTTTTTCTAATATAAGTATCTTTATATCAAAAATTTAATAGTAAAAAAAATAAAAATAATGGGAAAAATATGTAATTAAAGATGGTGCAAAAGTGGGGCTAAAGAGAAGGGGGAGAGAGGAGAGAGTGGATTACACCGAGGAGATGGGAGGGCGGTGAAAGAAGAAAAACCAAGAGTGCTTTAATTTATGCTATTCTTGTCTAGGATCATCACATCAATGTCAAAATTTATGGAGACATTTGGCTTTTCAACCTTTGAACCCTAGGTGTAAGTGTCCTTTGCAAAGGCCACTTGAACCACTTTGAGCTTGGCATATCATGAGTGGATTTTTTTCTTTTAGGGCATGTCCTTGTCCTCTAATGTCCAACTTCACTTATACACTTCTCCCAACGACAATTCACCACCACCACCCCAATTGTTACCTCTCCAATATCCATATCCAAAATTATTATTATTATTATTATTATTATTATTATTATCTTTTAATTCGATATTTCCGACTTTTATGATGTCGATATTATTAAACTATAGAGTTGGCCATGGCTGAAGTCTGAGGAGGATGCCAAAGACAAGGCTAGTGACGGGAGTAAAGGGTTTAGGGTTGAGTGTAGTTGGAACAAAGGTAGCAATACTGGAAGCTGCAATTGGATCACCTTTCTTCTTAGGGGAAGCTTATGCTTGTAGGGTTTTTTTGTTTGGCACTCATACAAAATTCCTAAAATCTGGTATGGAATCTCATATCGGTATCATAACTGGCATGTTTGAAAAAAAGGGACAATAAAAGAAATGAACCTTGATACGAAATTGTATTGGATACGTGGCGTGTTTTCGACAATGAGGATAAGGCTATTTTAAATTGGCATGAAAGAATAGGAAAATTAATGTGACACTAGAAAAATTGATTTGGTTTGGAGATTACTATGAATATAGTAAGAGAATTCGATTGAATTTTTTTTTTATAATTATTTTAACATTATTTTAAATATAAAAATCTTAAGACCTTTGCTCCAAGATTGCCATATCGGAGATCGGAGACCTCAAAATCTGATACATTTTTTCCCTATATCGGCTTGTAACGGGTATCGGTCATTATCCCATATGTATCGGAGATAGAAGTAACCCTGTTCTTGTCTTTTATTGTCTTATAATTTTTTAAAATGAAATAGCATATTGATTAGTCCTTTTTTTTGTTGCATGAATGTTACAAAATGTTTACACAATAGGGTTGGGTATGTTGATGATACATATCGGATTTTACCCGGTATGATACAACTTTATCGGCCCATCAAGGGTGTGTGTCACAGGTGCAGTTACAAATTTCGGCCTTCTTGAAAAAATGGCATGTACATATGTAGGGCTATATGGGTCTTTTCACAGGATAGGTGTTTTGGGAAGAACCGAGGGCAATTTCATTCAGCCCTACTTATAAATGAACCTGGACTGTTTGCTTGGCTCCGTAAGACTGTCAACCCCACGAGGCCAACCGCGGGAAGGAGTCTCGTCAGGGAGTTCGGTATCCGTCTCATGACAAGGAAGAAGATGATTCCAGGACTCGAAGACGATCTGCTCTTCCTCTCCCACCACACCTCCGGTTCCTACAATCCAAACCCAGAAGGCCAGTTAGATCCCCCATTCACCCATTTCGTCAGTCTAAAACGCGCGCCTCCGTTTTTGTGGTTTTTTGTTGATGATTTTTCTTTCTGCTGCAGGAGGGAAGCCGAAGAGGAGGAAGAGGAAGGGGAGAGGGGACGCTCCCGGGACGGAGCCGAAGAAGAGGAAGCTCACGGAGGAGCAGGTGAACTTCCTGGAGACCAATTTCGGGAACGAACATAAGCTGGAATCCGCAAGGAAAGACCGGCTGGCGGCGGAGCTGGGGCTGGACCCTCGAACGGTGGCCGTCTGGTTTCAGAACAGGCGGGCCAGGTGGCGGAGCAAGCATTTGGAGGAAGAGTACTCCAGGCTGAAGGTCACCCATGAGAGTGTCGTCATCGAGAAGTGCCGTCTCGAAGGCGAGGTAAATATATATATATATATATATATATATATATAGATCATCAACAGCTAGCTCTTCACTTCCTCCATTTCTGTATTCTTTTTCCTCTCCTTCTTCAACAAGACTCTGGCAAAACCGCAGGTGCTGAACCTTCGTGAGCAGCTGTCGAAGGCCGAGGAGGAGATAAAGAAGCTTTCAGGGGAGACCGAGAGAAGCTCAAGCCCGAGCTCTTCTTTCTCCGTCGACGCAGATTATCCTGACCTCTTCCGGGAATTCCGAGCTGAAGAAAACCAGAGCTTGCTCTACATGCTTGAGAACAACTACATCAATGGTCTGGAATGGGCGAATCTCTGTGCCTTATGATGTGAATACCATTGTTTGGAATAATTTTTGTACAGTTCTTCGATCTTTTATCAGTTTTTCTTTCCTTCTGTTTTTTCTTCCCTGTTTCTCCTCTTTTAGGAGTTCCTGAATGTATATTATGCAGTTTGAAATTCGAAGTGTCGGTCCACGTAAATTAGCTCAAATATTTCCTACAATTTTTTCTTCATTCACCTCATTTTATTTATTTATTTTATTATAAGGGACTATTTGAATCTTCTTAATAAAATAAAATAATAAAAAATTAACCAAACTTTTTGGAAAATTGGCAAAAAAAATTAAATAAAATCTTAAATAATTTTTTTTATTTAAATAAGGCTTACGATTGCATATGATGTCACTAGTGACCTAAGATTTAACTTTCTCTGTCACGAACAAACCTCTTTCATCAAGTGAATGTTATCAAACATTAACACATAAACCACACTAAAGTGGTACAATGTTGCTTTAAGCTTTTGAATACTTAGGGTTTGTTATAATTACTTGTGGAAAGGACCACACCAATGGTTGAAGTTGAAGCCCTAAGTGGACGTGTTTCTAACTATGTGGTACGTAAGCTTTAGTAAAATTTCTTTTTCGTCGCCAATCACATGACAAATACGAATGGAATCCATCAATGGTATGTACCTAATGGCGAATGAAGTCGAGGTAGATCCCAACTCGTTCGTGCAACTGAACAGATAGATCGATATCTATCGACATCTATCGACCTTTATCCCTTTAAAGCACTTCTTCAAGAGTACTTGACTTTTTTTAGTGGTCGACTTGTTATCTTTAGAATTGATGTTACAATTGACGAATGCGTTTTAAACCAATTGTTAGTAATGAGTTTAGATTGAGCGTGGTATCGAGTGGGGGCCGAGTGGAGAAGATTATGAGGGCATGCATGTGAAGAGAACCTTTTCCATAACCTTAAAAAAAATTTATGTTACTTCAAATCATAATTCTTAGCCTATGTAGCACCTCAAAATCCAATACATCACTATTTCAATTTTTTTAAAAAAAAAAAAAAAGAGAGGAACCTAACCCTGAGAGATTTTAAATATGGGCCTTTATTGGGCGTTTCAGGGCAAAGGATGATCGTTTGGGCTTCCTTTATGGTCAATATATGGGTTATTCCTACACATGGGCTTATGGGCGCGAGAGAAGCCGTTGGGAATCCGGTCTCATAAGAAAAGGAAATTAATTTTCGGTCGCCGCTGGTTCGATTCATTTTCTTCATCCCAATTTTCAGATTTGAGCTTCGAGTGTCGACTCCCTTGCCATCTTCATCTTCAGTGTCCAGCAGATCGCGCAACGCCCTTTATCTCCTAAATTTGTTTTTTGGTTTCTAATTTTTTCGGCGGTACGATCTGTGGCCTTGCCCTTCTTCTTCAATAGATCTGCTACAGCTTTCTGTTGTTCTGGATCTCTGATTCTTAAATTCACATTTAGATCTCGAGTCCGATTTCCCGTAGTTTTTCCTGTAACTACTGGATTTTCTAATACGGAGTATGTTCGCAAAGTTTTAAAGGATCAGTTTTTGTTACTAAATGTGTGAGCTTTTATATCTGTTATTCCCTTGCTTTTTATTGTGCTTAATACTGTAGTGTCAAATTTATGCTTATGGGATAGCATTTGCGGACAATTATTGAGAAATAATCGAGTTACGCTAGCTTTACAGATTGGGACCTAGAAATCATTTCTGTTATTGTAAACTTTGCCTTGTTGTTTGATGCTGTACAGAACAGATTCACTAGTTGCTTGTTTGATATTTTGCCCATGCAGAGCATTTTCTCCGCCTTTATTTTACTATGGTGATGCATTTCAGGCTGTTCTTGGCTAAAGGGTGGCGCCGCGCAGTGGGCTTATTTGTGTGATGGGTCTGGTCGAATTGCACGCAGTGCTTATATGATGTACCCATTTGTGCTGAGGAAATGTCTCTGGAATTCTTCAGGCGATTGGGGTCTTTTTGGGTTAATGAGAAGACGGGTGGTCCATCCGCAGGAAAGCTTGCACCTTCGGTGAGATTACAGACAGATAAAGAGGTGTATAGGCCTGGGGAGACTGTTCTCGCAACTATTCAGATTTGCAATCCAAATATTACGAATGCAGACTTTTCGCTTATGGTTGAAAACCTCAAGTTTGAAATTAAAGGAGTTGGGAAGCTTGATCCTCAATGGTTTACTACGCAAATGCCATCATTCGGTTTAAAGCAAAGGAGAGGTGTTCCTTTGCTCTTTTCTTCAGAGTGTTTGGGAACTGTAAAAAACAAGTTTTGTATTCAGTAAATGTCTTTCACTTAGAAATTTTATGATGCTGTCTTAAAAGTAATAACTTCAATCATATTTTACGTTAGATGTTGTTTCTAGGGAGAATCTCAATTGTATGATCAGTTGGACCCATGTCATATTTACATGACACCATTTGGTATTTTGTAGGTGAGTGTATCTTTTTGGACTGTACAACACCACCCATTGTCTCAAAGTTGATAGTTTCGTCTGGGTGCACTAAAACATGTGAGTTTACCTGTCAACTCTTCGTGTCGTGTTATTGGTACTATTCTTTGAAGTTTTAGAATTTGATGTACTAAGGGAAGCTGTACATGTGCTGTTGAATTGTTTCTATTTCTCATTCTATTTGTTTTGAGAGTAAATTCAAATCTAATTGATGAGTTATTGGAGAAGTACAATAGATACAATGAAGGCCGCAGAAAAGTCCAGCAAAGTGGCTATGGGGCATGTTGACTATGTAGGACAGGTCGATGCCCTCTTTAGCCAAAGGATCTGTCTGTTCCTGAGATTCTCTGACAACACAAGACCAGGGTATCAAAGACTAAGCAAACATTAGCATATTTATTAGAAGCTTCTGCTTAGCTCCAAAGGTCAATTTATAACAGCCTTAGTCCCTTCATAGCGAGCAAGGGTGAAAATTCTTGAACTAAGATTTGCAACTGGGTCCCCATTAACTTTAACTTTGAAGGAATCATCTTGCAGTAAGATATTCGATTAAAGTTTAACTTTGATGGGCAAAGATAGGGAAAACCAAGAAATCAGCCAGAGAAGTGATAAACATTTAACTTCTGCAAACAGAACCCAGATCTAGACCAATGAAAAAAAGGGAGGGAGGAATAAAGGAATCTAATTCAAAGCACCTGCATGCTTTATTCTTTCAATAGCCTAATACCCTGATGTAGTAATGAAACATATTTCTTGGAAGCCCTCAAATAGACATAGAATTGCATTACAAAATTCTCTTTACACTTGGGAACAGTTAAGAAGTTGGATGCTCAGAAAATAGTTGAAAGTAGGCAGCATGATGAAACTACAGTTAGACCTCCCAACAAAGAGTGTGCAGATGCTGGATCAAAAGCAGTAATAGAGGAGCAAACAACACCAGAAGGGTCATAGCTTTTGTCTAGATTTATGGCTCAAGTACTATCCCAAGTGCTGACCTTAACTTTTTTTGTTTATTTGTACAAGGAATTTTATGAGTAATTTCTCATGCTTCTTGATTATCAGCCAATTAGTTAGATATTTTTCATATATAGTGCTTAATGCAACTTTTGGAATTAGAGAAACATAGTGCTTAACACTCCACAACTTTCGAAATCATGTGCCAATCTTTCTTCTTAGAGTGATTTTGAAGTATCAATTTTGGTCTGTGCATCTAATCTTTTGGATTTTCTTGATGCTGACAATTGGTGTTAACGGTTTATCGGTTCTTCTCATCTGCAGATATGTTTCGAATGGAACTACCTAAGCGTATACCCCCTTCATACCGTGGTACAACTGTCCGTTATTTGTACTATGTTAAGAGTACTTTACTTGGGCATTGGCTGGCATTGGAAAATGGTCATCCAAACAGAGAGCCCATGAAAGATCTAGTAAAAACGGTTGGTTACCTTTTGACATCTTAAGTATGTTATTGGCAAAGTTTTTCTCCTTTATTAATTCACTGTGTCTAATCATTTTAAATGTTATTAGCTATGTTTTTTAGTCATTTTGTTTGCATTTTTCTTTACATCTTTTAGTTGGTAGAAGTGTGCCTTTCAAAAGTTTCATTTTTTTTTTTTGTGGTAAAAAGAAATCAGTATTATTGTGTGGTTTTGGCATCAGTTATTGCTGATATTATTGTCATATTAAACTTTCAGGAAGTCCATGTTCCTTTAAAAATATGGGTTACCCAAAAAAACGACGATATGCTTACTGCAGATGGTCAAAATGATGGTACATACTTTTCCTGAATTGGATTCCTCAAATTTTGTATACTTTCTTACTCTCATCCAAATTATATAAAGTAACAAAAAAAAGTGACAATAAAATGGTGGAAAATCTTAAACTTGTTGAATGCACGTGCAGGAATTTTCCCTTCAGCAACCATTCAAATGGATATATACTGGAAAGAAAAGGAAGGGGACTCAGAATGGGTAACATCTTAAAACTCAAGTCTTAAAAGTAGAACTACAATATATATATTTTGAAATAACAAATATTGAATATTATGGATGTTATCTTTAGGATTATCCTTGGTTTGCTATTAAAAAAAAATTGTCCTTGGTCTGAGCAGGTCAGAGCGAATGAGTTAGATGGACTTGAAGAAGACTATGATAGCTCTAGGGATGAGATCTCATCTGTCTCATCATATAATCCATCTAGAGGTAACCTCAGTAGGGATTTTGGAAGTTCTTTATCACTGCAATCACAGGTTCCAAGGCCTTCAAATAGGGAGGGCCCTAATGTCCAAGTAGAACGACTCAGTGTTTCATCATGTACAGCACTTCCTCAGTTGTCAGCAACAGAGGTACTGCATGATTTAAGTGGGGGTAAGTGAGATCTATTTTGAGAATATGCAGAAGCCATTTTATTCACTTATATAATCTTTGAAATTAAAACGGATGGTGCCATTGTCTCATTATTTGCTATGCAATAATTTTGGTCACTTTCAATGTCTTTGTGACGACATTTTAATAGGATGGCAAACTTTATTCCTGGTAGTTTCTTTTCATGTAATAAAGTCCTTTCTGGAAACAGATGCATTATTACCAGGGAAAGGACCTGCTCATCCAAGTCAACGGAGAAAACATCCAAATTTCCCTTTTGCTAATGATGATGTGGGAGTTCCCTCAACTCCTGGAGCTGTGGAGCCCATAGCATGTAAATCATCGTACTTTCTTCAACTTAAATATTTATGGATTGCTTGATCTACTCCTCAAGATATTCTTACTGTTCTTTGATGTCAAGATTGGTAAGCTTATTATGAGAAAACATTTTCTGCAGCAGAAGGCTTCATTAGAGGAAGGTCTTACAATATCAGGATGGATGACCAAGTCCTACTACGGTTCTCCCCCAAAAACTCTGACTCAACTTATTATTTTGGTGATGTGGTAAGCATGCATTAGAATCCTCTAGAGTAGTTTTGGGTACATATCCAAGATCTGATACCATGGATATGTTTAATTTTCTGGCTACAGATTGGTGGCACACTCACTTTTTTTCATGAAGAAGGTACAAGAAGATGCCTTGAGGTAGTCATACCATTCTTTTTTTTACAACTTCGATTTTTCCAGTTGACCGCCACAGGACCATACAAGACCTTGTTTGGGGCCCAAGGTGATTGATATGTCTCTTTAAGAGGGGCAAGTTAACTCTGGCAACCAAAGGGCAAGTGACAATTTTATGAGCCTAAACAATAGTTATAAAATCCTGACAACCTGTGTATTAGAATGGATGCATGAGCATGACTGTGGCTGGGGAAATCTTGGTTTTAACAGTTCAAGGTCGAACTCAATCTAAAGTTGAGTCATGTGGCGAACCAGTTATAATCCCATTGCAACAGGTCTCCTTGTTTTCACAACTATGAACGCTGCATCCATGATTTATTCTTGTTGTCCTGCTTGTGTTTCAAATCATGTCATTGATAAGGAATCAGTCAGCCTGTATGTGAAGTTATTATATTTGTTCACCCATTCTGTTTAGTGATCATCACTAGAGCATTAATACTTTCAGGTTTCCATAACTCTGGAGACTTCAGAATCTATCATTCAGCCTTATATCCATTCACTGAAAAATCCTCCCTCGATTACAAAGGTACTGTTATTGTGTTTGTACAATATTTGAAGCCCGAAGATGATATTTTTATTTTATATCTTAAAATACAACTTTTAGGATAGCTGATTCACTTTTTCATTGGCTTTGTTTTAATTTTTATAATTTTTTAAAGTTTTTAATCCAGAAATATTATATTTCTTGTGTCTTTGGACATTCTTGGAGTTGGAAGCTTCCTTGCCATAGTGGCGTTAGTGGGAATAACCCCAGAGGCTAAAATGTTGAAAAATTTATGGTTATTAGTTGGGAAAAAATCCTCCTAATTTCAGTAAGTCATTTGATGATGGATCTAGACCCAGCCTTAAAAAAAATGAAGCAAAGTAGATTTTATTAGAGAGAAGAGGTATACACTACCTCCCCCACATGATGGGTGGCACACAAGACAAGAAAAATTACAACTTTAAATGCTTACAAACTCACACAGGACAAGAAAAGAGTAATAAGACAGGTGACAGCTGATCAAGTGTGAATGGTCAGTAGCTGAAAGAGAAGCTCCTTCGTAAGCAAGGCCATCAGCAATCAGGGGTGGGCGTCTTGGTTTTCCAAAATGTATCACCTATTTCAAAACCCCAGACCCCTTGGGTGTAAGTTACTTTGGTACAGGGTGATGTCTCGCTGCCCTTGAAAATCTGAGATGTCTAGATAAGATGCCCACCCTGTCAGCAATCGTATAGGTGTTTTTAGGCAAGTGTAAGCCCAACTTTAACATGGTATCTATACACATAAGTTGAAGTCTGGAAAACTTGTAAATTTTAATCTTGTCATTTTGAGATAGATCCAGACCCAACTTTAACAAGTGGCTTGGGTGGATTGCTTGGATCTAGCACTAGCTACATTATTTAACTGGTTAACTCTTATCTGCATTTATGATTCCATCCCATGTTTGTGATTCTGCAGGTTCAGAGTGACCACTATGAGGTAGTTGCAGACTTGTTGCAGACTAGCTTTCTTTTCTCCATCCCCATGGATGGACCGATGACCTTTTCAACACCTCATGTTTCTGTCAAATGGGCACTCCGTTTTGAATTCTTTACCACTCCCAAGAATGTTGATTGGACAAGGTACATACTATGTCACAATCTAACCATTGTCATCCCTTGTATTTTGTTCTAACTAATCTATTTTAACAATCTTTTTCCACTTTGCTGGCTTTGTTACTTGACAGGTATGAGCATCCTCTCCTTGTAGAGGGAAGAGAAAAGAGTGAGTGGGTTCTTCCAATAACAGTTCATGCCCCTCCTCCTCGAGCTCAGGGTGCTAAAAATGAAAAATCCTCGTCTCTTGGAGAGCTTTGGGTTCGTTCCTGAAGGTAAACCTGATTGAATCGACTCAGTTACTCCGATTTTTTTGACTCTCGTGTTTCAGTTCTTAATTCAAACTGTTACAGGTTTTTCACAAAAATCATTTTTTTCAATGCAAATTAGCATTAGGTCCATGAGAATAACTAGGATATCTCAATATTATCATTATTATATAAAAGGAAAGCAATTTGTAGTCATTATATTTTTTCTCTTTATTTATGGAACATAACACTTCTAGTGAAGTTCTAACCTCAGATTATGGTAGCTCATAATCTCCACTTCTTGTGATACCCTACTGTTTGTTTTTGTCATGACAGCCCTAATCAACAGAACCAAAAAACTACACCAGCTTTCCTTTCCAGCTTATACTGTAGCCCAAGTGGAGGAGTAGGGAGTCGTCCAAGAGGCCAGAGACAGATGAAAATCAAGAAGAAATGTCCATCCCAAATTGGTGAAGTGGCATTTTCTGAGACACATTGCGGGTTTTTATGAGCGTTTCTCGGACTCCTGTGCACATTTAGTCTATAAGCTGTAGTTTTTTCATTTTTTTCTTTAGTTTTCACGATGTTACAAAATCAATGTCAGTTTCCATATTGAGAAAAAATGGGCCTTTTTTCTGGTGATGATCGGAGGCTGTTCTCCTAAAATTTAAGGGGATACTATTGCAGCAATATGAGCTTAATGGAATGTCACTCTCCCCTTAATTAGATGGATTTTCTGTTTGTTTTTTAACCATGATAAGAAGGTATTCTTGAAGTGACTATTGGCCAGGGTCCTTTTCTGAATTAGGCGTTCACTTACAGGAGAAAGTAACACTGATATGTTACAAGCAGCAAGACTCAGCCGCATTGGTGCATCTCTTGGTATCCATTTCTGTTGGTATTTTTCAATTTTTTGTTCTTCATAAACTGGATTTCCAGATTTTTGAGGAACTTCTTGTAGTTTTCGGAAATTTTTAGAAATAACATCATGAATTTATGACCGAGTAGCTGATAGTGGCCTAGTGATGTTAAGGCAACTACAGGAAGCATCGTGTAGCTAATGGAATTGCCTGGAAGTTGAATTTACCAGATCTGCCTCAGCCATGGAAATAGAGAAAGTAACAAGAAACACAAGATTCCTTAATCAATTCTGATGGGGTAAAATCCGAGTTTTGCGGAATTATGAACTCAATATTTTCCAATGAATTACAGTTAGAAGGCGTGATCACATCTGCAAAAAATTATGGACAGGAACCCAGATATCTGCCAATTCATAAATGGGTGTAAATGCACCCTTTTTATCAAATGGGAAAGCAAGATAGTTTCGTCTGAGTTTATCTATCGACCAAATTATTCATGGACCTCAGCAACAAGGATCTGGTTAAAGCTCAGAATGTGCCCAATAAAGTATGCCAAGCTAGTGCAAATAGCTCTGATGAACACAACAGCAAAAAGCAACAGGTGATTGGTAGAAGCATTTAAGCTAATGCGAAGTTGAGGGTGCTGTAAACATCAACACCAATCTGAGCTTCAGCCTTCTCTAAGTCAGTTGAGGCTGTGCTTAGCTTCTGGGTAAAATCTGCCAATCCCTTTTGGACGAGGCTTTGGTCAAAATGATCCAGGGGAACAGCTTCAACGGCTACAATATCAGTAACAGAATTTGCATGGATGAAGGCAAATCCACTGCTGACAAAATATTTCGTAGTTTCACTCCCATCGAGCACTAATAGAACTCCAGGCTTGAGCTCTGCGATAGTGGGGACATGTCCAGGCAAAACTCCCATCTGCCCTGTCATTGCTGGAACTATAACTTGATCCACCTGAAAAACAAGGTGCCCTTAGATTTTTATTGTGCTCGTCATTTCTGCTATAATACTTTTGAAGTCACAGCTCCACACTTCCACAGAAAGAAGCCATTCGGGTTCACAAACAAGGAAATGTTTCAATATCATTGCCAAGGACTAACCTAAACTTTCTTCTCAAAATTGATCAGTTAAACATCATCTAGTTATCACAAATGAATAGCTACCTGAGATAAACCATAAAAAAAGATCACTACAGAACATGCCATGTCAGGATTCAAAAAGAAACTCTTCTATAACAGCAGTAAGCAATGTATATAGCTGTCTTCATCTAAAATTTGAGAACCACTGTGAATGCTTTGTTTTCCTATAAGCAATTACCTGGATGGATATGTTTTTATATTCTGAAGAAGAATGCATTTGATTCAACTAAAAAGACTAGTAAAGTTTATCTCTATAACAAATAAATCACGAGTATTCGTATCCTACTACTCCACATGGCTCGGAAAGCCAGACTTCCATTTCAGTTTTAAGTACCCATTTTTGTATATGTTATGAAGATTCATTACGAACTATGTAAACAAAAGTGATAGGTAAACAAATTTCAAAGTCACTTTGTTGGCAATTTCCTGTGATGTCATTAGTTTGTGGAATGCAGTAGTTTTGTATTAGGTGGAGACCATTGCAGCAGACAAGAATGTGCCATGGTTAAATAGCAAATATCACAATGATATCAAGTGTAGTGAAGCATGAAATTCACATTCTTCCACAAAGACTCCCCCGGAATAAAATAAAAGACACAGAAATAAACAAGGGAAGCAATACAGAAAGTGACAAAAATCTAAAAGTGAAGTTTGAATTTTGGCATATTTGTTCTGAGAATTCAATGTTGTGATGGTGATGTACTTCTCTTTCATATCAATGTTGCACCTAAGAGATTCTTAATGCTCTGTTAATATGGAAGGTGAACAGCAAAGGATTCAAAGGAGTAGATCATAAACATAAATCCTCATACTACGAAAATTGTAGAATGCTGATCAAAAGAGAATTAAAACTTCAGGATGACAAATTAGGATAAAAAGAATAAATACCAAGAACCACAAGTCCACTAACAACACTTAAATACTCTCTGATCTAAGAAAACAATTCATTCAACAAAAAGATGGCAAGCCAATGTAAGCATTCTTTTAATTTATGAACAGTAAAACAGCCATCATCTACAACAAGCTGATATTTGTTTTCATTTGCCTTTTTTGGTACTAAGCTGATTAGCATCAATGACGCACAAAAAGAACAATGACATGGATGAAAAATAAACAAACAAAATCCCCCCTCAATTTGCATCATGTGGATCAACATAGAAAGTAAATAAATATGAAAAGAGAGAGCAAGATACCTCCTTCGAAGAAAGCTCAGATTGGTAGGGGAGGACAAAGTTGACAGTGAGCCTAGAGGGGATTGAAGTGGGCGTAGGAGGACGTGGCTGCATGAAGGAGAGTGGGGTCTTTGGAGGGTCTATGTTGGGGACTATCTGCTTCCATGCCTCCACGAAGGTAGTATCGGTGGTTGAAGCAGCAGGCAGGTCTGTTGAGAAGCAACGACGGCTGCTGCCAAAGGCTCGAACCAAAACACGAGGAACTTGCCTAAGCATTGTACACTTTCTTCACTCTACTTCAACGTGCAACTTTTGAACAAAAGTCCTATCCCGTTGTTGATGATGCCTCCTACAATTGGAGTTCTGTTTAGATTAATATGCTATGGAGATGCTAAAATAGGTTATGGAAGGTCTAACATGTCTTTCACAAAATAGACTGAAATATTATCTGACAGACATTAAATGCATGAAAACACTATCCTCGCATTTTAAATCACAACCAAATATCAGATTTAGATTAGTTCCATCAATAGCATTTGAAATGATGTGTGTGGTATAACATTCACCCAAATCTATACAATTTCACGCAACAGATACCCATTTCCAAGCAATTCTGTTCTCCAAATACTCGACGCCCAATGGCCCGAATCAACAACTTCATTCCCCCAACCGTGGAGCTACTAACTTGCATTTTCAAATAACCTAAAATGTTACAATCTCATTCTCCGAATCACCTCATTCCGCGTTTTCCGATGACTCAAAATGTAACATCCTCGTTCTCTGAATCACCTCACTCCGCGAACAAATCGACTATAGTGAAATATATACATAATAAAAGAGTTAAAAAATGAAACCACTCCACCAATCGAACAAAAAAGATGGTAAGAGTGATCCAAGACCTCTAAAGCGGGCCACACAGCCGCGCGGCGGACGGCAATCTTTTTGATAAAATTGCGGACCGCAGAACAAGAGAACCGGATGAAGGACAAAGATAGCTCGGGGATATATTAGGGAAGAGATAGGTATGCCTGGTGGAGACCTAGGGTGATCGAACCAACGGGATCGATCCAAGCTGCAATGCAGCCCAACAGGAGAATAATCTAGGGAGATCGCAGCCTTCGAACAATATACACAGCCAACAACTGTGGCTCGGTGCGAAATGAAGAGAGAAAATACAAACTCACCGGACCAGATGCTGGCTTTGATTCGTCGGAGTGGGTGAGAGGAGGGAGACGAGCCGGAGAACCAAAAGTAAGATGACGGTCTCTAATAGAAAATGCTACTTTTCTTGGAATTCAATTTCTTTGAAACAAATGTTTTGCCAAGAAGTCCTTTATCAAAATGATTTTTTTTATTACATCTAATTTAAAATAATATATATTAAATTGAGTTATAACTATATAAAATATATTTTTAAAGGTAATTTAACAAAATACCCTATTTTAATTTTAATTTTATAAAAAAATATAATTAAGATATTTTAAAAAATGTACTAAGAACCCTTTTATATCTTAGAGCATCTTTTCAAGGGGTATTTTCGGATAATACTGAAAAGAATTGAAACAAAAATGAGGACGTGGTACACATTTTGATTCGTAGGCCCTGTTAGCTGCCCTTGTTAGAAATCTATATCACAGGAAAAACTAGAATTATTTTTCTTATTATACATGTTTTCAAGAAACTTTCAGATAAAAATCTATTAATGCCTTACTAAGAAATTAAATGATTTTAAAAAATCCAAGGAAAATTAAATAAATATATTTTTAAAAAAAAAATAAAAAATAATAATCAATCTCATACATTATCATATTTATATAATAAATTTTCAGTAGAATAAAATATCAAATAAAAAATTACTATGAAAATTTGCCTTGTGCTAAAAGTATTACAACATCAAATATTTTTCAAAAATTTTTCATATGGCTTTTTGGAAAAATTATATCTTTGTTGATTGGAATTGAAAATTTTTGGAATGCAACAGTGTTGTTCAAAAGGGTTTCGATAAAAAATCAAGGGGTATTTCCGGATAATACTGAAAAGAATTGAAACAAGAATGAGGACATGGCACACATTTTTATTCGTAGGCCTTTTAGTGCCCTCGTTAGAAATTTATATCTCAGTAAAAACTAAAAATATTTTTCCTATGATACACATTTTCAAGAAACTTTTAGATAAAATTCTATTAATGCCTTACAGAAATTTAATATATTTTTTAAAAAATAAATAAAAATTAATAATCAATCTCATACATTATCATACTTATATAATAAAATTTTCAGTAGAGTAAATATATAAAATACAAAATTACCATGAAAAATTAACTTGTACTGAAAGTATTACAATATCAAACATTTTTCAAAAAATTTCTATATAATTTTTTGGCCCATCTTGACTGAAAAAATTATACGATTTTCTTGGGAAGAATTTCTCTTAATTTAATCATATATTTTTATTTATAAAAAAAATTGTTCCTAGTATAAACATATTTATTTCCTAATTTTTCCATTGTTTTTTCAATGAAAAAATAAATTCTCACCCCAATTGTTATACACGGGGGAGCCTGTTTTTCTGTCGTATAATTTTCCAGCATCTCCGTGAACCAACCGATCGAATTGAGTCATCATTGATTACTAGTTTCAAATGTTTGCTCAATCGAATTTTCCAGCATCACTATGAAAAACGTAACAAGAAGCCAAGAATCCTTGTTTGTCGCATAAAACAAGTATTATTTTAAAAGGAAACTGCTCGAATCGAGTCTCGTACCTTTCAACAAGAAATCCAGTTCTTGTGTGTACTGATCAGCGCTGATAACAGCCCTGCAGACGCCATTAAAAATGGCCCTGAAAGCACTCCCTTCCCATCCCTTATATCCGCCACAGACATCAATCCGTCGGCAATATCTTGCAGGATCGAGAGCTTCTTCAGCAATCCCTTCTCTGCTATTTTTTTTATTTTCTCCACCTCTTTATCCACTCCCTGTCCCTTAGATTTCAATTCCAGAACCTCAGATGTCAATGACTTTTCTTCTTCAGTAATCCTCTTCAAGTCTCTGCTCTTCAACGAGATACTCCCAATATAACCAATGAACTCAGCCCAGGCGCTGATCTTCTGCAATTTCACGGAGTTTTTGCTGTCGATCAGACCAGTCTTAGCTAACCAAACAAACTGTTCGACGAAATAGTACACACCCTCGCCGCCGTAGGCAACAAGCGCGAGGATTCGACCTTCTGTCGTATCGGTTGCGGAACTTCGTAGGGCATTCAGGTCCTGAATGAATTTCCCTAACCGGAAGGCCTTTCGGCTGACTCCGACGCTTGATTCGAACGATTTGACGCGGCAATGAAGATCCTGATTCTCGGAGAGAAGAGACGACAAGAGGATGATTTTGGAGGCGTACCTGGAGATCTTCAGCAGCTTGTCGACGCCGTCTCTCTTCGCCAAGTAAAGCTCGAGATGGTTTAAAAAATCTCGGTCTTTTGATGGCTTCGCTATAGAAACTTTAGAGCTTTCTGTAGAAAGTTGATTATTCGAACCTTGAGCTTCCATGACTGCGCAGAGAAAAGAAAACCTTGAACAAAGAAAGCCTCTTCCACAGTTCTTTTACTCCATGTTTAACAGACACTTTCCTGCTTCTGCGTGAAAAAAAAAGGGAGCTGATTATGTAGGTAATTACGGGGTAAAATCAGAAGAAATGGAATTAAATGAAAGATCGACTGGAAATTCTACTCTAATGTCAAACATGACGAAGATCGAAGAAGAAGAAGAAGACGACCTTCGATGATCGGGAGAATCCTTGATCGAGAAGACAATATCTCAAAACCTTTCGAGGTTAGCTCATGCTAACTGAAGATAAAATCATCCAGTAGAAAAAACGTGCTTTGATCGGAGAAATCCCCTCCGGCGAAGAAACAGTTGGGAATTGAGATCGGGTGACGCCAGGTCGCGTCAGTCTGATTCTCCGTTTGCGTGCCGTATGGGAATGCGAGCCGAGCTTGGGACGTTACCGGGCGTCCAATTAGAGTTTCGTTTTCGAAATTCGAATAGATACGTAACTAATGAAATGCAAATCCAAATTTTTGTTTAGAATAATTATATTACTTTATTTTAATTTAATGAAATATTAAATTTAATTTAATTTAATTTTAATATATATGAAATGAATCATTGGTTAGGATGTGTCATCGCCGAAGTAATACCTCGGGAGTCTCATTGGGTCTTCGAGGCGAAGGTTCTCATCGCTTCAGTTTTCAGCGGAGTCGGGAGAGAAGCTGGGAGAGTGATTCATTTTCGAAGGACACCACCGAGCTGTTTTCTCATCTCATCGTAGAAATTCTCTGAAGAGAGATGGGGGAGAGAGACGGAGAGATTGATCCTCTGGACGCTTTGAGGCCTCTAATGGCTGCTTGCAATCCTCCTATTGACGCCCTTATCGTCCCTTCTGCAGACAATCACCAAGTGAGACTTGATCTAACAGTCTTCTCTCGTTAAAAACCTGAGTTTTTGTTTTTTATTTTGTTTTAGGAAGCGCAATTGGCGGTTCTGAATTTCTTTGGAACGATTGAGTACTCGTTCTGTTTGTATTAAATTAAGCCATATTATCAAAGATTTCTTTTTTTTCTTTTTCTTAAAGAGAATATTGTCTTTTGACAATGTTTTCCTTTTTGGAAGTATTTGAGGATGAACTGTTGATATGGAATACTTATTGCAGAGTGAGTACGTGTCTGATCGGGATAAAAGGCGCGGATTCGTCTCTGGGTTCACTGGAAGTGCCGGTAGGCTTCTTTGTGCTTTCCATATTTCTTCCTGTTGACTTCGAATTGCCGTGGATTTTAAAGTTTGTATTGACTAAGAGAAATAGCGAATCAATTGATACGCATTTTGTCGTTGGCTACGGACATTACATGAGTTACTTGTTTTGCTTTATTTTCTTATTGTTGCGTCTGAATTATCTTTCTCTTTTCCTGTTTGTTGAAACTTAAGATTCGATCAGGGCTGTACACTCGCGACCTCTTACGATAAGTAAAATGTGATCGCACATTTAGATTGATACATAGTATTTCTTTGGCTCCCTTGCGATGACCATAACCTTTCAAACTAGTATGGGTGTTTAGGGGGAGCTGCTGTCTGGATGATAGGGATAGACCACTTTTCGCTACATTATCTTCTCAAGTGTCCTCCTTTCATCTGAGCTTCCTTTCTTTGGTTATTCGTACAGCTGCAGTTAATTTGGCATCAATCTTCTTGCAGGTGTTGCAGTTATAACAGCAGATGACGCTCGTCTTTGGACTGATGGTCGATATTTCCTTCAGGCAATTCAGCAGCTTAGTGAACGTTGGAAGCTCATGCGGATCGGAGAAGATGCAGCAATTGAGAATTGGATAACTGATGTAAGTCACCAGTTTTCATTTTCAAAATGATTTACTTGGTGAAGATACTGGAGAATTTTGTTGTTGGGCCTTCGGCTCAATGAGCTACATGTTGGGGTTTCCAGTGTAAGGTTTTGGATTCAAGTCTCACCCTGGGGGGTGGGAGTGTTCGTAGTGTATGCGTGTATCAACGTTTTGAAAGTAAAAAGGTTTGTGACACTAATGTTGCCAACATTGACATCATTTTGCTTAACTGTCTGTGCCTGTTCATTTTTCTGAGGCATTTTGTCCGTTTCTTGATACGATCTGCATGGATTAGACTAATGCTTGTTCAAGCAGTATCAATTGTGACAAAAAACGACCCAATTCTTTTATCCAAACTATTTGTCAAATTGTTACCCAGGAAGATCTGTTTCTTTGCGGTAGTTCCAGAGAAGGGTGAAACTACGAGTGACCACTATGAGCATTTTAAGCTGAATCAGAAGGCTCCTTCATGAGTAATCAATCAATGTATCATTGTGAGGTAGCCTTTCATAAAGAAAGATGCCATGATTATTGGTTCTGGGACAGTTTCCTGTCTAATAATTACAAGTTGTACTTGATTGGCAAGATGCTTAAGCTGCAACATTCTGTATGACATTTTCCCCCACATTGCATGTATTTGATCCCATGTTCCCAGATCTGTAAATTCTGTTGCAGACTGTTGTGCCAAGCAGGGGCCCTCCCTCCATGCCCCTCTTGTAAGGGGGAGGTCTGCCTAATCTTGTTTGTTGTTTCTAGTTTAATGAATTCATCACACTCTCAAAAAAAAAAAAAAACAACATTCTGTATGACATTTACATTATTCGTGTACCAGAATTTGCCTACTGAAGCTGTTATTGGTATTGATCCTTGGTGTATATCTGTGGATGCTGCACAAAGATGGGAGCGTGCTTTCTCGAAGAAAAATCAGAAACTCTGTCAGTTATCCACAAACTTGGTAGATCAAGTTTGGAAAAACCGCCCTTTGCCTAAAATTCAACCTGTCATAGTGCAATCCCTAGAATTTGCAGGGCGTCCTGTTGCAGAAAAGTTAAAGGATTTGAGGCTGAAACTTATTCAAGAGAAAGCATCTGGTATGGTGATTGTGACCCTGGATGAGGTATGCAACCTTTACATCTTTCTGATTGTTTATTTATTTGCATTATAGAGAGATAAGCCCCACCTTTGTCTTTGGACATTTTGTTTCTTGGTCAGGTTGCTTGGTTATATAACATTCGAGGCAATGATGTGTCATACTGCCCAGTTGTTCATGCTTTTGCCATAGTGACACTTGATTCAGCATTTTTATATGTTGACAAGCAGAAAATTACTCCTGAGGTCAGTATCTGAGTGACTCTCTCTCTCTCTCTCTTTCTCTCTCTCATTTTCTTCAAATTTTTGTTCAAGTGTCAGGACATACTCTCTGAATATTTGATTGCTGTTGGTCCCATCATCCATACCCATGTCCTTTAACCTTATACTGATTTTCCTTTTTCTCTTTATTCTGATTATCTTTTATTGATTTTGAATAGGTAGCTACTCATTTAGCTGATAACGGAATTGAGGTACGGGAATATGGTGCGGTGGAGAAAGATGTGGAGTTGCTTGCAACTGGTTATCTTAAGAGCTCAGTAGCTGTTAATGATTCTCAAACAGAACATAAAAGAAATGGTAAAGAAGCTACAGCTTGTAACAATCATGATGAAACTGAAAAAGGAAAAGGCAATCTTGTATGGATGGACCCTGCTACTGGCTGCTTTGCACTTTATTCAAAATTGCCCTCAGATCAGGTTCTTCTCCAACCGTCACCTCTGGCCCTTGCCAAAGCTCTTAAGGTTTGTGTGGAACTGGAAGAACTGTTCCACTTTTCTAATACCTAGTTCCCACCATACTAACAGGAAATGCTCAAAGAATAAAAAGTTCTGTGGATAATAAATCTTCACTTTTCAAGTCTATATTCTATCTTATTCCTGTCATTCTATTGTAGAATCCTGTTGAGTTAGATGGATTAAGGAAGGCACATATTAGGGATGGTGCTGCAGTGGTGCAATATCTTTTCTGGCTGGATAAGCAGGTACATATTGATGCACAATTTGAAATCAAGTCTTGCCACTTTGTCATATTGCTAAGATTCTAGGATTTAATATGCATGGTCTTTGATTGATTAGGAATAAAATGAAGGTAGATTGATATGGCTAAAGGGTTATGGAAGCATCAGTACTTCTGAAAGAGAAATATATAGAATAACGAATGCTGGAAAAAAGATGTTGGATGATACATATGTGCTGCTTATTCTAATACTTGTAATGTTTGCTATAATCAGTTGTTAATTGGATACAAAATCCAGCTTTATTTGAATCAATGTATTTTATTTTTGTTATTTTGTTTTTGAGGCACCCTCAAGTACTCTTTGATAAATATCTTATTGTGTGGCAGTTCTTATGTTTTGATGAGTGTCTCGATTATCATGCTTTTCATGTTTGGGTGCTTGACATCTTAGTAGTTCAAAATTTGCAGATGCAAGAGATATATGGAGCTTCAGGTTATTTTTTGGAGACAGGAGGAACAAACAAAAGAAAGCATTCGTGAGTTCACTATCCACATATAGCAGTTGGTTTTTCTTCTCCTGTAGGAAGTCATGATAGGCTTTCAGAAGAATTGGGACTTAAATTACTTAGTTTAGTTACTTCACCCCCTAGATAACTTTTCTACAAATCTATCCGCACCATTAAGAGTTTTATGTATTCTCTACATACCAAGAGCACAATTCTCTATCTTTGTTTGATATTACTTGAGTTCTTATGGTTATAGCAGGGAGACTACAAAATTAACCGAGATTTCAGTAAGTGATAAGTTGGAAAGTTTCAGGGCACAGAAAGAGGTAGGAGTTAAATTTCCTATATTTGTTATCCATATCAGAAACGATGGACTTGACATGCTTCTGCAACCTAGATGTGTTTGCTTTTTGCTTTAGTCCTAGTCTCTGACTTCTGAGTTCTCACTTAAAAAAGATGTTCAATGGTTCTGATACATTTTGTCATTTGGATATTTTCCTACAGCTCTTCAAAGGCTTGAGTTTCCCTACTATTTCATCTGTTGGGCCAAATGCAGCAGTTATCCATTATTCACCTGACTCAAAAACATGTGCAGAGCTTGATGCGAACAGCATATACCTATGTGACTCAGGAGCTCAGGTTTGCATCTTTTGTTAGTGTTGTAAAATCCAGAAAATTTACCTGATTTGATAAGATTTATGCTCTGGTCTTGTAAAGCTGTACTGATATTTGTGGTTTGCAGTATCAAGATGGAACCACAGATATAACAAGAACTGTTCATTTTGGGAAGCCCTCTGCTCATGAAAAAGCCTGCTATACTGCTGTAGGTGGTCTCTATACTATGATGGATACTTGCAATATTTGCAGTTCTAGTGTAGTATATTTTTATATTCAGTTACTTTAATTCACTTTGTTTTTACTGTTATCTGTGATCTTATTTGAAATGCTCTAACCTCATCTTGGTCATTCTACTGGTGAACCTCGCTGCTGGTAATTTGTGATCAATTAATTCTCCTACTTTGTGCTTTTATGCTCTATATGTCTTTGATGGACTTGTTACCCTCAATTTGATTTCTGTGAGATAGGTTCTCAAAGGTCATATAGCACTGGATGTAGCTGTCTTTCCTAGTGGAACAACTGGTATCTCAAATTATTTACTCCTTTTCTTTGTTCTTCTTTTTTGGCTTACTCAACTGGCTTAATAGTGTGAAAAGACAAGTTTTTTTACTTGAATTGTTCTTTCAGGACACTCTCTTGATACTCTTGCTCGAGTTCCTTTGTGGAAGAATGGGCTTGACTATCGACATGGAACTGGGCATGGGATCGGATCATATTTGAATGTTCATGAAGGTGTGAATTTACACCAGGAGCTGCTTCTTTTACTAATTTTGTTCTTACCTTGTGATTGTGATTGTTGACATTGTAAGTTGTGGATGATGATGACCAGGTCCCCATTTGATTAGCTTTAAGCCTCAGGCTCGGAATGTGCCATTGCAAGCTTCTATGACTGTAACAGATGGTCAGTTTGATGCATGTGATTCTGCTTACTTGCAATAAAGTGTAGAAACAGCAGTTCTTTGATTTTTTTATTTATTAGAAAAATGTTTTATTTACTAGTAGTCCTGTATGATATCCAAAGTGGTTAGAGGATTTGGAGAATAATCTGGGGAAAAGAGCTGTCCTAAAATCTTGCTCTTTTGTAACTGTTTTTCAGAGCCCGGCTATTATGAAGATGGGAAGTTTGGTATCCGACTCGAGAATGTGTTGATTATCAAGGAGGCTAGTACCAAGTTTAACTTTGGTGACAAGGGCTATCTATCATTTGAAAACATAACATGGGTAAGACTGCATCAATTGTTTAGTTCTTAGTTCATTGGATTTTTATCATTTCGTTAGCCAAGCCTCTTGATATCATAAATGAACAATTAAATACATGATCGATGGAAATGTGGTTATCCCCTCTTAAGAGGGCAAGGAACAGCATCTGGCTATAAAGTATCTGGGCAAAGTGAAATATCTTATTATCTCTATTGCTGGCTGAGGGCTATTTCCTGCTCTCTGAAGAAAATTGTATCTAACTGCACCCTCAGCTACAGCTACATTTCCCTGAGCTGTATCTCACGCAAAGAATGGATAACAAACAGCGTTAATTTCTTCTCTCAGGACTTCATTCTTTGTCGAAGCTTGTTCCCTTTTTTTTGTGAGCAGACTTGTGATCGGTAATTTTATATTTCTGCAGTATCTGAGGATTGCTATTTAATTCGGCATTTTCTTCTGGAAATGTTTGTGCAGGCACCTTACCAGACAAAGTTGGTGGACGTCTCCCTGCTTACACCTGAAGAGTTAGAATGGGTAAATAGATACCATTCTAAGTGCAGAGAAGTTCTGGCTTCATTCTTGGATGAACAGGTGATGGCATGGCTGAGGAAGGCTACTGAACCAATTCGTGCATAAGTTACTCACACAATGCTTCAATTTGTGCAGTCAATTCGTCACACCACGTTTAGTCTTCATATAAATTTCATTTCTGTCGTTTGGTTGTCCCTAGAGAACAGAGATCTTAGTTCCCCCCAGCATGTTGAAGCCAAACAATTCTGCCGTTCCTTGTTTAAGGCAAGAGGTTTCTGCCCAAAGAAAATAAAGACATACGTCTGGGATCAAATTCAATTTACATATTTAAGGTATGCAGATTTTTAGACCATTTTATTTCATGAAGTAATTATCTTTCCGTTATGCAGTCGGTGGATTATAGATTTTCGGAAATTCATTCAAATTCTACTGATCTCTGGAGCAGGCCTAGGTTTCTTGGTATAGAATACTGTATCGAGACCGTTAAAATCCTAAATGTGAATATTATGCGTGTCTTTAAGGAAAAAAACGTTCTGTAGGAGACTCTTAGATTTAAGAATTATAGTCCGCCCAGTTTAGTTCTTAAATTTAAGAATTCAGTTTCAGTTTGATTAGAAACCATCCAAGGCAAATCTCTGTAAATTCTCTGGTCATCCTTTCTTTCTCTCATGCTCTCAGATTGTTTTCTTTTATTTTTCCATCACAAATTTCTGTGTCATTTGGACTCTCCAGCTTCAGCTTTCCATCTACTGATGACCTCGTGAAGAGAATTAAAAGAAGACCCGCCTTCATTCAACCCAGTCAAAACTCTCTCTCGCAGCTCCCTGACCCTAAGCTTCGCACCCTTCCCTTCTTCCTCCTCCATCATCATCCTCACAACTCTCTCTATCTCCTCCCGCCTGATCCTTTCTTCCCCAGCTTCTCTCATCACTTTAACCGCAACTCCGAGCTCTTCCGCCAGCGTCGAGGCGTTCGATTTCTGCTCAGCATACAGCGGCCACGCAATCATTGCCACTCCATGGACGATGCTCTCCAGTGCAGAGTTCCACCCGCAGTGACTCAAGAAAGCCCCGATAGCTCCGTGCCGGAGTATCTCCCTCTGCGGAGCCCACGACTGTACCACCAAGCCTTTCCCTTTAGTCCGAGTCAAGAACCCGTCTGGCAGGTAATCGGACGGATCCCCGGTTCCGCCTCCCGCGGTGAAAAATGTCCCCGATCCCTGGTTTCGGGTCGGGGCTCGGAATACCCATATGAATCGCTGCCGACTCAGCTCCAGCCCCCACGCCAGCTCGGTGACTTGTTCGGCCGACAGCGTTCCGCCGCTGCCGAACGACACGTAGAGAACCGACTCCGTCGGCTGCTGGTCGAGCCACGTTATCGTCAGGCTCTCATTTTCGGATGACGGACCTTCAGCGGATTCTTTAATCGGACCCACTGGGTAAACGGGTGGAGTCGGGATCCCTTTCAGACGCACGTCTTCTCTCAAAGCTTTTAGAGTAACAGGTTCAAGAATCTCGGATGTGTTGATCAAGATCCCGTCCGCCAAAGGGAACCGGCTCGCCCGGTGGAGGAACCAACTGTACCGTTCGTTACTCCGGTCCAGCAGTGGGTCCATCAGATCTTCGATCGGGATGGGCTTACATCCAGGTACAATCACCGGATCCTTGAGATCCGTGTATTCGCCACGGACTTGCCGGTCTAGCGTCGGCAGCCACATCATGATGGACAGCAGCAAAGCGGTGGACGTGAAGAAGACGTACTTGGGGAGCTGGAGCTGGAGCTCGTCGAAGACGTCGGTGCCGAAGATGTCGACGACGAGGACGGTGGGACCGGGCGCAGGGAAGGAACGGATTCGCGAACGATGAGGGACATCCGGGTCTCGATGCCGGCGTCGTGCGGGACTGAGATGTGGGCGGGGGGAAGGTAGAGGACGTGGAGCTGGTCCGGGAGGGCGGCGGAGCGGAGTAGATGGGACTGGGCGGCGGAGGCGTCGGTGGTGAGGACGAGGAAGGTGACGCGGAAGCCGTGGCGGGAGACGAGATGCCTCGCAAACTCCAGGAGGGGAATGATGTGTCCCATCCCCGGACTGGGGAGGATCGCGACATGGACTTGGGAAGCCTGCATGGCCGGAAAGCTGGAAAGTCGAGATTCCGGACAAGGATCTGGAGTTGGGGTAGTCAGGGAAGAAAGATATAAATTCTTCGGAGGTTGAGTACAGTAGTTCTTGGTCTGTGATTTCGTTGTTTCTGCAAGTGGCGTTGCAGGGGAAGGCCTCTCTGACGAGGTAATTAATTTATACAGTGATGTGAATGGTTTATTTTAATGGAGAAAGAAGGGTGACGGACTTGGCCGCGTTTGGGGAGAATCTATCCATCGAGCCGGCCCTGCTTCATCTGTATGGAGAGAAGAATCCGTGCTTTTTAGTGGATATTTTAAAGCGGGAATGTGCTTTGTGTGTTAGTGTATTTATGGGAAAATACGTTAGAAAATAATTTTTTGTATTAGTGTATTTGTGTAAAAGTAATTTTTAAATAAAATGCTTTCAATTAAAATTATTTTTAACTTAATAAATAAACAAAAAATTAAACTAAAGTTTTATATTTAATTTTTATTATAAAAATACCAAAATACCCTATAATCAAATGTTTACTTTTATAATATGTAAATTTTCTCTCTTAAGTTATTAATTAAATATAATATTAAAAATCATATATAAATATAAAATTAATCTCTAATTTTATTATTTAAAATAAATTTATTACTATTTTTTAATAAAATAAATAAATAATAATAATCAATCTCATACATCACCATATTTATTTAATAAATTTTAAGTAAAATAAAATATCTAATATAAAAATATTATAATATTAATTATTAAATACTTATTAAAAATAATTATATAATTTTCCGAACTATCTCAGCTTTTCCCTGCTTAGAATTAGGGAAGCTCGGAGTAGTAAGAAGCCGGTTACTCGAAGTTCCAGACCTACTATGCAGCCGAAGGCTCGGTTACCAAAATTTAATTCCTGACGGTTCGAGTTCTTCGGATTCATCCGGAAGTGTTTCTTCGGTGAAGAAGGCGGGTTTGCAGACTCGAAGGAAACAGATGCGGTGAAGGCGGCGAAGGTTGTTCCTCATAGTGCAGAGCTGTCTTCAGCTGATCCTCTTCTAAATGAGAAAAGGATTACGGCAAATTCAGGTGATGCTCGGATTCTTACGTAATTTTGGTGTTTTATTTCTCTGTTCTCATTCTCGTTTCCTTTTTAAACAATGCCGACGTCCTTTTTGACCGTCGTTCAAGTCGTTGTCTTCTTCTATCGTGACAATTGAGTGAAGTTACCTTATGCCTCATTTGAGCTGATCACCAGTGATCTGTTCCACTACTGGCAGGAAGCTATTTGATGACTTTGATGTCACTTCTGTTGCTAAACTCACTGAGAAGATGATTCTCTCCATGAATGAAAGCAGCAGTTCTTTGCTGTCTGAATCAAAGCTGCGCGCAGTGGTGGGGAATGATTACTAAATGAGTGAATTTCACTTATCACCAAGGTTCTACGGTGGATTTGATGCAAATAGGTTTTCCCTTTTGTTGAACCAACTCTCATATATACATTTCATGCAAGCAGCAGGAATAGTAAACGATCATCTCTCAAGTTGTTTCAGGTACAGAGAGTGCACTTCAAGAATCAACAAATATGAAGCGAAGGTTGAGGAGATGGAGCCACTAACAGTGAAAATTTTACAGAAGACATGTTCGGAACAAGCAGGACAAGCCGGGGTGTGGTCACAATTTTCTAACTGCCCCGTGATGGGCACATCGACCAGAGGGTACCTATGATGTCAGGGGAGTGTTCTTTCTTTCATCGTGTGTAGGGTTTAGGGTTTAGGAAAATGCTCCTACCATTCAGTTTTATGTTTTCTAGTATCCTTCTTCAGTACCCGGCAACTCCTGAATGCAGATGCGAAGAACAAAAACATTATTTTGAAATGAAACTCAGAAAGTGTGTAGACTGTTTGATTTTATTAACCCTTTTAGGCCTGACCCATTATTCTCTGAGATGTAACGATAATGGGCAGTTAAAAACACTCCCTCCTCTTTGGAAAAATGAGAGGTTTTATGGACTACGAATCTAGTTTAGCTACTGTAGCTTGTGATTTCTCCGTCGAAGAGATTCTGAATAGACGAAAGCATACTCTGCATCTGGAATTTGATAACAATGGCAAGCGTACGTTCAATGAGAATGGATCTCTCTTCCAACAGTAACCAAGTACGCAATTATAAGACCCTGCTTTAGAAGTCAGTAACCCAAACAAGCATTATTTTATGACTTGTTGTAGCAAGGACACGGCGTTTTCTTATTAAAATCCCCCCTCTACACCTCATCACTGCATTTGCTGCCATTTGATTTGATTTTAATATTGTAGATGAACTCAAACTGAATATGTTTGGTTGTTTTCGTTAAACTGCAGGGAGGTGGGTGTGTTGGGTGGTTGAGCTATCTCGGGTCCTCGTGTCTGATTTCTTCTGTCCATTTCTGATGCCACGGGACAGCCACAGGTTTCCTTGTCCAAGTCCATATAATCAATTATCTGGGAAGAAAGATTCATTGACATCTTCTCCTCCAACTATTCACCCCTGCCAAGATCGGAGACATGTGAAGATACGGCATATAGCCGATACACCCACCACTGATTTCTGCGGTGCATGGGAATCTTCTCCCACAGGACCCTTCATTGTTACCGAGGTTCTTTCATGGCGGTTCACATGGCCCAGACACACACATCACATGGGAATAGGCGTGGAGGGGAGTGTAGTCCTCAGATGCCCTTTGACCACAAACACCACAACATCGACACGGAAGAAAACAACAAAGTCACGCAGAAAGCTGATTCAGAACAGTTCTACTCTAATCGCTAGAATTCAAGAACAACACAATCATGGGAATCTTTGACCCTCTTCGTTTCTCGGTTTCTAAAACATTATCTGGAGATTGGATTGGCGCAATTCAGTGACATTTTTTCTGCTTGATCCTTACCCGTCCCAGATATCTTGCCAAACCATCATGGAATTCAGACCAGTTCACTGGCATGAATCAATAAGGTAATTTCCATCATGGAGTTCAGAGCAGTTCACAAGCATGAATCAAGATGATAAAAAATTAATTGTTTGGAACTTAAAACTCATTGATTCCAACCAGAAGACAATAAGTTCATTTCCAAATTTGGAGCAGATTAGAATCAAGCTAAGCAGAGTTTGGATAATAACTACTCAGACTGGGTTGCAGTGACAGCAAACTCGATCTGGGTTCAAGAGGAAAACAAAAGAATTGCTACAAGAAAATGGTTTAGAAAATAAAAAAAGACTCCCACCCATGATGGGGGGATTTCCATTTACAGAGAGCAGCATTGCAGCAATGTCTACTGCCTACCATCTCCATGAAAGGGAAGCTCCTCTAATCCCCCTTCCAGGACTTCCATACAGTAGCAGTAGCACTCCACATTCCATTCCATCAAACATTACATATAAGACCAGAGCAGCAAATACACACACAGGATGATAGAAATCAGTATGGGAGCTAGATCCTCGACTTCCCATTGCCAAGAGTGAGCTCCAAATCTTCCACACCTATCTCATGAATCCTCTCCCCTTCCCATGGTTTCACCTGTCCACACTCGAACTCAAACTCCAGAGGCCTCCCCTTCTCGTTCCCGAATCCCCAGCCCATCCCATTCTCCGGCGGTGAATTCTGTTGTGACCCCGGTTTGACAAGATTAAATGTGGGAGATGGCGGGGTGCCGACACCAGATGGAGGGGTCCCCACACCAGAGCCGCCTGTTTGGAAGCTAACCCACCGCCCCGAATCAACTGTTGAGGCATCAGATTCATCGCATTCGGGGATAGTCGCCGGTGCCCAGTGGTGACGACGAGTGGGGCTCGAAGGGGCGGAGGCAGCAAAGAGGGGATGACCAAAAGTGGTTACAGAAGCATTAGCCAGAGCATCCCAGTCGAGTTTCTGTTGCTTTGAAGCTCGAGATGTGGGAGAGGAGAGAGGAGGGGTCACCGGGGCGCTATTAGAGATCCGTAGAGGTGGGAGATTGGAGGGGATGGCTGTGAGATTTCGCAGGAATGGAAGGAGATAGGATGAGGTGTTTGCATCAAAACGAGTTGGGCTAGGGAAGGAAGAAGAGGTTGGGCTAGCATGATAGGAAGGGACAGGACTTGGGTAGGACGATGATTGAGGGCTAGGCTGGATGGATGAACAGGCGCTCAAGTTTGTTGATGTGCCAGCAGTTTCAGCTGGTGGCGGTTTACATCCCTGCAAGAAAATAAATAGGGGAGTTAGATAAAAATTTGCCAATGGAGGCAAAGAGTAATAAATTGAAGAAAACCGACCAGGTGCAGAAGCTTTTCCTTCAATTTTTTTTTTGTTTTTTTAGATCCAGAGTTACAAAGGGATTGAATAAGGAAGACAACAAGATCAAAACACTAAAATATGCGTCTTTCTTCAAAAAAAAGAATCAGAATGGCTACGCATGAACAGCAAAAATTGGAAAAAACAAGGAAAGTTAAAGAGGGAAGAAATTTTTGGTACTGAAACTTCAAGAGATGAACAGCATCCCAACTGGGGAAAACATGGAATCCAGATGCGTGAATCAGATTAACAGAAGAAGGCATACTTTTCAGTGAGAGCGAATCCAGACTAGTATCAGCTCAATTGGGATCTCACGAAAAATTCACATTAGTTCAAGCAACCTTTCAGGACAGAAGAAGAATATAGAGGAAAAATCACTAAAAAATGAAGAAAAGAAAAAGAAAAATGATACAGAAGCAGAGATATATCATAAACGGACAGGGAAAGAAACAAAATAGCAGTACAGTAAGAAAAACCCAAAATCGCCCAAAAACGAAACCGATTATAAGAGAGAGCACAATGAACAAGACTTTCATTTGTTGCAGAAATGATCACCCGATCGAGAGAATCATAACTAGAACACATCATCTCATCCCATAAAAAAACAAAAATCAAAAAGCCATCCAGCTGAACTTCTGAAAAAAAAACTCGATCAGAAAACCAAATAAGATTTTTTTTTTGGTAAAATAGCACAAGCAGAATCAAGAAGATCTATGGTCAAAACAGTCAGCACCTTGCGGTAAGTGGTGCCGTCTTCTTCCACAACCCACCCAGCTTCGGAGCACAGAGCCTTCAAAACTTCATTATTATCGCAATGCTTGGGCAGCTTATAGTTCCCAAGAGCCCTCAACCCCGAAAAAATCTTGGCGGCGATCGCCCTCCTCCTCCTCTCCCTCCTCTTGTTATTCTCCCTCTCCTTCCATGTCGGCAATCTCCCCGATCCGGACGTCATTATGACACACCCCTCCTCCTCAAAAGAAATCAACCTGATCTCTCTCCTCCTCTCCGCTCAGGAGAGAAAAACAAATCCTCTCTCCCTTCGAAGAATATAAACGTACTCCTCCCTTCTCCCTCCCTGCTCCTCCTTTCTCCAAGGAAAACTGGGTTTTTTTTTTAAGAAAGCAGCGGAAGCAGAGCTAAAGAGAAGATCAGTCTTTCCTCTCTCTGTCTCTCTGTCTCTCTGTCTCTCTCTGCAATCCCCTTTCTGGCAGAGGAAGAAAGAGGGGGGAAGGGCGTTGCAGTGCAGGCGACTCACGAGAAGAGTACGTTTACTTTATTGGAAGCTGATGGATAGATTCTCTTCCTCTCCCCTTCCTTCCCCAGACAGCCAAGCTTTTATTACTTAAATTATTTTTCACTTAAAATGTTAATTAAGAAAATAATTAATGTTTTTATAATATTTAGTGGTTAATTATTATTTTGACTGGAGTTTAACCCCAAGGAGTTAAAAGTCATTTGGGATTTGAGATCTGGCTAGTCTGGTCAAAAGTCGACCACAACAAGCCAACTAGCTCTTGGAAAATGGAAATTTGCAATTATTCAGACCGGACCGGTCCATTGAATTGAATTTAACCGGTTCCTCTTTCTTTTGGTCATACATCTTAGGTTAAGTCTTAATATTATAAAACAATTCTTGTAATATTGAGCACAGTCCTGGTCGGTTAAACCTAATCTGACCCGGGTTCTATAATAATACCACGGGTCAGATTTTATTTTCAAAAGAACCCGGATAATTATGTACCTGAACACTGACCGACTCGAAAGAATAATGGTCAGGGAGTCCTGACACCAGTCAAAATTACCGAATTATCCACAACCGTGAACCGAAATTCTTTTTCCGAACCGGCCAGGCCGGTACGGTCAAAAGAAAATGGCGAATTTGTCAGTGCCAGAGCAGGTAAAGCGAACCGTGAAACTGAAGGTTCAGAAATGCCCTTCTTTCGAGACTATTGGCAGGGGAGAGAACTGGTGTTTTGATAAAAGAACTAGGGGTTTTTCGTACCTTTAAGTTAGATCGACATGTGTAGAGGTCAGGATGTTACTTTCACTGACTACATACTTGTCCCCACCTTAGCCCTAATTTTTATTCATAATCACGCTTGTATCCTCTAAAATTGACAGATCTGCAGTCACGTGGTTTGAAAAGCCTTTATTACCCCTAACATTGACCGAGGATTCCGGTGAAATGACGGGGGCAGGTTCGTCTTTACGACTGCGATGCAATCTGCTGTCGGGATAAGAGGGCCCTGGCGAGGGGGGGGAGAAGGGACGCGTTGGCCTAAGCGACGCGAGCTTTCGACGTGGAGCCCACCTGAAAAGAACCGGATAGAAAATTTTTTAAAAATGGCCGGGGAGGGTGGGGGCAGCAGAAAGGGCGGCCCTTGCACGTGCGATGCGGGGAACTGCTCGACAGGTGTCGACGTTCCAGCTGGTGGGAAAGGACCACTAGCCCCACCACTCCACGCGCGTTGCGCTGCCCCTGACCCACCGGTGAAAACGCTGATGGCGTGAGCGCTGACCAGTTGCGACAAAAAAACACGTGTCTTTCCCCTGTGCCTCGCGCGCCATGTCCTCTACGAAAAACACCCGAAATATGTACTCACCATGTATCTTTTGATATATCACCTATATATCTTAATTATATTTTTAAAATAAATTTAATCATGAAAACACCTATAGAAATTTATAATCGCAAAATACAGGAAATAATAATTAAAAATAAAACGGAAACAACTATTATTTCGTATAAACCCGGCATCCTTCGATCGAGGTCGTCGATGTTACACCAGTGGGCCCCACCTGACAGCGAAATGCGGAAAGACGCTTGCTTGCTTGCTTTAGAATCCGAGCCCGATACGCTTTCCGGCTATTTTAAAGAAAACAGCGCGTGTCGTCCTCGAGAAGAACGAAGGGCACGTGCGGGGGGGGGGAGGCAGGAGGAGAGAGAGCAAGAGAGAGAGAGCGACTAGTCGCGCTGGCAGCATTGAAGGAGAGACAGAGACAATAGCCGCCGCACGAGGGCGGGAAAGGAACCCAGGCCCACATCTGTGGGGACCACCGGTGGTTGGAATTAGGAAACCTTTTTTTCTTTTCTGGTGCATAATTGCATGGTCGCGCCGAGTTTTATATTGTTTTTAGTGGGTGAGAGCACGTGGAGGCTCCGTTTCTCGATGCGATCTTTTTTTTTTTTTTTTTTAAATTGTTACGTATCGGATACCTTGAGATCCGATACACATCGGATATATCAGCCGATATATTGTCGTAGTATTAAACTATATTAACCCTGGAGATTGTAAGGCCCATTTACAAAGTTTCTTGAGCCTGACCGGTCTGGTTCAGATAAACCAGGCATTCTCGTCCAGCTCGACAACGTTCCAGCCTGTCACATCGCCAACTCTCCCCCGGCCCCCCGGGATCTCGTTTTTCAGTGCAAGAATTCGAGGCAGAAAGGAAAAAATAAAAAATGCCACGAGAGTGAAACAAGCTCCACGTCGTATTTCTCGAAAGAATCGTGGCGGGCACATTTGAAAATTCATTAATCTCTCCAATTATCCGGACGTGTAGTAGCCATCCATGTCTGAAGCTTCCAATCTTCTGTCTCTGACTTCCAAGACGACCGTAATCGATCGACCGGTCGCTCGGACCTTCGCGTCCTTGAACCAGGAAGCTTTCTTTGATCGGGCGAGACTTCTGACTTTAGATTCGTTCCTCTGTCGGAGATGCTGTCACGGTTGGATTTTGAGTAGCCGTGTTCCTCGGAGCTGCTCTTGATTTTGTATTTGGCTGGTTTATGGGTCTGGGGGATTTCGGATCGTTATCTGTGCGTAAGTCTAGGTTTCCGGTGGGCGGAAGGTTTGTGGACATGAAGTAAGTGAAGATCTGATTAATTTGTTAGTTTTTCTATATGTGGACGAGAGTTGATTTTATTTTTATTTTTTATCATTTGTTTAGTTATTTTGTTGCTATTTTGTTGGTTTTGTCCGCTTATTAGTTGATGCTTCTTGAGGTATCGGGGATTATGTGGCTTCTGATGATTGGGGATGCTTGATTCAATTTTAATTACTGGGAGTTTTGGGTCTCTTGACTTGTCTGTTTCCCAGAGAACATGGCTGTTGAGTGGGAGCTTTGATCAGTTGGAGCTGGTCATTAATATGTTTGGACTTCTCTGGCTAATTAATTAACAAGACGAGTACACTTTGTGGTAATTAATTTCAAGATCAAGAACTTGCTGCTGGCATGCCTGCTAATGGGATGCTAATCAAAATTTTCTGGCAGGATGAATTTTATTCTTCTTT
This sequence comes from Aristolochia californica, assembly GCF_029961685.1. Lineage (NCBI taxonomy): Eukaryota > Viridiplantae > Streptophyta > Magnoliopsida > Piperales > Aristolochiaceae > Aristolochia > Aristolochia californica. The sequence continues at coordinate 610,164 of NW_027181826.1, read as the reverse complement.
TAGTTTGTACATATATTACTAGAAGTTCTAAAAATTTGCTGTTACAAGGTGATAAGTAACTAAATAAACTGTCGTTCCATTGTCTTCACGTTTTTTCTATATATCATTTCTATTAAGAAGAATGTCTTGCTGGTGACGTTACTTTATTGATAGATTTGCTAAATGTCTTGTCACATGGATTTTTCAGGTTTTTTATCTTCATGATGCATTGAATAGACGGCTGTTTGAATGAACTTCTGTTGTCTTTATCATCATTTTTACTCTCTGTTCCACAAACTGATTACTTTTGTTGTCACGTAACAGAACAAGGAAGGTCTTTGGTATTTCTCTTTCTCTTATTCTCATCAATATGGCTTCTATCATGGAGCGAGCTGATGAGAATCTTCTTCCAGCAGTTTATAGTGAAGTAAGTGAAGCTTTCCATGCAGGACCAACTGAGTTAGGATATCTCACTTTCATACGCAACTTGGTTCAAGCCTTGTCATCACCATTGGCAGGTGTACTGGTCCTTCACTATGATCGACCTACAGTTCTTGCAATGGGTACTCTTTGTTGGGCTCTATCAACGGCTGCTGTTGGTGCAAGTCAGTATTTTCATCAAGTGGCATTTTGGAGAGCTGTTAATGGTTTTGGACTTGCCATTGTGATTCCAGCACTTCAATCTTTTATAGCTGACAGCTACATGGATGGAGTCCGTGGAACAGGGTTTGGCTTGTTAAGCTTGGTTGGTTCCATTGGTGGGATAGGAGGAGGCGTCCTTGCAACAGTAATGGCCGGGAAGGAGTTCTGGGGTATCCCAGGTTGGCGTGTTGCTTTTATTATGATGGCAACACTAAGTGCTCTAATTGGGATCCTTGTTTTCTCGTTTGTTGTGGATCCAAGGAAGGCAGTTTTTAGTGCTCGTGGGAATGGTGAAAGCTCAGAAAGGTATCATCTTCCCTTGTTGTTATATAGAGAATTCCTACTCCTGCCTGCTGTTCTTATCATATTTTCTTTGTCCTGGAAAAATCCAGCAACATATTGCTGCTTGGGAAATCTACTTCAGCTTGAGCTTAATCCAAAAATGAGAAATACAAATGTTTTAATTTGCTAGTTTGAGCCATGACATTTGCCAAGTTAGATATTTCATTCATTAATTCCTGGATTTAGAACTAATCACCTCAGTGGCATCCTTTTAGGAGCGAGATAGTTGGAAAAAGCAACTTTCTTTCATCAAATGTGTGGAGGGACTCATGGACAGCCATGAAAGCAGTCATGAAAGTTCAGACTTTTCAAATCATTGTCTTGCAAGGCATCGTTGGCTCACTTCCTTGGACAGCTATGGTGTTCTTCACAATGTGGTTTCAGCTAATAGGTGTGTAGGTATCAAATTCTGTATTTCAGTACAAGGTCTGCATATAGAAAAATAATTGTTACTATAACTTTCTGGTTATTCTCAAGTGAAATTGGCATTTGCTGTTGTTGCACATCATTGATGAAAACTTATCAGAAACTTGCTGAACCATGTTTAGTTCCATCCGTCATGTTCTCTTGTTGTTTCCATAAATTCAAACTTCTCATATACATTTCTATTTGAAAATAACAAACTTGGGAGGATTTAAGAGGAAGAAAGAGAGAAAATTGAGAAGCAGCAGCAGTGTGCTGCGTCAGAATCAGCCTCAAAATTCGAGCTTGACCTTCTTTTATTACTTTCCTTAAGTGAGTTACAGCAAAAAGATAAGAATGCCCCTTAAGTACAAAAACTCTTATAACTCAATCAATACACATTAGAATTCTATGAGATTCGAAACATAAACATATGATAAGTAGCCTAACTTGCTGGAACCATATGACAGCCATATGAGATGATCTAATGACCAAACTAACCCTGAACTAGTATTTTAATGCTCCCTCCCAAGCTGGAGAGTAAATATAAAAAAGTTCTAGCTTGTTACATAATACCAGGTGTTCATTCCTTCAAAGGGATTTTATGAACACATCTCTAAGTTTCTCTGAGGACTTCGCATAAGAAGTGACCACTTTCCCTTGCATGACAGTATCTCTAATGAAATGACAATCAACCTCTATGTGTTTCGTTCTTTCATGGAATATTGGGTTACTTGCTATAAATATAACACCCTGATTGTCACATTTCATAACCATAGGTTCTGAAACAAGAAACTCAACAAAGGTAGACTTCACCTACATAAGCTCACTAACTATAAGAGCCATTGTCCTGTACTCTACCTCAGCACTAAATTTAGCCACTCCCACTTATTTCTTACTCTTCCAACTCACCAAGTTACCTCCAACAAAATAGTAGTAACCTGTAGTAGACCTCCTATTCATTTTGCACTCGACATAATTTGCATTAGAGTATCCCAATGCACCAATCTTCTCATTTCAAGTATACAATAAGTTTTTTCTAAGAACACTTTTCAAATATTTTAAAATTCTCTAAACCACTTCTAAATGTATTAGTTTTGGGCTTTCCATGATTTGACTCACTACTCCTACAAATGATAAATCCGGCCTAATGATTGTAGCATAAATCAATTTCCCCACTAGGCATCTGTACTAGGTCTTGTCCTTGAGTACAGGACTATGAGAGTCATGAAGATCAACATTTACTTCCATGAGAGTATCTACTAACTTAGTACCCAAGCGACCATACTTCTACAACTTATATACAATATACTTCCTCTAACAAAGAACAACACCCTTCTTACCTCAAGCCATTTCAATGCTAAGGAAATATTTCAACAGTCCTAAATCTTTATTTTGAAAATGTGTGGCCAAATATGTTTTTACCTCCTCAATTCCTAGTTATTTCAAAATAAGACAATATTGTCAACATACACAACTAAGATAACAATACCGGTCTTCCTTTTTAGCACAAGCATAGAGTGATCACAATGAATTCTATAACACCCAAATTTCATCACCACATTACTGAAATTTTCAAACCATGTTTTAAGACTTTGTGTAAGTCCATAGATACCTTTCTTCAACCTAGCACACCTTCATTATCTCCCCCTAACCAACATACACAAGGGTTGCTCCATATACATTTCCTCCTTTTAAGTCACCATACAAAAATACAATTTTAACATCCAATTGAAATAGTAGCTACCCTTGATTAATTACCACTGAAACCAAAATATGAACTGAAATGAGTCGAGCCACAGGCGAAAATGTTTCAAATACATCAACACCGAAGCCTTTGGCTACTAATTTGGCCTTGTACCGATCAATAGTTCTATCAACTTTATATTTAATTGTGTAGATCCAACAACACCCCACAATAGTTGTCTCGGAAATTGGGTCACAGAGACTCCATGTACCCTAAATACCAAAACATCCATCTCCTCATCCATAACTGGTTTCCACTCAGCCAGAGTGTTGAACACCCAACCAATACTACCCAAAGACCGGCTTGTTAGGAGTGGAAGGCATAGGTACTTAACCCAAGACCATAACATCACACCCACCTTCACGAGCCGACGACCACGGCGGCCACACTCTAGCGGCTGCCACACTCTAGTTTCTACTAGGTCGACCCCTCTGCTCAGGACTCTCGCCGCTCAAGACTCACGCCGAGGGGATTCGAACTAGTGACGTAGCGCCAGTTCTGATACCAAATATTAAACACCTATCCAATACTACCCAAAAGACCGGCCTGTTAGGAGCGGAAGGCATAGGTACTTAACCCAGGACCATAACATCACACCCACCTTCACGAGCCGACGGCCACACTCTAGCGACGGCCCGCTCTAGTTTCTGCTAGGTCGCCCCCTCCGCCTAGGACTCACGCCGCGGGGATTCGAACTCGTGATGTAGCGCTAACTCTAATACCAAATGTTGAGCACCTAGCCAATACTACCCAAAAGACCGGCCTGTTAGGAGCGGAATGCATAGGTACTTAACCCAAGACCATAACACAGAGCATCTTGCGTTGAACGAGGTGTACAAGACACAAACAACTACATAGCAAAGGATTTGTAGGACAGGGACAAAAAATCAAAGCAAACATATTGAGAGATAGGATGAGAAGTACATGAATTCTTACCTTCTCGAAGGCTAATGGGAAGATCCAAATCAGATGAAACCAGACCTGTAGGCAAAGAGGAGGATAGCTGGTCCTGAGTAGCGAGCTTATGAGCTAGAGTATTAGTAGTCAATAGTGCAGGCAACAGGCGACAAGAACTCCAATTGTATACTTGAAGTGGTGGAGAGGAACCTGTAGTTGATGCATCCATAACAGCAATAGGAACTGGGTTATCCATAGAAGTACTAGACAAGTGTATACTTGAAGTGGTGGAGAGGAACCTGTAGCTAATGCATCCATAACAACAATAGGAACTGGGTTATCCATAGAAGTATTAGACAAGGACTGAGACTCTGTTGAAGATGTAAAGTGAGGAGTGTGTTAAAAAAATGTAACGTAAGAGGACACATACATCTTTCTTTTAACCAAATCATAACATTTGTATCATTTCTAATAACGTGGATAACCCAAAGAAACACATTCAACTGCTCGAGGAGATAATTTATCTGCAGAAGGATTGAATAAATGAATAACACATGTAGACCCAAATATACGAGGAACAACATCAAATAACTTATACTGGGGTTTTAAAACCTAGAGAGGAACTTGTCCTTGCAGAACAAACAAAAGAGTACTATTAGAACTAACTGTAAGCTAAATCTATGATTCGCAATTGACACGACTCACAATCAAAAGAAATATTAGTTGACAAAAATGGAAAGGACTGATACTATTTGGCTGGTGATGGATGCCCCAAATGCAAGTGTCATCGGAGTGGAGATTCTTTAGTTGCAAGTGCCATAGTCTGTGGAGTACAGACATCATCCAACAAATAGAGCCTGCCCTTCTCATGTCCGAAATCAATCTTCCTCTTTGTCTACAAATCCTGAAACACACAATAAGTAGGAGAAAAAGTTATAGAACAATTCCGAGACTTTGTTATGTGATTGACGGATAACAAATTAACAAGAAAATTAGGAGCAAAAAGAACAGAGCTCAATGATAACTCTGATGTGTTATATACACTCCCCCTCAATAGGAGAGGTAAATCCATTAGCTAAGGTAACATGACGATAGGATTAAGAAGATGAATAGATTGAAATAGAGAGCCTTACTTGACATGTGGGTAGACGCTCTTGAATCGATGATCCATGGAGGAGAATGGGACACATTAAGTGTTGGGATACCTGTACTTGCCATCGTGTCACTAGCTTAGGTAAAGGTGTTCGGTTCAAAGGCAGTAGAAGTGGTATGAGCAGTGGTCAAAGTAACTATTGAATCTCCTCCCAAGGACTAGAATAGGAATTCGAGTCATGATTAGTCATAATGAAATTAGCCCATGCTGGCTTTCCAAATTTCTCCCAACATTTATTAGAGAAATGGTTTGTTCTTCGATAGTGGATATACTTCCTATCCCCTCTATTGTTACAACCACGCTTCAAGTAGAGGGATTTCTGCCACAACCTCTACTACTACTCCCACAACCTCGGGTTTGAGGCTTATCATAGGACGAGTTGAGGTTGAGAGTAGTTGTATCAAAAGATCGTGTATCTTCTCCCCCTTGTCTGCCACTACACCTTTTGCTCGAATGACTCGGTTAAACCTTGTTCAAGTGTAGTTACATCATCATTTGCTAGTAGCTAAGCCCATATGGCACCATATTCAGATCCCAGACCATCAAACAATCTAGCCACCTGAATCTGGTTTCTCTCCTTTCGAATATCATCAACATTCGTAGTAAACAAATGGAAGGCGCTGATTTCCTACAATTTACCCCTCATCTCAGTAAAATAGTTTGTGACTGACCGGTTATCTCTCTGCATAGTAGCGAACATACAATTCATATATGTGAAACACGTTACTCTTCTGGGACAATATAGAAGCCAGCATAGTTCACATCTCCTTGACTGTCCCACAACTCAAGATCTGATAACGAAAACAGGATTCCATACTATTTACTGACCAAGTCATGATTTGATTGTCTTCAGGCTCCTAGTCTTCTGTTACGGGACTAGGAGGGTTATCTCTGATTTATTTCGCTTTCCTTTTGGCCTTCAAGAACATAAGGACCAAGCGAGACCATGTCACATAATTTGATGCATTCAACTTGATTGTGGTAATCTGGATAGAACTATAATCCTTATTGTTTGAGCTCTCAAAGGGTTTAAGGGCAATAACATGTTTGCTGGGATCTACCATTTAATCCTTCAAATACACCCCAAATGAACTCAAGAAGATGTTCCAAACACAAGGTATCAATAACCTAAATCCACCCAAAATAGGTCTTATGGGCCCCACAATTCGAAATTAGAGCACAATCATCACATCCAAAACACACTTCAATGAACAATGGCACATGCATTCTTCAATTTAGTGATTAAGATTTAGAAAATGCAATTCAAACAATACTAGGCATGATAATACAAGCAGAGGGATGATGCAGGCACAGGGTAGGGTGCGCAGGAAGGAATGAAGCTAGGGCTTCAGTTAAGAACCGTTTAAGTGCAGTGAATCATAATAACTACTCAATTAGCAGTAGAAGTCATCAACCAAATGGTTGTGGCAGGAAGAAAAGAAGGAAAAATCTGACCTTTACCCTACCAGTTCAGAAATTGCTTGAAGAACCTTCAATAGGGTTGATCAACAAGGAAAGAGAAGTCAAGATTTGTGAAAAAAACTGCCCAAGAACGTCTTCTACTACTCTGATACCATAAAAAATAACAAACTTGGGAGGATTTAAGAGGAAGAAAGAGAGAAAATTGAGAAGCAGAGAGTTGGAGAAGAAGCAGTAGTATGCTTCGTCAGACTCAGCCTCAGAATTCAAGTCTTACCCTCTTTTATTACTTCACTTATAATTCAAGACTCAGCCTCAGGAAAGTGAGTTACAGCAAAAAGAACAAGAACGCCCCCCAAGTACAAAAAGTCTTATAACTCAATCAATACACATCAGAGTTCTATGAGATTTGAAACATTAACACATGATAAGCAACCTAACTTGTTGGAACCATACGACATCCATATGAGATGATGAAATGACCAAACTACCCCTGCACCAGTATTTTAACACTATTTCCATTAAGATATCAGATTAAGATTTTTCAGCCTTTGAAAATGATCACTTATGTTTTTGGTTATATATGCTAATTATGGTCTTATTTTTCATTGTTTTTTTATTTTCATTGTTGTATATGCTGTAACTTTTGTTATTTGCTTATTTTGCATATTTGGGGAAGTTGACACAAAAAAAATCAACCACTTTTGTCTTTTTTACCATCTCTAAGCTGATAAAGTAGCAGAATATCACATGCATGTGTTACATTATTTGCAGCTCCACTAGATAATGTTGAGCTGCCAGTCCCAACCTGGGTAGAGAAGAAGACTTGTGTTAGATAGTTTGATATACCGTCTGAGATTTTGAGGCATATGTTAGAGAGGTTGAGACCATATGAAATAAATTTAAGGCTAATCTTAGATCAGTTGACAGAGTGTGAAACCTTTGGTCATGTTAACAATTTGAATCAAAGGATAGATGAAGCCATCTTGAAAATATTTCTTGATGGCAACATTTGCATTTAAAAAAAAAGTGTGAATTACTCAGATACACTGTTATTCTAAAAAATGGTGTGGAAAATGTTGTAATGTGTTTTATTTCAATTGCTTTAATTGCTCTGCTTGTATTATTCTACATCGGATAACATAATAGACGTGTCTATTTGTTTACAGGCTTTGACCATAACAGTTCAGCAATCCTTCTTAGTCTTTTTGCTGTTGGTTGTGCACTGGGATCCCTCCTTGGGGGACTAACAGCAGATCGGATGTCAAGAATTTATCCAAATGCTGGTCGGGTTATGTGTGCTCAATTTAGTGCCTTCATGGGGATTCCTTTCTCCTGGTTCCTCCTTGCAGTGATCCCACAATCAGTAAACAGTTGGTCCATATTTGCTACCACCCTCTTATTCATGGGCCTCACTATAAGCTGGTGTGCTACTTGTGCAAATAACCCCATGTTTGCAGAGGTGGTCCCTGCTAATCACCGGACCATGATATATGCATTTGATCGTTCCTTTGAGGGGTCCTTCTCTTCCTTGGCAGCCCCTTTAGTCGGAATTCTCTCTGAAAGAATCTATGGTTATGATCCAAAATCTGTGAAGTTAATGGAAGGATCCGCACCTGAGGCCTTTGCACTTTCCAGAGGACTTCTCTCAATGATGGCTGTTCCTTTTGGTCTGTGCTGCTTGTTTTACAGCCCTCTGTACATCACTTTCAAGCGAGATCGTGAGAACACAAGAATAATGATTTTAAAAGAACAAGAACTCCTGTGAAAGGATTCTTAGGTTGATGTAATTTAATACACTTTCCCGTCAGAGTGGACTGACCATATACCATAGACAAGGTGGAAGACAGCTCAAGTTTATGCAATGCCATCCATACGTTTGCGAGGTGGTAGAAGACTTCCTACTCACTATAACATGAAGTTGACCGAACTACAAGTTAGCTGCTATTGATTCAAAAGGTACGAACACAGTTTGCTTAGTTTTAGGATTAGGAATATTGATTGGGTGAAATGAAGAAAGATTTGGTTGTCAAAAAATTACAGAAGCTTTCTGTATGTTTTAGAGATGAGGTGCTATTTTGATCCATTAGCGGTTTTGGTGCAGTCAGGCAGATAAGATTTTTTGAGCACAAGACAGTTCTTGTTCACATAATGAGTCCATCTGTTCTTCCTCTCTATGTTTTTCTATGTCATGTACTTGTCTGGTTCTCCTCTCTAAATCTTTTATGACAGAACTCGTCTTTACCCAAGGAACAGGTTTTCGAATCCATCTCTGCGGGCGGGTTCATGCTGAACATGCCCCATTCCTATTCCTTGGTTGGGGTGGCATCGAGCAATTAGAGGGTATTTTTGTAAAAAAAATTATGTTAACGAATCGGTTCATGAGTTAACAAGCTGATTTTAGAAAATCTTGAGTTTGGATTATAATATTTAATTAGTTTTATTTCAAGTTTGAGTTCGACCCAAACTCAAGTAAAAACTGAACTGAGTTAAATTTTTTTTGAGTCGAGCTCAGCGATTTATGAGCCTTTGTGCCAACCCTGTTACTAGGGGTTAGGGTTTCTTTAAAAGCGCCCATTTAGCATCACTCCATATAAATAATGGTTGGAGTAAGCATCATGTAGTATGTTATATTTAATATTCAGTGGATATATCGTATTTAAAGAAAAACAAACTAATACGCATACAGAGAAAGAGACTGACGAAGTCCAAAAAGCTATGGCATTTCGTTATTTAAATCCCTCCCTCTCATGTGTGAAGCTGAAAAGCACCTTCTATTTCCGATTCCTTTTTTGCAAGGATTTCTCGATTGTCATTTTATCATACATAAAACGGTCATAGATTCTACACCCGCCTCGGCGACTTCTCAGTTGTCACAGAGTCGTCGCTCCTCATTCAGTCGTGTCATGACGTATATGGTATCGCTGCCAACGACCAACCACACCCAGTCACCAATGAAACCTTCGTCGATTCTGCAAATTCTAGGGCACTGACAGTTACTTCGCTTCTGCAGCTCTGCTCTGCCAGACGCTTTTTCTTTCTTTGCATCACCACGGAACCTGTAACACTGCTTCCTTTCTACTTCCTTCCATGGCGGCAGCGGCCTTGTCTTCCTGCCACTTCATTCCCTCTGGGTGCCACCGGAGAACCTTCCTCGATCGCATCGACGCGCCGTTGTCTCTCCAGCTCTGCTCCCCGCTTCGCTCTTTCCCCTCCCTGAGTTTCACGGCGAGGCCGCTTCGCTCTAGGAGGCCGTCATTTGTTGTTTTATCCGCAGGAACGGGAGGAAATGGGGGAGCTGGCGGCGGCGGACGTGGTGGCGGTGGCGGTGGCGGTGGCGGGGAGGGTCATGATGGAGATGCGAGTGATAGGAACCGGACGGAGGCCTTGTTGGCGCTCGCGGAGATTGGGAGGAGTTTGGATAGTCTGCCCAAGGATTTGGCTGCGGCTATTGATGCCGGGAAGGTGCCTGGAGTTATTGTGCATAGATTTGCCGATCTGGAGAAGTCGGTCGTCATGAGGTGGTTAATGCAGTTTGGGGGGTTTAAGGAGAGGCTTCTCGCGGACGATCTCTTCCTCGCTAAAGTGGCTATGGAATGCGGGGTCGGGATCTTCACAAAGGTCATTTTTTTCTGTCCCTCGTTCTCTCTAGACTCTCTCTAGATCATTTGTCATGTACCGAGCTCGATGCAATCGAGGAATTCCTATTTGAGTTCTTATTTGCTTTTGCTGTGTAGTGTGATTGATGCTCTGGCGAAACAGACGATTTCAGTTCGCGATGTGTTTCTAATTGTCATGATGGGTCGCATGACTGCTTTTTATGCATGGAATCTGTTGACGTGTAATGCGACTGCAACTGCAGATTGCAATCATAGCTTGACTTAGAAACTAGTTGGCCTTTGTTGGTTTATGTTCTAATATTCTTTCTCTGTCCGCTTTCAACATCATAACAAACCGCATCTAGAAATTTGCTTTGTCCGATATATTTTTGAAATATGGTGCTTCTGCAAATATGCACAAGAACATGGTTGTTTCCCAGTTTTCCCCTTTTATGAACTTTTGAGGCACCTTTCTTCAGAATAATGCGGTGATAGGAGTGGACATTTTCATGTCATTTCGTGCATTTTCTATGCTGTGTAAGTACTGCAATGCTTTTCAAACATAACCAGAAACTTTCTTATCTTCATTGGTGCAATTTTTTCTGTGAGAAAGGAGGCTTTTTTTATCCGTAAAGTGCTTAAGGAACTTCGTTCCTCAATTTCTATTCAAAATTACTAGACTTAAAATGTGGATGTCTGAAGAAACCTTTTCAATTTCGGGAAGCTGATATATTTTACCACAGTGATTGTGGGTGATAGACTGTTTTTTAGTGTTTAGTCAATTACGAGAATTTAATCTAATTAAGCTACATCTTTCAGACTGCTGCAGAGTGGGAACGGCGGAGAGAAAATTTTGTTAAAGAGCTGGATTTTGTTTTGGCAGATGTGGTATGATCCTTACTTTCTTACTAATTTTGTTTAGTGTGGCTGTTTTTTTTGTGTTTTGTTGAGGTGTTGAAAGCTGTACTATGAAATTCTGCATGAGGCTTGCAGTAACCTAGATTGACTATCGTGAACTTTTAAGGGTATTGATATCTATAATCTTGTTATTGATTGGTATATGTAAGATTTATGACAAATGACAAAAGCTTTCTCCGTGAGTTATAATTACTTGTCTCTTGGCAAAAATTTTGAAGCTGGTGATACTGTAATTCAGAAGGTTAAAAGGCTCCAGTTATCTCTCAGAAAGCTATCGATGAGTTTCTCCTGGGCAGTGATACTGATAGTAATAGTAGTTTTGACATCTTCTTCTTATATTAATGTCTGTGGTATGGTGTGGTATGTGCAACTGTTTTTGTGGGATTGAGTAGATTACACATATTTTGAAATGAGCATCATGAGTGTGCTCACTCTTTGTTTCATGCTTTCTTTTATTTTCAATGGCAATGCTTCTTTATCTGAGTCAATTGCTTAACTTACATTGCATGTGCAAATCAAGCACTATGATGACTGAGATTATGAGGTTTCCTGAAGCCCTGTTGAAAAATAAGATTGACCAACTTTTTCCAAAGAAAAGGATTGACCTAAGTTTTCAAATTGAACTCACATAATTACTATATAAGTTTCAAAATCATGTGATCATCATTTAGAGCAAAAAACTGCCACACCAATATGGAAATGTTGCTGTCTTGGAATTGTTCCTGAAGCAGAATATAGTGTTACTGATTTGCAAATTTACATAAGGAATAGATGCCTGATTTGTCTCGGTAACTGCCCCAGAGCAAAAGGGCCACAGAGTAAAACAGAATGGAAATAATTTATTCCATATGAATTAATGCTTTGTTTGAGCGTAAGTAAACATTGTTGGAATCTCCATGAAAATGTATCTAGAAGGGATGTGATGTTGGAACGTTTGCTGAAAGTTTGCTCTTTTTTACTCCACTAGGAACATTCAGCTTTTATATGGTGGAAACTTTGTACTTTGTCAGGGTTTAAAGTGATGTCACTATAATTTTTGAGTTGGCTCACTGTTTAACATTGTTGGTGATGTCGGTGGCCAAAATTGAGGTTGTGCTAGGGTTTGATGATATATGGAATTTCTTCAGTCCTAGCGATTTAGTGTTCCCACCTTACAATAGATACACCAGGTGTATGTTTTGATATGTATCATCAAATTTGAATACTTGCTACCAGAAGCCTGTATGGAGTAAGATAATATTTATTTAGGATAAGACCCCTGACCAATACAAGGTCATTAGAGATTGCAAACAGGGCAATGCTTATCAAATTTCAGCTACTTGATTGAACCCTGCTCCAGTTTGCTGAAATCTGACCAATGCCGTAGTATGAAAGATTTACTGTATCTTAATTGTTGTTAGTCTATTTTCCCTACCCTTGTTTTTCTTTCCTGTTTCTGGACCTTACTTCACTTTCCTTTTGAATTCTTCAGACAATTTGTGAGAGATTACAAGTTTATGCTTTGGGAAATTTTCAATAAAAATTTTATTTTATGGGGAAAAGGGTGTTTATTTTAGAGAAAAATGAAAAGGAAGCTGTTGGTAATCCAGATGATTACCCAGTGCATTGCTCTCACCTAGTTGCCTGTAAGGTGATATATACTTGGTAGCCAGCCTTTAATATTTTTAAGCCACCATTGCTGGTGGAAATGGTCCTGTGCCATTTTAAATTGCCTAAATCTGGAGATGTTAAATTGTTGCTTACCTGTACCAAATTTAAAATGTGGTAGTATCTATTTTTGGATTGCTCTATTCAACTGCTTTATCATTTGTATTAAGAAATGCTTTTAGGGTATTTTCCATGCTAATTCACTTTTCCTTTTAGGTGATGGCCATAATTGCCGACTTTATGCTTGTCTGGCTCCCTGCTCCAACTGTTTCTCTTCGACCGTCTCTTGCAGTCAGTGCAGGACCAATTGCAAAGTTCTTTCATGGTTGTCCTGACAATGCTTTCCAGGTAGTTTTCCAGTAGTTGTTGAACATGACCTGGTAATGGTTTCAGTGCTTAGTAATTTGCTTATCTAGAGTTAATTATCTGATCCACTGGCTGTTTTCTGCAGGTTGCTTTGGCAGGAACGCACTACTCATTTTTTCAGAGAATAGGTGCAATTGTGGTAAGTAATGTACCAAATCCATAGCTGTGCACCTTCTTAACAAACAGGTTTTTTCTCTTTAAAATTCTGCAAATCGGTTTTACTGTATCTATGAAACTTAATTTGTGATGGTAATCTCTGCAGCGTAATGGATCAAAGCTTTTTGTTGTGGGAACTACTGCTTCTCTGGTATGCTAACTTCTGTATTGATTAGAAGTTTCTGTTCCCTTTCTTTTGTGCATGTACATGTAGGCAGTAGGATCATAGGGTTTTGTTAGTTGTAAATTTTGTTCAAGTTTTAGTTGGCACTTCTGTAATTAAGCAGTCTGGCCCATTGAAATACATATCTGGGCTCTTTAACCATTACTATCTGATGACTTCTCAGCAGTTTTCAATTCTTTCAAAATATTTTCAGAGGCTAAGTTATCAAATTCATGAGCAAACCCATAAAATACTTGAAATCTGTATTTATGAACATTATGCCTTCATTCCTTTGTCAAGAATGTGACTTTGGCTGTATGAACAGAGAACTGAGGGTAAAAAGGATTGGGATGGAAGTGGTGAAGAATCACTTTGAAAAAACGTGTACTTTGCTGGTGATAACAAAGCAGAATGAAGGATTTAATTGGCTGCATCCATCATAGCTGGGGCAAGTTCTGATGATGGTGCTGGTGTTTGCATGCTTTCTTGACAGCTTTGGTGATCTCAATGTTAAAGTTTTTGGGCTACCAACGTTAATTAATTGGATTTCAGCTGACTTGGTTGTTGGGATGCAACTGAAATGCTAAACAGTCCTAGAAACTAAATTAGACCCCTTAATGTTCCCAGCCCCTTGTGTAAGCTCTGAAATGATGACTTAGAAAATATTGACCACCAATTTTTACTTTGTTCCTTTGCAAGGGAAATTTAGAATCCTTTCTGCTGCATTTTAGAATTCATAAAAACAGTCTTGCCGTCATGATTGCTGGTTCCTTTTCCATCCCTCTGCTAAAGACAGGACTGCACCTGTGGCACATGTCAATCGCTGCCATTTCTTGGTCATTTGGTTAGAGCAAAAGGATTGCAGTTTCTTACCTAAGAATGTGTTGGTGGGGAGGGTGATAGAGAAGTCAATTCATGGAATTCTGCAGTTGACCAAGCTCCTGCACGACTTTTAAGAGATCCCTGCTGCAACAACTAGAGAAAAGTGGTGGGAAGTTGCAGTAGTGATGTGCTATAATTGAAGCTGATCGCTTCCTGGATTCTCCCCTCCCCCGGGCCATCTCAAATTGAACTTTGACGGAAGCTCGCTAGGTGACCCTGTTCCCTCGTGGTGGGTGAGTGGGGACCAGGAGAGATCGATACTTTTCTCTCAGATTCTAACAAGGTGTAAGTCCATAGCCTCCTTTATGGATTATAGATCTATCTGCTATTTTTTTATCCTAATAATCATGGAAGGCTATTGCAAATCGGCGATTTCATGGGCCAAAGAGGATCACAAATTTAGTTGGCGCTTTTATCCAGAATTTTTACAAATTGAAGACCTGGTAGTGGGCTTGACAAGCATTTGGTCCAGGGTGTCTTGGGAGGCCAATTCCCTTGCTGATCATTATGCTAAAATGGGTCATCCCAGCTGAACGTTGTGATTAATTTTAGTGCTGATTGTACTTCTTAGTGCCTTCCGGTGGCCTCTTCGGCTGCTTCTTGTATTGTGTTTTTCATTTAGTTTGCCCATTCTCAAAAAAAAAAAAAAAAAAAAAAAAGTTATTGCTTTTGGTCCACAGTTATTGCTTGTTTTTAGAATTTTTTTCTCAGAATAGCTGTTTTCACCACAGCAAAATTAACTGCTTCACATGTGTACATTTTGAGTGGATTAAATTATTCTCGTCTGGACCTTGAAGTTTTATGTGGCACCTAAAATGTTGAACTATCATTCATATGCCCTATTTAGTTATATGGTGAGGTAAATTTAGCAGTCATTGCCGTAGAAGCTTGTGATAAAAAACATTGTGAAACTTTAAAAAGGCTGATTTTTTCCCAGGTTGGTACTGCAGCAACAAATGCATTAATTAATGCAAGAAAAGCAGTTGACAAAGCATTTGCTGGAGAAGCAGAGGACGTTCCTATTGTGTCAACCAGTGTGGCCTATGGTGTCTATATGGCTGTTTCTAGCAACCTTCGGTATGTCACTCTAACACATTCATTTTTCTGCCTTCTCAGTGAGTTATGCGTGCCATTCTGTGATGTTTCTATATCATGTAAATGTTCTCGAAGATAGCTGGCCAGCAGAACCACCCAAGGCATTTTACTGCAATATTACACATCATTTTATCATTTTCAAAAAGTAAAGAAAAATTAAATAAAGGATCATTTAGCTGCTGGAGCTAGTGCTTATTCTGGACATTATTAAGTAATTACAGAAACCTGTCTTTTACTAAAGGTTCAGGCAGGTGAGAAAATACAGTTGTTATATGACATCAAAATGGTCTCATCTGCCTATGATGTAGTAGAAACAACAAAAAAAACTTTGTTGTTTGACCAAATTAGAATGTGAACTCAAGCTCATCTGCAAGAAGCTTTTCTTCCTAAAAAAGTATCTCAGGGTCAAATCTGATCTTTACCTGCAGAAAAAAATTATAAAGAGGATAGATTTGCTCAGATAATCTACTAAACTGTTTGCTCAATTCCTCTGTTCAACAGGTACCAAATACTGGCAGGTGTGGTGGAACAACGAATTTTAGAGCCAATGCTCCATCAACACAAACTCCTATTAAGTGCACTGTGCTTCGCTTTCCGGACAGGCAACACATTCTTGGGATCATTACTGTGAGTTTCCTTAATATTTTATTTTGTGCCTGAGCTCAAGATTAGTAGTGTTTCCAATTAACACAGGATGTCATTGACGTGTACAGGTGGGTGGACTACGCTCGCTGGATCGGGATTCAAAAGGTTCGCGAGTAAGATGCTTGTAAGATTCACAGGCATCCACAGATTTTCTTGCGACTCCTATCATCCAAAAAACTCCATTCTTGATTCAAGTTACATTTGAACAAGACAGTAGTGCTCTATAAAGATTTGACGTAGCAACAATTTTGGGATGTGAACCACCATGTTCGGTCAAGGTTCCGCAACTCGAACCACCAAGTTCTATCAAGATTCCCCAAGTTCATGTTGCTGAAACAAGGTCTATCCATCGACAAACAAATGCAACTTGACCAGTTTCTTTTCAGAATTTGGTGAAGCTGCTCACATCCTTTTCCTTTTTGTCATTGATTGCTAGTGGTTGAATTTCTTGATGTGGCAATATGAGGTCACTTGATATTATTCTTAATAAAGTTGGAGCGTTTGGTATCATTAAATATGTGACAGGTTTTCACTTGTCGCTTGGACGAACCCTATGACTCGTATGCCAAGTATCCTCTGGTATCCCTTCGATTGTCTTACTTTATTTTTTATTTTATTAATTATTGTTTTTCTAAATCCAACTTGCAGCAACTCTACTAGACCTGACTAACTATTAAGAACAGTGAGAGCACTCAAAGAGTTCAAGTCTCCCTAAGTTTGGGTAACACTGTATAAACCATTGTCATAAATACTAGACAGAGAAAACTAGTTTTAGGGCTTACAGTAAATACCTTATTGCACAGTGTACATGGCTTCATTTCAAAAACAGGGATGGGGATTCCTTAAAAATTTGATCACATTGCATCTTAGTATTGGGTATTGGGTATTGGGTATTGGGTATTGGGTATTGGTTAGAGGTATTGTCTTAGGATCCTTAAAATGTGATGTGCAAGATGTTTCACCTGGCTGTAAAATTAACTGAAGTGTTTACTACTGCATTATTATTGCATTAGCTTCTCTGTAAGCATGTTGTAGGTTATAAATTTTTTTTATCAACTGATAGCTTATATCCCAATTCTCCATTAAGATTGAGTACCTGGAGACTCCTTGTGAAATTGTCTGAGATGCATGAAGATTGGAACACAGAAGGTCCATAGTTTCATAGCAAATAAGCTCTGCAGTATTATTCCTTTGCAGTGTAAGGAGGGCTATCACAGCTTTATGACTCAGACCCTTGGAAAATCTCTACTAACCAATCCTGGCCGGAATATATTCATTCATGACCAAAATCCACTTCAGGGATCCATAATGACTCCTCTCTTTCTCATCAATTGCTGCTTCATTAATTCTTTGCAGAGCTTTAGCCCCCACCACAGAAAATAATTTAGACTTGACTATCTTCTTATCTGAAACCTTCCGGAGTGTAACATGTGAGGGATGTGGTCTTGTCTTGCTTGTTCCATTCAAAGTCCAAACTCCAAAAAAATTGAACTACTGCTTAGCTCCTGCAACTGAACTGTTGAATTGCAATTGCTTGCGATTGAATTGATGTTGGCTATAGTTGAATGATCGCCTGACAATTGAGAGGCTGAAATTGAATTGCAACAACTGTCTCAGATAATAAACATGTAAATTTTTGACACTTGTGACCCAATTTGTTTTAGAATATAATGAGTTTTTTTGTGTGTGTGAAATGGACTTAAACCCAATTCCTATTAATGTAAGCAAGAAATCCCAGACCACAGTATGAAAAACATTGAAGAACAAGTATTTTAGACGAGTCTAGGGTTGAATCAAACGCTGTTCCTATTAATGAAAGCTAGCAATTCAAGACCACAATGTGCAGAACATTGAAGAACAAGTATTTTGTGTCTGTTCACACTTGACTTTTTTTCTATATCAACGCCACAACTGCTCCAAAAGAATCCACAAATTTAAAATGTACTTGCACCCATACATAAAAATCCAACTCAGAAAGGATTCGACCGAAACAAAAGAGCTGATTCGACTCGCCAAGTCCAAAATCCGATATAACTTGACGAGTCTAACAACTATGTTCATAGCTAGAATAAGGCCGAATAGTGACCTCAATGAAGATAAGACTTATCCTTAGCTTAAAATTCATAGTGGACCCTCCACTGACCATTCTTTGTCATGGTGGAGATTAATGAACAAGCACAAGATGACATGAACCACACATTCCACAATTTTAAACTCACATATACCGAGTCCGGGTTGACTCGACCGTTATTGAGTTTCTCCGGCTCGGCATCTATATCATGCGGTCGTTACCTGTTATCATCCTTCGATGGTCCCTAAACGCAGTATCAGACTCCACCTTTGACAGAAGGAGTTAAAACTGTGAAAGCGTCGCGACATCTGGGTCCTTGGAAGATTGCCGATGGCAAATGGGTTGTGGCTCGCAGTTCTATCGCTTCGAGAGAGACAAATTTGGAGGGGCCATTATCCGTTCCACGTAATCCCCACTCGCCGCTTTGAGAATAACTTGGTTCGGAGACCGGATGCTGAGTATTTAAGTGTCGGACAGCCCTGATTTTATTGTGGAGAAAATTCGGCTCATGGATCTTGCTCCTTTGCTCGAATCCAGGCTGATGTTGTTGTAGGGAGGAGCGTGACGAAGAGGTATGGTTTTTTGTTTGTTTCTGATGAGGAGTTTTGAGCACCGGTGCTGATGCAGCTGCGTAGTTTGTTTTTGTATCAAAAATGCGTTGTGAATGCGAAAGTGGGGTGGCAGAGAATTTAAAATTTTCTGACACAGGGAGCGATTAGCTCTTTCTAAAGAATTTTTTTTTTTTCTCTCATTAGATTTTGAGAGAACCTGCTTCGATCGGTGGATAACGCATTGTTCTGTCTGTCTTGTTGCCTTGAGTTGTTGGATTCGTATCTAATCTCAGGTACTGATCTTCACTCTCTATTTGCATTTTTTTTTTTGTTCTGGGTGATTTTTCTTGTCATATTATAGCTGTTTTTGAGCAATTATTTCATCTTTTAAACATTTTATCAGCTAAATTTATCCTTTTTGCTTCTTTGCATACAGATTTTAATTGTTTTTTTTTAAAAGACAAGGAGTTCTTCTTCAGATTTTACTATGTCTAAAACACGATGTTCTCCTCAGAGGAAACTTTTTGCTCATGGTTTTCAATTCATAAGCTCCCTCAACTTGCTTATTGTCTTCTTCCCATCTTACTGTGTGAGCTTCTTTACTGCTATCACAACCCAACGAAGATTTCCTTTCACTGGATCCTACCTTGTTAGTTATCTCAATCAAAATGCTAAAGCCCAATAGTATCTGATTCAGGACTGCTGAGGTGTTGTTCTAACTAGAGAGCCTGTCGAATGTATTAACTTTTCCATTTTAGGAACCTTATTCTCTCTCTCTCTCTCTCTCTCTCTCTCTTTTAAAATATACCTACCCTTCTCTCTTTTGTTTATTTCCCTGAGCTCATCTATTTCTAGCTCCACCTTTTGGTTATTTCTCCAAGCTGATCTATTTCTAGCTCCACCTGCTGGAGAAATTCTTTTGTATCTGTTCTTCCTCATTTTTTAGGATCCTGGAATGTCCATAATGTTACTTTGCTAGCTCTCTTTTAGGACAATTGAGGTAGCAAAATGAATCCCCAATTTGTTGGCATCATTGTTTGACCCATAATTGTCTTTGTCTGCTCAGCTGATCTTGCTTTTACTTCAGAGGCCCATCTTCCAACACTCCTTCTCTGGGGGTGAGAGAACATTATAGAATCTTCCCGTATAAAATAGCAGTCCACCATATCTTCCAACAATTTCTATTATTAGTTTTCAAAACCTAAGTATCGGAGTCTCTGAATGTGGACTAGCTTGGTTACTAAATCCATTGCTACATTAAAACTTTCCTTAGATGATAAGGAAGCTTTTATGAACCTGTGGCCACGTGTTCTGTGGTAGAAGGCTAGTTTTTTGTTTTGTTTTTCTTGTCCATCAGCATCCAGTAATTCTCATTGTTGATCCTACCCTGAGCTGAGCTGTCATACAGGAAGTTTATCCTATACAATCCATCATCTGCAAGTGAAAATTTTCAAATGAATTATCATTGAATTGTTCCAGTAACTATTGACACAAAAAAGGATTCTATCATTACTGTTCAAATCTTCCATACATCTAAAAGCCACAGTTCTTTGTCCTCTTATGGCATCATTATAGTTTTGAAACCTTCTAACTAGTGCGGCAGTATTGACCATAAACTACTTATCACTAACCCTCATTTTTTACTACTCCATGTTAGACTTTGCAGTACGACTTATCACAAGGTGTCACATTTTTGTAGTTTAATTTTTCCTTTTTTATAATAGTGTCAATGGAGTTAGAATCCTAACATTCTACTTTGTGCCTGTTTATTTATTTTCAGGAGGAAGCACGGCCAGTGACATAACTCTAGGTAGATTTATATGGGTTCTTCGGCCAATTTGTGTTTGTGGGCTATAAACCCTCATACTTGTTCACTCTTTAACCATGCAAACACATGGAAATCCACCACATTCCCAATGTTTAGTCAGAGGAGAACAAGAGTCCCGAGTTCCGTCTCTATTTTCTCCACATCTTATTCTCTTTCTACTCCAAGGACCCTCTCAAAAACCCCAATTTCTGCAAACTCGGTAGCCAAAGAACTAATTATCACAGAAGAATCCGAAAGAAACCCAAATACTTTTGACTTCAAGAGTTACATGTTGGAGAAGGGTGCTGCTGTAAACCAAGCTCTTGATAGTTCTGTTTCTCTTAAAGAGCCTCTCAAAATTCATGAGGCCATGCGATACTCGCTCCTTGGTGGCGGCAAGCGTGTTCGACCTGTACTCTGCATAGCCGCTTGTGAACTTGTTGGTGGAACTGAAGTTACTGCCATGCCATCAGCATGTGCTGTGGAGATGATTCACTTCATGTCTTTAATCCATGATGACCTCCCTTGTATGGATAACGATGACTTACGTCGAGGAAAACCCACTAATCACAAGGTCTTTGGTGAGGATTTGGCTGTCCTAGCCGGGGATGCACTCCTGGCCTTCGCCTTTGAGCACATGGTCACTGCCACAACAGGAGCATCTCCGGTTCAGATAGTCCGTGCTGTATCAGAGTTGGCAAAGGCAATAGGAAGTGAAGGTCTAGTTGGTGGGCAGGTTGTGGATATCGTCTCCGGAGGACTACAGGGGGTGGGATTGGACATCCTTGAATTCATCCATGTTCATAAAACTGCAGCTTTACTGGAAGCGGCTGTGGTTACCGGGGCCATTGTGGGTGGTGGCAGTGACGAGGAGATTGAAAAGTTGAGAAAGTTTGCTAGGTGCATTGGTTTACTGTTTCAGGTGGTGGATGACATTCTCGACGTTACCAAGTCTTCACAAGAACTGGGTAAAACGGCCGGCAAAGACTTACTGGCTGACAAAACGACTTACCCTAAGCTTATTGGCCTTGACAAATCTAGAGAGTTTGCAGAGAAGTCAAACAGAGAAGCAAAAGAACAGCTGCTAGACTTTGATCCAGAGAAGGCCATACCCCTTATTTCCTTAGCAAATTATATTGCTTACAGACAAAACTAATGAAGACTATTTAAAGTTGCTGTTGTTGGATTGAATATATTTGGTTGCTTCTCCAATGTAGGATTTAAGAGTCTGTTGTATTTAGTATTAATATTTGAAACTTCATTTCTGTTTCCTCCTTTTGTCTCCAGTGACCTTAAAAATCCAGTATGTTTCAGTAAATATGTTTTGTCTTGGATTAAAAAAATCCAAGATTGAATACCTCTAAAATCTAAAACATAATCAACTAAGACATATTCTTCTGTTAAGAGGATTAACCACGCACTGGGTAGTAATCAGCTCTGCAATGCCTCTGGCCTCTTGACCAACCCTCCATAGCAACTACCATTGGTTTTCATCTGGTCAATCAATCTTTACAATGTGGGAGGAACTGGCCGAAGAACCTAATGACATAAAAACTTACCAAACAGTCAGGCATTCATACCAGTGTATCATTCTTTTGAATTTGTGAAATACTTTAGCTCTTGAAAGCGAAGTGGTTCATTTCCCCACGATGTCCATCCTGCTGCCACCTCTCTTGCAAAGAGTTCGATGCATCTAGCAGGCTTTGGTCCAGGTACATAATCCAACAGCAACTCTAACAGACATGGAAAATGCCAAGTTATTGTACGCATATGACATATAAGCTTAATATGAAATACAAAAAAGGTTTTAGTATATCTTAAACTTTTCACCAAAGAATTAATATGAAGGGATAAGTAAGATACTTCCAATTGGGGGCTTCCTTGAATAATCCCCAGGGATGCTAATGATTACTTCGTAATCTGGCAGAAGCTTATCAATTGTCAAATTGTCAGCCTTCCCCTGCAAAGAATTGTACAAGGAACTAAGATCAGCTTTCCAAGAATGTATCATATAAAGATTAGCTAAGATATTATTTTCATAACTAACCTTCCTGCAACAATAGCCCACAAGTAAGCACTCATATGGTCTGTGGTGAAATAAATCTAACTCGCTTACCAATGAACCATCTGGTTTCACCTGCATGAAGTTCAAGAAGCAGCCCTCCAAGTTTACAGAAGAAGCAATAATTACTTGGCACTCCTTATTTTCACATGACACCCAAGCAGAAAATTTTCTGCCAGAGTGATTTAGCCTAGACATTCTTTTCTATTTTCAGATGCCTAAATCCGGGAGTACATAAAAGTAATTATTCAGTTACCTTCAACCAGTAAAAGCAAGAAACATTGGTGATACCCCATGCTGGGAAGAGTTCATTCTCAACAAATACCCTCAACTTCTCCTTATTGGTCACCCACAAAGCCAAAAGAGCTCCTTCTGGATGGCTTAGTTGTTTAACAGGAAGAGACAAAAAATATCGGTTTGGCAATGTCGGGTACCTGCAGAGTAAGAAAACAAGAAAAGTTTGTGGACAGTTAACTATTACAAGCATGTAGAAGCACAAATAGATCTTAGCAGTAGGAGCTGTGGAAACATACATACGTTTCTGCCTTGCACTTCCATTTTCCCAGGGTGGATCAATAACTATGAAGTTAAAGCCATGATCTGATTGATCTACATATAGTTAGCAATCACAACAAGAAAAGTTCGTTAAGAGAGTGAAGCTGAAAGAATAAGTGTTAATTAATACAAAACTTTCAAAAGAGAAAAAGAATTCAAAGAATAGTTTAGAAGAGTCAATTTGCAAACTTTACCTGGAACCAGATCATGAATTCTTGTCATGTCAGACTTAGGCGTTCAGAATCCATGTGAACAAATAACACATCAGATAAATTACCATGCAAGATAGTATTTACACTAGTCACTTTGATGAGCTTTCATGGGCTAATGCATAAAAACACCTAAAAATAATAAAGACATCCTTTGAAGAAATACTAAAAGCAACAGGAAATATATGTCAAATAAATAGCAGCAATAGACTACTAAGAAGGTGACATTTTAAAAAGTACTTCCAGTAATGGGCATGTAAGTTCTAATATTATAGCTACAACCAAGACTTGTGGCCATAAGTAAGTTCTTTTGATCAGCTCCTTATCCACCATTCCCTCCAATGTTTTCATTTTTAAAATTACATATTTACATTAAAAGAAACCATGACAGACATTTAAAGGAGACAGACCTGGATGAGCCCCATGCAAACTAAATTAAAATCAAGAAAAGTAACACAATGTGACCTCTTTCCAAAAATCACGTGCAGATTCTTTCTTAGTTTTTAGCAGGCTATCCTGCATAGATATGTAAGGAAAAAACTTAGGTTATTAGTTAAGAAAAATCCTCCTAACTTCAGCTAATCATTTTGGGATCAACCTAAGCCCAAATTTAACATGGTACTAGAGCAAGGGATCTATTCTATTGGATCAAGTTTGTGCTTTAGTTTGTACCCAGTTTACGATGTCCACATCTGAATCCCATTATCCATTTACTTATGTTTAGATGTTCGGGGGAGTGTTAATGAGAATAATCCATCGAAGATAAATGTTAGGAAAAACCTGTGGCTAGTTTGGAAATGCCTTAACTTCAGCTAGTCATTTTGGCTTGGACGTAGACCTAACTTTGTCATTTGTGCTATAACCTAAGATCAACCTGAGTCAGACTTAAATTATAAAAAAATAGAGATATGATCTAAGAAAATATAAGTGAAAATAGGTTAGAATGAAATCAAGAATACAACTAACAATCTAAACCAATGAAACATCTCACTGTGGTTGTAAACGATTCCCTAACCTGATTGCACCAATCATTCCAGATTACCCACCAATTCAACCAAGCCTTGACATTAGAAAGTTTTCCTTTTTGAATAAAATTGTTCATTAAAAAAATAGTCGTTCAATGCCTGAGGATAAGAAATTTTAGGCATAAATTAACCGTAACCCATTTCAATGCCTTACAACAAGAAATTTTAGGCATAAAATTAACCATAACCATTTCAATGAGTACACTTTCAAGTGGCACAATAGTCGTAATGGTAGAAAAGGCTAAAAAAAGAAAAGGGAAATATACAAGGAAGCATTTAAAAAGAGAAGAAAAAACAGGATGGAGACAAGATAGGAGGGGGAACAAATGTTTAAGAGAAGATAGGTGAACAAATGGTCAGAATAGTTTGGAGGACAAGGAGGCAAGAGTTTCCAATCCATGGAACCATAGATAATAATCATTTCCTCTCCACCCAAACTCACATGGGGCTTTCATAGTTATATAAATTTTCTCTAATTTTTAGAAAGTCCACTCAAATATAACTTTTATAGTTTCTTGAGATACAATAAAATTTAACAGGCCTACTTCAGGATAAGTGCTCTCTAATTCTTGAAGATACAACTTTAATATCAACTCGATAATTTTTCAAGATGCCAAGTAGTCTCAAATAAATACTTAAGCTACCTAATTTTGTTATTATTTTTTCAAATCTAATGAATATGTATCTAATCTCTCTCCCTATATATATATATATATATATATATATATATATATATATATATATTTTAAACTAATTTATTTTCCTGTTCTAGAATTGGTACATGTCTGTACAACAGGTTTGATTGCTTGTTTTGCATTAAAAAAGAAGAAAGGAAGAAAATGCACTTCCTTGGGTTTCTAGACTGAATCTCCTTATATTTGCCATTGACTTGTTAGACTGTGAAGGCCGAGCAAAGAAGTGAAGCTTCTGAACCATCAAATTTCACCAGCTTCCACACTAATAAAAGCGTGTTAACCCTCACTTGTGCTTCTGAGCCAACAAATTTCACCAACATCCACACTAATAAAGCGTGTTAACCCTCACTTGTTGAGGGGAGGTGCATTGGGCCGAAAATGAGAGGTGCAATGCACACTGACAGTAACGTGACACCTAAAACAAACTGCATCTAAGAGGTTTTTGCATGAAGAGAAACACAAAAGAGGAAAAAAGTGAGCCCTTTTTCATGGTTGTAGTCTTAATGTTAAACACAACTGGAAGCCTCACCCAGGATTCACCCTAGAAAATGTCTAAGCCATGGTAGAGGTCGAAGAAAAGCTAAAGTCAAGGAGGCTGAGGCAGTAGTAGGAGCCATTAAGAGACATCCTGATATGAAAGAATAACAAACCTCAACAATATTTCATGTTTTTTTTTTTTGTATGCAATAATATTTCATGTCATGATACATAATCTACTCACATCCAAACAGAGTTGACTGACTTGTCATCTTATTCTTCAGAAAGACTTGGAAAATTTTCAAGAAAGTTTTACCACCTTACCAACACTGCCTTAAAAAGATGATATTGGACCTCACACTTCCAAAAGCTTCCACATCGGCAATTTCTTTAAAAACAAAACCTCTTGAACAATCAAACATGCATATACATTCAATAATATTTGGAGCAAATAATAGGAGACAACAGTCATACCATGTGGAATGAGCTCATTCTAGGTATTACGTATACTTTGCCAAGAAATTCACCCTCAGCATCATCCACAGTATCATTGAAGACTAGATTGTTAAATATCGGTACCTTCATCTCTTCACCACATTCGCTAAACCACAAATCTGTGAAACCAGGAAAATGTAGTTCATGCTCAAGACGTGGCACATGAGCACCAAATATTCTTCCAACCTTTCTCTTTTTTTCCAGTTAGCTTAATAGCAAAAACCTAGAAAACTGACTGAAATCTATCGATAGGAGAATGGAAGGGAAAACTTGGTATAGCTGTTTCCAGAAAAAAGACAAATTAAGAACAGTGTTAAAAAAGTTCACTGCAAGAAATATTGGTCAAAAGAGTACAAATATACGTAGGCCAACAAGAAGAGACTTTTTAATAAATAGAACCCATGGAAACTGTACCATGACTTGCATGTCTTAAAAACTAGTTTGTTTGCTATTAGAATACTGTAACCATATTCCATTATCCAAGAGAAACCTTAACCCTTTCACATTACTTATAAAAACTTATTTGCAAATAAGGGGACTATGGTTGCCTGGGGAAGTGATCTCAGTGACGAGCCTTACCATCATCTTTAGCCAACTTATCTTTCTTCCAGAAGCGCAGGGACATTTCATACAAAGGTGCTTGCCAAACACCTCCAAGGTCAACGAAAGATATCTCAGATTCCTCTCGCAACTGTGACATATTTTCAGTCCTAGCTGAATAGCAACCGTCATTCCTTGGCTTGAAAACAAATGATAAAAGATTCTTATGCTCCAAGAACGCTTCATATGCCTTCAATAAGAAAGGCCTGGCTTCCTGCCAAAAGCAATTAATCACATTATCACTATGATATAGATACAATAGACAAGTAGCAAGCAGTACATACACAACAGTAAAATGATGCATATAACCTTCCCAATAGCAATGCATGCTTAACCTGACAATTTTGAAGAATGAAGTACGACAAATTAAACATGTAAGAAGAGAATTAAAAGGTAATAGCCTCGTTGCCTGCTATAACTTTCGTTACCAACTGCACGACATATGTTTTGAAAAATTTTAACAGTTCTTTCCTAGTCATCCAAAAAGAGAAATAGAAAAAACAACTTTTACAAATTTGGTTGATTTCCTCTAAATCAAAGTCAATCAAGTATTCTAATTCTGAAGTACGTAAGACAATAAGAAGGAAAAGACAGAGAAGACTTTTCTACCTGGTGACGCTTTTCAGCACACAGTTCCCTCGCATTCAGTTCGCAATCACTTCTCTTCCGTTTCTTTTTTCTCGAACCAGTACACACGTTAGGATTTGTTCTTTCCTCCAACTTGATGAAACGCGAGTAATACGCAGCGGGAGAAACCTTAAATCGAGTGTAGAAATCGTTGATGAGGCGGACAGAATCCACGAAAACAGCGTTCGCACCTTCTAGTCTGTAAATTCCTGAATCCAGGAACGGAGAGAACTTGTCGATCATCTCTCCTTCAGCCATTGCAACGATAATTTGCAAAGAGAAACAATGAATGGCTGGTCAAGGAAACAAGTAGACGATGGTGAAGCACAAAACGGCTTCGCGCGAAAATAAGAGAGACCGATGTCGATGGTGAACCTACAAGCTTTCACGCATTGTGTTCCGACTCGGCGCTTGGACCGGACTCAGTCGGTCGAGTGGGTCGGGTCCTGGCTCAGGCCGGTCCAAGATCAGACTGCCACTCCTAAGCTGGGCAAGTCGGAGGAAACTGCCCTGAGTCTGCCGAGTTAGGCCCCAATTTCAAGTTAATTCACCATGAATTTACCTGGCTTTGAATTCTAATAAAACTACTGGTAATTGCTATAACTTTAAATTGAGACAATTGGACGGAAATAAATTTTACTTACAAATTTTAATTTATTTATTTTATAATTAAAATAAATAAAATGGGATATTACCTTTTAAGAGAAAATTTAAATAAAATAAGTTGGTATAAACTCATTATTTATCTAAATGTCAGAATTATATTAAAAAATTCCTAAATTATTTTTATTAAAAATTGAATTCATCAAATATAAATATAAAAAATATTTTATTGAATTTTTTATATTCAACAATGTGAAAAAGGAAACCAGGAGTATGCAGTCATGTTGAACCAGAACTAGACTGATTCTTTCATCCTGAGTTTTTTAAGAAAAAAAAAACATTCTGTAGTTCAATTTCAATGGAGATCTCGTATCAGAACGGAAGTTGCAAGCGGAAGGAGAGCTCAGAATACCTACATTGCTGAACAATAGATATCAACATCTGAATCCACAGATGGAGAAGAGCCAAATAAGCATAAAAAACTTATAAGCAGTTCACAGTTCTTCTGTACATAACTTTAGTATGAATTTACATTTTTTTTGGCATACATTTGTATCAATTTACATGAACAGATTCTAACTTCAGAACTAAGACAAAATGCTGTACAAAAGAGAAAGCAGGAACAAGCAGAAAACAGGAAACAGGAGATGAACAAATTCAACCATAAATGGAGAGCCATTTCAGGTTTTGGCGCTTCTCCACTGGCAACAGCAGATTGATAAACAGACGTCCAATGTTACTAATTGTGTCTATATGAGCATTTACCTATACCATGCTCTTGAAACGCAACAAACCAAGAAATGGATGTCAAACCATTATTTGGAAGCTGTGCTGTGGAGGATGTCGATTGGGCAAATCTGGCACCCTCACGTCCAATTGCAACTGCAATGGATACAAACAGTTACTACAACAGAAGGATATAATAGTTGATAAATCACAAAAGAGTAACTAAGACGAGGTTGAGTCCAACCGTTTGTGGTGAACTATCATGTGCGACATACTCACTGGCAAGACTAGCTCCTTCATACTTCACTGTACCTAAAAAATACAATGGATCAGTTCAGCAATGAAGAACTATGCAAAAACCAGGAGTATGCAGTTTCACATAAACAACTAAAAAAAAGGTCATACCATCTGACTGTGAACCATCTCCTGGCTTGCCTGGACAAGGACTTCCTACAAGTCTTTCTTCACCTTGTGAATAGCCAACTCCAGATCTTGTCCTGTTGTCACACTCCATAAAAGGTTGAGAATCAGCTTTGCTGGATATACTGTTTCTGTTGTCTATCTGAGTTTCTTCAGAAATAGTATAAGCAGGGAATCTTCTCTCAATAGAGTCATTCTCACAAACAACTTTTCCAAGGGCTTCTTCTAGAGCAGTCAAAGCAACATTGTAGCTCCGTTCACATAATGATCCCTCTTCAGCAAATTTAATGCATCTTTGACATATGTCATCGAAACGTTGGACTTTGGAAACTGGACAACAACCTCGATACAATTCATGCTGGTTCTTAGCTTCTTTTGTCCACCGTTTCAAAATGTGACTAGCTGGGATCTCATAAATGCCAGATGCTATAAGGACTGCCAAAGAATGTCTACAAAGAAAGCCTCTAAACTCAAACAAGCCACAGCTACAGGAAACTTTGGTCTCAGAACCATCCCATGTTGCGGAATAATCCTTTCTTGCTACCAAATCCTTGACTGTGTAGATCAATTTCCCCCCTTCCTCTTGTATTTTGAGTGCATGACAGGCAGAATATCCTAAAACCTCCTTTTGAAATCTCTTGAATATTTCACTGGTGTAAACACGTTAACTGCTCTTCAAAAGGGGATGGTGTAGTCAAGGATGGTTCAGAGTGGAAAGTTTCAAATTCAGCTAAAGCTTCCATCTCATGCCTATTCTGTAGAATTGTCTCATAGTGCTCCACAAACTCTTTCCAAGTGGCTTTGGAACTCAAAGATGAGTCAAAGAATGAGTTGATGCTCTCAAACGTTGACATACCTGCAAAATTTGTGTCCTTCAAAAACAATGGTACCCATTGTTGACGATCTTCATACAACATCTGGAGCCATTTATTCCTAGTGAGGTCAAATTCTTCAGTCAATTCTGTCCATCTTCTCTCAAATTCACCAGCTGTCATAGACTCATATATGCATTTCTCAAATTCTTTAGTGAACTTCTCATAGTCTCGGCAGAAGGGACCCACTTTCCTGGGAGCTTTTTTCAATATATTCCACAAGCTAAAACAATGACGAGCTTCAGGGAACACCTCTGCAACTGCTGCTTTCACATTCCTGTCATGATTTGTGATTATCACTGCAGGTGATCTACCAGACATTGCAGTAAGCCAAGTCTTGAAGACCCAAGCAAATGATGTGGGTGTGTCTTCCAAAATCAAAGAGCATCCAAGTAGCACTGATTGCCCATGATGATTAACACCAATGAATGGTGCAAAGGGAAAAAGATTTTTATTGGATACAGAACTAGTGTCAAAACAAACTACATCACCAAAATAAGTGCAATCCATTCTAGATTTGGCATCAGCCCAAATGATATTTCTAACACGCTGTAGCCAGTCATGATCCACTTCATAGAACAACATAGGATTTGAAAGGTGAGCCTGTGAAAAATAATCATAAATGGACTGTATAACTTCCGCTGTAAGAAAGCTTGGTTCTTTACCTGCACCATTGTGCCCCTCTTTTCCTGTCAAAGCCTTCCTTCTTCTAAACGATTGCTTACTCAATAGAGAGTAAAGTTTGTTTGATCTTACCTTTGAAGCACATCTATTCCTAAGAGCATTTTTTCCACCTGTTTGAATACCCTTATGCGGCTGGAAAATTTGACCTCTCTCTGGACTCAGTTCATGATTATGTTCCTTTATAAAATCTAGAACAATCCACCTGCCTGAATCCAACTTGTTTACCTTCAACATAGCCTTGCATCCTATCCTTGTGTTAGAACGTGGGAATTTTACATTTTCATTTGGCATTTTATAACCATTCTTTGAACAGGCATATAGCCCAGAAATCAAAGTTTTGTCTATCTTTGAACGACGTCTACTTTTGGTGATTATATTGAAACCCATACACCTAGCATATTCACTGTAAAATGAGAAACCTGCATCTTCACACTCAAACTCCAATCCTATAAAAGGCTAGGACTCCAGAACTCCAGTTGTAATTATTTCCCTGCCAATCCCTTCTATTCCATCCCCGCCCAGGGAGGGCTCACTATTCTCCATTGCAGCCAAATTCCTTACTCCAGAATTACCTTCATCTTCATATGTAAATGCATGTACACGGACATTGTCTGGATCAAGTTCGTGGTTATGATCCTTAACAACTTCCAGTATAGTCCAGGTCCCAGTCTCCATCCTCTCTGCCTTAATCATTGCTTTGCAACCAGTCTTGAAGGTTGGACGAGGCCTGTATTTTCTTTCACTAGGCTTTTTGTAGCCATATCTCGAACATGCGTATACCCCAGCAATTATAGTACTATTGGTCCTTGAACGCCGTCTACTAGATATAGTAATACTGAAGCCCAAACGTATAGCATAGTCTTGATAAAATGAAAACAATGCCTTTTCAGATTCAAATTTCATACCCATGCATGGCTCTAAAAGTGGATTGTTCTCCAGGGCATTACCATTCACATAAAAAGCATCTAGGACAGCCACAGCATCATTAACAGTAGAGCTCACATCCTTAGTGCAATCACTTACAGTGGATTCAAGATCCATTGGAATGCAGCAGTCAGTCCTCTCAACTGCCATGGTCCTTCAAAACTCCACAAAACTAGCACTTTCCATGTTGTCAACCGTCTGCATGTAGCATTACCACGTCAATGATGCCATTGATATTAAACATAGCCTCCTGAAAGTCATTGATGTCTATTAAGGCTTAAACACTACATATGACAAGAGCAGTACATGCATGCAAAAAGACCTTACAAATCTATATTATTATTTTGAAGCATTCTGCTATCCATTGTTGCAAACAGTAGTACTGTAAAAGTCGAAGAAATTAAAGGACACAATCAGCAGGAAAAAAAAAAAAAAGCAACTCCATACAGTCATCTGAACATAAGTTACAGGCAAAAGAAGCAAAGATGCCTCAATGATCTTCAAATCAGACCTTAAAATAAAGTAAATCGCTAATTATATTTGGTCACACCCAAAATAATTCAATTACATGCATCCCCAGCGATAAACCTTGAATTTCCTTCAACAAGCTGCTTTGAATCCCTCTGAACTTCTGTTCTCCAATCAACCCCACCCACACACACAAGAAGGTTCAAAGACACGAGGATCAAAACCTAAACAAGCACGACCTGAAAGCTGCACCTTTTATTAAAATAAAACAAAAAACAACAGAGGATTTCTAACGGGAAGAAGGGGGCGGAGCAGGAGACGTGGGAGACTCCTTCCGGAGTTCTTTCACCACGGCCGCGAGCGCCTCCGGGTTGAAACCACGCTCGCAAAGCGCTATCAGAATGGAGAGGGTGTGGCGATCGAGACCCGTCTCAAGAATGTTGGACATGTGGAATGCCAAGTCCAGGGACTCGCGGGCATTGCGAGCAGCCTCCGGATCCATCTGCCTTGCTCCGAGTTCGGATTAGGTAAAGAAAAGAGGGAGAAAGTTGAGAGAAGAAGCAGAACGAGTTTGGAACGAGAATCGAATCGAAAAGCAAGGAGGAGAAGATACTATATGCGTCCAAATTTTGAGCAAGAATTAAATTTGAATTGAGAATGAAACAAGCTTTCACTTTCCCTCTGAATTGACGCTCTTAACGATCAGTCTAAACAGCAAACATTAATATTATTGTACTCGAATAGATTTCGTTCATAAATTTTACATTTCAACAAGAACAATCTTGTTTTTTAATGCATCTGTTGGCTTCTTCAATCTCCTCAGAAATGAATGATCGTTGTTTTTAAATAATCCTGCACTTGAAGATCCACCATTGCAGAAAAAAACAGGAAAATAAACAAGACAGAAAAAAACTGAAAAGCTGAAGAAAAACAAGGTGGTCAATCTTTCCGCCCTTGAATAGCTTCATCCATTTCATTCTGATCAAAAGAAAGCCTCAATTTTTTTTTTTTTACAATTTTCTTCTTTCTGCTCAATCTGGACTTTAGACTCTTTGTAAAGTCCAGCTTGCTAACACCAAGAACCCGCCTCCTTTGAGGATGGGACCCTAACACTGAAATGGGGCCCCAATTGCATCATGTGGAATCTACCCCTTCAAATTACATTCTACAAACTAAAAAACGGAAAAAAAAAAGAAAATTACAAAAAATTATAATAAACGAAAAGGGACTATATTTTACAATGACGATTTCCTAACTCCTGCCACTACACTATGAAGAGTAGAAGCTCCTGAATCTTCGTAGCCACCACGGTCGAATCTCACCGTAACCGGTGCATTGCCCTTCACCTTCTTCCTCGTTGCTGAAGAGGGTCTGATCGGAGCAGTCGAGGCAAGCTCCACAGGCAGCGTTGTAGGACCGACAAGCCGAGTGGCAAACCCGAAGTCGGTTGTCCCCATCCTGGTCACACCTCTGTATGGAGATCTGCAGGTTGATAGCATTTATGATTATTGCAGCAAATCAGGGTGGTTTTTGTGAGCTTAAAGAACACAAAAATGCAAAGAACAGACCATCTGATCATATTTGCGAGACACCCTAATTCATCATACTAAGGTTGTCATATATTTTACTGAACCAGTTAAGAATACAGTTAAACATACAAAAGCTACTATAATAAAAACTTTCCTGAGGAAAGACTCAAAAGGGGTATCCATATCACACTTTCACTAGAAGAAGCATATCCTATTACTAGATTCTTCAAGAAAAAGGGCACCCACCCACCACAAAATTCTACGGAGTGGTAATACAGTGAATCACCAGAAATACCAGTTGGAAGCCAACTTGCTCGAGCAGCACTACAGAAGCTAACAGGGGAATTTGAAAATGGAGTACAAAAGAGAACATTCTATAGACTTCAGCATTCTAGTCTCGCTCTGATGAAGTCCAGAAGAGACTTTGCCACAAAATAGCTGAAATCAGGATGTAAAACAGATTCTAATGTGAAGCAGGAAACTCTATATAAGCATGAAACAGAATTTCATGATTCAGACTGTTTGATCTAGTGAGCAACTTAGGAGGCATCTCATCAATGTCGAGTGATGCTACCATCTCCTGCTGTTTGGACACAGGCCAGTATGGAGGAGAGTATGTTGTTTTCCTTTTTTCCAAATGCATAATCAGATATACCACTTTCAACATTTTTGGCTATGATCTAAACCTTATCATAGGTATCTTAGGAGAGAAGGATGTGACTCACCCAGCATGCAAGCCGCTTTGCTGCTGCAGCACAATATCCACTGTCAAGAATGCTTAACAAGGTCCGACTGCCAGGTATCAAACGGTTATAATTTGGCATCACTACTGCTGCTTCAAGCTGCTGCAGAATGCTGGGCTCACTCGGTGCACAGTGCTGTCCTGCAGCATATTTTGCCAACACATCACCACACACTGATAGACTTGGAAGCAGAGTTGAGCTATTTTGGCATGTATATCCTGCATAATCCGAACATCTAAATTCACAGATCCCGTTGTCACAAACTCCGCCATGCAAACTACACTGCTCATCACAAATAGCTGCCATCATAACATAGCACAAAAAGTTAGTATACTGTACCCCCTATGGAAAGAGCAAATATAACCACAAGACACATCGTTGTTTGATCTGGACAGTATTGTTACCTGTAGAACAGTCAATACCAGTACGCCCATCCTCACATTCACAAATCCCATTCAAGGTACATTTTCCACGTCCACTGCAATTTTGGGGACAATAACCTGCCCAGGAAAGAAGCTCAATTAAAAATTTATATATTGAGAGAATATTTCTTCCCCTTCTTCTATCATCCATTCATACAATCACCACATAAGAATGACTCACGTTGACTGCAGTCATCGCCATGAAACCCAAGAAAGCAATGACATTTTCCATCAATACAGTCTCCATTAGAAGTACAAGAATTGGGACATTGACCAGATAATGGGACTGGCACGCTGCTACATAGTTCATGATAAGCAGGGCAAATTAGTTCACCTACAAAACAAGGCAAACC
This sequence comes from Aristolochia californica, assembly GCF_029961685.1. Classification (NCBI taxonomy): domain Eukaryota; kingdom Viridiplantae; phylum Streptophyta; class Magnoliopsida; order Piperales; family Aristolochiaceae; genus Aristolochia; species Aristolochia californica. The sequence goes on along the minus strand of NW_027181826.1, from coordinate 575,194 downwards.
AAAAACCTTTTATAATCTTCAGATGATAAAGATTTAAACTCAATAGGTAAAGCAGGCAGACTTGAAATGGTACCATTGAAACTGGGAAATTGGATAGGCCCGCCAGCTTCAGGACACACTTTCCAGATCCCATCAACAGCAACCTGAGCAGCAACAGATGAGTTTAACATCGGAATTTTTTAAGTCAAATATTTGAAGTGACTGAATGGTCACATGAAAACTATGGAAAACAGAAAAAGAATTGTACCTCTAATGTGTGATTGATGCACCTATGCTGATAACAACCGTTTCCCTGGGTCATGGATCCCCTAACAAACCCAGTACGCACCAAGGACGACGACATGCACCTTAAAAACCCATAGCAAAAAAGCATAAATAAAACAGCTTCAAGGAAAAGACATTTAAGTATGAGTGAATAGATTTTTGCTTTCATATTTGCAAAGAAACACACCTTGAATTGCTCCCACGTACTTCTCCCAACATTCTGTCAGGAGCTCTAGCACTGTGTGTGTCTGTACATGATCCGTCAGAATAAGCCACAAAATACGTACAATAATCAGCTAATGATGACTGTCCACCTACATTGAAACAACCAAAAAAAAGTCAAATAACATAAAAATCTCAATTTTTATGCAGCAGAGATCTTTAATCGATCCAGGTGGAGAATAGTAACTAAGCATAAGTAAAAAACCTTTGTTAGCTTGAGGGAAGTAGCGGGCCCACTGTGGTAGATCCCCACTATAGCTTTGAATAGGACAGTAACCTTCTGCTTCCCTATTATATGTACATCCTGATAACTGTGTGGTATTGCAGTGGTAAGCCCCCTTCCACTGATTGCATGGAGAGGTAACAAACTCAGTTCCTTGGTTGTGGCCCCAATCAAGGCGGTCTGCCATACTATAATTAGCTTGGTACCATCCACTATCCTCTAACAGAGCAAGTGTCATTTTTGAAACGACTGATCTGGTATCAACAGATCCAGTCATGATTTCATTCATAAGGAGTCTCTTTTCCCAATGTGAGCCTGCAAAAAATATATGATTTACAAAGGTAAGAGAAATAGAAGTGCCTGCTATGGCTTGATATTTTATGTAAAGTGAATTCCCACTCAAAAAAAAAAAAAAAATGCAAGAATGGGCACAAACAAAAGTTTAGCAGTTAATGCATGACCATCTATCACACTAGAAAGTTAACATCAGGAGAGTTTTTCAAGGTCATCATAGCGAGGTGCTCAGGGCCATTCTGAAAACAGTTATTGGCAAAACATATGTTTTACATTGCACAGGGAGGCAGGGATCTGTAGCAAAAAAGTTAAAAAAAACCCTGAAATTGTGGCAGACCAGCTGATTAACCAGCAGATGAACGGGAAGCAAGCCATCATTTGAATTTGAGCCAAGTCAGAGCAGAAGGTCAAGATGAACAAGTAACTGAAAGAGACGTGATTTTCAGAAAGTGCCCCCCCATATTAACATGGAAGCAAGAGAACTAAAAAGCAGGATTTCGATTTTGGAGATTCCACCCAATCACAGATTAAATTCTGTATAACATTTGGTGTAAAGTCAGCACTAACTCTCAAATCCATGAGAAAAATTCCTTGCACACAACTCCAACCAACAATAAAATGGTAAATGTCAAAGAGGAAGTACCTGATGTTCCCCGTCCTCCTCCATCCTCTAGCTCCAGGCCAGTAAAATTCTCAGAAAAGGCCTGCCAATAAAAGGTTCATTATCAAGCATGTGACAAAAACATGCAGCAACACAAGTAATAACAAAAATGGAACCATTTAAATGTGCATTTAACAGGAAAAATGAAAAACAAAGCTTTCTGAAGATTATTATCTACCCTATAGTGATATCTTGCATGCATGACAACACGTGGAAGCACCACCCTCGTCACCATTCGTCCAAGTTTTTCATCCATAGCTTGCAATGTCACCTGTGTATTGCAGGGGAAACATTCTGTTAGTATATGTGCAGCAGGTCTAGATACTCACCTTTCAAACAGGATAATCACAAAGAGGAAAAGATAAACTTGCAGATTGATCATATGGTAAATGTCAGAGACAAATTACTGCAGGAAAAAAGCAAAAAGCAACATGATGCAGTTAAGGAAATCCAACAAACTGAGTAGCAACCTGACTGCGCCTTCTTTTCCTTTCATCCCGAAAATGGGCAAAGGCATGAGGATCAAAACCTAGGACATGCATAACCTGCAAGACATAAATTTGATCAAAACAAGAAGCACAATACAACTTTTTAAGTTCGAATATTTTTCTTTGAAACACATAATACAATTTCAATTCAGAAAATTCAATAACAAAATCACATAACTAACCTCATGTATAAGGGTAGCTGAAAGTAAAGTCTCTGCCTCTGCTGTCAAATGGCGAGGAGCAACATTTACATGTCCTACAGCCCATTCCATACAATATCATCATTAGGTCATGATCATTATATATATGTATATATATACCTATTTGTTGCATTTACTAAAATCGTGTAGGAAAGCATCACTCCAACTGAGATTTTACCAGCAATTGCACGTCCCCATTGATCACGCTCACATGCCACTGCCCAGGCAAGAGTATTGCCGGTTGTGGGTCTTGTGGTTACTAACAGAACTAAGTCAGCATCAGAAACACCATCTGTGAAGGAAATAAACTTAGTCGTGGCCAGATGAAGCAAATTCTATGCAACAAGGGCAAAATTTTATACCTTCAACATATTCACGAGGAAGTTGAACTCCACCATCCTGGCCACACGCAGAGTAACCACTTAACCGCAAATTCCCCTTCACCGGTTCAATGGCTAAGGCACTTTTAAACCAGTCTGCTGTTTGCCCCAAGGCCTGCGCATAATAAATTTAACATTTAAAATTGACCATTTCAGCCATAAATTTAAGTACAACCTGCTAGTTCAATTACATTTCCATGGCACTCAAATGATGGCACAAATTTAGGATATATGCATCCCAACATACTATGCGAGCATTACATGTAACAAAAAGAAAATGAATGCAGGTATATGGATGTCCACATACTATGCGTGCATTACATGTGACCAAAAGAAAATGAATGAAAGAAAACAGTAATTAAGGACCAAACCTTCCGTAGTCTTTGCTTTTTGTCCTCACCAGAGACATCTTCCATTGTACAATTATACCAGCAATCCCCAAAGATAGGTGGATCCCCATGAGGATCACATGCTGGCAAGCCAGGAACTGAAGACACAGTAGGCTCTCCAAGCTACAAACAACAATGAACAGTAAATCGGAATGGAATAAATTTTAAAAAAGAAATGTGTGTAAAATATTTTAATTACATCTCTAAAACCTACCTTCACAACATCCCCAACACTTCGACAATCTCTATCAGCAGAATGTCCAACAGCTTCATAGTTTAAATATATCCTAATGGGCCGCTTTGAATCCCTCTGAGCTTCTTTGGAAAGTCCAAGTAACGTCCTTCCTTTCCGATGTTGGGTCCTCAAGAAATCAGATTGCTCATAGACTTGAGGTGTGACAGAATAAACTTTACTACCAGGATGACTCCTTTGATTGAGTATCTCATCATGGATACAGGAATGACTTAGAGCATCTTTTTGCCTGTGTTCTTTGGTGTGTAGATGCAGATGATTTTCTTTTAATTTGGCATTGGTGCTCTCAATCAAGATCAGAAACAGTACAATCTACATAAGAAAGAATCAAAGCAACATCAGAAATATGGAACCATCAAAGAAAAGGACTTGAAAGAACAAATGCAAACAAGACTTTTGGTTCTCCTAGAAAAATAAATATTCCAATGTTCAGAAACTTAGAAAGTTGTTAAAAATGTCACTTTATATTCTATGAACTTGTGGACAGAAACAAAAGATAAAACTCATTAATAGCTCTACACTAACGCCACAAAAAGAATGATAAAAAAAATTTAATGTTTCTCAAAAGTTCATCAAAGATACAGCAAGATGAGCTCATGAAATGGTCCGTTTGCTGTTAACATCCAACAATTGTGGAACATTCAACGACAAATGATTGCTTTTCTACAAATTTTACTTGGAAAAACCTCCCCAAACCTCCAAGGAAGAGTGAGAGTGGAGAACATCAGCGTAGACAAATAACTGTCGAACATTCAACGACAAATGATTGCTTTTCTACAAATTTTATTTGGAAAAACCTCCCCAAACCTCCAAGGAAGAGTGAGAAAGGAGAACATCAACATGGACAAATAAGTTTAACTATCAGTCAGCTAAACTTTAGCGTTATTCTAGTATAAGAAACAAACAACTTCGAAAAAAAGAGATGGTTTTCCCTCTCTCACTGACTTGAAAATTGAAATTTGAAACGGGAAAACAAAATGAAATCAGGAACTGAGACCCAAACTCTACCCACCAGTTTTGAAACAGAGTTCAAAAAGGAACACCTTACAAAAGAGACACAGACAGAATCTCATACTGCCTATGATCCCAGAAATCCACCTATGGACAAATTAAATTTGTCACATTTTTTAGTTTATAAGCAGCTATTTTCTTTGAACAATGCATCAGCAATTTTTGCGTCCCAAAAGTTCCAGAACCCTAAATCATACAGATCAGGCGCCTAGAGTGTACCAAAATTCTCTCCCACTCTCCCTCTCTCCCTCTCAACCCAAATGAACGACTCACAACAGAAACACGGCTAAAGGTAACAACTCCCACAACTCAAACCACAAAACACCCAAAGCAGACAGAACAGCACACTAACTAAATGAAGAGAACAAGATCATCGAACCTCACCTCAAAAACGACCGTACTGCAAAGAATCCAGCCTCGAGATCTCGCTCTCCACGACACAGAACCTCCATTCCACACCTTCAACTCCATCAATCGATCTCGCAAACCGGGAAATGAAAATAAAGCCCTCCAAATCCGCTCCCATCAAACCACCAGCGGCTCCCCCATCGACTCCGACTCCAAAGAAAGCCGCCGGCCCTCCCACATTTTTCTGCCCTTTATAAAAAAGAGAGGAAAAGCAAGCCCGCTTCTCCAGTATAGACCCCTCGACAACTCCAAACTAAACCACCAAAAGCAACAACAAAAGAAGTAAACAAACCCGACCAAGAAACCAGAAAACCGCCCCCGACCTCCTCCGAGCGGTTTCACGCGGCAGAAAGCAGTTTTCAGTTGAGTGAAGCCAGACGCATCTGCCACAGCAGACAGCGAGTGGATGAAGATTGGGGGTGAAAAAAAATACTGAGAAAAGTACCTGGGAAAGTGGGTGGAGAAGGTCACCAGATCTTTTCAAAAAAATTCAAAAAAAATAATTGATAATAATATATTAGATAATAATTGAGCACTCCTACCCTTTCCACGTTATTTACCAAAATGCCACCCTTCACCGTTAGGTAAGGCCTAAAGCTTTTTATTGCTCAATTAAGCCAAGTACCTGCCTAATCCAAAATCTAATTAAATAGCCTTTTCCTCTTCACCCTTAAAAAGAAACCCTAAACCCCTTTTTTCCCTCTCTTTCCTTTACAAATTCATGCACAGGAGAAGGGTTTGGAAGTGGGTGGTTCCTCCTATGAATTTGATTCTTTGGGGGGGGACCCATTTCACCAAACTATTAATACTCCAAACCCTTTCTTCCATTTGATACTTAGCATTAAAATTTTATTTTTCATCTTCATTTAGTGGGTATTGGGTATTGTGCATATAATTAAAAGCTCCATGAATCTATGGTCACTTTGAGTGTAATGGGTACTACACTAATTATCCTATTTTGGATGAATATTTGCCAATATATTGAACTAATTGATATCGATGTCAAACGTATTTGTAGGGCGTATTATATTGATATACCCAAAATTATATATATATGCACCCTATACAAGGTTTGTATCATCTTTTAGGGTTTTATCGACACTTTGAAATCCAATACAACACATATCATTAAGGAATATTGAAGCATGCTTAAGCGATTCATTAATGCAAAATAAATGAATTAAGACGAACCCAATAATTTTTTATAGGAAAAAATTTGAAGTTTCCTTCCTTGCACAAACTTATCACATAATTGCTACAAACAAGGAATTTATTCTTGCCTCCTTTCCATGGACTAGAGGAAACCTATATGCAATCCTTAGGATTTTGAGTTTTTCATTGAATGATTAAACTGGGGAGTTTTCCCCGGTTAGGTCTAGATCTTGTTGTTGCATGACCAAAAAGCACAAGTGAGAAATCTTCAAATGCAAGCATCTTATTTGAATTGAATTTTGAAGCCTGAATGTTTAGGAAACTTGAAGAAAGCGGTTGAGGATTGGAACAATTCCTCTTTGAAGGAAGGGAGAAAAGAAAACTCTTACCAAGACACATGGCCCAAGGTGATGACACTAGTTTGACTAAGTGGCAAGGTTTGGTATTTATTTGGTGGTGGCCAGCAATCAAAGCTTCCAAATGCCTTTGTTCCTTCTATGGTCACCTTCCTTTCTTTTTTTATTATTAATATATGAGTATGTTATCCATTTGCTTCTCTTCACATAGATTAGATTTATTTATTCTTTGAGCTAACTATTGGTTCATTTAAAATTGAATGTGCTCTAGAGAATCCCACTATTGCCAACTCCATTTATATTGTATTTGTGCCATGGTTTGGTGTATTTGTATGAAGTAGGACAAAGGTACATGTTATACCAAAAATGAGCAAACACTCGTCACACGTCGATATAGTTGTAAAGAAATAATTCTTATTCATTAGTATAAGGTATATAATTTGTGTATCTATATATGGTAAGGTAATGAGAACGAGGATGAGATTTTATTAAAATTAAGAAATTTGGGAGAGTTAAAACCGTACCCTTTTTTATCTTGTAAATGATATTTTTTTACGTCGCATAAAAGAGTTCATTTATACAAATAATGAGGTTTTGGAGCTCTGAAAAGACATCGAATTTCTTAGGTTCAACAAATCAAAACTCGTAAAGCGAGACAAAAAAGGAACAATAAAGGGAAATAGTTTAATTAAATAATTTCCAAATTTATTAAATTGTTTTTAGTGGTTTTTGGACTTTGTTCTATGAAGAAAAACAAAAAAGAAAAAGATATACTATTATTGTTAGTTGAGATTTTAATTTGTTTTTTTATTTAATACTAAAAAACATATATTTGGGATATGACAGACGATCACAATAGGATATATACATGTAACTAAGAATTGAATGTGATGGACCATGAAGATGACTTAGATAGATGAAAAGGACTAGGGTTAACATCTAAATGATTGTAGAGACAAAGCCATGTGTACCCTTTGTGATGGGACACGGTGAAATGTGTCACCACCCATTAGTGACTCATGCAAATGTATAGAGCTCTTATGATTTACCAAATTATGATAGGAAGAAATATATTTTTTATGAGAGAAGCATATAATTTTCATAAAATATAATAATACTTACATACCCTTAAAATAAGTGTGTTAATATTAGTATTTTGAAATCCCTCTACAAACTTTCTAAGCATTATTAAATGGATCTCATGTCCTTGCCACATAATTTATTTAAAAATGTCCCACATATGACCCCAATTGGACAATTTGACCAGTTTTCAAGCATGCAAATAATTTGTAGGATGTGACCAACTTAATTGTTGTTTTTGTTGACTTCAGGTTGGAGACAGCTTATCTGAGTTAGAATTAATTAATAAAATTAATTAAGAAGAAAGAAACAAAATGTGAAGAATCTACGGTGACCGAATCTCACGAGAATTGATTAATCTTAACGAAATTTTTGCTTATTTCTTGCATTAAATTTTTTTAAGTTAATGTAGGAGAAGGAGACAAAGGGGATGGTGGAAAATCCACCTAAGGATTAAAATAGGGTTTTACTCTTCGAAAAGGTGTCCATATCCAATTGCCCATTTGACCTTATGTAACATTGTAACATATAGTACATGACTCATATCATTTTATAAGATTTAAAAAATACAACGTAAAACCCTATTTTACATAGCGAGAAACGAAGGCATCTGATTGTTATAACTTGAGCGTAGGGAGAAATATACGAAACACTATCTCAACTATTTGATCATGATCAATAGCTATCGCAGTCGTATGATCATGATCGGACAGTTTAGATAGTCGTTTTGTATGTTTCGATCCAAATAACTTTTTTGTATTGGACGACTTAGATAGTTGTTTTGCATGTTTCGCACTAAATGACTTGTTTTGTATGTTTCGCACCAAATGACTTTTTTTGTATTGGACGACTTAAATAGCCGTTTTGTATGTTTCGCACCAAATGATTTTTTTGTATTGGATCAATCGTAAAACGTATATAATGTAATGTAAAAAATGAGCCATTAGAGAAGCAAAAGAACGAAAAGGAGCTATTAGAGAAGCAGGAGCATAATGATAAAAAGGAAAAGAAGAGAAGCAGAAGAATGGAAGGAAAACAAAGAAAAGGATAAGTAGTGGGGAAGGCATCCAAATCTTTGGGATAGCTTCAGCATATAAAATTCCAAAGAGGGGCAAGTAATAAGAGAGCATCAAATCTGATTACACCAGAAAGATTTCCAAATTCAAACTCCATTACCCACCATTGCTGCTGAAAGAAGAAGAAAAGCAATTGAGAATTGACAGGGAGACAGAAACCAATGGGGGTTGAGTTTTATTTTGCAGAAGAGATTGGAAACTCAAATTCCCAGAATCTGATTCATGTCATCCTCTCTCACGGTCAATATTTCAAGCTGTGGAGAGAGAAAAGCCACAAATTTGATGGGTTTTTCTTTCTATTTTTTCAGAAGAACGTGGGATTGATTCTTCAATTTCTATCACCAACTGGCTGTCCTGCTAAAGTGACTCCGCAACCTTAGTTTTCATCTGCCCAATTAATGGGGTTGATGGGTTGATGGGTGGGTGAGAGGACGAGCTTCTTTCTACTTTTCATCCTGTACCTTCTCATATGAATAGATGACTTTCATTTCATTTCATGCAATAAATTAGTTTAATTTAATCACCCAAACTCATTATGATTATTCAAAATTTATTGTATTATCAAGTGAAATATATCATTGCCGGTTTAATTACTCAAATATTTACTAGTAAAATGGGTAAATTACCACTAAATTCGATCGAGGACTTTCCTTATTCTCAATCTTAAGCTCGATTCTCAGATTTTTTTTTTTGTTTTGGTGAAAAATCTTAACACTGGGATGTCTTTGAGGGCGAAGCCGCGAAGGTAATTGCTGTAATTAAGGAGACGAATCTTAAATCTAACCTAAAACTCTAACAACCCAAAAAAATAAAATAAAAATTGTGTAGCTTCTTCACATTATTTCTGTATATTTTTTTCCGTCTAAAATTCGATTTAGCCTCAATGATGCAAAGAAGAAGCGGCGAGTTCAGAGAGATTCAACGGCCCTGTCTTAGAACCCGAAAGCTCAGTGGGACGCAACGCCCTCCGCAGCTCGTCGAACCTCCCCACGTCGAAGTTGCGAGCCCGCATCAGCTTCCTCTGTTTCGCGTTGAACCGGCTCTCGAAGAACCCTTCGAACGAGGGTTCCCTGGAGGTCCGCAAGAAGAAGCTGTACCCGCCCACGAAGTACAGTGAAGTGACGAAGAAGCAGATGGGCTCCATCACGTCCCACGACAGCTCCCAGAACGTGAGTCTCATGAACCCCACTGTCTGGGCCGCAAACATGCACAGCCCGGCCCAGAGTTCCCTCTGGACCAAGGCCTTCGCACGTCGGTCAATCTCTTCCTTCTCTTTCTCCATCTTCTCCAGCTCTTCCCGTCTTGGATCGTTCTGTGGGGAGAGTGATAGTGGAATGACGCTCTCCACCGCTCTGACCACCTGGAAGAAAAAAAAAGCAGGGATCAGAATTACACGAGCAGAGAGATCAATTTTTTAGATTGGGAGATCGTTGGTAGAGAAGACAATACCTGTAAGAAATTAAAAAAATAAGATTTTTAAGCGCAACCCTGACTTTCCCAAATTTCATTACTAACGCGTGTACAGTAACTGAAATTTTTCTTAAACGGGAGAGCACGCGAATGGATCATGGTGCTCATACGTGTCCAGGTCGTGTGAAATAAAGATCTGTTGATTTGAAACGGAGGCCACTCCGTGACAAGCCACAACCATGGATATCCCTTGAATTAAGGAGCTAGGATCCACGTTGATGGTGGAAAAGAGACTTGTTTTTTAGCAGAGAGACCTAGACAGGGACCAGACCATCTCTGATTTCTATCTTATTTTTCTAGTTTTTCAAATTCTTTCTTCCGTGTTTTGAAGTTGGGCTTTCTTTGTAAAAGAAAGTGAGAGAGAGAAAGGTTTAGTCTGGTTAAGAACTTTGGCCTTCGAAGTCGTTAGGGGACTGAAATCCGGCGCCATCTCTATGTTTGAAGTGTTTTTGAGGTGAGATATGTAAAATACAAATCACCAAATGAAAAATATAATCCTCTCGTCCTGTAGAGAAGACAGAAGAGAAATAGAATGACGAATTAGATCGCGGTACGAGTAGAAAAATAAAGAAGTTCACTGTTTCAGTCAATTAAAAAAGAATAGTTGGGGAAAATTACTAAAAGATATCGATCTAAGAAGCGCGTTAGCTGAAGAGCCTGATCTCAATGGGGCCCGAAGGCCAGATCACCGGCTCATCAGCGAGCAAGGTCGCCCTTGCACGAGGAAGTGGACACACGGCCTTCACCACTCGAGTAAATTACGCCGGCTTACGAAACAAAGAAACCGAAATAGCCGAAACGCTGAAACGAAAGGGGGACCACTACCTGCTCAGGATGCAAAAACACGACGTTTCCTAACGCAATCACGGCACCGGATTCGTCCAGCATTCTCGCGATGCTTACGATCTCCTCATTGCTTTTCATGCCGTCGAAACAATCTCCGCAGATCTCGAGAAACTCCGAATTCGAAATACAGCTCCTGGACATACCTCTCAGCCTCTCCTTCACCGTCTGCATCTGAGAGGCCCTGAGGAGTTTCTTCGCATCGTTCACCGAAATTTTAAAAACCGCATCCTCCTCCGGCCTCGAAGCCGGCATCGGAGGAGCCAGCCCTTCCAGCCGGAGCCGCTCGCCATTGATCACCCGCAGCCTCTCCATCAGCTTCTCGCCGACCGGCAGCCCGAGCCGGTCCGCGGGTGTTGCCGACTGGAACAGGTTCCGCCTCTGCAGCAGCCGCCGCAAGAAGCCTCTCTCATCCGAACCTGCCGGAGCGACCATCTTCCGCAGAGGATTCGTCGGCACCGCGGCCGAACGTTGAGGCTGGGCGAGGTTCAGAAACCTCCGCGCCAGGCTTCTCCTAAACGCCATTGATGAATCCAAACAAAGAAAGAAACAAAAAAAAAACAGAGAGAGAAAAGGGGAGGAAGGAGGAAGGGGAACGAGTTCAAACTCGGGGCTCCGCTAATCGAGGACGACTCTATGCTGATGCCGGATTAATGGAGCTCCTGCGGGTTTATATAGGTCTAGAAGCGAGCACGCGATAAAAAGCAACTACTTCTCGTCTCTCTCTCTCGCGATATAACTCAACTTGTCGGGAAACGGATTATCGTTCCCTTACGTGGCACCGTAAAGACGAGTTTACCTCCCTGCTCCGCATAAAACGAGGAGCAACTCGACTAGTTACTCGGGGCATTATCGTCATTACATGCCCTACAGAGTCAAAGCAGTATTGGTCTCGGATTTCCCTTCGCTTGCGCTTCAATGAAGGAGCCCGACTGCAACGTGTAGCTATTTTCGTGTGGACTACAGTTTTATACGAGTTTCCACGTAAGCGCCCTTTCCTTCGCAACCATGTCTTTGAAACTCTCTTTTACACGTATTTTCCTTAATCACTAATTATTTTGTTTTTTAAGTTCCCAATCACTCCTTTTTTTAATTTCGAACTTAAACCCTAAACCCTAAATATTCTGACTTAAATACACAAATAATATTACATAATTATTTATATAGCGTTTTGTGACTCCTTTGTACCTGGCCACGTTCGCGTCTATGTAGCCACGGATGCACGGACGCGAGAGACACGAAGGCGATTTCGTGGGGCCACCTACACGACTTGCTTGCGTGGCTTTTCCTTTTTCCACATCCGCTCGTAAACCCTGGCCGATACTATCCTCCGATCTCCTTGCTTTCTCTCTCTTCTCTTCCAATTTCTCGCTCTTCTCCCTTCCCGTAATCGCGATATACGTCACTCTAAAAGACAATAATACCCCGTTACAGGGTACTCCGATATGTCGGGAACTGTCTCCTGTACATCGTTATCCCTTAAACCACTTCCAGTCCAGAAACAATAATTTTTACTAATTTTAAAATTTAAATCTCATCCCCCACCCCTATTTTAAAGTAATGACAGTTCCGGTCCGAAACTCCGAAATATCGGATATGTCACCATAGAACATTTCGTAAAGATATCTGGATATCGTAATAATAGCGATGGCCAGTCGTCGAGAAGGAGGCATGCCGGAAGCCCGGGCCTTGCCAGGTGCATGAAAGGTTTGGTTGAGCATCTGATGCCGATTCTTTCCTCGACCGTAACGCCACTCACCGAACGTGGCGCCGAGGTTAATTTCGGAAAATAAAAAAGTTCGACAATTTGTTCGTCGGTTCCTCGACTAGGTGCCTTAAGTGTCTGCTTAAGCTTAATCTCTCTTTACTTGTATGAATAAAATACCCTTTTAATTTTTAATTATGGTACAAATATGAGTTCTCATTTTCTCCACGTGTAGCGATCTAAGAGATTAAGTGGTACACGTGTCAAACAACGAGGTGATCACTCGTCATCGTGGGTCGGCTTTGACGGCGTTAGTGTAAACTAACGGGTTCCGTTTCGCCTCCCCGAGACTCGAAGACGTTACTTCGTGGCTTAACGACACCCTCATTATCGGAGTCATTAATTACGCCCCATGTCTCGCGTTTTACTCGGAAGATCTTTTACTGTGAGAGCCACACTAGACGCTTAGTTCTTCTTTGAAATTATTCTATATACGTAAATGATAAATTTTATCAATTAATGTTTTAATTAAAAAAATTATTTAATTTTGGATTAAGAAAAGGATGGTTCTAAACAAGGATGGCTACATGTTAGGTTTAAAGGAAACCTAACGCCAATTAATATGTGGTGGATTAAAACCAAGAAGAATGATTGGTTCCATTTTCTCTCTCTATTTTTAATAAAAATAAAAATAATCTAATTATTAGTTAAATATATTGTTTGGGAGTGCTTGCTACCGATAGATTGGTTACAAATATGAACAATGTTTTTTATGACAGTCGATCGGTTTAACACTCCATTCTTTTAAAAGAAACCCAAAAAAGGATTTTTATTTTATGTTTAGTTAGATTTTTTAAAAAAAAAATAGACTACTAATTTAAGCAATAAATCTACCATCTCGGGAAATTTTTCAATAATTTTTAAGCAAAAAAAATAATAATTATTTGTATAGATATTTTAATTTTAAAAACTCTGCCACTAGTTTTTTTAGTAATTTTTGTCAGAGCTAGGTGGTTCCGGTCCACTTGGATTAGGTTCCATCCACCCCTAGTCCACCTGGGTTCAGTACTTGGCTTTTCACACTTAACAAACCGATCTATTAGATTGTATTAGTTAGGCATTTGACAAACTTAACGAGTGGTTACAATTAGTTACAAGATTTCCTAACGAGGAACCACTGAGGTGTATTTACTAGAGCCATTATTCCTATTATACAAAACAATAGGGCGTGACTTGTGGCGTCCGACCGGTAGCTTTTCAAGGCCAACAAAGTGGGGATGATGTCGGAGAAGAATTAATAAAACAAAGGCAAATAAAAAGTTTTTGCTTAGCTATGTTTTTTCTATTATTAGATGTTGGGTTCAAGTTTTCAAAAACCCGACATTGACTAGTATCGTCGAGTTAAAGTGAATTACCTATGTAATTCACTCATTCTTAAAAACAAATGAGTGAAAGTGTAATCACTCCCCAAAGCTAGTGCTGACTGGCTCTCTTACTCTTGCATTTGAATATAATAAAATTAAAAAATTTTAAGTAGTTTATTTTGTATATTTAATTATATAAAAATATTAATATTTCTTAATTTAAAAAAATTAAATTTTATCTTAGTTTATTAATAAAATAATTAAATAAATTATCTTATAAAAAAATTTATATAATAAAATACTCTTTTTATTTATAAAAAAAAATTATTTTAGTATTATATTTGATTTTAAGAGTGAGAATTTAGATATTACAAAACTAAGAATTTGATTATGTATTTGGATATTATAAAAGTAGGTATTTATTTAATAATTTTATTTATATATATATATTTAATTAATCAATTATTTTTTAAAATTATTTATTAATTTTAAACAAGTCAAAATATAAAAATTATTTATTAAATTTTAAAGTTACATTTTATTTATTTAAAAAAATCTAAAATAAAAGTTAAATCTATTAAAGTAATTTTATATTATAAATACCCATTTTTATTTATATAAATGCTTTATTTTTTAATGTTATATTTAATGACTATTTTAAGAGTGAGAATTTTGATATTGTAAACATAACAATTTGATTAACATTTGGATATTATAAAAGTAAAGATTTTTAATTATTTATTAATTTAAAACTAGTTAAAATTTATTTTAGTTTAGGTAAATAAAACTATCTTATATTATTAAATCTATAAAAGTGATTTTGTATAATAAAATACCCCTTTTTTCATTTACAAAAATTTATGATTTTTAATATTATATTTAGTTAATATTTTAATTGAAAATTTAGATATTAAAAAGTAACAATTTGATTAAACATTTGGATATTATAAAATTAAAAATTGTTCACGTATTTTATTTTATATATTAAAATAAATAAATATTTTTAACCTTTTTAATATTATAATGTATGTCCTCCATTTTAAATCACACCACCAGGGTTTAATATCTTTAACAAAGCTAGATACTGAGCATTACCACTTAACATATTTCAATGCTGCTTCACAACAACTCAGTGCAGAGACCAGTACCTAAACCCTGCAATTCCCCATGAAACAGGAATAAACAAGAATGCAGCGGCCCAGTTCTTGTTACTTGGAGCTCACAAGTCCCCAACTGAAACTGAGTATCAGCCTATCCACCGTCACAGTTCAAAAGAAACTAGCAGCCACTAACACTGTCATGATGGTCAAGGAGTTTCCCAAATTGGTGGAGGACATATTGAAGCCGCCGAAGATCTCTGAAAACTGCAGAGACGAGAAACGTCTGGGGACTGCTAGTTGCTACTGCAAAAATTTCTGGGTGGGTAGTTGCTACTGCAAAAGTTTCTGGGTGGGTAAGATTCTCTTCATGTCCAAAATCGTTTGATGAAAATAATGGAGGTGGAAGTGATACTGTAGAGCGTCAAGTGGAGGAGAGATTCTCATCTCATGAATCTCAGAATCTCTCTCGCAGGACGGGAAAATCTGGTATATATGTTCTCCGGAAACCGAGGAAGAGAGCCCAGAAATTTTTTAATTCTGGGCAGATAAAGGGGAATATGAAAGAGAAGAACCTCGCTCGCGCAGGAAAGAGAGAGGGAGAGAGAATCAAAACGGAGTTGCAGGACATGTGGATCCTTGAATACTAATGGAAAGTCTACTTGTCCCATTTTCACACATGGTATCCACTTGGGTTGGCTGCTCACCACGTTGGGAACTGAATCTCCTACCAGGAGTACAGATCAGCCATCCCAAGGTTTATCTCTTGTACCTTAAACCCTAAACCATACCTTACTAGCCTCACCATGTACAAGTCCTATTCGAATTTGATTGTTGGGATACGGGATATGTTCCTGTATAAAGGGGAGGGAGACGGTTTCTCCCCCGTCCGTGACGAAAGACTCCTCCTCCCCTCTTCTGACTTGCTCAGGAGAATTTCCTCATACATTAACAATGCAATCTGACTAACTCACCTGGTTGATTTAATTAATTCTTCAATTAAGCTAGCAAATCCAGTTTGATCAACCAGGTTTTGACCCCAGAAATGAGATTTATCGTCCAGGTTTTATAATGGTTTTACCAATAATGGATTTTACTAATTTCTTCTGGACAAAGAATCCCAATCAGTTCATTGATGATTAAACAGAAAATCATAACAGGGTGAACCAGTTTCTGCCATGATCGAGCTTCTCATTCTTCACCACTCAGGCCGCAAGACCTTTCTGTCTTTTCCATTCGTAAAAGTGAAAATAGGCCGGAAGAATAAGTACTCTAATGGCTGCTTAATCACCCCACTGCAGCTTTTTTTGCTGATTAATCACTCTGAACAAATGCTTGTTAAAACCCCACTAAGGCATGCTTACTGCTCTCGATCGTACAGAATTGTATCCCAAGAAAAGGGGAAGGACAGATTCAGAGACATATCAGGTAGAAGGTATGACCTCAGCTGAGGTCTAATGGAGACAAAAGCATGCTTTAGGACGGTGCCCACTAACCCCACTATGCACACAGTAACGCGAGTGTTTGGAAGATGAAGAGAAGTTCCCATGCCCCTGGATTTTTCACCCATGACATCATAAAGATTGATTCTTTCATTACAGACTATTATTCTAATTTTTCTATTAAATGACTAATAAGAGGACAACGATAAAAAAACCAGCTTCTTGGCTAAATTTACTGTTGATGCTATGAAGGAGTACTGTAGAATATGAAAGTGGACATGTAATAAGCCAACAACAAAACCTTGCAATAAGCCATTCTCTTGGCTGATTCTACATACACACGAACAGTTAGGCAAAGGGAACATAAGCGCATGCTGGGTGGAGAACCCATATTCTTTTGTCTGGAAAATTTTCAGGCCTCTTTAGTGACAGTCACCAAGGTGTTTGATGAATGTCTGATGAAGTAAGCCAACCAATTTGGCAAATATAAAGAGGCCATTTCTTTAAAGACGATGACATTAGCAAGAGTATGAAGTCTTGGAGTGGGAAGGATGGATTTTACCCAAAAGAAGAGAGCATTTCTTTTTGAACTTCTTCTTTTCTTTCCTCTTGTTCGGTGTTTGGGAGGGCGATGTCAACTTGGGTATGAAAAGGATTGAACTGAATCGTATAAATGGAATTACATGAGCAGCAGAATGGAATGTTTGTTTGTGATAGATTCCAGTTAAGAATCCAACTTGTTTAATGGAAATTGACAAGGTTCAGTTGATGATTCTGTTTAGCAGACCCTTGGGGACGTCGGAGAGACCGCGGAATATCGCCGTGTTTGGTGCCTTCTTGGTTAAAGGTTTACAGGAAGATATGGCTGGTAAGCTGAAGGGCGGAAAGGGATCCCAACAGGTTCACCAAGATCTGAAGTTCTTTCTCCATGGCTGAAGGCAGCTTCACAGTTGTTAGTCGAGAGGAATTGGCAGCTGCCCTTACTGGAGATTCTACAGGATTTGTAAGCTTTCACTTAAGCTTCTTTTGCGCGTCAACTGGTGAGAGGATGATGCTAAGTGAATGGGACAGAATAGTAGAATCAAGACACTGGGTTAAAAGAACATCACTGTGATGTCTGCAGTTTGATACTTCAACTTTCTGATGACAAAAATGGAATGAGGCATTTGGGTCAATGTTAGATACATGTTAGACTTAGCACACCCAATAGAACAAATTTTGTGTATTTGGTGCTCTTCTGGCTGACTCGATCTACACATAAAGACATTGTTAGGCAAGTGGACATGTCTGTGCAGGTGGAGAATCCATGACATCCTGAGGCCTCCTTAGTGGGATCAAGGTGTTTGATAAAATGTCTGATGAGGTAAGGCAATCAATATAGCTTTCACAAAGATCAATCCCTTGCTTTAAAAATGATGACAGTAGCAAGGGTAGCAGATATAATAAAATTTTGGAGTGGATGAAACATGGGTTCCATCATCTACATCCAAGTGAAAGCAAAAGCAGAGAGAATTTCCTTTTAAGCTTCTCCTTTGCTTTCCTCCTGAATGGTAGGAGATTGAAACAAAACTTACTTTTTATTATATGAAATTTTGGTGTGGATCAAACATGGTTTCCACCATCTGCATGATGAAACATGGGTTCCATCATCTACATCCAAGTGACAAGCAAAAGCAGAGAAAAATGCCTTTTAAGCTTCTCCTTTGCTTTCCTCCTGAATGGTAGGAGATTGAAACAAAACTTATTTTTTTATCAATATGAAATTTTGGTGTGGATCAAACATGGTTTCCACCGCCTACATGCAAGTGAACGCAAAAGGGGAGAGAATTTCCTTTTAAGCATCTTCTTTGCTTTTCTCCTGTGAAGTATTTGGGAGGGTGATGTCAACTAGAGAATGAAAAAGATTGAACTGAATCAAATATATGGAATGACATATGAGAGCACCACAGAATGTTTGATGTGTAACAAATTCCAGTTGAGAATCCAATTGGATTAATGGAACTTGACAATGTTCAATTGATGATTCTGTTCAGCAAACCGTTGGGGAAAGTTGAAGTGGCTGCGGATTGATGCCGTGTCAGCAGCCCCCGTAGTTCATGGAAGCAGAAAAGGGGTATACAGGAAGATTCCATGGCTGGAAGCTGCTTAACAGTTGATAGTAGAGAATATGGTTGACATTGTTGGATTTGAGAGGGAGAGCAGGATGAGCAGTTGGTGTGGGAGGAGATTCCATGATTCTTTTACATGTCAACTAGTGACAAAGTGATGCCTTAGTACATTAGGCAGTATAGAATCAAAACATTGGATTAAGGAATATCAATGTGACAACAGCAGTTTGATACTCGTTAGTTTTTCAGATTACGATGAATCGAACATTTAGAAATGGAGATATGATGCGGTTGGGTGCTGAAAGATTCAAGCTTCCAGAAGTAGAATCTACAAGTATTTTGTTTATATTACAAGGCTTTGTCTATTGTATATGCCTCATAAACAAATTATAGGAACACTGACAAATGAGATTGTTAAATTTCTGGAAAAGAAAAAAAACTTCACTAACTTCTTGTAATCTGAATAATAAACCCCTATTTATAATAGAGGAAAGTAGTAGAGTCTAATTACAATTAAACTACCCTTGTCCCAATTACACCCCAAGTCTAAAACTTAAAGATAAATTTTAACATAATTAAACAACTGAACATAAATAAAAGACTACATAACTGAAATTCTTCTGTGAGACCTCTTTCTATAATAATTCTGACTCTGCAAGATTTCTTATTGTGAGAGTCATATAAAACTTTTCTATATCTACTATTCAACAGAGATTTACATGGTTGAGACTTCCTAATGAGAGCTACTTCTATGAGATAAGCTCTCACAACACTTTAAATGATGGTTGTAAACAAGGGGGTATTGAAATAGCTTCTCCCATTTAGTTCAAAACAAGTAAGGGAACAAAAGGAGTACCATATACTCATTACCCACTTTATCCATTATCTATTGCAAGGATGGGTTGAGGATACAAGGATGGAATGGGTGAGTTGGGGAACAAGCCCTATCAAAAGTGGATTTCGGTTCGATTCATAAGGTAGTGTTGGATTTGAAAAGCCCGCTTTGTACCCACCCCAAGGCACCCCTAAACCTACCTAACGATCGATCTTAACTCATATAACCATTGGCAAGAAGCTACTTTTGGCACTAAAAAATATATTTGATTTCTAGGGCCAAGACATAAACACAAGAGATTTCAAGGGAATAAGAAAAAAAAATGAATTCTAACTCTTGGGAGAAAAAAGAGAAGGTAGAGGAAAAGAGAGAGAGGTGTATAGATGAATTTGAGCCTACCATCTCATGTTCTTAATGTAATCTTACACCTTTACCTAATGTAGATCTACATACATAGCATGGAACCACCGATCCAAAAAATTGGATGGCCATGATTTAGCCTTTAAATCGGTTATATAATCTATGAAATTTATCTTATTGTAAAGTTTAAGGTTCAAATAAGAGTATTTTAATTATTTATCTCTTATATGCCATTTTATTATATTAATATTATTATGAAAATTTAAGTATAATTCAGGATATTTTAGTAATTAAAATATAATATAATTTTAATTAAGGCACATAATTTTATTGTGTCAAAATAAACAGTCCTAGTAAAAGCAAGCTTGCGGGACAGGTTTGCTGCGAGTTTGCTAGGGAGACTGGACGGTGCCATAGCTATCTCATCCAGACTCCCAACTCCTCTCCAGGCTCCGTTTCTCCTCTTCCCGTCCAGGTACGGTAATGACTATTATTAGTATAATTTTCATTGGTGGCAGGAAGGAAGGGGGAGGGCTGTGCCTCCCCTTCATCTCCGATATCTGGATCGGAGGTATAAAGATCTTTCTCTCTGATCTTTGTTTTCGGATATTGGAGATCCTTTCTCTCCGATCTGTGTAACAAAGTCGAGGAGAACAAATGTGGCGGGCTCTGCCCCCATTCTCTTATAATTCTTTCGATTTCCGTAAACAGAGATTGGAGATCCTTTCTTTCTGATCTCTGTAACATTAGTACAAAAGACATGCTTTCACGATGCTGACTGTAACGCTGAAACATGCGGCACAGATCTGATTATATTTTTATTAGATTTGCTAGTGGCAAAAAAACATTTAATGGTTTTAAAAAATAAATCATTTAAGACTCATGGATGCTGTCTTAAAGATGGACATCTAGACATTGCTCATTGGTGAATATCTATCAGCATACTCGTCACTATGCATCGTTAGAGCTACATTGCTCCACCTGAATTTTCATGTGTTTGCAAAAGGTTCTGATGGGGCATGGGGATGGATGGACAACTCTGGCAACCTTGTCTAATTTCTTTTCTCTCCCAAAGGCGATCTCAGTAGTTGATTCTAGATTACGACATTGCACACCTTTGAGAACTTCATGTGTACTGCTTAATTTTTTTTACCTCAAGTCAATGACTAAACTCAAATAATTTACCCACTATTCTTGTTCCCTGACTTTCTTCAACAATTCATCTCTCTCATTTCCGAAATCTGGCTGCATCTTATGACATTTGAGGGTATTGTTTGGTGCATTTGGAAAAGAGAAACATATGAACTTTTAAAAGAAAGAGTTGCTAAGGGGTGTGTACAGAAAGAATTATTCACAACATTCTCTACCTGAATATTCTCAGAATTAAGCATGCCTCTAATTCCATGAACAGAGAGAACTGGAGGATGATATTGGTATTTATTATTTTGTCTTGGGTGTTTGGCTCAATGCTCTCATGGGGATGGGCGTGGTGTTTAAGTGTGAGGTCTTGAATTCAAGTCTCAGTAGAGGGGAAGGCGGTATATGCATGCATAGGCAACATTCAAAAGAATATTGGTATTTATTTGGACGGAATCTATTTATCGGCTCAGAGGGTTGATTGAGGCATAATTTTGCCAATAGCTCAAAGCAATCCAGGTCTAGTAAGTTGCAGTGTCATTCGAGTTAGTTGGGCAAATGTTCAAGTGGTATTCTTTGTGCCATTTGACTTTGTAACTTGAAAATATGCTGATTCTGGGCTCTGGTAGAGGATGATTGAATGTGATCCTTAATTGGGCTTCCAGAATAATCCTTCCATTTGTCAGTCCTGTAACTGTATGATGAGATTAAGGTTATTTATGTCATGTTTTTCACGTGATCCGTATCTAGAGATTCGCTCGTCATTTGCCAGATGCTGTAGCTGAAAATGGAGTCTCTGTATAATGCTTGCTTGCAGGAGATTCTATCCCTTCCTTGGATGTATCTTGGTGATTCCTTTTCTGGTTTTTGCTCATTCTCTTTGCACACTTGGTTAACTCATTTACTTTTGGTGGCCTTATACTGTACTCATACATACTAAGTCGTTGCGGAAGAAGAAGAAGAAAAAGAAGAAAACCAGATAAAATAGAGGATGACAAACTAACGTCCTTAGAAAATCATAATTGAACCTGCTTTCTTGAGATACCAAAAATCTCTTAATTAAAATACTTCTGTCACAAGGAGGAGGACAACTTCCTAAAACTCTTTCAAGCTTACTTGTTCTTGTAACATAGGTCTGCCGAGTTTAGCTATTTAGTTGTTTGGCTTGATGTCTGGGATCATCATAACCTTGAGCACGTTTCTAACAATATGCTGCTAGAGCTTGAAATTCAAAATTCATTGGACAAATTTTGTTTGTGAAAATCTTACTGCACTTTGTTTTTGTAAACTTTATGTGGTGGATATGATCTTGAAGTAGTCTTACTTTGGATCTCTAGAGTATTTTCAGAATCGAAAGCAATTTAGACGTGTTTAAAGAAAAAAAGGGGGTTAATTTTTTCATTAACTGGACATCTGTTAACCATTTGTCAATGGCTATATGGGCAAAAGAGTAGCCTTATCAGGATTTGGGTCACTTATTATGAAGCAGTAACCTTTGGAAGTTGGAACATCTTAATCATTCCTTGATAAATACTGGAAGCTCTTCTACATCCACCATGTTAAATGTAGTACAAGGGGCAGTTTGGTCATTTTAGATTATCTGTAGATCTCAGTGAGAGTACTGTCACGTTCAGAATGTTTAGCTGTGTCTAGGGTCCAAATTTTATGTTGTTTAGCGGTGTCGTTAGAAAGTTCTAAGGAGTTATGTGTAAGAGGGTTAAATATGTAATCGTCTTTCAAAATCACACGTTTTTTTTTTTTTTTGAAAAGGAGTGTGAATTTATTAAAAAAGGAAGAGAAGTACAAACCAGGGTGGTCCTCCCATTAATAAGGTAATAAGGAAGAGGAGCTCTATCCTAGGCTTAGACCCTAATGAGACACAAGTTAATAAGGAAGAGGAGTCGATTTTAGACCCTAGCAAGAGCTCTGTCCTAGGCTCTCTTTCAGCAACTCTCTACTTCTTTTCTTCTCTCATTCTTCTATTTCTCATTTCTTCTCAGACTGTGGTTAAGAAATCTCAAAGCTTAATATCAATTTCTGTTGCATTATCTGCTAGTCAACGAAGTAAGGATTCCAAACATAAGCGGACTGGGAAATGAATTTGATTTAGAAACAGAGAAAAATCAAACCCTAGTCACTTTGTATTTTCTAGATGTACCTATGGTATCAAAGTAAGACCGACCTGGTTACTGTTATATAGATTACTTTATATTTTGAAAATACCTATAAGTCCCTTGTAATCTGAGGGCTAGGTTCTTGCTCCCTCTATTTTATGCTTACTTGTTATTTAACGAAAAGATGTTCACTATTCCAAAAAAAAGATACCTAAAATAGGAAATAAACTATAGGCAGCTTGGAGAAAAACGTTACATATACAGGAAACATGGAATAAGAGTTTTAGTTATTAGGCTTAGATCTGATGTCTTGAAGTTTATTTCTTTCTGTTCTACATTCTTTCCTTTTTCTATGTGCTCATGTTTGATATCTATTTAACATTTCTTCTTTTTCAATTGTTTTTCTATTAATAAAATAGAGATAATGGCCATGGTTGTAAAACCAGTGTGGTGTCAATCTTGTTTTCAAGATTTTATTAAGAGGGAAATAGTTGGATGTAGCATATGTAAGACAGCCTTGTTGCCATCATAGGATATAAAGAATACTAGCTGAAGTCTGTGTAAGATCCACTTTCATTAGATTTAGATTTCATGATCAAAGTTAAATTTATTCTTATTCTAGCTATTAACTTTTTTCTATGATTCACAGTTGATGTCCATTAATTTTTTTTTTCATTTTTGAATAATAGAATAATAGTATAATAGGGTGAGTGGTAATCTTGTAAATGCCTTGCTATTGCAGCCAATCTTGGCTGGACTTGAGTCCAGCTTCTGTTCCCTCATATAACTTGGACTATTAGCATATTCAACATCTTCAATTTTCATTAACTGCCTGTTACTATGAGTTTCAAAATAAATTGAAAATTATATGTAAAACCAGATGAATCAATTGGAACAGCCCCACCATGAGGAACCTGGGGTTATCAATTCAAAATTAGATTCTTGACATTTATTCTTAGTGATGACTGTAGGATCTATAAATATACCATATATGGACACACGGTAGAGGGAAAAACTTGAGAACTACTACTCCCTCTATGTTTTTATTTTATTTTTTATTTTTAGAAAGCTACTCCCTCTCTGTTAACGGTTGGTCATTGCTATTAGAAGCTATTACATCTTTCTGAAACCAAAAAAAAAAAAAAAATAAAAGCAATAGCATATGACATGGATATTTCTGAAGATTGGCAAAGAGTTGCATCCAAATGGTGCCTCAAATTGGATTTGACATATGACACTGAAGAAGGTGGGGTATAGTGTGAGCAGAATATAAGAAAAACCAAACCTCATTACTTCTTCACATTCCTTTTTGTCAGAGTTTGTAATAGAAAAACGGGGATTTAAGTTGTACAAAGAGTATTAGGAGGAGATTTCGTGTCTTTTGCACATCTACACTTTTGGGTACTTAAATTGTAAAAAGGCACTTGTAAGTTGCACAAATTGGTATATAGCTACTGCACATAGAATCAGATGATCTATTTCTTGTACTCGACTTGTGATTCCTGAGAAGTATGATCTGTGTATCTTGAATCCACTTTAATGTTCTCTGAGTTTATGTGGTTTTATGGGGGACTTCAACAGGTCTGAAGCTAGGTGATTGCCACTGTCTGGTTTGATACAAATACATTCAAAATGGTAAATCCTTCAGTTATTTTTTCTACAGTCTTAGGTGCTAATATTTGTTTCATTTTTTCTACTGTCTTATAAGCTGACCTTTTTTTGTGTGATAATATGTAGGTCATCTTTCTATCATGTGAATTACTGCAATCAATCTCTGCAGTTTTTCATTTTACCTCCATTTTAGAGGGGTGCATTTGGAAAATAGTTAACTGAACTTTTCAGGGAATTGTTAATCTTCTAGGATACTTGTCTAGCAACTGAAACAATATACCAAATATTTAAATGTAGGAACTTTTCCTGTGAAAATGTAGCCAATATTATGCTATTGTTGTTGGTCCAAAAGTTGATGTATATAATAAAGTTGATAACAGGATCTTGCCAATATATGATAAACTTTACTTGCTTGTGATCACCTATCTAACTTATTATCAGATTTATGATCTGTAATCGTTTTTTCTTTTTCTTTTACTTTTTTTTTTTGAGAAAAGATTTGCAATCTCTTTTTTTGAAAGCATTTGGAATCATTTTATCAGAAAAGTAATGGAATTTTAAGTATTAATCATGGTTGTCAATTTTCTGTATTAGTACCTAATTATGGACTTTTCAATTGACTAATGAGAGTTTTTTTTCTTGTCTGAAAGAAGAAAAACAAATAAAAGAAAAAATACTATAGAATCATTTTTTAGTCCGGCCAGGGGCTCATCATATATCTAACTACAGATTCTCTTGCTTTGCATTTGCTTTTCTTTCTTCCACTTTAGATCTCCTGAGGGTGTATGCAGAGCTACTTGTATGGTACTGATTTGTATTTTGATCTGTATTCAATAATTAGGTGGTTCTTGCGGCGTCCATTATTTCTAAATCTGGCAAAGGTGAGTTACTTTTCCTAGGCCAATACTTTTGGATACTTTTGGAAGTTCATGCTCGACTTGAATTAGAATGTGTTATATACTTAATTGTCCTCTTCATTATGTTCAGCTCTGGTTTCAAGGCAATTTGTTGATATGTCGCGCATACGGATTGAAGGACTACTAGCTGCATTTCCTAAACTGGTTGGCACAGGAAAACAACACACATATGTTGAGACTGAGAATGTGCGTTACGTGTACCAACCAATTGAAGCGCTTTATTTGCTACTGGTGACAAACAAGCAGAGCAACATTCTTGAAGATTTGGAGACCTTGACATTGCTCTCAAAACTTGTATCCTTTTTTATTTGTTTTCTTTGGTTATAATATGTTTGTTGAATTATAGAATAGTTTCGAGATTTGCATTGCATGTTCATGGGTTCACACAGTGAAATATTTCAGTTTTTATTGGTTCTCCTAGTTCTCTTGCAGATGGTATACTCAAACAATTCTATGGATTTTTTTCATCTAGCTACATAATATGAGTCTGGTTGCAAAAATCAAAACTTCTTTTTGCCCATGTTTTAAAAAATTATTCATTTATTCAAGTGAATCTGACACTTGGCCTCTGAGTTAGTTTTTATATTTTGTGGGTTGGCATGTTGTATTTTACCTTATTATACTCTTTGTTTCTCTATCTTCACAATGAAATCTTTCTCACTGTTCAATAAAAATGCATTTGACAGTAATTTGTGTTTTCAATTTTTCAATATTTCAGTAGCTTGGAGTAAAATGTTTTTCTAATGAATTAACTGATCCTTGTTATCTTTCATGATTTTTCTAGGCATGTAATGTTTCTCCTATGAAGTTTTGATTCCTTAACTAACTTAGGTGCCTGACTATTCCCCTTCTTTGGATGAAGAAGGCATTTGTAAGTCTGCTTTTGAGCTTATATTTGCCTTTGATGAAGCCATTTCCCTTGGCCATAAAGAAGGTGTAACTGCGGCACAAGTAAAACAATACTGTGAGATGGAGAGTCATGAAGAAAAACTACACAAGCAACTAAGACAGAGCAAGATTAATGAAACCAAGGATATCATGAAGCGTAAAGCTAGTGAGATTGAGAAAAGCAAGGTATGAACCATGAAGCATGTCTTCTTATTCAACACTTGCCAAATGTGTTTGACCTTGAATTGTTTTACAACGCTCCTCTGCAGATAGAGAAGGGCAGGAGTGGTGATAAAGGAGGGTTTATGGGTCTGCAAAGCAGATTGGAGAGTAGCTTCAGTGATATGAGTATATCTAGTGGTGCAGGTGGCTTTGGAAGTGGTTCAAGTTTTGGTGTGAGCACCGATTTGGATTCATTTACTAGCAAGCCTAAAGGTTTTTTGCTCTTCTCCTTGCAATTAAAATTAATCTGTTGAAAATTAAGAGCGGCTGCAATTATTTAATGCTTTGTCCAAAAAAAAAAAAACTGTAATGATTTAATGTTATAGAAATTGCTGTTCTGAAAAAACCAAAAATCTAAAGAAATCGTTTTACGGTCTCAAGGAGCTGGTATTTATAGGTTTTGCTGCAACAGATTTGTTGTTCTTATTCTTGCTTTTCTGTTTTACTTTTGTAGCCTTACTATTTGAAAAGCAGCCATGTTTGTTATACTGATAATTTTATTAACAAGTTAAAGGCCGGAATGTGAACACAAATTGAGTATTGTGGCTCTCGCAAGAATTCAGCTATATGGTCAATTACTAATAAACTTCTGTTGGACTTGTTTATGCAGTGAAACATAGAGATTTGCTTTTTTTTCTTACCTCTTAGCTGTAGACATAGTTGACAAATACTCCAAAGCAAAAAATGAAATATTTGACTTATGGGGAATGGCTCAAAAGGATATTGTGGGATCATGTTTTGTGTTAATAATCATCTTTGTACATTTTTTAATCATCAGGGCGTCCTTCTGCACCTGCTAGTGCTCCTCCAAAGGGAGGTATGCAGCTTGGGAAATCACAGAAGACCAACAAAGTCTTGGAGTCCCTGAAAGCTGAAGGTGAACTTGTTGAGGATGTGAAATCAACTGTTGTTCCATCGAGGTCAGTGGCCCCACCAACTGATCCTATCACACTGACCATTGAGGAGAAGCTTAATGTGACACTGAAGCGTGATGGTGGAGTTCACAATTTTGATGTTCAAGGTACCCTTTCTCTCCAAATACTGAACAATGAGGATGGGCTTATTCGAGTTCAGGTTCGCTCTCTCTCTCTCTCTCTCTCTCTCTCTCTCTCTCTCTCTCTCTCCTCTCTTTCTTGTATGCATGATGGAAGAACTCCATGACTATTCCTTCTTACCGGCAGATTGAAACTGGATCAAATCAGAGTGTCTTATTCAAGACCCATCCTAACATCAACAAGGAGTTATTTTCCAACGAAAATATTCTTGGACTGAAGGATTCTAATAGGCCTTTCCCCACTGTGACTGGGGATGATCCTGGTCCCTCTCTTCTGAAGTGGAGAATGCAGAGCGTGGAAGAGTCCCTTGTGCCATTGACAAGTGGGTTTTGGGTTGTCCCTTATTTCTTTGCTCCGTTGGTCTAATGTCTTATTTCTTGATTTTGTTAATTAATTTATAGTTATACATTTGTAGTCAATTGCTGGCCGTCCATTTCTGGAAATGAAACTTATGTTAGTATGGAATATGAAGCATCAACAATGTTTGATCTGCAAAACGTTGTGATTTCTGTCCCACTTCCTGCACTTCGAGGGCCTCCATCTGTGCAACAGGCTGATGGAGAATGGAGGTAAATGTGTTGTATATCAGCAGATATCATCTACGTAGAGTCACTAACTTGTCCTGTCAAACAGTGGGTAATCCTTCTTCTTTTCCTCTCCCTTATAGGTATGATGCAAGGAATTCTGTCTTGGAGTGGTCCATTCTTTTGATTGATAACTCCAACCGCAGGTCAGTGAGTTGTGATCTCTTGAGCTTTATTTATTTATTGTGGTTCGTTGATTTATTTATTGTTTATTGAACTATTCAATCTTTTACACCTATTTATTCTATTGATTTCTTGACAGTGGATCAATGGAATTTGTAATCCCACTGGTAGATTCATCAGTTTTCTTCCCCATAAATGTCGGATTTACTGCAACGAAGACATACAGTGATGTGAAGGTTTGTGAAGTTTTTACTTTGGTTTTACAAGTTGGTTCTATATAAATCTTGGCTAGCTGGAGCTGCCCCACCTCATTTGAAGGAAAGAAGACATTGGCATCCTTCTAAAACAAAAAAAAAAAAAAAACAAAAAAAAAAAAACCCGTCAACATTGATATTGCGTTAGTAGAGGATCAAAGTGGTTTCATCTCTAAAATTGTAGATTATCAAGGTTTCTGTGTAGAGTTTTTTATGAGTCTAATGACCTTAGGATTGATTGATGTAATTATTGCTTTCTCTATAGGTTAAAAGTTGAGCATCCCTATAAGAATATTATACTTTATAAGTAAATATATTAAGCCCGTCTATGTTTGTAAGTTACAGGATGACCACTGATTTTGTCTAGTCCATCTGCATTCAACTTCTTCATCAGCTGTTGTAACAATTTTTTTTTTGGCTGATTTACATTGCAGGTTCTCAATGTCTTGCCACTGAGAGGTGGGCCCTCACCAAAGTTCAGTCAGAGAACACTCCTGACCACAGAGAACTACCAAGTGATGTGAGTCTATAAGGTTTTGGGTGAGGATCTCGTTTTGTCAAAACTTTTCGGACAGCTGCAATTGAACATGCAATAGAAAGCTTTGTTGTAGTAGTAGACCAAAATCTGCCGGAGTTGTCTTCTACCAGATTTTAGGTCTCAAAGTATGTGTTTTACCTGCGCTGTTTTTTTTTCCTGATATCCTGTTTCCAAGTTAATTAATGCACTCATCCGTTGGTCTCATTAGTCTTCTTTGGCTCTGATTCGTGGTAGCTAATTCTTCAGTATCAACCAAGCAAATCTGACATCTGGATTAATGCTGCTGCTTGTTAGAAGCATCATCTACAGTTCAAGTTCTTCTATGATATACAGCATTATTTTTATGAATTTTGATTTTCTGTCTTCAATCCATAAGGGCAACTATTAGTAGATATGAATATCATGTTGAAGATTGTCGTTGCTAGAGTCACCAAAGAAAATTTAAAAGAACTAAGTTTGTCGATTGAAACAAAGATCCCAAGATGTTCTGAGGAGGTTTGACATCACAAACATCAATTTGCGTGTAATTGACAAAACTCCTAGCAAACTTCAATGCTGATTCTAAACAAGTAGTATCAATGGACTTCAGGGCAGGTTTGGTCTCAACAAGCCATGAACACTTCCATGAAAGTGCAATCCATACTTTTCCTCGATTAACAGAATCAGAGAAATAGTTTCTCTAATTGCAGCTGCGCAGAATCCCAAGGTGATAATCTCAAATTCCTCGATATGTTCTGAATGATATTTCTCATGTAGACTTTGAGTTCTTAATCCTTGGCCTCAATGTTCTCTTTAACAGTTTTAGTAGCTCTTCTGGGAATGGCTCGTAAAAATTGTTTCTTTCGTTCATATTGTTGAAGGGAATGAAATCCATTGACAAAATTCTTTGACCAGTACACAATCACAATGTGGCACATATGATGAGCAAAAAATGCTTGTACTGGCAAATGAAATTTCTTAACTGGTAAAACACATGAATAATTAGCAAAAGGCGAGGACCCAATATCACAGTAGGGTAAAGATGTCCTTCTCTTTAACAGTTTAGGAAGAACAGCTGAAAGAGAAACAAGAACCCAAATTTCAATTTCTTTGTTCTCTTTTAGCTCTTTTTCCTTCGCTGAGATATGTATGATGTTTCTTAACTCTTAGATTAAGTTAAAACTATCCCCTTCTTCACTGCTGATCAAATCCACTCTTGATCTTCTTTTTTTTCCTCTCCTGGGTCTCGCAGAGATCTCTGCAAGTTTTTCCACTAGAGTTGGCCATGCCCACAGCCGTGACCTTCCCTTCAATTCTAGCCTCTCTGTTTCTTTGGCACCAGAACATGACAGAATAGAAAGCAATCAGTTTTAGCTGAGTTACAGTATCCCACCTGAATACGAGAAATGCTTGCATGGTTTCTCTTACAATAAGAGAGTGAAGAGAGATTGAGATGAGAATATACATTGAAAAGCCAAACATAGTCCTTCCCCCCCCCCCCCCCCCCCCCCCCCCCCCCTTTCTTCTAAAAATTATAAAAAAATAATAAAAAAAGAAAAGAGTAGTTTCATAAGGACAATGTTCAAGCCATATTGACCGATTTTTAGTACATCTAACTCTGATATCTACATCCATAAGTAGATGACAGGACACTATACCTGGAACGGCCATTAACACTAAAGGAAAACCCCAACTGTCCGACGACACGCTATGTTACAAAGATAAAACTAAAATACTATAATAAGCCAAAACAGGTCCAAATCTGTTAGCATCAGCTGCATGCTTACGTTTCCTTAGGGCAGGATTTGATCAATTACACACAGATTTCAGTCTCTTCGCTGCCTGAACAAAGCCAACTATGACCTGCAACTCATCCAATTGCTGTGCAATATAGCAATTGGGAACAAGAAGGTTACAATCCTTTCTTGGAGATTTTCAAAGATAAGAATAACAATAGTCAAGGTCCATCCTTGGCAAAGAACACTTCATACCTGTGACATGAAATGCCTCTGAACTGCATCTATCAGTTGCTCCTTTGATGGGTTAGGACTGGAGGCAACCTATATGCATAAAGAAGGTTAGTTGATAGTAACCTAATTTTTGGGCAGAAACAGCTGAGGAAAAGTGTTAAGATACACACTAAGTTGAAGTGACGCCAATATCTCCACAGTGCATTTGTCTCTAATTTGCTGAAATCAACTCTCTGTGTCACACATTAGAAAATGTTAATGATCAATAGCAGCCTACTGACTCCTTCAATTTTCTTATGATGAATAATGCCTATATGAACAATTTTTAAAAGAACTTGGAAACAAATATCCATTAAAATAAAAATGTAAAACTGAATAAACAGAGTACAAGATCAGTTTATACCGTTACACCACGAGCTGGTGAAGTCGATGCCTTAGAGTGTGAATCACTTGAGTGGGACCGGCTGGCAGCTTTCTGAGCTGACACAATTGATTTATGGGGGCGGTGCCTTGGCCTCTGGACTTTTTGGCTATCATCAAATGCTGCATGAGTCCACAAAGACAAAATCATAATTTAGACTAACATTTAGTATGGAAGTGAAAAATAACCAAAGAAAATTTCCGGATAATTTTAAAATAAAAAAATTGATTACAGGATTTTTAAACCAATTTCCATTGTAACAAAGACAGCTGCTGGAAAAATAGTTTCCCATCTTGAGAAATATTGACCTGATAATCCAACTAATTAATAAATAAGCTGGTGAAACTAACCCATATCAGAACCATTCCACTGCATGTTCACACATTCTAGGTCATCATCGTCCTCATTACCCGTTGGCGCTTCAATCACACTAAGAGCATTTCTTTGTAGCTTAACTTCTATGCCATTGGTAAGGACCTGGAGCATCAAGAACACAGGTATCAAGAAATTACCCCAACTGAACTAACTATAACAATACAATAATAAATTTTGTGCGTAACATAACAATAACAGGAATAAGAATATAAACCATGGAAGTAAAACATCTGTCTTTTAAAAAAGCAAATGTTTTAGATTAAAAAAATGCCCCTAGAGGCCTCCAAGAATTGAAACTGAACATGCTACACATATGAGATCTGTCTGAATGCTAATATGAAAAGAGATGGCAACATGTAATTTAAAGACTAATGGAATGATCTAACTCAACTACAATAAAACAATGATAGTAATTGAAATTTTAAAATAGAGCTTCTACTGATCTCCATTAGAACCCAAAAGAAATACTATGCAAACTTACTCAAAAAGGAGAATTAAAAATTCAAATGCATAAAAAATTTGAATGCAAAAACACCACAGTATAGGAAAAGAATACAGAAACTAACGGCTATTCTGGATGACAACTGAGACATAATTTGAACCACTTCAGGAAAACTGGGAATCATATCTAGGAATACCCAAAGGACACCACAAATCATCAAAATAAGCAGGCACAGTGCCACCATACCCAGGAAAAGTTTTTAAAAAAATAGTTAAAGAATGCTAGCCTAGGACTATATTAAAAAAAAGACACATTATAGAATACATTTTACATGATAAACAAAAGTTTTCCAAATAAACCATGGAAGCAAAAAAAGAACAACATTAGTAAATGCAATGCAATAAGCTTAAAGCATGGATGGAATCCATATTAAGGACAGCGAATAAAATATCACGTCAAACAAGCAAGATCCAAGAAACAAAAAACGAGAAGCCCCAGATCTTTTAGCCCAAACTCAAGAGTTCTTCCACATTTGTTAACGATTGGCCAATTTATTAGCAAGATTTAGATTGTCTAAGTTTCCTTATTTTAGATAATTAGAAGAAAAAACAGTTACCCTTTTGGCTCAATTTGAATAGAAACCTATCTAGGTCGCAGCCAGAATATGAAAACAGAGCTTGGATGAAAATTCTGTTAGAAGAGTAGAATGGGGTGTAGAAACTGAGAGAAAATTGAGTGAAGTTGCAAAGAGAGCTATGTTATACTTTATATGAACAAAATATCAGTAAAGATACAATACAAAAACAAAAAACATAACAACAGATTGTTTGCCAGTTACCACGAGAGAAGAATATAGGCAAAAGAAAATGCTCAAAGGGTCCACAAGATCAAATCATATAATAGCAACTCAAGTCTGAAGTCAATGCAACTGCAGGGAATGCAGTTCAACATGTTTCTTCAATAAAATAAAATAAAATAGAAGAGGGTAAAGAACATGGATTTTTAACGTTAAACCAAAATTCAAAATGAGAACCTAAATGAGTAAATAGCCCCAGCAGTCCAGAATCCAGACCCCAAGTGAGTAAGTCTATTTTTACAGAACTGCGAACAGAGAAACTACAGCAATTGCACCCAGCAACATAATGGTGGAAGAAAACTAATTTCTCAAATTTATGAAAAAATACATAAATGTAATCAAATTAAATTGATAAAAAAAGAGAAAATAAAAAAAAGCACATGCTTATAAAAAATATAAAATGAGACCACTACACAAGAACCAGCTCAATTATCCCACATTTCGGTGAAAGTGCCTAGCCAAGCTCCTCTAGAGCTAAGAACATCAGAAACCCAGGAAATTAACTTATTTTTCCCAATATGAATTTTGATTACACA
This sequence comes from Aristolochia californica, assembly GCF_029961685.1. Lineage (NCBI taxonomy): Eukaryota > Viridiplantae > Streptophyta > Magnoliopsida > Piperales > Aristolochiaceae > Aristolochia > Aristolochia californica. The sequence continues at coordinate 541,491 of NW_027181826.1, read as the reverse complement.
TGCACCCTAATTTCCCATACTCTAATGAGACTAGAATCCAAAAGATCGCATAAACAAACCAACAATGTGGCCATTAAGCCAAATAATCAATCCATGGTAAATTACATAGCAAGAAACCGAATAATTACATGTGAAAAACCGAGCAGTATCCCGACGCACTTTTCGTCATCACTCGCAAAATTTAGATACCATGCAACATATATCACAGAGCCGAAGTAAAAACACAAATTCAAAGACGAAGCGATTAATCAAATACGGATAGAAGCAAATTAAAACACACGACAGAGCTTCAAAATCCGACATTGAAAAAAACTGCATATCAATATTCCAACAAAATCCATATCCCCTACTAGCTCAAGCGATTCATAAAAATCAAAGCTCAGTAGCATCCAAAATCTCCAAAATTTTTATAATGAGCCGCATATTAACCCCAATTAAACACCCAACCACCTACATTCGCCAAGAAACCGACCAAATTCCACCAACGAATCTACAAAACCAGCCTTAAATGATTTCAAAACCGAGTGCCTGTTTCCAAAAAACGCCCCAAACTTATACAATCAAAATTACCAGCCAATGCCAGCCTCCGAGGCCAACGGCCTTCTTCACCACGCCCTGCAGACCAACGAGAACTGACTTCGTCCTATTGTTCCCGGTGACAACAACCTTGGTGTGGCGCGGAAGCACCGAAAGCTCCTCCTCGCTACTATCCCCGCAGCTATGCAACTGCGATGAAAACCCTCCATTGCCTGAGCTCTCCACAGCCTCGAGCATTTCTCCCCTACACTTCTCTGATCAAACTGAAAAATCCGACCAAGTCGAACCAATACAAGCTCGAAATCGCATCGAAATGGAAGATCAGGCAATGAAAAGATGAATTCCACAATTTTTTCAAGCAGGAAATGAGTAAAGCGAGTGGAAATGAGAGAACTTCAGAGAGGAAAAAACACAGGAAGGAGAGAGACTGAGACGGAAAGCGATGAGAGTGAAGAAATGAGAGAGAGCGAGTGTGTTCTTTTTTTTCTCCTGCTCTGAATCCCGACGACCGACGGAAATCCAATGAAATACTGCCACGTAGGCACGTTTGGTTCGTTATTTCTGCGCTTGAGACGAGTTGCCAAGACCGCTAGCGGTTACTGAGACCGCTTTTAACAGAAGGCGGAAAAGCTTTTTTCTTTAGACACAAATACCCTCAGCTCCCTCTGGACTTATGCCGACTACCGAGCGGGATCAATTTTAGAATGACGAAAATAACCTCAAAGAAAGTTAAATGGACGATCAAAACCATCCATATAAACACATTTTTAATATTATAATTACCGTCATTTAGAATTTGTGATAGGGTGGCATATATTAGGTATTAATTTAGAGGATAAGGGTAATTTTGACATTTGGCTTAAGGGTGAGTTGGGAATTAAAGGTTTCAAGTTGGGGTACAAACGGTAGAGAGCAGGTGAAAAAGAAAATCCAGCAAAGCAGTCTGTCACCTCAAATCAGTAACCGAAATTCACTTTCTGAACACTGTCGCATTCCCAGCTTTGGTACACTCTCTGGTCCCACCAACCTGGGCCCACCTCTAATCAGATAAAGCACTCCGCTTGTCGCTTTGGGTTTCCCGCCAAAACCCAGTGAGACAGGGAGACCGGCATTTACGACCATCACGTCAAGCCACGTGTTCTATTATAGGTCGTTGGATCTAGTCTTATCCGCGGATCGACGTTTTGGTTTTCGTATACCATATCAGCTTTATATATTACAGTGTCGGACGAGACACCTTGTACCACACTTTGGTATCATATATCGATGGGGGAGAGAGAGAGAGAGAAGGCACAAGAGAAGAGGGTTGAGGGAGAGTCGCAATGAAGGGGTTCAAGCTGTGAAAAGAAGTAACGGCAGAGTCACTAGTCCAATCAATAATGAGCTGGTGAGTTCTACAGAGCTTGATTCTTGTTGACAACTCTAGAAATTTTAGTTTCTTGAATTTTTCTTTCAGGATTTGAAAGATCTTTATTCATAAATGCATGGTTTTTTTTCTGACTTCTTATTTTGTTTTTAATGTTTTGATTTATGTTGAAAGGTTGATTTGTTCGGTTTGATTAAATTTATGTTGTTTTAACAAAATTATTTGATGAACTTTAAGTTTTATTTATGTTATTATCTTATTTAAGCTTCGAACCCTAAACCTTAAAAATTTTAAAGAATAATTGGTGGTTTTGGTAAAGACTCCAATATCAATATGTAACCATGCATTTACACTTACTAACCCTTGCCTGCTTGTAGACAGCATGAATATGATTCTCCTCATCCATGTTTTGGGTATCAATGCAAGGACAGCAACTGCTTGGAAGTAGTCTGACTAGATTTGGATTCATTACATATCTAACTCCTGTGTATATGATTGGCAAATTCAAATCAATCTCCCTTCTCCTATGCTTCTCTGATCCTATTTGCTTCAGTTCATTTCTAATGCCTATGTATGTGACTGGCAAATTCAAATCAGTCTCCCTTCTTCTAGTCTGATGCTATCTGCTACAGATCCAATAGTATGGAGCTACCTAAGTAAAAAAATTTGTCCTCTGAACAGTTCACATCTGAAAAGTTCATAATTGGGAAACTTTTACATGTTCATCTTTATCAGCCACAAGTACTGGCTCAGATATCTGAAATGCAGCCCTTCGCAATCAAGAGAGAAGGGGACGAGGAGAAGGATGGTAGCTAAGAAACCTTACAAGGAAGTCAGGGCCTTAAGAGCTCTAAATTTGTGAACAAATAAAAAACAGTCTACTTCCGGGCAGGTGAAAGAGAACAAAACCAGCAACCATCCAGTTCAAAAACAGACAAAAAGACAAGAAAACAGAAGCATGATATGGGCAGAAACGGAACTAGATAAGAAGGGTCCAGCCAATAAATTGCACATGATCTGATAGGTAACTATTATTTTCAGATGATGGGGAGATGGCTGAAGTATAAAGAATATGCATCATCATCATCTGCTAAATAAGTCTTGTCTTAACTATGCTTTGGTCTGCTACTATGGAAAGAGAACATGAATTTTATGGAGATAATTCTGGTTTACAAGCTATTAACTTGAGGTGCTTTAGGTATACCAGATTTAAGCAACTTGGTTTTTATGAGTTATTGTAAATGAGTCAACTGAAAAGAATAATTAGTGAGAATAAAGATCATAGTTGAAGTTGCAACATAAATTAAGTAACAGACACAAATACAGTCTAGCATCTGGAACATGTTTTGCGTCACAGATGAAAACAATAAAAAGTATGAAACTTAAAGATCAGACCTAAAAACATTTCAATTATGCCTCTATTATTCTTCTTCATAAATAGGACCTCAAAATATTGGTCCAGAATACTAGTCAGAGACCTTTGTGCATCACATAATATATGTCACAAAAAATCACACAGTTTATCATCTACATGAGTATTTTGATTTTGAGCAGGTTACATGAAGAAGCTCCTCTATCTTAACTCAGTTTGGGTGTTTGATGATTCTCTGCAGGACTACGGTTCTCGCTCTTCTTATGTCCCTGCTGCAATTATCTGCATGTTCACCTAAATCTTCAATGCTCTTCGTAAACACCCCTAGCTTCTTCTTTATTTCCTCAATTCCAATCCTTACTCTGTCATTATCTCTGAGGGTAAAGTCAGCAATATCAATTAAGGACTTGATCTCAATTTCCATCCTGTCCATGAGAGCTCGTATGCTATCCATATCTTTGATAGCAATATAAGTCCCTACCTGCATCGAGCTGATGATCTCCTTTTGCCCTTTCAACGCAACCTCATAGTCCTTCCAGAGTGAGTCAAACCACTTTCCCATAGAACCCAAGGGTATGGAAGTAGCTGCAGCCAAAGCTGCTGCTACTGGTGGCGCTGCCATGGCAGCTGCCACAACCGAGCAGATCAGAACAGCAGCAAAAGCTGAAGCAAATATGATGCTGGAAACCTTCCTCCAAGCTTTCACCGATTTGATTTTCTTATCAATCTTGCTCTTTCTCTGCTGCAACTTCTCTAACATCAAAATTTGCTGCTTGTAAACCGACTGAAAAACTTGAAAGAATTCTTCAGTAAAAGGGTCCCCAGCAGCCTTGAAATTTTTCAACTCCTCCATTGTCCTCAGATACTTCTTATTCCCATCATGCTCCTCTTCGAATTGTTGTAGTGCAACATGGAGAATTAGCTGACTGTCACGAGCCCGCTTGAGACATTTTTCCAGTGCAGTGCAGAAGTCTAGCGTTTGTAGACTATTCTCAAAGTACTCCTCTACCAGTTCAAACAATTCCTGATTTTTCCAAATGTCTTTTTTGCAATCTAAAATGACTTTCACAACTTCCTGATTCATTTCAAGCAGGCAGCCAGTGACTTCTTTCAGGGAATCAAACGAAAGGGACCGTACCTCCACTCCACCGGCAAGAGTGTTGATGACACGATTGGTGCGGGCCTGGAGGGTGGTGTCAAAGGATTGAACGTCCGGATCAATCGCACAGGCAGCCGCATAGGAGCTTAATTCAGCAGTGTAAGATAGATTTCCCGGGAGCGGGAGTACTGACGGAGATTCGCCCGTCTTCTTGCTGAACTGACCCCCCATGACCGGAAAGGGAACAAAACAACTCCGAACCAAATGAAGACACTAGAAAAGACAAGCACAATATATTAGAGCACAAAGATGGAAATTATTTCTAAGACTCCAATGAAAGCTCAAACTTTGGGCGATTCTGTAATGTAAACTGATCAGAAGCTTAGAAGGATTGTTTCAATTTTCTGAAAGCAGGCGTAGATGGAATCTATCGTAAGTTGCACCAAGAGCTCAGAAACCAACCGAGGCACATTAAATGCAAGCTCAAAATTCACAAATCGGAAGGCTAAAAGGTAGAACTCGATCTAGATACTTCGGACCGTCCGACCAAAAACTCAAAAGACTTGTAAGAAACACCCAGTAAACCCAATTCCATTATTTATAAGTCCATCCAAATCCGCCGATACCCCAACTACCGAACAGAAGCACCAAACCCAGATACCCAAATCGAAAATCTACCCAGTCCAACAAGAGACGGAATTTCGAGTTTTCAGAGCCAATCACCAGGACGGAATGTCAAAAACCGGTACCAGCAGAAACGAAGGGAGGGGCTCTACGCAATGCAGGAAGGCAGAAGAAGCTAAAAAAGGGGAAAAGCAGAAGTTTGCTGGGAATTCAGTATGAAAAACGTCAGAAAAAAGAGAAACACATGGAGAGAAGATAAAGAGAGTAAAAGAGGAACAGAGGAATGGCTTGTACGCATGAGACAATGAGGCGGAGTGGAAAACGCGGGAAGCAACCCCTCTCTCACAGTTTCAACGCGGGAAGCAACGGTTATGGACGGAGGGAGCGAAGCTTGACATGGAAGAGAAGAGAGGAAGAAGCCACGAACCAGTAAAAGAGCCCAAGCCTTCTGCGCCATCAAAATGGCTAAAACTCCTGCCCATTGTGTTTCAGAGATTAAAGACTTTATTTACTAATATACCCCTCCACTGAGAAATATCTGTAAATTTCATGGGTATTTTATATATCTTAAATTTATACTAAAATAAATTATAGAATAATTTATAATTATTTTTAAATATTTTAAATATTTTTAATTTGAATTTAAATTCGACAGGAGCTAATTATTTTATTAAATTTTAAATAACTTTGTACTTTGAATTTAAATTTGATAGGAACTAAATTTATATTTATATTGATTATGAAAAATAATAAAATAAAATTTTATTCAGGAGGACACATAAAAATATATAAAATTATAAACATATCTAAAAAGAATAAGGGTATTTAAGTAAATAAAAAAAGGCATTGGGAGCGATTATAGAGAAGAAGACGCTAATCATTAAATGGGAAAAATTAAGGCGATCTTGTCGAAGGTAATAATGATTAATTGCCGGCGGCAGCCACGCGGTCATTTCCTGAGGAATCAAAACCGACGGGAATTTGCAGCTTGCTTTCGTCGGACTTTTTCGCCCGCCTGTTGACGACTCACCACGTCCCAGTCGAAAGAGACGTAAATTGGAGACACGTGGTATTATTCGATTGGATAGTATGGTGTCTCTCCTCGGAGGAGATTAATCTTCGTCATCGGACGTTTTTCTCACGTGCTACTTTAATCACCACGGCCGAATGACCAAAAACTCCATAGACTTCTTTGAAAAGACAACTACGTGTAAACGCTGTTAAGCTCGAGTATGACCCACTATAAGATACATATTAATCATTAATGAGGATTATAACGGTCCTAATTAGCCAGGTATTTTCTCATGTCTCTAAAAGTCCATCTCAACTCGCCCAACTAAATCGGGTAATCCTTATCCCGTATTGATGGGTCAAGGCCGATCCCTCAATCCAACCTAATAAGTTTTAGTTTTGTACTCTCATAACTACTTAGAGGGTATTTTCGTCATGCAAAAATATAAGGTATCGGGTTCCGTTAAGCCTGTTGCTCCTTTATCCGTGTTGTCGAAAGTTCGGTTTTCCGTTACCATAAACCCCGAAACGATCTCGGGCCACGCAAAATACGCGGGTCCATGCTAATTCCATGCCGACACCAAGAAATCATTTGCTGCACTCAAGGTGAGCCTTATTTTGGCCTAACTAATGATAGAATCATAAATCGACCCAAGTATTGGCTCACTTTCTGCCACGTGGATAATTGGATAGCCAATAATTAGACTCTGGTAGAGTGATTTCAGGAAATGGCTCCCAAAGTCAAATGGAACCTAACTTAGCTAACCTCAAGTTAGAGTAAGAACCATGGTTTTACAATTCTTCGAGCCAAACTCCTCGGCTAATCAAGTTGTATGGAGGGATTCGATTATTTTGTTTTGGTCAAATCCTCACCGGTAAGTCTTGATTCCAGAAGTTTGAATCTTAATTAATCAAAACCCCTAGTCCTAATTCTTAAAGAAGGGGCCAAAATCTAGGTAGTGTTTAACATGATTAACTAGTCAATACTGAACTGAGCAGTAGGTCTGAACTCTTAGATTGGTGTTGTGTTCTACGTCCTGGTGGGATACGGTAAAAATAAATAAATAAATAAATAAATCTATGACGGGGAGACGCATAAAAATTTCATCGCCATCTTAGCAAGGCTACTACCACTTCTTTTCCCTCCCGATGATGAATTAGATGGACCGGCAATGGCATTCCCTTTAGCATCTTCAGCAACACTCTTCCACTTCTTGGTCTCCTGGCTTGTTGCACGGTCTGTAGTTGCCGCAGGATGGGTGAGACCTCCCTTGTTTTGAGGGTCGGTAGTCATGGGGTTGGTCTCCTTGTTGTGTTCACTAACTGTTAATACATGAACATTTCATTAGCCTAAAAAAATCACGTTAGTATAACTTGACTGTATAGGATAACAAATTAATGTGAAATAAGAAAAATTAAGTTTTAAGTTATTTAATTCCTAGTTTTAAAATAAAAGAAGAAAGAAGGGGAAAAAAACGAGCTCGAAGTAGGAAGGGATTAGCATACCTAGAGGTGATGGTCTCATGAGCACCTGAATCGATCCGCTGGTTGTAGACACCATACGATTTACGTTTCGTTCTTCTTCTGGATAGCCATCGTTACGCATCTCTCTGAACGAGGCCTCGGAGTCCATGTAATAATCAGAATTCATGCTCACGGCACTCGAATTTTTCTGGCTAGAAGAAGATGGATAATCCATCAAATCATTGAATTCCAAGTAGTCTTCTCCATTGAAATTATAGGGTTCGTCATAATAAAATTCCGCAAGATCAGATAATGGGTTGTATTGACTCTCTGAGGTCGCCGATGGCCTGCGCTCATTGCCATTAACAACCTGCAACCAGTTTAGAAAGCTCAAGCGATTTATCGAAAGCATTCCAATCTACTTGCTGTAAGTTTATTCAAAGTTGCCCTCAGACAATTATGAGCAATCAGTTATTATGTACCTCGAAATCGTTAGAGGAAGCAGGGTGGTTTTCCTCCATTCTCGCCAAATTTGCCAGATGTAGTTCCAAATCAAATTCTGATCTACACAGCCACTTAGTGTACTGAAATAGAAAAAGATTTGACGATTGACTGGAAGGTTCAGAGGGAACGAAAAGCATGGAATTTCGAATGTGAAGTACCTGCTGTGTGCGATCGAGCTTGTAGATATGCATCAGATAAACAGTAATTTTTCCATTTGGGGCCTGTCCTTCGTAGAATTGCATAGTTGTCTTCTCTACAATTGGTGATACAGAACTTAGTCTCGAGATTCGTCCTGTTTCTTCCCAGTATCCAGCTTCACTATGTCTTGGGTCCTGCGAATTGACCAAGAACAACACACCTGCAAGATCCAAAATAAGCATTTTAGCTGTTGAAGGGTAGACAGCGCTGGTATTTACGTTTGCTAAATTACCCCAAACGAACCAAACAGAACATGAGTTTTCATGGAGAACACTGGTATCACTCGGTCAAGCAGGGATTAAGCCCCAGGTCAATTATGTTCCCTTAACAAATCATAAGGGAATTAATCAACGTAGCATGAAAACACAAAAAGGAAACAGTAATACTAGCCTTGTGGCAAGTATTCTGCGTGACGAATAAAAGGATTCATATCCAACACATCTTCAGGGGTTGGGATTCCTTTTGCCATTCGTCTCAGGTGAGCCGCACAGTCATCGTCAGTCATTTGAACGTTGTAATCACCAGGAGCAGCGACAGGACACATGTTGAGCTGGTACTACTGAGCAAATTAGGATCTAGTATCTGTTAAGAGATTTTCAACACGATTAGCAAATTTCTCCTCAAAAAATAAAAAATAAAAATAACGTACAGCACTCTAATCCACATTCTGAGTGTAAATGTTAAGGAACAAAATGGACAAACTGGATAGAAAGAAGAGAGAAATTTCGAGTTGCAGGTGCCAATAGGTTGATCAAGCAGAGCTACTCCAGATTATACTAGTTCCACTCTATCATTAATCGTTTAAACCAGTATAATACATGCATCGACGCACAATGCAGTTGTAAACCCATCAAATTTGCGTGGCTCCAATAATAGCTAGTTTTTGAATTATGAAAAAAAAAAGTAGGTAAAATGGTAATCAAATCAAGCAAAACGCTAAGATATTCAGAAACGATGTGAAAAGAAAAATATTCTAAATATGTTTTCAAGAAGAGCAGAGGACGCTGGAAATGGCATAATTAATGAATGGAATAAGATATACGAACGGCGTAACTCAGGGTGCTGGCAATTTAATAGTTAGAAACAACTTCACCTAGAAAAGCAAAACAATTGGAGAAATCTACATGTAAAAACAGAGGAGAAGATAAAACTCTGCCTTCGTTGTCACTGAACTTGGAGAAACTCTCAAAACTACTGGATTTTTAGAGGAAAAGGTTACTACCTTTGAGTTGATGATCGCCTGTGGATTTTGAGGCACACTCAACCCCGGAAGGACCGATAGAATAGGCGAGAGAAAGGAAAGTTTTATAACTTAATAGCTGTGAATTATGTGCATCGTTGTTGAACAATGAAGCAAAAAACAATGCTTTTATGAAAGCCGAAATAAGTTCTGATTTACAAACAGCAGAGAGGAGTCAAAAATTCTAAACAAACTTTTTTTAAAAAACTTACGGACAGCGAAAGTTGAGACTACAGAAGAGAAGCAAAGACTATAAAATTTGGATATGCTAATATTTAAAAGAATCTTTTTAAATAAAAATCAAAACCAAACAATCTCATTGAACTTCAAATTCACTAAGAGCATGCGGCCAAATCCACTCAACTTTACAGAACTTGTAAAACCGGCCACTGAGCTAACTATAACGGAAATGGTTCAAAAAAAAAAAACAGTAGGTCAGAATTCATCCCGCAGCCAAAACGGTGAGTTTCTGTACTACAATTTAAAAAGAAAAATAAAGAATCTGGTTTGAAAAACAAATAAATTTGATAACCGTCTTTCAATGATCACCAACTCCGGGAGCTGAAACTGAATATACAAGAACGTAAACTGAATATACATTTCACTGATAAAAAGAAAAACACAATTAATCAAATCACACAAGCGAAAAAACGTAAAACACTACAGAAAGGAAAAACAGAAAAAAACAAATGAATTGACGCTGAATCGAGTGATTTTCAGACACATACGCAAACACCGAAAAGTGTATTAAAAAATCGAAAACAGTCCAAAACGAATCGAGATCACAGAAATAAACAAGAGTAGAACACTAAAAAAACAGGAAAAACAAAATCGATGCAGGACTGTGAGTCCTCAAAATCTCAAACTGAGACTCAAGTTCAAAACAATCCATTCGAAAAACCGAAGCAAAAAACGATGATGAAAGCACAAAAAGGCGAACCGATGAGGCCAAAAGAAAAATGCAAAATTAACACGAAGAAATCTGACCTCCGCGGAGAGCAAATACGAATCGGTCACTGCTGCTTCTTCCGCGCCAATGCGGATCCTTTGCTTCTCAACTCTCATATAAAGCCGCTCCTCGACACTCTCCGCTACAAGATTTACGGTACACGTGTTCATTCATGATTCGTCCTTAAACAAAACTTCGCGGAACCTTCGCAGCAGTCCAACTTTACCGGTCAATATTACGGTTGCTGTTAACTCTAATCCTTCTCACTGCGTACGTCAGATGGTTAAAATATGCTTCATTTTTGTCTAATTTAATTTTTACAACTAGAAAAAATCTCAAATTATTTTTCTATTAAATTCTCTTAATTAATTAAAAAATAGATAGTGGTCATATTTCTTAAAATTCAATTACTTTGATTTTGTATGTGAAAATGAGAAATTTGATTTAAATTATTATTTGGTTTTGTTATTGACAACTCAACCAGTTTGATAAAGATTAACATAATTAAATCGTTAACATGGCTTTTAAAATATTTTGTAAATAATTAATCTTTGTTATTAATTTCAAGGGTGCGGGTGCCCATATCGCAGATATGTCGCACGTTTGGTGACACAAATAGAATTTTAGGAGTGTCGAACTTTGAGTTTTCTATAGCAAGGATTAGGGTTCTTCAAAATTCACCTTGTAAAATAAGTATTTAAACAAAAAAAAATCACCAAATTTTAGTGTTTGTGTAATTTTTAGTAATTTTATTTTATTTTAATTATTTTTTGTTTTACCCCAAACCTGAACCTTAAACCCTATTAAACTGATTTTTGATTACTCTTATTTTATTTAATATTACTTTAGTATTTATAATTATTTATTTTCGTAATATTATAGACATAAATATAATAATTAATTTTAAATTATTTTCTATAGCTCCGCAAATGTAAAAAAATCTGTAAAATTATGCTTAACATTTTAATTAAAAAGGGAATTTGTTAGAAAATGAAATTTCGATTATTTTCAAGTAAATCAAGAAAATTAACTTAATAAAATGTACAAATTCCGAGGAATCTTCTAGAGTAAAACAACACGATTGCTCCCAGTCGGCGAGGTTCTGGAATCTTCTGCTGTGTTAACCCGATTCATAAGTGCCTTGCCTTCTAAGCAAATAATTAACAGTGACTGCAGGGAAACCGAAGAGAATCTCACCGCAGAGTTAGTTTCCGGAGACGCTGTCCCACTTGTCAGAATGCGGGCCCCACGCGGAGTCTTCCACTTGACCCCGTCGTTATTCAGTGACAAGATTCGTTTTAGGAACCTCTTCAAGGTTTATCTTCTTCCAAATGAAAGAAAAAAATATGGGGAAAATAAAGAAATCTAATTTTCCAATGTTTTTTAACCATAAAAAGAAATAAAAATATGGATTTTAACGGGTTAAGAATCGTATATACTGATATACTCCCCTTTATCGGTTCGTATCGGGTAACTCAAACTCTTCCTGTATCAACTAAAGGAGTATATCGAATAGTTCAAAATCTATATCCAAATTGTATTAGTAGTACCGATAACCTTAGATTTTAGGCTAGCGGTGGGTATATTGGATCAACATAGATCGATCGTATCAATTGAAATTTTATTGAATTCAATTCAATTAGGGAATACGTATCAAATTTTTAATAGGTCATAATATGATATACAAGGTGTATGTTATGGTCTTGGGGTTAAGTTCCTATGCATTTCGTTCCTAACAGGCTGGTTTTTTAGATAGTATTGACTCGGTGCTTAATAATGTACTACTCGATACATGACAACGTCTAAATTGATATATGTTTGATATTTAATGATATTTGATATGGATAAAAATTTAATACGCTTACCTCTCGTTTGTATCAATAGTCGTAAAAAAAAATTACATGTTTAATTGTTAATTTTAAAAAATGTTGTAAATAAATAAATAATTAATTAATTAATTAAAATAATTTTATTTAGTTAACAAATATTACAATAATGACATCATAATTTTATCAATTATGATATCACCATACGTCATAAATGCAAAAGAGCCAAAACTACCATTAAGATGATCTAATCAAGCTTAATTAGTACATAATTTAACGTGCATGGCACGTTATATAATTGGCAAAAGCCACCCCCACACCCGCGACTCCCGAGGAAGCCCCAAAAGGGCCTAACCGTCAACCGTTCCATTTTTCGGGATGGGTTTGGATGCATGGTCGAGGGTACGATGATGATTAGAATAACCCCTTTTAAAAAAATTCAAAGATGCATTTTGCACAGTGGCCCCACCTCCACGTGAACATTCCTTGAGTCGGTGCCGGTGGGGTTGTGTTGGGGCCCATACACTGCCTCAAAGTTCGAGCCAGTCACACTTGTTGACCAGTTGTTTTTTATTTTCTTATAAAGGCCGCCTGCTCAACCACTTTCAAATCCAAAGGAGACCTTTCAACTGAGACAGAGACCCGCAAATGTCCAAAGCCGGAATCAATTTTCGAACATTAAATGGAATGCGCCAAACCCTTCACCATCGACACTGTTTGCGAACTGGGACTTGATGTAAGTGGAAGCAAAACTTTGCTTTTTTTTTTTAATTTCTCCATGGAACCCTGAACTGACCGTGAAATCTTTAGAACGTTTATGAAATGGGAATGGATGTCAGTGAAAGAGAAGTTTTAGTATTTTATATTCTCCTTGAAACCCAGAACTGATAGTGTATCTTAAGAGATTTTGAGGGGAAATAGACTTCTGATGAATGATCGAGCATGAGTTGTTTAATCTCTGCAGCATCTTGTGTTTCTGAGAAGTTACCCAGGAGTTTTGAATTCTTTGAAGTGGGACATGACTGATGAATATTTTTAATGGATGATGTTGTTATTGGGATTTTGAGGGGCCACTGGACTGGATCTATGAAAATGATGCCTAACTGCCTGCCACCACCATCTGTTTGTCTTTATGTCTAGGAATAAATCTGATCTAGGTTCAATTTTCAAAAGAAAAAGAGAGCAAAAGGACTTGCTGCCTTTTTCTGAAAGTTTCTTGGACATTTCAAGTTATTCATGAATATGCTTGTGAGAACACTTAGGCTAAGCTTTAGATATCAGAGAATCCTTACCCCAGTCTTATATTCCTTGCTTTCATCTTGTTTTAATACTCAAATTCTGAAATGGAAATGGTAGACTGGTAGTAATTTGGAGACAGATGTGTGATGAAAAGGGGGAGGGAAGATTCTGGTTACCAGTACCACCAATCAGCATGAATCTTTCTGAACAAGGAAAAGAGCAATGTCAAAAATCAGTGCCAACCTAATGGTGGACCGTCTCTGCATCCCAGTCTTTCTCTCAATCAGTCTCCTCATTCTTCAATATTCTTCACATTCTCTTATCTTTTGGCTTCGTCTCTTTTTCCCCACTAATGATAAAAGCTGTCCCATCTCAGTGGGTTTCAAGATGCACTTTCCTGAAGCATAAACATGGAGAGAGATGTACTTTCTTCAAATTCCAATTCAACAAAGATAAGCAGCTTTTCTGTACAAGTCTGTTAGGTGGGAACTGAAGAAAGAAAAAAGGTGGAATATCTCTCTTTCATGAAAGGACTCGGGAGAAGATGGGAACAAGAAACAGTACCTGAGAAATCCATTTATAGGATTAAGAGAAAGGGTCCTATTCATGGAATCAGTCCCACAGGAACTCCAGTCTTGAGTACCGCAGATTATAAACAAAGTTCGCAATCTTAAAATAGTGATTCCACATGAAATGGAGATTTCTACTTAGTGGGACACTTGGCTTTTCTTGTCTGGGAAGTTTCTTAATTCAGCAGTAGGTGGGTCATGACATTGAGGGATTTCAATGATGCCTTAACTGCGTTTTGGGGGCACCTGCTTTCAGTAGAGATAAAGACAGAAAAGAGAAAGAAAGCAAAAAAGCAAACCCAGATCTTAACTCAAAGATCGTGAGTGCTCTAAAGAAAACTTTGCCATGCAATGATTTGTCCCATCCCAAGCCAAGAATAAACACCGAAACATTTGGCTTCCCTCTTTTTGCTTTCAGAAATAAGAAAACTTGTCCATAGGTTGTTTCAGAATCGTCGGACTTTTGTTGTAATTTACCCCTACATTATTTGGATACTACGATTTGACCTCTCGTTAGAAACCTCAACCTCACATTGCGTCCACCGATCGAGCCCAAGTGATCCGGCAAGTGCAGGAAATTCTCGATCTGGCTCACTCGAACAATGACTGTGCGACTGGTTAGGGTTTTACATTCTCTTCCCCTTTTGTTTGATTGCTTTCTCTTCCGTAATCTCCGTGTCTGTGAAGAAGTCAAAAATTGCCACTGGTTGTGTCGGGGGTAAGTTGAGCTCTATATAATTTAGCCTTCAATTCATTGTGTCATTTTCATTTTTTTCAGTTCTATCTTCTTCATCTTCTTATTGTTAATTCGATATGTTGATGGCAGCCGTCGTTCTCTGTTGGCTAGGCGGAGAACACCACCGCGTCAGAAGATGCTGCCGGTGCAGTAGTTTTCTCAACTTTCCCTCTCTTTTCTTTACCTAATCCGAACTTCGGAGCAAGGCAGATGGATCCGGAGGCTGCTCGCAATGCCCGCGAGATCCTGGAATTGGCGTTCCACATGTCCAACATTCTTGAGACGGGTCTCGATCGCCACACCCTCTCCATTCTGATAGCGCTTTGCGAGCGAGGTTTCAACCCGGAGGTGCTCGTGGCCATGGTGAAAGAACTCCGGAAGGAGTCTCCCACGTCTCCTGCTCCGCCCCCTTCTTCCCGTTAGATACCCTCTGTTGTTTTTTGTTTTATTTGAATAAAAGGTGCAACTTTCAGGTCGTGCTTGTTTAGGTTTTGATCCTCGTGTCTTTGGACCTTGTGTGTGTGTGTGTGTGGGGTTGATTGGAGAACAGAAGAAGTTCAGAGGGATTCAAAGCAGCTTGTTGAAGGAAATTCAAGGTTTATCCTGATGCAAGTATTTGAAGAAACTGGAAGCAAATGCCCGACTGGGTTTCCAGCTGCTCGATTTCAATGGAGACCGAAGAGGCGAAGCAGGGCCGTTCTGCCTAAACAGACCTGCTACTGCAAGCTGGGAACCTCTAACTGTGTTAGAGTGCTCCATTCCTCCAACAAGTCCATTTTTCTGTAATAATCATGTACCTGTGGGTGAAGTTGTGATTGCCGCTCTAACAAGTGAGACTCTTTGAAAAGAGCTTTTGGATCAACAACCTCATGTTGTTTCCCCTTCGCTGAGTTTTCTTTAGCAAAACTTTGGTTTTTTAGCAGTATTTACAAACATTTTTAATGGCCTAATTTGTTGTCTGTTTTGCTTTCACCAAAAAAATTCTGTGCAATCTGAGAGTCAAATTAGTATCATATGGAATTAAGCCTGGAAAACTGCCATGGATATAGTTTTGATCTCTAGATGTTGCTTTCTGTGGATCTCAGCATCTTCTTTGTTGTTTTCTGTAGCTAAAGAAAGGCCTTGTTCTGGCCCTTTCTTATTGTAGTCGAATTGATATCCCTACTTACAAGGACCTGTGTAGAAGTATGCCATTTTCCATCATCTATATTCATGTACTTTCAGTGGAGATTTGATTTATTGATCGAAAATGTCATTGCCTTGTTGAGTTTTATGGGTATGATGACTTAATTTATCCTCATCTAGTGATTGTATGAATCAATATCCAGCAGAAACAAAAAGAGTTTATTTGCTTAGTATCTGAACCTTTTTTGTGATAGATCTTTTTTTCTGTGCGGATTCTTGTCCTTGAAACTGCTGTGGCAATGGAAAATGTTACTCCATTAAGAGGGGCATGAAAGTTGCCTTAGCTCTTTTGGGGTTCACTTGAGCCTGCATGATCTGCTTTTTACAAGAGAAGGTAGTGCAGTTCCCCGCACCAAAGTGCCATTGCTGGCCTGGTTTGGAAGTCATGAGTGTTAGACTTGATGTCTAATAATAATAAAATAAACATCATAGAAATAAATATTAAATCCTACATAATTCTCCTATCACGAGAGTCATACTTATATCATAGAATTGAAATAAGAAGAATAATGAGAGCGTACCTTTCATCTTAAAGAATATAAATAAAACTTGAAGTGCACAAGATAACTTTTGATAATTCGTTTACAAGTGATATGCTTGTTCCTGTTCAGCCAGACTGGGTGTGCAAATAGCATTAACCTCACTCGTAAGACCCTGGAGGAATTTATAGATTTTCAAAGGGTGTGGCATTAATGACTATTCATAAGGATATATCATCTCAAGAGAGATACATCTCCTTATTCCCAAGGGATGTGTCCACTAAGTCAATGCACCCTATTAATCTACCTCTATAGGGGGGATGCGCTGGCTATTATTCCCTGTATTGAACATCCAATGACAAAGTATCTAGAAATGGGCCCCACGCCTATATAATTTTATTTCATAAATAATATATTTGAAACCATAATTCTAACAATGAGGACCTCCCCAAACCGAACAGCTGAAACTTCAGCTCAGATTAAGAAAAGGGCTCATGGGCAGGACTTGTCTAAATTTACTAGTTGCTGCTCTCCCTCCCACTTTGGCCACTATGTTTGGATTTACTCTCCCTAACAATCAAGCGGTTTGATTAAACTGAATTTTGAATTTTACTGAGCTGATCAGCTGATCAGTGACGTCTGTCCTCTTGCGTTTTTATGCTCCTTAACCTCACAAATCACTCTTATCTCTTAAAATATTGATAACATCAGCCATTTATTTGCAGATCTCTATGTAAATATGAGACAAGGTTGGAGACAACAGGCTTCGGGTGCTCCACTCAGGCCTGTCAATACTTCCAACCTGCATGTGGAGCCCGCCTCCACT
This sequence comes from Aristolochia californica, assembly GCF_029961685.1. Taxonomy (NCBI): domain Eukaryota; kingdom Viridiplantae; phylum Streptophyta; class Magnoliopsida; order Piperales; family Aristolochiaceae; genus Aristolochia; species Aristolochia californica. Next base: position 524,267 of record NW_027181826.1, on the reverse strand, counting down.
GCTGCCATTTTTGTCCATGACCGTTGCAGAGATTCAAGAGCTCAGGTAAATTCAACTTATTGCTCCAATTGATGGGGTCGATCATAGGCGAATTCTGGCAGAATTCCTCGAGCTGGACTTCAGAGGATCAAATTGTCAAGACCCGATTCAGGCTTTCTGTTGAATGATTTAACGTTACCCTAAGGAATCCAGATGCGTCTCAGAGTTAAAAAAAGGAGTCCCAGATTATGTCGGCTTTCAAATTAAAGATCGAGTTGCCCATCTTGCAAATGAAACAAAACCAGAGCGTCAACAACAGATCTTGTAGAGCCGAACAGAATGATGGATCTGGCGTTAATAATGTTTTTAAACGTTTTGTCACCAACCCAACCAAAAGAACAGCGACGTTTTTCCATTCTGTTTTGCATGAACCCGTTATCTCTGTAAAATTCAAAGCAAACCCTCCGCATGAAGGATCTCACCGGTTCTGATTTATTGGATTAGGTGAGGCGGAGGCCTACAGGGAACAGAAAATTCCCCACACCCATCGCGCCTCTCTCTATCATATTAATCTAGAAACCCAGAAGAAATTCCTTTTAAAATCTAATAAGATTGTTCGTAGTTGAAAATTTAATGAAAACTGTGAGAGCAGGAATGTCGAGGTTCACAATCTGATAAACTGATATGTATTTACTAGCAGAAAGAAGAAATGGGTCGCCTGGAACTGTGAATTGTGGAGAGAAGAATGAAGATGGATGATGCTTCAGGGGCCGGAAGGACAGAAGGTGATTACATAATCTGTGCCGGTACAAGTGAAGGTACTGGAGGCGTCGTCGTAAGCGTAGCTATACGCCGTCGGACAGGCGGTCTTGAATATCTGGGAGTAGGTGGTCGGCGAGCAGGTCGACGGCAAGGAGTTGGGGCCCGTACAACAGTACTGCGGCTTGTCGAACGCCGAGCAGGCGCTCTTACACGCCACCACCGCGTCGCCCTCTTGAAGCTGCAGCTCTGCCGGACAGCTGTGGTTGAGGTCCGCCAGGCACCCGGCGTACTGACAGTCGCCCGTGCCGCCGGTGGGTTTGATTCCCATCCCCACGTTGTATCCATCCACCAGGCTGACATCGTAGAAGTCCTTTCCACCGCTGCCCTGCAGCGTGAACTCCGCGAGAGTAACGGGCGGAACGCCCCCGGCTCCGACAGCGCATTTCAGGGAACCGCAGTCGCCCGTAGAGCACCGCCCGTTCCCGGCGTCGTCGAAAGAGCACCCAGTGCGCGCCCAGAAGCGTCCGGACCACCCGGCTGGGGCCGTCATGGAGGCTGACGCTCCGGGAGCAAGCAAAAACCCGCCGTTTCCGAGAGGAGCGGCGCCGTTACCGGACAGCGTCCCCGGCCAGACGGGATTATTGCACTGGTTCACGAAAGTGAAAACCGCTCCCGGAACTCCCCTAAATCCTGCAATCAACAGCAACAAATAAAGAAACCGCGAGTTAACAACAATCCTAACCTTTCTCTGAATTGAATTCAATCCACTATCCAGACACAGAAACGAAGAGAAAGCACGTACCGAGGAAGAGGACTATTAGAAGAAGAGACCGGTGCAGAATCGCCATTGAAGAATCACACGAGCAGCAGCGAAAACCGATACCTGTAATCAGACTTCCGAGTTAGAAGAAGATGGGTTACTGGGTTTACTATATATAATGCAAAATTTTTTACGTACCTAAATTTAAATTCATTTTATAGTATTACGTGCGATCCGCGTTTAAAAATCATTGACACATTTTCAACCCGACAACGGGAAACCGGTGTCGGCGACCGATACTTTTCAAGTTTTTCACCCGAAACGCACTGTTACCAAGTCAACCAGTCCTGGCCGTTGATCATCCCCGCTAACTGGGCTCCACCGAAGGGTTAAGAGGATGACGTAAGCATGTGCGACATGGAAAGTACTATGTTACCCATGGTTTGTTAAATCAGGTGGTGTTCTTTCGAGGGCCTTTTGGTCATAAAAAAATGAAATTAAATGGATTGCTTTTAAGTTTTCTTGGTATCACGTGACAGTCGAAGAGAGTCGTGTCCGGTGGATGTCGACAACTGAGGGGAAGCGGAGTCGGTTGGTCGGGGGAGACACGTTGGCGCCAGAGAAGCGGGCCCAGAAGCACAGTCACCCACGTTACGAGCGGTTTGACAGTGCGTGACGTACTTGGCAGTTTATCGGGTCGGCAGGCACGACTTGGACCGTTTGTTTCGGTTCAACGGCTCTAAGTGTAGCTCAACCAACCACCCATGTCACGCTCCGGTCAGATCGAGACGAGATGCACCTGAGCATCGGTTACATGGATTACTTGCTTTTTTCACCTTTCCTTCTTTGTCTATATTTTTCACCTACAAATCAAGAAACCCGATCCCACCAAAGCTTGGATAGTTTTAGGGTAGTCTCCAGGGGACTCCGCCCTTAACAGAAAGACTGGGTTGGGGGACACTACCTTAAATTCAAGTTAGAAAATTGGAGTACTGGAGTCACGGCTGAAACTAAGGGGACAAGTTTACCCTAGACGTCTAGATAGGGCAGCAACCATGGCCAAGCTGACAGCCTTTCTGTGTGTTTGTTGGGCCCCAATGATCTTATCTATTTTAAATAATGATCAAATAGTGAGTATTATCATCTGCATGGTTGCTGCAAATTCTATGACTCACACTAGCTCTTTTATCAGTTCACTGGTCACTCTCGGTACATCTAATCAGGTTGTTCAAGAAGGTTAGAATTGAATAATCCCATTGTGACCTGTGTTTATTGAACCTGAGCCCCTTCAGTTCACAAGAAGAGTTAGTAGAGAAATGCTCTTTATCTAGACAATTGAATAAAAATGAGAGGATAAATGGGAGGAGAAAATTCACTCCCTCGAAAACCATGAGATGGTACAATATTGTTTTCTACTCTGCCTTGTATGTGAATTCAAAAACTAAGAATCCCCATATTTCTATTGCATCTTTCTATTACAGGAAAGTTTGCCATATCAAGGAAGAAGAGGGGAACAAGCACACTTGGAAAGTGAAGTACAACAGTTTACTTGCTATCTGGACTTCTTGCTGGTAAAAGAGGTTGTCAAAAAGCTGAAAATGGGTGGTACACGGATTTTGAAGTGGGTGGCAGTCGCAAGGTAGACACAACTAAAAACTACATATATTTTGAACCAGACGGATGAGAAGAGAGTAAGGAAGGTACAAATGCTGGTTAATGCGATTACTAAAATAAAATTTAGCAAGCATTTTGTTGTGGAAAGATCCCCTTCTGTGCCCTCATGAGGAAAACAGCCATTTGCAGCAAAATCTGAAAGCAACTTGTCTTTGAGTAGGAATCTGTCCATTAACCAATCAGAAGCCTCAGTTTCTGATGTTGGAAGCTCATTGATAGAGAATCTTTGGACATGCATGTGAACCTCCTCAGGGTCCACACCAAATACATTGTCCATGAACGATGGGCAGCGATACTTGTATCCAATAGTTATGTCGTAAACTGCAGAAGTTCATGAAAAATGAGAAGCTCATTGTGGAATATGAATAAACTAAACAAAAGCCACATAAAATCAGTGTAAAAGTATAAATATTCATACAAATGAGCAAAAAATTAGGTAAAATCAGTACATTTTCTCTTGGGTCCTTTCATATTCATGTACCATACTACCATGCGAAAAGATTGTGTAGAAGTTTTCCCCTATATTGTGTCTCTTACTAAATATCATCTGCAGGAGCCACTAAGCCTCGGAAGCAATTAACTTCCATGTACAGTGTAGAGAAAGTTTCTCAACCTGGAAAGTGGCGATAATGTAAATTCCACAGTTGATCCACTCTCGTCAGGGGAATGTAGTTCCATGGGAGTGGCAGTAACCAGGAAAGGTAGATGGCCTATAATATTTGAGGTGAAATCTGAGGTCATGAACAGTGATGTGATAATGTCATTAACTCCAAAAAGTTCTAATTAGATGAGCAGCTTCACTCCTAATGATAGGATTTATTTTTTTGCCCACTTGAGACTAAGGGTGGATAACAAGTCATAGTACAGAAATGATACTTTATTTATGAAAGGATTTTAACTTTCTCTCCAGTTAAGCTTGAGAGCCGGACTTCACTTCCCTACGTGATCTACAATATCCTTGTCAGCATTAAAGCATGAAAGCAACCTCACACAAGAAAGCCATTCCAGTACCAATCTTGCAAAGACCATGGGAGCTAAGTGCTAGGCAATATGGTAAAAGTGGTACCCCTTTTAGTGTCAACAGATTCTACAAGATACTCTGACACAGTAACCGATTTCTCCTTTTAGATTCCTCTAATATATTTTTTCTCTTTGTTACTTCCTAATATTTCTTTATTTTTTATTATTATTGTTATTTTTGTCTGTGGATATACTTTTCTTTCCTCCAAGAAGGCATCCTTTAGGACATCCAGCTTCCATCTTTTTACCTAAAACAGCGGCTAGGCCCTTCAATAACCTTCTTTTTTATTTTTGTGGTGAAAAGGTAGCTTTCATTACTAGAGAAAGGCAAGATAAGCCTTCCAAAGCAATGGGGATGGAACTTTCTATAACAAGGGATTGGCGAGAGATTTCTTCCTAAGTAAGAGAGAACTTCTAGTCCTAGGTCAATGAGATATAAATTATAAATCTCATGAAAAAGTACTCCTAGGTCAGCCCTTCCCATTACTTATCAATAATAAAAGATTCGTCTCCTTTAGCCAAAGAAGAGAGGAGAACAAGAGGATAGAGAAGATAAACCTGCATCTAAGGAGCTCCTAAGCATTTCAACACTAGCATGAAAACCCTTTGTTTTAGGCAGTAACACATTCTTTAGGATGGGCAATCCATTCTCAGCTGCAAACTTTTGATTTCGCTGGCATTTCTGTTCACTATAAATAAAAAAGAAAGAGAGACAGATTAGTAAACAATTAAACATCATTTGAATTATATGCAAGCACTGTCAGATGAAAGGAACAAAAGACCTTTAGCATATAAATCACTGAGTCCTTCAGTCAATTATTCAATCCCAAGACTAGGAACCATATTAGCTAAAGATCTTCATATACAGAATAAAGAGATGAGTGAACACTTACGTGAAGTCAGTTCCTTTTGGAACCTCACAATAGAGAAAGAGATGAGTGGACACTTACGTGAAGTCAGTTCCTTCCGGAAAAACAGCAAGCCACAAAGGGTCTTGAGGATCTGTGAACATTGAAAGCATTTGCCGCATGATTGGCTCATCAATCTCCCATTTCCTCTCCACAGGAATAAACTCAAAAACGTGAAATCCCCAGCCAAATATGGGTAGCTTCATCAGACTACTCTTTAGCACATATTTAATGTAGCCTTGGCGACCTTTTCTCAGTGCAAGGTCCCACAAGTACATCCAATCGACTTCAGTTCTGTGGTTGGCCATAAGCAAGACTCTCTCCCTTGCAGGAACAGTGTCTCCAGAAAAAACAACCTTAGTCCTGTTTATCTTCTCAAACAGAAAAGGCCACAAAGCTAACCATAAACCAAATAGAAATGATGTAGCTTTTCGGCTATAATGGATGCTGAAAAGTCGAAGCAGGAGGGTGGTTAAAGGGGCCCAGTATGTTAAAGTCATAAATGCTGTTAAAAGAAGCACAGTCAAACATAATAGACCCCTTAATATCCTCAGGGCAGTCAATGGCCTACGCCTTGGTAAATCAATAGAAACAGAAGGTGATCTAGCTTGCAAATGATTATATTGCAGGTCTGAAACTTCAGACTCAGATATAGCTGAACCGTTCATGCTACCCTATTGGCTAGAAGTTTTGTGATATGTTAGAAATAAAAAGGCAGATCCTCTATTGTTACTGTGTATGCCAGCATTTCTTCCTTAAAAGGAACTACCAGAGTCCAAGATCTGAAGAGAATGCCTGAAAGTGTTCTAGTTGGTTAAGAACTAGGGTAACTAAGCTCAGATTTTTGCTGTACTAATAGCATGTGCATAGTCTACCCTGAAAAACATAAGCAAACAAGAGTTAGGAAATACACCATCTCTTAACACCACAAAGCATCACAGGCCAACATAAAACCAATAAGCCAAACTGTATAAGAGATAAAATTAAAAAAATTCTTAAATTGAGCTAGTAGTGGCTCATCCATCGAAAGTGATGTGCAATTGGATCCTTACAGTCATTGGTGCAATATTAAGAGAGCAATATTTCAATATGTGACAGTAGACATGTAACAAGAACATATTATCAATAACACAGGCATCATCGGATCACAGACAAGTCTTTCGCTAACTTGCACAAAGGAAAAGAAAAAAAAGAACTTTAGGGACCCAAATCACGTTTCCAAAAAACCTATAAATTCCAAACTCTATAAGTGCAGCTGTCTTAGTCTAAATGATTATTCTAATGTTCTAGACATATCATCCGTACAATGTTCGGGATCTCAAAACTCCCACATACCAATTACATCTCCAATATAGCTGACCATCTATTAAGTTGTTCTATATCAGTAGATTGGAGCTGCTGTGACTGATATTATACTAGTTAACTACCTCCACAAACTGGAGTGATGGTAATCTCTCAACATAACATCTTGAGAGGATTTGAAACCTTTTGAGGAAATTAGCCATCAGTGAGAATTGAAACCTATTACCAATGGCAAACAACCACCACTCTTCCCTTGTTGTCTATGCACATTCCAGCTAAAAATAAAAGCATATCTACCAATATGCACCATGCCTATATCATTGTGTCATGACACACTAGGTGAAGGAAACAGAGATTAAGAAAGAACAGAAGGACAAAATAATCCAGCACGAAGGGAAATATTTACCTTGAACCTAAATTATCAGTTAAAAAGTGGTGATGACTTTAAGATTCAAATCCAATAGAAGTCATAGATAACGAACCGTTCAAAACATAACAGTTTGAATCTACTGAGAAATTATCTTCTCAAAGAAAACGTAGTTCCTCAGTGACCACTTTCTTTCACATCTAAGACCCACAACCCAAAATAAAAACAATTTTTAGAGCAATGCAGTTCCTTGTTTATTCAATGGATGAAAACTTCCATTATTATGGCTAGTCGGAGCGCAACCCTGTGCAATATCTTCCTCGCAGTCTTTCTATAGCTTTCCTTGATTACAGACAGCAATTTTGAAAGTCAGAAACCAAAAATCTTTTACGTAATCAACGCAACGCACATGCAGTTTGCAGCCAACCAGTTTTCAATAAATCAAACGACCAATTTGCATTCAGCCAGAAAGATCCAGAATCTCACAAGAAAATCATCCATTTGGCGCAAATTAACGAAACAGGTCAGCTAAATCCATAGAATCAACCAATCCCAATCAAACAGGAACTCACAAAATAGCCAGCCAAAAGAAGCCGAAATTTCATCTTTTTACAGCGCACGAAAAAATCCACATAAAACATTACCAACACATTCCGATTCCAAATTGATCAGAAACTCAGATCAATATAAAAACGATACTTTTAAAGTTCGCTCCTGCCGACAAGCAGAAGAATTAAATCAAATAGATATGTACGGAAGCAATCTCACAGGAGAACGAATCCCTTACCTTCAAGGAGGAGAGTGTAGAATAAGGAGACGCAATAGAGGTCGCGAAATCGCGAAGCGACTCCAACGGAGAGATTTCGACTTTTAAGCTGCCTGCCATCGACTGTGCGTCCGAGTTCCGACAAATTGGAGTCTCGGTTCCGACTTCCAACCACCTCTCATTTAGAATTCTGAAATCTCTACAGGGATATACGAATTTACGGAAGTGCCACCATGCAGCTGACCTGGCACTTATTACTTCAATCTCATCCGTCGATCAATCGTCAAGTGGGGGATCGTGTGGGGCCCTTCCACAGACCTTGGCACACCACTTGCGTGAGCGTCTAAGCAAAAGACAAATTGATTGGCAGACAAACGTGGAACCTGGAAGAAAAAGACATACACATAAATGACAATTTAACTTTAATTTTAGATTTTTATAGAAATTTTAAATTAAAAAACTTAAAATTAATATTATAAAATAAAATCAGAGTTCTCGAATTTACATATGTTTGAGTTTGGCTTGATCTATATACTTTGAACTCAGCCTCGAGTCTCAAATTAGAATCGAAGTCAAACCCAAAAATTTTAACCGATTTTGAGCTCAAACACAAGGTCAGCTCGAACTCCGACCTATATTTTAAACTAAAAAAATATATATTATAATAAACTTAGTTCCATTGAACTGTGAGTAATCACACCGGAGTCAAAAACTTTTGTAATAGAGCATACTAATATATAATAACCAACTTAATAGACCTAAAAAAAGAGCAACATACCTGTAATATTAGATGTTGAGGGACATAAAAGGATTGAACGATCGATAAACAACTATGAACCAATTAAAGAGGGAAGAGTAAACTCACGAGGTAACAAGCTGATTTTGGAAAATCTTAAGTTTGACTTGTTGTACTTAACGAGCTTTATTTCAAATTTGAACTCGAGATGAGTTCAAGTAAAAACCGAATTGAGAGAGTTCTTTTTAGCCGAGCTCGAACGGTTTGTGATCCGGGTTTACTTGGTGCAACCCCTCGACCCGACCCAAGGGGTCGGGTGAGATAAGGTTGGTCGGTTCTTATTTAACCTAATCCTCGCCCACCTCTAGCTGCGGGCGTAGCAAAATCATGTGCGCACGAATGTTAGTATCTTCCTGGCTATCACTACGGAGAGATCCGTCTTGAAGTGATCCAATCCGACCGATTAATATCTAACGACTAGGATAGATTATATTTCCTACAATGTACATCGTGACGTACGGTCCTTGACCAACGGTTATGATCAATCTTAAGATGATAAACGATTGTGGGGTCAGAGACAGAGAGTCTTTTCGCGCGATACTTAGCTTCGTCGGTACCGTCAGTCTGCTCGTCTATATGATTCCGACCTGACCTCCGAGTTCCTTCCGGTCTCGGTCGTCAACCTGTCTGTGAAGTCTGCTGCCTCTGCGTGCCATTAATGGAGGTTGAGTACGGGGAATACCGGTTGAGTTGCGAGCTCCACGGGCACGAAGATGATGTAAGATACCGTCTCGATCTTATACCCTTGTTTATTTCCTGAATTCGATAGATCCAAAAACACCTGTATTGACTTTCAACCATCTAATCGCCAACTTTACTCAATTCGTGGCACTGCTTGGACTCTTGATTTGAGTTTGAATGCCTATATGAAGATGCTACGAGTTATCGCATTGCTTGTTTCCGTCTTGTCTTGTAAAGATGAGTTACTGGACAATTAATGAGTACGGTTATTTACTTCTTTTCATCGCTGAATTTTCTTGCTTATTCATGCTTACTCTTAATAGTGACGCCTCTCCTTTTAGTTTATTTTTCATCTTCAGTCAGAAATTTTCGGTTTTAAATTTGTAGCTTTGCGAATCGTTTGAAGTATCCTCGTTTATTATGATGTTGAACTTAGTATTTTTGAAGGATTAATGCATCTAAACGTCTTTTTTGTATTCTATTTAGTTTTGAGTTGAATAAAAATGCTATTTTGGGGCTTATTTTCTCTAATGGGAGGAAGTGATGTTTGTTGAACTGCATTTTAGGTTCGTGGAATCTGTATTTGTGGCAATGCTGGAATTGCCACCTCTTCGAGAGACAAAACTATCAGGTTCTGGTCCCCTTGTGCAGAAGAGAAGCACAAATATGTTCCGTCAAAAACATTGGTGGGCCATTCCAGTTTCGTGGGTCCATTGACTTGGATAGCTCCTGATGAAAACTTCCCAGAAGGTCGCATAGTATCTGGAGCAATGGACACGCTTGTTTTGATGTGGGATCTGAAGAGTGGACAAAGTGTTAAAAAAATGCAGGGTCATCAACTTCAGGTGACTGGCGTTACTGTAGATGATAATGGTGACATCCTCTCATCTTCTGTAGACTGGTATTCTCCCCTCTGCTTCTTTCTGCTTATGTCCATTTTTAGTTTCTTCTGACATAAATGTGGATGCAATATATAATAGTCAATATCCTTCTCCGTATAATATTTTTTTCAGCTTTATAAGGTTGATTTTTGTTCTCATATATTCCTCTATTATTAGGAATAAAAGGGCCTCAAAAAGGTCACTTTGATAGTGTTTTGCAGATTTTATTCTTATAGTGTCTCATAGACTTTCATATAATTTTATAAATTTCTAGAATCTTCCTTGCATTATCTTTGCATTTTACTATGGATGAGATGCATATCAGATTGAGTTACTGTTTGGTGATTTGCACATTCAGGATGTGAGCAGCCAAGTAATGGATATATACAAATTTTCTTCATTTGGTCAAGTTGTGTGACATTTCCTTTTGCTTTTATTTTACTAATGAAATAAACATAAACACACTATATCAGTTTGAGTTACTGTTTGTTGATTTGCACATTCAGGATGTGAGCAGCCAAGTAATGGATATATAAATTTTCTTCATCTGGTCAAGTTGTGTGACGTTTCCTTTTGCTTTTATGTTACTAATGAAATAAACAATATACAGACTATACTTTTCTAGACTTTGGATTTTAGTTAGCATCAAGTTATGAGAGATGTAATAGGAAAAGCAATCATATGAATTGGAAAAAAAAAAAAGTGATGGAATGTTATTGTGGTATATAATCTGTCATGATGTTTTATTAGTTGCTCTTACAGCCCTTATACTTTGATTGCCTGTATTGGAGAAAATGTTGATTTTCTCTGGGTCATGGTTCTAGAAGGTGGAATTAATTAACAAGCACTTTGTGGAACAGCTAATTTTGGGTTATTTTGTCATATAAGAACGCTGCTTGTAATCTTTGTTTTCACTACTTCTTTCATATTCTACTATTACATAAGACATTCTTCAATGAGTAAAAAACTTTTTGACTTTTATTTAGCCACTGTTTTTTTTTTTAATTTATAAATTTAAATAAAATTTGAATTCAAACTTTTTCTCCCGTTGTTGGTTTTCTGTAGTACCATAAGAAGGTGGAAGAATGCTCAACCTGTTGAGTGTTGGGAGGCTCATAAGGCAGCTATTCAAGCAGTCCTGAAGTTGCCAACTGGCGAGCTTGCCACAGGTACTCATTTTGCTTTTGATGAATCTAGCAATCTTACTTTTCTTGTTTGTGATCCGCTTCAGTTTAAGTACAAACAATGTGCTCCTTTACTAACATCTGTAGGAATTTGCACAAGTCTTTACTTTTTGATGTTTTGTGCTTGGAATAAGTTAGACCTTACTGTGGACTTCTAGGTTACTTTTGATGGTAGTAGATTTCAAGCTATGTCTTATAATACGTCTTTGGCTTGCTAGACTAGAGATGATTTTAGGAATTTTATACATAGGTAGTGCTTGGTTTGGTGAGAAGCTATTAGTGATTATATGAATTTGAGTGTGTTCTCTTTTATTCATCCCTGTGTATAATGATCTTAGGTTCAAGTGATACAACTCTGAAGCTCTGGAGAGGAAAGACTTGTGTACACACTTTCACTGGTCACACAGGTAGGCCTTTACTTTTAGATCGTACTTTTATTTTGAACACTGGTTTATGATATTATCACTGAGATCATTAGTGTATCCGTGCAATATAAATGTGGGCAAATGGTAAATTTACCGCAATTTTCAAAACAAAATCTTGGCAGATAATAACTGAGAAGATAACCCCCCACGTCTCTTTCTTGTTTAGTTGAAATTCCAATACAAAACAGAATAATGCTAAAATTCCTTGAAAAAGGCTTTCACCAATGAAGTCATTTGAGTTTGGGGCATTCATGTGATTTTGTATTTTGTCGTTCCTCCATGTTTGGGAAAAGTTCAGTAAGCTTCTGAGCCTCTTATGTTTTTCTCTGTTCATTTTCACTAATCAACAGATTCTATTGATGCTAAAGATAGAAAAGAAAAAAATGACGAAGTTATCATGACTCAAAACATCCAAGTGGGAGTGTGAATTTTCTAATTATTGGTTCCTGGTGGTTTTCCATTTAGACACTTACGTCACTGTTTTGTTACCTTATGAACCTCTCCCTCTCTCTCTCTCTCTCTCTCTCTCTCTCTCTTTCTCTGCCCCCTCACTCCTCTCTCTTCTCCCTTATAGTTATGTTGTTTTTCTCTTAGACCGCAGATGCAATGAGTTTTATTTATTTTGCTTTGCTTTATTTCGGCCTTTTGGATCTTACATTATTTTAGGTTTATACAGATACTGTTCGAGGCTTAGCAGTGATGCCTGATCTGGGAATTCTTTCTGCATCACATGATGGGTGAGTAATATGGTAGTGTAGGAAAATTAAAGAATTGATTTATTTGTATCCTGCATCTGGTGAATCAGTGTGAGGTATTTGTTTTTAATTATCGAATACATGAATCAAATACCCATTTTCAATCATTACTAAATAAGGAAAAAATGCTTGATTCATGTTATATAGTTTAAGTTACAAATGAACAGGTATTATTCTTGCCAAACCCTGTCAAATATCAGTTCTTTTCTTTCTTAATACTAGGTGTTTTGTTTCATTTTATGTTTGTCTTGGTTTATCATTTATATTAATGATGGTGGTTTTGGTTTTACAGTTCTGTCAAATTATGGGCTTTAACAGGTCAAGTCTTATTGGAGATGGTTGGTCACACATCTATTGTCTATTCCGTGGATGCCCATGTCTCTGGATATATTTCTACTGGTAGCGAAGATTGTTTTGCTAAGATATGGAAAGGTATTTGTTTTCCAACCTTCAGATCTCAAGTCTGTGTTACATGTATAAGCATATACATGAATTCATTGTACATACATAAGCACAAATTTTTACACCCGACTAAATTGTCAAACTCACTGCCTCTGCCAGCAAAATGCATAACAGACAGATGCAATATCTATTGAGAATTTAGATACTGTTTAGCTAGAATTTCTGGCAAAATTTAAGCTTGTTCGACAATTGCAGATGGAATTTGCTTGCAAAGCATTGAGCACCCTGGTTGTGTATGGGATGTGAAGTTTTTGGAAAATGGGGATCTTGTGACTGCTTGTTCGGATGGAGTTGTACGAATTTGGAGCCGACATAATGACAGGGTTGCCTCACAACAACAGCTTGAAGCATATTCATCTTTAATTTCACAACACAAGTGCAGTAGGTAGTACTGTGAATGTTTTTTTCTATCACATTTGTTGAATGCTTTACTAGTTGGAGCTTAGATTTCTTTTATGAAGCATAGATGTACTATAAAAAATCTGCTTCTAATTACCTCTTTTTCTTGGGATAATACCAAATTTTACCTGGAAACGAGTGAATGTCAATTCTTGTGCTCTAGAACACACTTATAACTCTTATCCATCTTAATTTTTTGACTTCTTTTGGACTTTACAAATTAACTGGATGAATCTGTTTTATTTTGTATTCTCATATTTTAATGTCAAAGGAGTTTAATGCTCTTCACTGGCATTCACCATATTTCCTTTTTAACTTTCTAAAGTTGAAGGGCAGTGCTGCAGGTGCATCTTACTGTACATTGCATTCTTCTTTCTACAAAAAATAAAGAATTAATCAAATTTTACCAATAATAAATGATCTGAGTACAATACATTGATGGCTTACCTATTGACCTGACATCCTTTTTTGATGTTTGTCTGATTTAGGAAGAGGGTTGGTGGATTGAAGCTTCAGGACTTACCCGGACTTGAGGCTTTGCAGGTTCCAGGTTTGATCTATACTTACATTCTTGTCCATGACAATTTGATTCGATAGCATCATGTGAATATTGAATTACAGGAAGCAGTAATATTATCTCTAACCTTATCTTGATCATTTTATGCGCTCAGGGGGTCATGATGGGCAGACGAAAGTAGTGAGAGAAGGGGATAATGGTGTTGCTTACTCATGGAACTCAAGAGACCATCAGTGGGATAAAGTTAGCTAACTTCTTAGTCTAAGTACTTGGTTTGAAATTTATTGCTCTCGACACTTTCTATTGAATGGTGTGACATCAATATGGCTATTTCTAAACACGTAAGAATGGTTGCATGCTTTCCCAGATTGGTGAAGTTGTTGATGGACCTGATGATAGTTTGAGTGGTGCAGTTCTTGACGGTGTTCGCTATGATTTTGGTAGAACCAATTCTAGTTTTGTGGTTGTGTAGACATTAAACATTTGGTTTACTGTTGTCATTATGTTTCTCTCTGATACTAAAATTTTGGTTCTAGTGTTTGATGTTGACATCGGGGATGGTGAGCCAATTCGTAAATTGCCATACAATCGATCAGGTTTATATTTTATGAGGACCTTACATTTATCTTTTCTAATAAATTTGCTAGTGGCTACAAGAATAAAAAGTCATCCTTGAGTGTGAATGCTGTTTGAGATTGATCCTGTTCATTACCAAGCTTAAACATGAGCTATTAACAGTTGTTATTTCCAGAGAACCCTTACACTGTTGCTGACAAGTGGCTTCTCAAGGAGAATCTTCCACTTACTTACCGTCAACAAGTTGTAGAATTCATACTGCAAAACTCTGGTCAAAGTAATTTCATTCTTGATACTTCATTTCATGATCCTTACACTGGCTGTAAGTATTGATTCTACGCAGTTAACTTGATCTTTACCAGAGTATCCATTATCCTAATTCTAATACATCCATACATCGCTTTTTGTTCAGCTAGTGCTTACATACCTGGTGGGTCTTCTGTTTCAGCTGGTGTGTACTTGTTTCAGTTGAGCTGAATAATTTTTATTTGACTTCCCTGAAAAGGCCTGTTAATCACTAGTTTTTCTCAGTGTATGAATTTTTTTATTACTGGCTGGATATGAACTCCTTAATTTTTGTATCCTTGGCACATGTAACAGGTCTTCCAGCAAAACCTACTTTCCAGCATCTTCCCAAGGTATGCAAACGAACCTATATTCTATTTACGTTTGCTTCAACAAAACTTCGGATAGTTAAGCAATAGTGTCTTTAATATTTGGCCAGTACTTTACTGCACTCAAGTCTTAGTAATGTTCTCAGTTATTTAGGCTTCTATGATTTTGCCAGTTTCTATTAAATAGGAATGGATGATCACCTGTGTTTGCTCTATTTTTTTCAAGGTGGATTCTGCTGTTACTGATATTTATCAAACAGTTAACAGTATTCATGCATTAAGGTTTAACTATTTTTGTTCTGACTTCATTTTCAGAAAGGCATGCTTCTTTTTGATGTTGCCCAATTTGATGGCATACTCAAGAAGATTGCAGAGTTCAATAAAACTCTCTCATCAGACCAGGTAATGTTATGATATATTTAAAAAACTTGAAATCTATTGGCAGTTTTTATTTTTCAAGCATTCCCAATTTCAAATTCATTAATAATTTACTTTAATCAGAACCTTCATAATGAACAGGACCATATCTCTTGCTGATATATGTTGTATTGGTTCTTAGGGGCAACGGCATCTGTCACTGTCTGATTCTGAACTATCAAGGCTGGCTGCCATTGTTACGATTTTGAAAGATACATCACATTACCACTGCAGTACATTTGCAGATGCTGATGTGGCTTTGTTGGTGAGACTGCTGAAGTTTTGGCCCCGGGCCATGATATTTCCAGGTTAGTTTTTGTGAGTAGTTGCAATTGGTCACATCCATTAATAATGGCATGATTCCATGTGCATCTCTAGTGTTACACATTCTTAAAATGGGTTTTGTTCTTTTTGTTTTCTTTTTCTTTGTTTTTACTCACTTGTTCATCTCTTAATTTGCAGCAATTGATATTCTAAGAATGGTAATCTTACATCCTGATGGGGCGAGGTTACTTTGTAAGCATATCGAAGATGGGAATGGTATTTGGAACCTGACTGATAATTTTTCCATTCTATTTTTCACGCCCAACAGCCGGCTGATTGAATTGAGATAGTTTATTAGACTTCGCTATAGGATAATTGTTTCACTCTTTACTTGAATTAAAAAAAAATATGTTTTCAAAACTGCACAACTCTCAGACTACAAATTCAAATAGCACATCCAGTTTTGATTTGATCTTTTTAACGATCTTTTCTGGTTGTGTCTCAAATATAAGTTATTGGGTACTAATTGCTTTATATAATTTATGAGTCTCAAAATTAGAGAGTTCCTTATTTATCATTGTTGGTTATAAGTGAAGTGTTGTCTGATGCTGTAGCAGATCTGTTACTGGAGACATTGAAGGGAGCTGCATCAGCTCCTACAGTAGCAGCAAATCTCCTAACCAGCATCCGAGCTGTGGCAAATCTCTTCAAGCATTCCTGTTTTCATCCATGGTTGCAATTGCATCGCAGTGAGGTGAAGCATGCCCACTCTTTTTTCTTTCGCAGAAAAAAAAAAAGGAAATCTTTTTGACATTCTGCATCAATCAGCAATATAGCAAACACCTTTCTGCAACTACTTGGAATGGGGAAGACTTGCTGTCAACTCTTCCATTCTGCCTTATCTAGTTATGAAGTGGATGAAATTTTTGGACCATATTAATCCAATTAACTGAACATAATTGGGGTAAAATTCACTGTTATAGGAATCTTTTGTGGTTTTAAAGAACAAAATCAAGTATGTATATTATATTCACAATTGCATGGTGCAGACAAATTCCTCTACTTGTTACTATTTGCAAAGGGTATTGCGAGTGCACATATTTTGAGTTTTGGATGATTGTTGTGGCTGATATTGTTTCTTTTATTTTTCTTGTTTTCATATCAGGTGCTCGATACATTGTCCAGTTGTAGTTCGTCGTCTAACAAGAATATAAATCTATCTTATTCAACTTTGATACTTAAGTAAGTATGCATTAATTGCTTGTGTTCTTTGCCCTGATAGACAATTTCTACATGTAGTTTTTTTTTGTTTGTTGTCCAGTTTTGAAGTTTGAAGGCTTGATTTGAAGTATTAATTTCAAAACACTGCCCTCTTTGGTATCTTATTCTCAAATATCGCTTCATAAATTAGTATCTCAAGGATTGGGCCTTTGGCTCAATAGCCACATGGTAAGGTTTCTACTGTACAGTCTTGGGTTCAAGCCTCACAGTGGAGAAAAGGGGTGTAGTGTTTGTATATAATCAACATTGAAAAAAAATTAGTATTTCGAAATATGCCTTGTGACTTAGATGTGGTGGAGGAATGTAGCTTTGCCATTGCTTTATTTATTTATTTGTAGTAAAACATCAAGTTTCAGAAAAAAAAATGGAGCTATGACATGCTATATGAAACAACAACATTACCCTTATATAAGACTTCATAGGCTTTTTTTGAAAAGTTATAAGACTTCTAAGATAATTAGAAGTAGATATATCTAAGAGAGGTGGGCCTTACCTTTTACCCTTCTTTTACCCTTTATTGGAGGGAGGAAGAGGTGGAGAGGAAGGAGGGCCTACATCCAGGGAACAGCAGTGAACGCAGGAGAGAGCTTGGGAGGGGGAGCATACTTGTCCCTCTGTCACATAGAGCTAAGGATAGGGGACAAATATGGGTAAATCTCTTGTTAATATCATTGGACAAAGTGCCAAACTATGTACCCAAGCAGAAACGGGGGCTGCATGGATGAAAGAGTGGGGAGCAAGGGGCCCTCTCCTTGTCTGGTGCTACAACGGAAGAATGGTGGGATGGACCCTCTTTTTAAAAAAAAAAATTATATTTATTATAAATGTAGACATTAAATGCTAAAAGACTAATAGAGCCTCTGTTGGCAGTTTTTGTTAGGGTTGAGAGGGCCACATTGGATTTCTCATAAAGGTGTAGGGTTGGTAACTGCTCTTATCCTGTTTGCCCTCGAGAATAACTTAGAGTCAACTGCTTTCCTTCTTTTTTTTCTGCTGTGCAGGAGGATGGAAAGAGGTTGGGACTGACTCCGCCCACCCCCTTTGTTTTCTGGTATTACAAAATTTAAATAAAAAACACATTTTTGCTAGGGTTTCTATGGCAGTACTTTGAAATTAAAGCTGAAAAATTTAAGAAGGCCATACTTGGAGATCAACCAAAAAGAAACTTCTGTAGATCACCACCATACTTTTGTAGAATAATTTTTTTTATAATGTACCATAGAAGCCGTTTTTTTCATGTTGTGAGACCAGCAAATAAAACTTGGAAACAATATGAATGCTTTGTTACATACAACTTCTCTAGGTTAGTTCTTTATGTTTAGAGTCTTGAGTTCTAATTGTATTCTTTGTAATTTTTCTTTGCAGTTATGCTGTGTTTTTGATTGAAAAGAAAGATCAAGAAGGGCAAGCACAAATTCTTTCAGCTGCTTTAGAAGTACGCACTGAGTCTGTGTACCATTTCATTTTCAGATAGCAAGCAAGTTCTTTTTCTTCAGTGTCAATCAAACTTAAGACTTTCAAGTTTTTGTTAACTAAGTTTAATCTGTTAAGATAGTTTCCTTTCTGCTGCGAAGTCACCTATTTGTTTATGGTTGCCAGGTTGCTGAAGAGGAAAGTCAAGACATCGATTCCAAATTCCGAGCTCTTGTTGCTATCGGATCACTTGTATCCTTATATATATATATATATATATATATATATGCACACAGACACTATAAAGATTTGCATTATATCATATTTGCACATTTTTTACAGTGACTTGATTTCTGGAAAGGATATTGTTTTGGTAACTTGTTTTCTTCTTGTTCTTTTCAAGTGGAGTTGGTTCCTTGATCTAATTATTCAACAGATGCTTGAGGGTTCAGTAAAGAAAGTAGCAATTGATTTTGATGTTCAGAGCATTGCCAGAGCTGCAAAAGCATCAAAAGAAGCCAAGATTGCTGAAGTGGGTGCTGATATCGAGCTTTTAATAAAAGCCACCTAATCTATTTTCCTACAGGTGAAACCATCTTACTCTTTCATTACTAGTCATATTTCTTCTCTTTTGAATGATCCTGATAGGAATATACAGTTCTGATGTGCAGTTGCTGCCAGAATTCCTGGTTTCAATCAACACAGTTCATTGAGCTTGCCGACGCTGTTCGCAGTCCACACGCTGTTTGGCCTGGCAGGCTCTGAATGGGACATCAAGCAGCGTGACACTGATGATCAAATACAGTTGGGACTCGTCTTCAGATGTGGAGAAGGGTTGTTATTACTCCTGTAGGTTGGGTTGTTGAAACATAAATTCATTTGCACTTTTTACTTCTATTGAGATACAGTTAGAGACGTTTCAATGGTATAATTCTTTTAAGTCGTTCACAAGTTAGAAATAGGGATTTGGGAAAGCTATCCTGATGCTGCACGGATCGCTCTCTTTATTATTAACCGTCCATGAGGAGCTTGCAGAAACATCTAATACTGTAATTGTGTAAGTCGGCACTTCAAATGAAAACAATCTAGTCAAGCCAAACGGTATATTTTCTTTTTATTCCTTAATTTTGATCTGAAATTGAAACCTGGTTAAACCAGAATCGCAATACTTGAAAACTAAAATCTCAAATTTCAGATTATTTAATGCTGACATTAGTTGATCGGAATGAAATTATCGATACTTTTCAGCAGATCTCCAGGTGTTTTAGGATCGTATCGCCTGTAGCCCCATCCCTAACAGTCGCAGCAGATCTCGGCCTAGAATGGAAAAGAATTGTCGTTATTGAACAATCTGTCTCAGATTCTGCAAATACGATTTTGTGGGTTGCCGTTAATGTCCGTCTCCGTCATTTAATACGCTGAAACGACGTCAGTCTCTGCAGGAGCAGATACCGTTCAAGTCGTCGCTTTACGTGATGACTTCATCCTCTACGCGGGCAACAGGACATTTTTTGTCTCGAAGCGTCGTCCCAGTCTCACTGGATGGCAATTGGATGAGCATCTGCAAACCCTGAATGCGATATGACAGGCACCCGGAAAGATGACATAGAGCGCATATTCTTATTCGCTCTGAATCACGTTTTGGCCGTCAAGGAAACTTCGTCCCTCCTTTCGCCTATCGATTTCATGTTTGATCAAACTCAAATCTCTGAAACTAACGTTGGGGGTTCTCGTGAGAGAAGAGGAGACTGAAAACCACTCAGAATTTTAATGCTTTTTTGTCGATAAGAATTAATTACAGAAAGGTCGACGAAGACGAGAAATGGAGACCAGTCAATGAAATAGACGGTGGCAGCCATGAGAGGCCATGCCGTATCTGTTGACCTCCCATCTCACCCCAGTCTTACCATGAAAACACAACAGCAACACCAAGAACAGATTCAGATGAAGCGGAATTCATGTATAATTCGTTTTACAATACAGCATTCTGTAATTCTATACAAAAAAGGGGTTTTTCTTTGCTTTCTTCTCTTCCATTCCCCCCAACCTCGTGATTTCATTACATAAGAAGAAGAAGAATATGGTGACTGAGTCAACATTCCCAAAAATTGAAACATGAAATTAAGAGCACAGACGAATGAGACAAGAAAGATGGGTTAGATGAGTTCCGCCATTTCAATCAATGCAATGCGGCAAAACTCGTCTATTGATCCTTCCAGGTCTCTCCTCTACCCGAATTGGAATGAGTGGAGGAATCATCTTCAACGGGTTTCTTCCTAGTCTTCCGCTTCATATGCATCTTCACATAGAAATTCAGAAACAGGAGCAGTAACGCTCCGTTCAGCACCGAATTGAACACCCAGGCACCGATGCCATTGCAGCCGCCCTTACTAAAATGCAGCAGCAAAACCCCCAAGTGGCAGACGAGATTGCACCCAAGAAGCAAAATCTGGCAATTCACGATGATGGGGAAGCAGGAGCTGGGGAGCCCCACGGCGACCCAGAATCGGTACCCATAAACCACGGAGTAGACCAGGGTCGTGCAGAGGATGGCCACCACCTGGAAAGATTGCGAGAATTCGAGCCACAGAAACGACATGCACAGCAGAATCGGGTGGTGAAACAGGCGGTAGAAGGTCAATTTCCGGCGTCGGAAGATCCAGAAGAATGTGCGGAACAGCTGAAGGAATCGAGAGAGGTAAAATACGTACGACCAGAAGAAGACCCTGCCGGTGGGACGGGTCCCAAGCGGGAAACACAAGAGCCATTGAAGGGGCGTCTTCGAGCGCCGCCAGAACCACCGAGTATCCCTTATTTCAGCGGCGGTGGCAAGAAGAATTCCCAAAAACACCGCGGCGGAAACGAGTGCCATCGCGAGGCTATGCACGGCGGGAATGGGTCCCATCGGAATCGGCCGACGGCGATTGAAAAGCAGAAGAACAAGATGAAGAAACAGCGACGCTATGAGGTATATTGCAATGGAAGAAAACAGAAACGACCAAGTCGAACCCCATGATTGGCTGTGACTCCACCGGAATCCCACGATCGACGGGTGCTCCGACAAGTAATACGTCAGGTTCTGCAGTACGCCTCCCATTCTTCCCCTTCGTCCTCTCTTATCTCCTGTTATTTATCTCTGACGAAATGACGGACTTCTCAATCTCTGGTCTAATTCTCTAATCCCAGAAGCAAGAAACGATGACCCATCTCAAACTTTCTCTCTCCACTTTCCTGTCTCTCGTTTTCAAATTTTCCACGAGAGGAGAGACTTTGACAATCTAGAAAAGCGTCTCTCTCTCTCTCTCTCTCTCTCTCTCTCTCTCTCTCTGCTTCTTCCTTTCGTCTCTTCTCTGAGCCCTAACGCGGCTTCTTAAAGCAATTTGGTCATTCTCTAGAGAGAGAAAAACGACCATTGATGGCTAAGAGAGAGAAAGAAAGGAAAAGAGTCCGGTTTGATCACAGGCGGCTCGAGTCGTTAGTGATTGGTGGCCTGGAGCCTCGGAAATATCTGCAACTGACACGCGTCAGTTTCTCTCTCGCCGTTATAAGATCCTAGTCGTTCCTTCTGCCACGTGGCCAAAAACGTCTTAGAAATATCTGGAATTCTGTTTCCGGGTCTCACAGTCGCCGGCAAATTTGACAGAAAGCGTTAGCGGGGGAATGTTTTGAAAATCGAATCTTGACCGTTGCTCGGAAAAAAAAAAAGCGAGGAAATTGCAGCCGATGCTTGGCATAGTGTCATAGAGATAGCTTTCTTAATTGAGATTAAGGAATGGATTAGGACATGAATGTCATGAAAAACGACTAAAAACAAGGGGAAAAAATCAATCAATAGTCCTATACGTCTCTGCCGATGCATGACATTGTGTCATAGAGATAGCTTTCTTAATTGAGATTAAGGAATGGATTAGGACATGAATGCCATGAAAAATGACCAAAAACAAGGGGAAAAAATCAATCAATAGCCCTATACACGTCTCTCTACAAGTATTTTTAACTATTTATTTAAAATCTCATCTACATTTGAATGACAAATCACATACTTATCCAACATAAAAGATTGGTATCGTTCGATTAGGGCATCGACAAAAAACACATGGTAGGTTGATTTATGTGTCGATAGTGTTTCTAGAAGATTCTTTTTTACCGGACAAGTACCTTTATTTCTAGAAATTCCGACTATAAATATTCGTAATAAAACTCGATTGGCCAACATGCCTATTGAGATAGTTGTGTTTTGACTTGGTGACTTGATTTCTAAGTTAATTTGGATTCGGAGAGCTAGGGTTAGGATCAAGGAGTCGGACTTTATCCAAGTCACCTAACTTGTGCTAAATTAAAAATTAATTTTATAAATTTTATTTAATTTTATTTAATTTAATTTTCTGATTATCCGTTCTTGATAAATAGATAAAATAAATGATATATATATATATAATAACTTATTTGATACATCAGTCACGTTTACAGCCCAAAAGAAATGCTGGGTGGGCCTCGTTGCAATTTATGTGGGCTCTAATGGCCTTTTTTTTATGAAGTAAAAGTGTAAATAACGGCAAAAACGAAGGGAAAAGTATGGAATCATTTTGAGTGATCATTTAAAGAAGTAAACGGAGAAACCATCTCGAACCTTCCCTTACCCTTTTCTATATTTGCCGCCAGCGAATCTCATCTCGATCTCTCGATTTCTTCCTCCAATTTTCTTCCGCAATTGAGGTCAGTTTACGATCTTTCAGTCGTCTCTTACCAGTTGAATTGTTGTTGCTATCGTGTTTATTCTCTGCAAGTAATTTTTTTTTTTTTTTTTTTTATGCTTTTTGATTGGGGTAAGGAAGGATTTTCCTTGTGCGACGTGTTTGGGACTGAATGCTGGTTAATGATGTAGATTATTGAAACCCTTAATTTATGAAATGGTTACGCAGTCGTTCGTGAACTGATTATTCCCTGGCTCTTGCCGTGTATGGGATTGAGGGATTAGGGTTTTGCTTTATTTTTTGAAAAAAATGGGGGTGGGGCGAAGTTGTGTTTCAATTTGACGGCTTCTATCTTCCCATGATGAAAGATTTACCCTTTTCATTCGATTGGTGTTCTTTTTGGTGAAATCGTATTTGTATTTGTTCCTGTCAAGTTGGTTGGCTTCGTCTCAATTGGTTGAGACTAGTTTTGGTTGTTCCCGTCTATCCTTGAGCGTTCTTTGGTATTCGATCGTTGACTAGGTTTTACGTTATTGGCAGGCATTCAAAGATCACAATTCGAAATCTTTAAATGGCTAGTGGTTTCGAAGAATCAACTTTTGGTTTTGGGAAATCATCAAGTGATCCATCCCAGAGCTCTTCTTGTTCAGGCAGCGGTGGCAATGATACCGCAAATTTTGAATGCAATATCTGCTTTGAGCTGGCTCAAGACCCGATTGTGACGCTTTGTGGTCACTTATTCTGTTGGCCTTGTTTGTACAAATGGCTCCACGTTCATGCCCGTGTTCAAGAATGTCCCGTTTGTAAGGCTATTGTACAGGAAGAAAAGTTGGTGCCACTTTATGGCAGAGGGAAGAATTCCACGGATCCAAGGTCAAAATCGATACCTGGTGTTAATATTCCCAATCGACCAGCTGGACAAAGGCCTGAAACAGCTCCACATCCAGACCCAAATCAGTTCCCACAGGGTGGATTCGGGTTCATGGGTGGTCTTGGTGGATTTGCACCAATGGCAACCTGGAGGTTTGGAAATTTTATGATTTCGGGGGGTCTTGGTGGTCTTTTCCCATCTCTGCTTCTCAATGTACATGGAGTACATGATGCTGCTTCATATGGAGCAGCTGCTGGGTTCCCTTATGGGTTTTCAAATTCATTTCATGGAGGCCACACTCATGGGTTTTCACAGCCTTCAACACAAGTACAACAGGCAGATTCCTACTTGAAATTTCTTTTAATCATGGTTGGTATATTTGTGGTCCTTGCTCTGGTTTGGTCATAGGTACATGCAGTTGGTACCTTAAGAGAAATTAATGTAGCAAATTGTGCTTGGAATTTGTATGGGTGGCAAACTTCTACGATGGCGGTTCTGATAAACAGCATTTCAAGGCTTATGTACATTCTGGATCTTCGTCAAACATGTACTTTGAAATCACAAAATTGTTGGGGGATACATATTATAAATCTTCTTTTCCTTGAAATTGCTATGCACCATTTTCATTCTGGTGGATGTAACTATCATATGATGTCCTGTCATTTATTTTTGTCCCAAAAGTTGATTTGGAAGGATGATGGGTTTGCTTTCTAGCTTGGTTTTTGTGATGTGTGTGCCCCGTGTGATTCACATCTGATTATTTTGTGTAGATGTTGATCTTTTATTTCAACACCCGTGGTGTCCAATTTGATACACATACGAAGAGCTGTGGAGACAATTTATTTTCTATCAGCCTTTATGATAGTTGTGAAAAAAATGTCTCCTTCTTATAGGTTATTTAATATTGCTTGATGCTTCTGCAGAAGGTTTCCTGTTTATAGCAACACTCCCCTAAAGTTCTTACAATTGAACATGTAGACATTACCTTACTCCTTTTATTGGCTAAACGGTAACTTTGCTTTGTCTCTGCGGAGTTGGATACAGTATTCTGATGTGGCTGAGATTGTTGAGTTTCTTAGGAATTGTTTGGAGTAAATTCTCATGAGCTGGTTGAGCACACCTTGATTAGCTTGGGACAAAAAACATTTCTCCGTGATGATAATTCCTGCTCTTCTACATTCTGGTTGATATTAGTGAGAGAGCATATGTGCCTTCATAGAAAGTGAATAACTTTTTCTCAAGAGGCATATTCTTGGAGTCTGCATTTTGCTCATTAGACAAAATGAAGCGGTTTGCATTTCCTTGAATGTGTTATTGAGGTGGGTGGGATTAAGGGTTTGATCCTCTGATCATTTTTTTGATGCATTAGATGAACATTTGAGTGTGGCACTGATGGGAAGAGCATCATAAAAATCTGTTGATTGCCATTCTGAATAAGTTTCTTTTCTTCAGTTTTGTGCTTTTACGATTTGTTTTTTATTCTTAAATCTTAATACAGAAAGCAAAGAACTGCTAGCTTGGAGACTCTGGACTCAGTTGATTTAGGAGCTTAAAAAGGGTGTTTTTTTTAATCTGCTTGACGAGTTAGTAGTGTATGATTGAACAACTTTTTTACTCAATAATGTTCGATCATTTCCGTTATCTTTTTCTTGTTTGTATCAGTGGCCTAGTCTAAGTTAAAACTCGTTGTACAAAAAAAGAGTTAAAACTGAATTGGACATTGTTGATAGGGGAAATGGAAGAGCAGGAAAAGCAGAGGAAGGAGAAGGTATGATGAATAATATGAAATGAGGTGGATGCTCGTCACAATGCATCCAAGCTTGTAGCAAATTAGCCAGGTAAATTAGACCTCGGACATTGTTCTGCCTCTAATCTGCTTTCATTATTTAGCGTTTTGTGATTGATCAAAGTGGGTTCAACATTGGACCAGTTTTAGCATGGATTTCTCCAGGTAGGGCAGAGCTCCAATTCCGAAGACGATGTGAGAAGCAGCACAGAGCGCATGGATTAACCTTATAATCGATTTTTAATGCCTATTTTAAGCGAGACCAACTTCAAAATTTAAACGGCAAGTGCAGGAGATGAACGGGATGCATGACCTTCTAATCCGGACCCCTCAAGAAGGATGACCTGCTGATCACAAAATACTGCCACTTGAACTATCTTAAAAGCCGTCAAAGCAAAAGTAATCTTCAACGGCAGCGACTGCGAGAATTCATTGACCAGTACTAAACATGGCTGTTTACAGCCTTGAGGACATGCTTGTCATCAGATTGTTTGGGAACAACTACCGCAAGTCTCAACCTACTTACCCAGAATTAAAATTCTTAAAAATCCATGGAGCTTGCTTTCTGGGCATTGATTTAATCCTAGTCTGGATTCGGAAAGCCTCTCGCCGGAGTCCAATGTCAAAATCTAGTATTCTTCTTTTCTTGGATTGGACATTGGGACAAAATAATTTCTCAAGGTCCCTCTGTCATTGACACTGGATTATAATTATCCGGTTCCTGCTTTAAAGTATTCGAGGAAGATGATGGCTTGCATGTGTTTCGATCGTGCTCTCCAATCTCTCTTCTTCCTTAAAAAAAATATTCTTTATTTACTGAAACAGCATGCAGAACTGGGGGTAAGTCCAAACAATGATTCTTAATCGAGGAGAAGACTTTTTCAGTTTCTCGGGGTGGAGGGAGGAACCTTCTTCCTTCTTCTAAGTTGGGTAGCTTCCTTTAGGGGTCCGAAGAGAATGCTGAATTGATGATTAAAATGATTTCCGTGTTGGGATCTGTCGGAGAGGAAAAATCCAGAGCACCGGCACTGCAGGAATTGAAAATTCGGAAATAACAATTGTAAAGATATTCGTTTTGACTGGCTGTATACGCGTTGCAGTACACGGCTCTGTATTTTGTCCATTGATATTCCCCGGAACCCGCGTTCGACGAGTTGTCGTCGACGGTTTCAGACTCCTGGGTTCCTTCCATTTGTTCACAGGATGGGACTCGCTGCCGGCGGTTCCCAGAAGCTGTTCTACCTCTGCAACAAATGTAGAGAGAAACCAATTTTCTGTTTTCAATTCAGAGAATAGAATATGAATGAATATCGTCAAATGCAAATGCTGGGAATCAGCACCACAAGTGGTTGTTCTTTGTTTTGGCTCAAGCATCCTGAATGAGCTCCTTTTTTTTTTTTTTCTTAAAAAACGAAACAGTAATCCAAAATCAGAACAGAAGAAATGAAAATTACAAGTTCTTTCTTGAATAGTACGGGTTAGTACTTTCAGAAGGATTGAAAGTTGATGCTACGGTGATGGGGTCGTACTGAAACTGAGGTGGCCGGAGACCCCAGTGAAGAAAGAAGACGGACAAGGAATTTTATTAATGAACTCAAAGTCAGATAAGTCGGCGCAAAAAGAGTAGCCATGATCAGTACAGAAGGACTCTTGCGCTTTATCCATGTCCTACTCTGTAAGGAAGATTTTAAATTTTTTTACCGAATTTTGCCACAGCGTTTGTCTTTCCCAAATGATTCCGCCAACTCTGATTAACGGAAAAGAAAGCAGACACAGCATGTTTTTCAATTTCTGGAAAGGAAGTTTCTTTTTCGAATTCATCCAAAACGTTCTAAAATCTCTGCTACTGTCAAAGCTTCAAGCTTTCATTTGCTATCGGACTTGTGACGAAAGCTTCTTAGTTAAATTCCCAATGGGAAGACAGGAATTCGTCATTCTTCAGTCCGACTTTCTCTTGTCACAGAAGGGGGGAGACAGGTTCGTTCGTTCCGATTTAACTCCGTCGATCCAACTCGAGTCCCGTGTCTGAATCAGATAGAGAACCCTGAGTCAGCCTGTCGTCGTTCCGATTGACAGAAGAGTCGATACATAATTTTTATGTGACTCGGCTAAATGACTCGGTTAGGACCTTTTCGCTTCGTTCCCAATTTAAAGCGGTGAAAAGTCACATGCCCATGATCAGGACGCCCCACCGTTTACTCCCTAGGGCCCACATGAACCACCTATGGGACCCACTGTTATATGGATGGCATACGTGTCCCTATCGGACGGATGAAACTGTAGGTGGGTCCCGAGAGGTGAAAGGTCGTACCATGGACAGAAATCTTGACTTCTCACCTCAGACATCTTCCTCTAGCTCTTTATATATTTATATTTTGGGTTCGAAGCCAGGTGGAGAAGGAGAGAAGACGTTTTGAATCTCATTTCGGTTAACTCTCCAACAGGGACGAGCTCGAGCCATGCGTCTCTTCTTTCTCCTTCTGTTTCCCCTCGTGGCCGCGAATGCGGCGTCGCAGTTCCGGGAGGCGCCGCAGTTCTACAACTCTCCGTCGTGTCCTTCCCTGCCGGAGGACGATGAATCCATATGCGATTTGGATTCGGATTCCACCGTGCATGTCGCGATGACCCTTGATTTGGCTTACCTCAGAGGTTCCATGGCGGCCATTCATTCCGTCCTGCAACATTCCTCATGTCCACAGAACGTCGCCTTTCATTTCCTCGCCGCGGCCTCTGACGATGAGCTCCGCTCCTTGATTGCCAGGTCGTTTCCGTCGCTCCGCTTCCGGGTTTACCATTTTGACGGTTCTACTGTTGTTCGGCTCATTTCGACTTCTATTCGATCTGCGCTCGACCGCCCCTTGAACTACGCTCGCACCTACCTCGCTGCGCATCTCCCCGCCTGCGTCCGCCGCGTCGTGTACCTCGACTCCGACCTTGTACTCGTCGACGACATTGCGAAGCTGGCTTCCACGCACCTTCCGGAGTCCGTCATCCTCGCTGCCCCCGAGTACTGCAACGCCAACTTCACCTCGTATTTTACCCCGACCTTCTGGGCTAACCCGACGCTTTCCCTCATCTTCGCGGGCCGTAAAGCTTGTTATTTCAACACGGGGGTCATGGTCATCGACCTCGAGCGGTGGCGGGAGGGGGACTACACGAGGAAGATCGAGGACTGGATGGAGCTCCAGAAGCGAATGCGGATCTACGAACTGGGTTCTCTCCCGCCTTTCCTCCTCGTCTTCGCCGGTAACATCGCGCCGGTTGGACACCGCTGGAACCAGCACGGTCTCGGGGGTGACAATTTCCGGGGACTCTGCAGGGATCTTCACCCTGGTTCGGTGAGTCTCCTCCACTGGAGCGGCAAAGGCAAACCCTGGGTCCGCCTCGACGCCGGCCGGCCGTGCCCCTTGGATGCACTCTGGGCACCCTACGATCTCTTCCAGACGCCCTTCAACCTGGAATCGTGAATCCCCATGGCGGAGACGCTTGGATCGAGTGTACAGATCGGAGAACCATCGGACATAGTTGACGGTAGCACGGCGGGCGCCATGTTACTCTAGAGAAGAGAGAATACAGTTTCTGTCCATAGATTACGAATCACACTCAACACTATAATCGATCAAACGAGAGAAAATATATAGAAAAGCAAATCAAAATCTTATAATAATCCACTCTTCATTTTTCTGTTCTTTCGCTTAAATTCTTTTTGTTTTTCTTTTCCTTTCATGATCGCTGTATCCAGGATTACATTTGCGTTCCTTGTAATAAAACCCAATAAGAATAAAAGATGATGATGGTGATGATGATGATCCCACATTTTGTTTACTCGTTCACACTTCATCCGGCATGTTACTGAGCTCGAAATCATTTACAATTTACGTGGTATCTTCTTACGAACGAACCCGCGCCCCAATCCGAAGCTAATTAATTCGTTTACGTGAGGAATCCGAAATCTTGGCCGCAGAACAAGGGAGAAATGATCCGGTGTCACCGGTGGTGGCAGCATCTGCGTCGACCGGAGTTAATTGTCAAGTCAACATGAGGCGGCTCTGATGATGGGTTTCGTTAGATCTCATTTGAACCTGTGCGGAAGCTTGTAATGGAACTCGAGAAGGAGAGAGAGAGAGAGAGTTGTGTCGGTGAGTGACGACAGAAGGGACACAAGGACGCGCCTCTTTTTCCTCTTGTCTCCCTCTCACACTCTCTCTCTCTCTCTCCAATTAAAGAGGGTGTGTGGTTGAGAAACCATGCGGCACGTGCAACATGGGTGGGTCCTGCTGCACATGGTGATGGTTCAGGGACGGAGACTAGGGAGGCTCCTAGTATGTTAAAATTGAGTCAGGGTTTTGCTAGGTTAATGGAGTGGGAGTATCATTGATACATATTATTTATCCTGATTTTTAAATATATTATGGTGGTAACACATATTGTGGTAACATCAATAACATATTTATACATTTTTCTTATGTGAGATCAGTTTTTTAGGGTTAATCTCAGTCTCCAACTCAACCCCTCATGCGATTTTTAATGTGAACCCTTTACTGATAAAATAAGAAATATATCTTTTCATCAACTTGGTTAGGACACCAAAGATTCGATTGCCATAGGTTACACAATTTCGTAATATCATGAGTCTTTTTCCAATATCTGTTTTAGTACAAGACAAGAAGATACGTTCGTTACACGTATTCCTCAAAGGGTATTGTGTTTCTAATTTGTATAGCTTAAAATTCAAGATGCTCATTCTGAAAAAACAGTGTGACCCTTTATAGTGACACATATTGACATGTTGAGGTGAATGAGATCGTTCCCCACATAAATTAATGTGTGTTGTTTAAGAGAAGTCGGAGACCTTTCAATCTTAACTTGGTCTAGATACGTCAAAACGACAATAATATCATATGGGATAAAAAAAAATTTAATCCTTATTCAAAGATAATGTTAAATCCAAACGTGAGTCCTCTCTCTAAGATGGGTGACCATGCATATGTAGGGTTAACATAGGGTGAGTCCCGTCTAGGGAACCCTAAGTAGAATCTATTCAAGGAGGGTGAAAGGGTCCTTCTAATTGGAGGGAACCCATAAAAGTAACCATTCATGATTCTCCTCAAGTTTTGCAACCTAATGTGTAATCTTGTTTTCTAAGCTTATTTAAGTATCTTTTCTAAACTTTAGATAGTTGAGATCTCTCTTTGAGAGTGGAAAGGAAGAACAATTTGAGAATTTGGCGTCTTTTTATAGGGTATGAACCATATTTGGACGATTCTATAACATTTTTTAGTGATTTAGTTAGAATTAGTCAAGATCGAGATGACAACTTGATAGGATTTAAGTGTATTAGATAGCAATGTCTCTCCTCAAGTTTTGCAACCTAGTGTGTAGTTTTGTTTTCTAAGCTTATTTAAGTATCTTTTCCAAAGTTTAGATAGTTGAGATCTCTCTTTCAAAGTGTGGAAAAGAAGAACAACTTGAGAATTTGGCCATGTCTTTTTATTGGGTATGAACCACATTTGGACGATTCTATAACATTTTTTAGTGATTTAGTTAGCATTAGTCAAGACCGAGATGACAACTTGATAGGATTTAAGTGTATTAGATAGCAATGTTTCTCCTCACCGGGTAAATAAGTTAGATAACAAGATGTAAGACCTAAGTAAGTTTTTTTTTTTAATTTGGGAACTTCCTTTAATTACTACTCTTTGAAAGAATACTCCCAAAGTGTCAATTTTCCATCTTGATGAAGCTATTTTCTTTTGATTGAGACAATGTAACAAACACTACGAAACTTCAACAACATGGTCCCCTGAGACGTGAGTCCTCTCTCTAAGACGGGTGACCATGCATATGTAGGGTTAACATAGGGTGAGTCCCGTCTAGGGAACCCTAAGTAGAATCTATTTAAGTAGGGCGAAAGGGTCCTTTTAATTGGAGGGAACCCATAAAAGAAACCATTCATGATTCTACTCAAGTTTTTCAACCTCATCTGTAATCTTGTTTTCTAAGCTTATTTAAGTATCTTTTCCAAAATTTAGATAGTTGAGATCTCTCTTTCAGTTTGTGGAAAGGAAGAACAACTTGAGAATTTGACCATGTTTTTCTATCGGGTATGAACCATATTTGGATGATTCTATAACATTTTTTAATGATTTAGTTAGCATTAGTCAAGACCATGATGACACCCTGTTATTTAAACTTGACAGGATTTAAGTGTATTAGATAGCAATGTTTCTCCTCACCGGGTAAATTTATAAGTTAGATAACAAGGTGCAAGACCTAAGTAAGTTTTTTTTTTTGTTTTTATTAGGGAGCTTCCTTTAATTACTACTCTTTGAAAGTATACTCCCAAAGTGTCAATTTTCCATCTTCATGAAGCTATTTTCTTTTGATTGACACAGTGTGACAAACACTATGAAACTTCAACAACATGATCCCCTGAGACGTGAGTCATGTCTCTAAGATGGGTGACCATGCATAGGGAACCCAGAGTAGAATCTATTCAAGGCGGAAGGATCCTTCTAACTGGAGGGAGCCCATAAAAGGAACCATTCATGACTCTCCTCAACTTTTGCAAACTAATGTGTAATCTTATTTTCTAAGCTTATTTAAGTATATTCTCCAAAGTTTAGACAGTTGAGATCTCTCTTTTAGTTCGTAGAAAGGGAAGAACAACTCCGACGATTCTATAACATTTGTAGTCATTTAGTTAGCATTAGTCAAGACCAAGATGCCACTCTAATCTATCAATTTGATAGGATTTAGTGTATCAGATAGCAATGTTTCTCCTCACTAGGTAAATTTATAAGTTAGATTTGTTTTTATTAGGGAACCTCCTTTAATTACTACACTTTGAATAAATACTCCCATGGTGTCAATTTTCCATCTTGATGAATAAATACTCCCATGGTGTCAATTTTCCATCTTGATGAAGCTATTATTTTCTTTTGATTGAGACAGTGTGACAAACACTTAGGAAACTTCAACAACATGGTCCCCTTGTTTGGTGCCAAAAGCAAAGAAGATAAGACTTGGGATATTGCTGCCATTGATGGAGCTCTGGACCCTTTTCAACTGTAGAAATGAAGAGACCTCCATAAAGGTCAGGTACAAAATGCTTCTTTGGTTTCTAAGATCATTTTTTCTTTTTTTAACTAGGGTAGAGGACCAACATGAGACCCATTAGAGAAGAATAAAGATTAAAGCAAGTGACCCAAATAATGAGATTTCTGTCCTGTAAATCGTTCCAATAAAGAATCCACAACTGCTGCAATTTATGGCTCCCTGTGCAGGTGGCTTCTTCCCCTCCATTCTTCTTCACTCAGATCATGTGAGATTTATTTACTTTCGAACTCTACCCTCTCCACCCTGAAATCTGATATCCAGGGAAAAGAGTTAGGTAGAATGCGAATTCTTAGTGAGTTGATTCATGATTTGGGCGAGTCACCAACTTGAGATGAGACTAATGGTTAAATCAGCCTTGCGTGATATGTGTAACTTGACTCGTTCTCAGTGACTCACTTCTTTGAGTACTCTCTTGTGGCCTCAAAACTGACATACTTTTTATAGTACATATCAATTTGAAGTTAGAAAAAAAAAATTGAAATTGATGAGGGAGGGACCACCGTACGATTGCTTTTAATCTGTCATCATCAGGTGGGCTAACGATGGTAGATATTAAAGGTGCAAACCCTTTCACTATTAGCATTTTTTTTTTTTTTTTGAAATTTTGTACATCCATGAGAAAGATTATTTTGTTACTCATATTAATGGCTCAATGATCTTAATTCTCTTTTGATTATGATTTTATAACACTATGTCGAGTCAACTTGCTTATTGACTCACCCAAAATTTTCTTTTAAAGTCAGGTGACCTAACTCGACATGACTCAAGCGACTTAACCCACGTGTAAAAATTTCAACGTACTTACATATATTAATTAAAATTTTAAATTGTACATTTGTCAACCTCTTTCTTAATGTACATAAAAAAATTTCTTAGTTTTATGGAACCGATAGTTTTGCCTTTCATTTCATGCATGGAAGAGAAGGAAGAATCGATATGAACCAGGGGACTTTTATGTCACCATAGGAAATAAAATGAATAACAAATTGTTTTCGATTCGATTAGTATTCTCATTGAAAAAAAAAATTCTATAGAAAAATTGTCCTTTTAATTGGTACTCAAAGGAAAATTTATTTTTAGTGTTATTATCTATACTAAATGTAAAATATATATTAAAATAATAATAAAATAAGATTTAAACAAGAGAAGAGTGATAAAAACCCCTTTTAATATTCCTAGTTTATTTTCTTTATGGTCACCCATTATAGTAGAAAAATCATTATTTTTTTTCAATTTAAGTATTTTTTTAAAGACTAAAAAGGCACAAACTCTAAATATTTTCGGTAGAGACAAAAAGCTCTTAGTTGAGGAAAGTTGTCCCTAACATTCGAATGACCAACTCAAAAGAGGTAAGAAGAGAAAAGAAAAAAACAAAGCACAACCAAGAAGATCGTTTGATTAGTAAGGATCCATTCAAATGATCATAGTGAAATGGAAAAAGAATTATTCGACCAAGTGTTCCAATAACTAGTTCCAAATGGCCGAATGATTGAAAAGCAAAAAGAGCTGACCATAGAAAACCATTTAAGCGACCCCCTTGTGTTCGAATAATGTGATCCAAAAGAGTAGTGGGGAAGGCTTCGATTTGGCCAAGATAAATCTCCAAAATTTTATGTACAGGAGAATTAGAGAATAAAAAGGTTGAACTCAAGTTCAATCAACATGTTCAATTCAAAATCAAAATATTTAAATTATTATATTTACAATAATATCATTAACCTAATCCATTTTATAATCAAAATCAAAATCTCAAATTGAACATCAATGATGAAAGCATGAAATAAGACATAAATGTAAAACAAGAAGAAATCAAGCTTAAAGTTAATCAATTCAAATTTGATGATATAAATTAAAAATTCAATAGACCTAGTTCAAATGAACTTATGTTCATGTTGTTTCATTTACACTATCAAAGGGGCTATGTAACTACTTCAAAATTGATCATTTTCTTTACTCCTACCAGCTCCATGATAGAGCCTTTCAGTGTCTTTTCAAACTCTCCATCACGGATTCCTGGTAGAGTTATTAATACCATTATTTTCTACAGCTTAATCATTGTAAAGCTGATGACTTCTGATGCTACCTTGTATTAAAAGCAAAGTAATCGGAAAAATATGTTATCGTTTTTAAGGTTCTGCCATCTTCTTCCCTGTCATTTATAGCATTTGCTCATTCTGCAACCTAACATGTTCGAGGCTCCGAGGTCTTACTGAAAGCTTACGTCTTTACCTTTTCAATGCAAGCGTTCTATTGTTTGCAGTTAACACCACGATAGACATGTTTTCTCTTATTACTTCATGCATAAGTTGGCTCGAGTTTCTGCCTGGAGTAAAGAGTGGAAACAGAGCTGTTCTTACTTCTTACGATTTAACTGTGAGAAATCTCCTGCGGGGAGAGTGATGATAGGGCAGAAACCCATGACGATGCGCTTTATATTTTTCCGGGTTCCTTCTACTACTGGACTAGGATGAGGATGAGTATCGAGGAGTGCGCTTTAGCAGTGTTCAACGGTTAATTGGCAATTGAAAAGCTACGACCTTATCCAAGCTAAATATCTCTGGTGCTTCGTTTCTGAGTCTGTTGTAATCCTGTATGGTTGCTTGTTGCAGTACTTTGGGAGGTCCAACTGAGAAGTGAGAAAAATGCTT
Organism: Aristolochia californica; assembly: GCF_029961685.1. NCBI lineage: Eukaryota > Viridiplantae > Streptophyta > Magnoliopsida > Piperales > Aristolochiaceae > Aristolochia > Aristolochia californica. Next base: position 488,946 of record NW_027181826.1, on the reverse strand, counting down.
CCAGCAGTTGTCAGTTAACTTGTCAGTGAGAAAAATTTTCCAGCCTCTGCTAATGGAACTTCAAAGATACTCTGGAGCTGTGAACAGATGTATGACAAGAACCCTATTCGCACCTCCTCGTCTTCAATCGGCTACGAAATCTCCTCATCTTTCCTTCAGCAATCTTTTACACGCAGTCCCGGCTGAAAAATTGGCTGTAAAATTAGAACCTCCCAAGATAACCAAAGTAAGCAGATACCTAAGAAGATAGTCATTCCAGATAATGCTCCTTCAGTTTCTGAAGATGGCGATGGGGATAAAGGAATTGACACCAAGATACAGAAATCTAGCGAAATCCCTATCTGGGTTTCTTTAAAAGAGGTAATGAGCCTGCCAAATTATTTCTAAGCATTGATGGTCAATTTTTTGTTATTAATACTGATGTCATTTCTGTAACCTGTTTGAGTACTTGGTGGTGAATGCTCAGGTGTTATAGTTCCACACGGATCTTTCACTGTTCAATCTTGACGGGAACGAAGTCATAAGGAAACAATTAGTGTAAATGGCCCACTGAGATATGGAGGGATTATGATATACTGAACTGCAAAGGCACAAACACCAGAAAATCTGTCAAAAGAAATTTATTTTCTTGATAGAAAAATGATCCAATGGGAACATTGGTTCAAATGGAAATGATTTCGTGTCGTTTTGGTTTCTTGTGTTTTCTCAAACAGTCCCTTAACGCTCATTATATATTCAACTACCCAGGATCTGAACTTTCTTACTGGTAGCTTGTCAAAACTTAGGTCTGGGCTTTGCAAGATGGAACAGCAGTCGTGGTTGGATGAAAGTCTTAACTGTGCAAAGGTTGAATTTTCTAATGAGATGGATCGTTTGCTCGATACTTCCCGAAAATTGTAAGCTGCAGTGATTCAGCACAAAGCTTGATTAGCCAAAGTGAGACCATTAATTCAAAGTTTCCTGGATAACTTGAAGGTTTATATGGAGATTGAAGCATTCATATTACGGAAACTATACAGGATTTGCTGGTTAGAAATTTGGGATTTCTTCCAGAGATTTTAGAATTGTAATTTTGCTTAATCAATCACATCATGGTCTCTTAATGCAACTTACAAGCAATTGTAAACAGTCATAAACATATTATCAGCTGTGATATCTTGATTAACCAGTGAGATTATTCCACTCATTTGGATATCTATATATTACCAGGAACACAAGCTACTCACCTGAAGAGAGTTTGGGAAATACACTTGTTTGACAGGTGAGCCATGTCCCAATAAGCTCTGTGGTGGAATTATAAATCAAATGAGAGGAGAAGCAGAATGACCTATTCCATGAGAGGAGGAGAAGACTTCACTATCAGTTATGGTTTGCCAGAGTTCACTCAACCTTTATATGGACAAGCAGAAGGTATTAAACTCTCAATTACAGATGCTGGATCTGATATTAACATCAGTTAATGTGAAGTTGATTGAAGAAAATTTCATGAGTCTATTCTTTCAATTGATTTAAGATTGATTGACAAACTATCACAACTCAATTATTTGAAGTTAAGGGCTCCATTGACCCAGAGCCTTCCTCTAAAGTCAGTAAATTAAGGGTTTCCTTGAACAAAAATGTTAGCTTTAGTCTTCATTTCCAGGTAGATATGCCTGATCCTCCAGTCATGTCATTGAAGTAGCATTAAAGAGAGAAAAGAAAAGAAAAGAAAATAGGTTTTTTTTTCTTGTATGGATGCCCCCTTAGAAACATGGTTGCTTGTTTCGTTTCTTTATTACCGATTATTTTCGCGGTCAGGCAAGGAAATTATGAACTCCACTTGTACAAAGAAAACAAAAAGTGTTAATCAAGATCGTATCTCTACGTTTGTGGTGGCAGGACATCGTAGTCTACATCCACAGGCGAGAAGCAAGAAGTGTAAACCGTTTTTATGAGAAACGGTTTTCTCATTACGTGGTCTCAAACTTCTGGCAGTTGCAACTTCCGGCAGTTGCAACTTCCTCGGTAACACGAAACCATGAACCTTGATGGGAGGTTGGTTTTCGGTTAAGATATGTTTTACGGTCCCCTGTCTTGTCACTCTCATCCCCTTCAGTTCAGTGCCATCGCCGTTGAGTGCCAAGAGATCGGAAGCACCGAGAAAAACAGAAGCGAAGGAATTTGAAGCGTATGGACGGAGGTATGATTTATCTTCCGTTTAATTTATAATGAATTTCATATTGTATTAGAAATTCATGTTTAAGACTTACAGTTGGTATCAGAGCAGACCTCTGATCCAGCGTTTTGATTCCGAGAGACTCTGTTCGGTCTCTGTTTCTGTTTTTGTTTTTTAAAAAAAACAAATTCCGCGCTCACGGCTTGCGGGCGCCGGGGCTCTGGCATCGGCGACTGCCAGAGTCGATCATGACGCCGGCGCCGGCGACCATTCAGCACGGTTGCTGGCGCCGACCGCCGACGGAGGCTGTCGCAGGACGCTCTCTGTGAGCTCACTGAGGCGGCTGTCTCGTGACGCCTGAGAGCGTCGGAGACTCAGCGCCGACGCCGGCGACTATTCCGACAGGTTTGCCGGCGTCGACGAGTTGAAAGAACACCGGCGGAACGCCGGTGCTCCTTCCTTCTGCACGCGGTTGGAGGTTGAAGACGACCTCCAGCGCGCAGAAACATTTAAATTAAAATCATATGGTTTTTATGTAAATACCATCGAGTTGGCTCGGGACGAGTCTTCTGCGACTCGCCGTTCCAACTCGGCAACCGCGACTCAGGTCGGGTTGAGTTGGCTCGCCGTTCCTGGGCCGAGCCGACACGGTGATAAATTAGTTACGCGCCGGCGGGATTCGAACCCGCGCGCTGAGACAATTACTTGCGCCAGTGACCATTAGGCCACCGACCATCTACTGTTCAGTATATAGGAAATTATAAATTTATTTCCTCTTACAGTAATGCATTTTTTGACTTATATGTAAATGCATGAAATTAAAGATATGCATAATATTATAGTTTTTAATTATGCATATCTTATGAGAATATTTGGTGCATAATGATAACATGTTAGTGTAAGTTACATTTATGCAATTCATGCTATTCTCATATATTTATGAGATTTAATGTCTAGTGATCCATATAATTTTTATTAATTAGAGAGTGGCCACAGCATCTTTAACTTAATAAAAATTATATATTATGATTAGGATCACATAAAGAATATTAGACATTAATTGTGACTAATTTTACTTGATATAATAAATTTTATCCCACAGGAATTTTTATTATATTTGAGTTTATTAGTTAGGATAAAGTATCAAGTTATTCATAATTTACCCACCGGGATTATGAATTCATAAATAATTTGATAGTTTTATCATAAAGCAAAATTAGAAATTAATTGTAATTAATTATACTTAATATAATAAATTTTATCCCACAGGAATTTTTTATTATATTTGAGTATATTAATTAGGATAAAATATCAAATTATTCATAATTTACCCACAGGAATTATGAATTCATAAATAATTTGATAGTTTTATCATCAAGTTTACTCATAAAGAATCTTGAATCTACTTGAATTAAAAACATTTAGCCCACAGGCAATGTTTTTTTATGTCAGTTGATTTGAGTTTTAAGCATGATTTACATTGGTAAAGCATGATATTTTATTCAGGCCTCAATTTTAACATCAGCATGTAATTTGTACTTTTATGCAGTTGTACAACCTGCACATTTCTCTGATTTTCGTTGTGATATCCCTGATCTTAAGGGAGATAACTATAAGGTCTGGAAAGAGAGAATACTTCTTCATTTAGGGTGGATGGACATAGATTATGCTATTAGGAAAGACGAACCACCTGTAATTACTGATACCAGCACTGCAGCTGCAATTACACTTTATGAACGATGGGAGCGATCTAATCGCCTCAGTGTAATGTTCATTAAGACTAAAATTGCTGCTGGTATTCGTGGTTCTGTTGAACAGTATGAAAATGTCAAAGACTTGCTAAAAGCCATTGATGCTCAATTTGTCACTTCAGATAAGGCATTAGCAAGCACCCTAATCATGAAGTTCTCATCCCTAAAGCACACCAGTATGAGAGGTGTGCGTGAGCACATCATGCAAATGAGGGATATTGCGGCTCAATTAAAAACTCTTGAGGTTGATATGTCAGAATCTTTCGTGGTGCATTACATTCTGAATTCCCTTCTGCACCAATATGGACCCTTCAAAATCTCGTACAACACACATAAAGATAAATGGTCAGTTAATGAACTTTTGACCATGTGTGTTCAAGAGGAAGGGAGACTGGTGATGGAACAAGGAGAAAATGTCATGATGGCAACACATGGAAAGGGCAAGTATCAAGCCAAACAAAAAGGGAAGGGTAAAATATTCCCCCAAGCTGGTATTAAGAAAGATTCCAAGTGTTTTTTCTGTAAAAAGAAGGGACACATGAAGAAGGAATGTGCCAAGTTTCAGAAATGGCTTGCTGACAAAGGTACACCAACCTCATTTGTTTGTTATGAATCTAATATGGTTAATGTCAATAATTACACTTGGTGGATTGATTCTGGATCAACAATCCACATCTCGAATTCCTTGCAGGGTTTGCAAAACCTAAGGAAACCAGTGGGAAGTGAGCATCAAATATTCTCAGGAGATCAGATGAGCTCACATGTGGAAGCTATAGGAAATTGCTATTTAACTTTAAGTAGTGGCTTTGTTTTAAAATTAGAAAAGACCTTTTATGTTCCAAGTTTCTCCAGAAACTTGATTTCAGTTTCAAGACTTGTACCTTATGGATATTCTTTTAACTTTTCAGACTCATCTTTCAGTTTATATTATAAGTCTGATTGTGTTGGGAATGGTACATTGTCTGATGGTCTTTATAGCATTAATTTACAAACCAATGCCACTTACGGTTCAATGCATGTTCACACTGGTAATAAAAGAAGTGTTATTAATGAAGATTTCTCTACATTATGGCACCGAAGATTAGGTCATATCTCCAAAGATAGAATTAAAAGATTAGTGAATGAAGGGGTACTTAATACTCTGGATTTTACTGATTTTGAGACTTGTGTAGACTGCATTAAGGGAAAGCAGACTAACAAGTCAAAGAAAGGTGCCAATAGGAGTTCAACCATATTAGAGATCATACATACTGATATATGTAGTCCAGACATGGACTCACATGGTCAGAAATACTTCATCTCTTTTATAGATGATTCCTCACGATACATGTATCTCTACATGCTTTATAACAAGTATGAAGCTTTAGATGCCTTTAAGATCTTTAAGGCTGAAGTAGAGACACAATGCGGTAAACAAATTAAGATCGTGAGATCAGATAGAGGTGGAGAATACTATGGTAGATACACTGAGAATGGACAAGCACCTGGGCCATTTGCAAAGTTTCTTCAAGAACATGGGATTGTTGCCCAATATACCATGCCTGGTTCTCCGGACCAAAATGGTGTAGCAGAAAGAAGAAACCGAACATTATTAGGCATGGTACGGAGTATGCTTAGCAACTCCAATCTTCCTAGATCCTTGTGGCCTGAAGCACTTAAGACGGCAGTGTATATATTAAATCGAGTTCCAACCAAGGTTGTTCCAAAAACGCCATTTGAATTATGGAAAGGTTGGAAACCGAGTTTGCGACATATGCGCGTTTGGGGATGCCCGTCTGAAGTGAGAATTTATAATCCACAAGAGAAGAAGTTGGACCCAAGGACCATTAGTGGGTATTTCATTGGATATGCTGAAAGGTCTAAAGGTTATAGGTTTTATTGTCCATCTCACAACACTAGGATAGTGGAATCAAGAAATGCCAAATTTCTTGAAAATGACTTGATCAGTGGGAGGAATCCAACTCGGAACATAGTTTTTGAGAAGGATTATTCAGAATCTCAACCTTCCACCTCAAGTGATAGATTGGTTATTGTTTACAGCACCCCTCAAGTACAAACTGGTGTTGAACAACCAATCATTGAAGTTCCACAAATTGCTGACAACATTCCAGTAGATCAAGTTCTTCAAGAGTTGCCAAACACTTTTGAACAACTAGTTGAACCACTTAATTCTCAGGAAAATGATGGTTCTACATTAAGAAGATCTACTAGACTCAGGAGATCAGCAATTCCTGATGATTATATAGTGTATCTGCAAGAATCTGACATTGGAACCGCAAATGATCCCATGTATTTTTCAGAAGCCATGAGTTGCAAAGAATCAGAATTATGGTACAATGCCATGAAGGAAGAGATGAATTCTATGAAGAGTAATGACGTCTAGGATCTTGTTGAGTTGCCTAGTGGATTTAAAGCCATTGGATGTAAATGGGTCTTTAAAACAAAGAAAGACTCATTAGGCAACATTGAGCGATACAAGGCAAGACTCGTTGCTAAGGGATTCACTCAGAAAGAAGGAATCGATTACAAGGAAACTTTTTCTCTTGTATCTAAGAAAGATTCCTTGTGCATTATTTTGGCATTAGTAGCCCATTTTGACTTAGAGTTGCAACAAATGGATGTGAAAACGGCATTTCTCAATGGAGATCTAGAGGAGGAGGTTTACATGAAACAACCTGAAGGATTCCCCTCTAGTGATGGTGACCAATTGGTTTGCAAGCTAAAAAAAGTCAATATATGGATTAAAACAAGCATCCCGCCAATGGTATTTGAAATTCCATAATGTAATTTCTTCATTCGGGTTTGTAGAAAACATTATGGATCAATGTATATACCAGAAGGTCAGTGGGAGTAAAATCTGTTTACTTGTTTTATATGTGGATGACATTTTGCTAGCAACCAATGATAAGGGTTTTCTACATGAGGTGAAACAATTTCTCTCTAACAATTTTGATATGAAGGATATGGGTGAGGCATCTTATGTCATTGGCATCAAGATTCATAGAGACAGATTTCGAGGTATCTTAGGTCTGTCTCAAGAAACCTGTATTAATACAGTGTTAGAGAGATTTCAGATGAAAAGTTGTTCACCAAGTGTAGCTCCCATTGTGAAGGGTGATAGGTTCAATTTGAACCAATGCCCGAAGAACGACCTAGAAAGGGAACAAATGAAGGACATTCCATATGCTTCTGCTGTCGGAAGCCTAATGTATGTTCAAGTCTGTACAAGACCTGATATTGCATTTGCTGTTGGGATGTTGGGGCGATATCAGAGTAATCCCGGGTTAGACCACTGGAGAGCTGCAAAGAAAGTCATGAGGTACCTTCAAGGAACCAAAGACTACATGCTGATGTATAGGCGGACGGACAATTTAGAAGTCATTGGTTACTCAGATTCTGACTTTGCTGGCTGTGTTGATTCCCGTAAATCAACATCAGGATACATTTTCTTGTTGGCCAGTGGAGCAATATCATGGAGGAGTGTCAAACTGACTTTGACCGCCACGTCGACTATGGAAGCCGAGTTAGTTTCCTGTTTTGAGGCGACTTCACATGGTGTATGGCTTAAGAGTTTCATTTCTGGGCTTAGAATTATGGATTCTATCTCTAGGCCATTAAGAATATATTGCGATAATTCAGCTGCTGTTTTTATGGCCAAGAATAACAAAAGTGGAAGTCGAAGTAAACACATCGACATTAAGTATTTGGCCATAAGAGAACGTGTTAAAGAAAAGAAAGTGGTCATTGAGCACGTCAGCACTGACTTTATGATCGCAGATCCTTTGACTAAGGGCATGCCACCGTTTAAATTCAAGGATCATGTTGTGAATATGGGACTTGGTTCCATTATGTAAATTTTTTCATTGTATGAACAATGTTATTTCAGTGAAATTCTTAAATTAATGTGATGTTTTTTTCTCATATTTATGTGCACTTTAATTGTGAGAAAATTCATCTGTGTTGGACCAAGAGTAAACATAGGGTTTATTCATAAAGTATAAATAATACATACATAGTAATACATGGAAGATAATACTCGTCATTAGAGGACCTATCGCCATGATTCATGTATTTATTACTTAAATTCAGATTATCGATGGGTTTAAGATTATATTAGAAGTTTGGACCAAGTGGGAGAATGTAAACCGTTTTTATGAGAAACGGTTTTCTCATTACGTGGTCTCAAACTTCTGGCAGTTGCAACTCCCTCGGTAACACGAAACCATGAACCTTGATGGGAGGTTGGTTTTCGGTTAAGATATGTTTTACGGTCCCCTGTCTCGTCACTCTCATCCCCTTCAGTTCAGTGCCATCGCCGTTGAGTGCCAAGAGATCGGAAGCACCGAGAAAAACAGAAGCGAAGGAATTTGAAGCGTATGGACGGAGGTATGATTTATCTTCCGTTTAATTTATAATGAATTTCATATTGTATTAGAAATTCATGTTTAAGACTTACAGTTTAATTTATAATGAATTTCATATTGTATTAGAAATTCATGTTTAAGACTTACAGTTTAATTTATAATGAATTTCATATTGTATTAGAAATTCATGTTTAAGACTTACAGTTGGTATCAGAGCCGAAAACAGAACAGATAGGAATTTGAAGCGTATGGACGGAGGTATGATTTATCTTCCGTTTAATTTATAATGAATTTCATATTGTATTAGAAATTCATGTTTAACACTTACAAGAAGAGGTTCACTATCAAAAGCCAGAGATACCAAATCTTTCGGAAGCTGTTACGAAAGAGATTCCAACCTTATTAGTCCCCGTTTCAACCAGGAAAATAAATTATATCCCTGCAACAGGAATACGATTCCCCGCTTCCAATCTGTTGTAATCAAACGCTTCAATGTGGTGTTGATGATGAAGAAGAAGCTACTCTGTTTTTTCAAATCTCAACCGGCAACAGATGTAACATCTCTAACTGGGATGGTTGTGCCCATTTTCTCTCCTGAGAAAACGTGGGAACGCGCCCAAATGTGTTCAACAGCTCTCTTTCCCTGTTTCCGAACTGGGTTGTTGAGATAGGAGGGAAGGTGACTTCCTGTAACTATTAATGCTCCGAAAGGGCAAGTCATTCCTGAAGTTGGCGATCGCGACTCATTTCCCGACTGTTAAATTCGTTACCAACAGCAACAGGAAGCTTCCTGCGCAACCAAGATTGAAGTAGTCTGCTATTTGAGGAATAAATGAGATTGAGTTCCTTCAACAGAACCCGGCGTCGGTTGCATTCACTGAATCGTCCGAGCAACAAAAACAAGGAAAGAAAGGGGGTGATTTCATTCTCTGGAAAGACGGCCAAAATGATCAGAGAAAACTGTTCTAAGCACTGAGAGACGAGGCTCATACACTGAACATGTAAATGAAAGATGAGAACCGAAGCAGTCAATCGAACCACCACCAAGATAATGAGATTTCGTGACGGTTCTGAATCTATTCAGAAAGTCAAGAAAGTCATTGCAGGAGATAGTACTAAGGTTGACGGTACCCCTTCACGTCAAACACCAACCACTCTCCTCAAGCAAACGACGGGACAGAGAGTTGGTTTAAGACAAGTACAGGTGAAGCATTGGAAAGCTATGGCGACGCACCAGAGAGAGAAACCCATGCGGGCAATTCCTCCTTAATTGTATGGGAGCCATGTATAAATTTCTATCTCTCGACTCTAAATACTGTTTTCAGAGTTGGGTTCTTGTAGACGCATGGCGAGAAGCAAGAGGACAAAAATGTGACACGAAGGTGGTTGGTGAGCAAAACCCATGATTTAAGAAGCTCGAGAGAAAGGAGAGTTGCAAAGGTTTAGGACCGCAATGGCAGAAATGCAGCTGGACGAAGAATTTCAGGTTCTGGGTAAGAGAAGGTTGGACCATAAGACGTGGAAAGAATCAAAGAAGCTGTGGCATATAGCGGCCCCTGCGATACTCACTTCTGTGCTGCAGTTCACCATTGGGTTTGTGACTGTGGCCTTTGTCGGACACTTGGGGACTGTAGAGCTTGCTGCTGTCTCAGTTGTTCAAAATGTCATCAATGCCTTTGCTTTTGGGGTTATGGTAAGTTCATCCACTTTACTTCTCATTTTTCTTTCTCCAGTGGGTAGGCACCAAATCATTCGTGGCTTCTGCTCATCCATATTCATCTCTTGTTGGGTTTTGCATCTTTCTTAAGCACTTCCATGGGCACAGGTCTGTCTCTCTCTCTCTGTTTGTTAAAATGCACAGGAATCTGATCGTTTGAACTGATTCATAGCTAGGAATGGGAAGCGCCTTGGAAACACTGTGTGGTCAAGCAGTTGGAGCTGGAAAATTCCATATGCTTGGAGTTTACATGCAAAGATCATGGATTATTGCTTGTGTAACTGGTATACTTTTGACACCAGTATACGTATTCACAACGCCCATCTTGAAACTCCTCCATCAAAAAGATGAGATATCAGAAGTGGCCGGCAATTACTGCAGATGGGTGATTCCACAATTGTTCGGTTATGCAGTGAATTTCCCTCTACAGAAGTTTTTTCAATCTCAGAGCAAAGTTTGGGTCATGGCTGCTATATCTTCAGTGGCATTAGCCCTTCACGGTCTGTTGAATTGGGTGCTAGTGACAAAGCTTGGACATGGTTTGGTTGGAGCAGCAATGGCGGGGAATATTTCTTGGTGGTTCATTAACTTGGCTCAATTTTTCTACCTGGTCTCTGGTGTCTTCCCTGATGCATGGACTGGGTTTTCTTTGTCGGCATTTCAGGCCTTGGGTGGTTTTATTAAGCTCTCACTTTCATCAGCAATTATGTTATGGTTAGTCTTGAGATCAAAGGAGATTATCTCATCTTATTGCTTGGGTTTCTCTGTGCTGATTGCCAAAATCTTGTTTTGCAGCTTGGAGCTTTGGTACTTCACTGCAGTTATCCTTCTAGTTGGTTCCTTAAAAAATGCTGAAATTGCTGTGGATGCTATTTCAATTTGGTAAAAAAATTATTTTGCTACCTGTGCAAATATCTCATTTAGAATTCATTATGATCATACATCAATGGCATCCTTCACAGACGTTCTCTGCTTCTCTGAAACATTTCATGCATGATACAAGACAGTTTGCATTTTTTTAATTCTGTTTTTGGATAATATATAGTGCTCTGTTGTGAACCCTGTAGCATGAACTTCCAGCTTTGGGCATTCATGATCACTCTGGGCTTCAATGCAGCTATAAGGTGTGTACTTGCAGGGCAATTTTTTTTGTTTTTTTTCAAATTCTGTATCTTCAAAATTTTCAAATTTTCTTGCAGTGTGAGAGTATCCAATGAACTTGGAGCTGGTCGTGCAAGTGCAGCAAAGTTTTCAGTTTTTGTGGCTGTATCCACATCAGTCTTATTTGGATTACTCCTCATGAGTGTAGTTCTCATAACAAGATCAGATTTCCCCAAGCTGTTCACAGATAAGCCTGTTGTTGTGAGGGAAACATCTAAACTTGGATTTCTTCTGGCAGCTACCATCCTCCTGAGCAGCATTCAACCAGTCCTCTCTGGTACCCTGTTTTCCTCCTACTTTACAGCTTTCATGGCATCAGACTTGTTTGTCAGTAATTTGGGTAACCCCTACGTTTTTTAAAATCTCAGGGGTGGCAGTAGGTGCAGGGTGGCAAGCCTGGGTAGCATTCATCAACATAGGATGCTACTATCTTATAGGTTTACCTGTGGGAGCTCTACTTGGCTTCAAGTTCAAGCTAAATACTCTGGTCATCACAATCTAACACTCACAATTTGAATACAAAAATCATCAAAACTGAACAAGAATTATTTTAACTCTATTCTGTTTGTCATCTCCCATGCAGGGCATCTGGTCTGGGATGTTGCTGGGGACTGTCTTTCAAACTGTAATCTTGATATGGATCACAATGAGAACCAACTGGCAGAAGGAGGTAATTTATCTGTTTCCATTCAGAAACAAGATTTATTGTTCTTCACTCAGACCAGAAAGATACAGGGACTCTTACCAAGTACATTAATGGATGAAACAATACCTGCTACCCACTTTCATTAATGTGGGTTCCAATGTGTTTGATTGATCGACCACAGGCATTGCGAGCCGAGGAGCGGATTAGAACGTGGGGCGGTCAGTCGGAGCATCAGTAGCTTGATCATAAGATGATAAACTGTGGTGGTGGAGGAAATCGGGGAAGTTCAGAAGAAGATAGGCAACATGAATGCACAGGGTCAGTGGCAATACATTTCTATCTATCAAAGATGAAAGAACTATTTTATCCTAAAAAAGAAGAATAAGAATGGGAATGTTTTTCTTAACAGAGGAAAGAATCATCTCTGTTTATTCTAACAGTGAAGCATTTTGATACAAAGATGATGGAGTAAGTAGTAAATGCCCTTTACTTTGACATGGAAGTGTGCCTTCTGGTGCCCCTCTCGTATTCTCTTAACATTATTTAAGCTAAGATTGAAAACAAAGGTGACTTGAATGATCAAGTATAATCATAGAGGACTATAAGTAATCAAGAGAGTGAGGTCTTGTACTCGATCTTTCAAGGAGAGTTCATCGGTCTTGCCGAAATAACTAGGCGGACGACAAAGAAATAGATGGAGATGCTTAACAGAAAACCAAAAACCAATATTAATCTGCAACGATAAAAAATTTCGATACCTGGCATTTGATAAGAAACACAAATGAACGTAGGTCTCCCTGGATAAGATTTGTTCCGATACCTTATAAAATTAATATAACTAAAGGCAAATCAAGAATTCGGAGATAAAGAGAGACCTTAAACATCATACCTCTCTTTCTCGTTGGGAAGGAGAGAATCCCCAACTCCTTTTTATAAATCGTGGGTTTACAGATTTACATCAAAATGATCAAAATACGCTTAACTAATTAAAGTAATACAACTCACGCAACCCTCACTATCGTGAGAAAATCTACCAAAGGGTTTTTCAGGCCTAAATGGCTGGCTTAGCTTCCTCCATGATCAGACCTCATTGTCGCTGCTTCTCCTCTGCAGGTATCGATAGTAAACGAACTGCAAGATTATCTATGTGAAATTCGTTAAGGTTTGATCTTCAGTTGAGCAGGGGAAAAAAAAAATTGCTTCCATGGCGATGAGAAAGAAGGAAAAGAGGGAAAACGGAGGATGAGGAGGGATACAAATAAATCTAAGGCCACACAGACCACAGCGTCGAGCAGCCATGGCATGTTCGCTTGTATCTTCTCCCTCTCGGTGCTTCTCACCAAGATGCTGCATGCATCAGCACAAAATTTAACAGGAGAAATTTTGCTGATAAAAACGAATAATCTAGAGGCCGGGTTTTCTATGATCTGGCTCAACTTTATTTAACCGGACCGTATGTATTGGTTCGGTTCTTAATTTTTAAGCTACTTAATTCAAATTTAATAGTAAAAATAAAACTTTTATATCTTTTTACAATTATCATTAGAATTTTAAAAAAATAAAAAATATCAAAATAAATATATAAAATAAAAAATTAATTATTTTTAAGCCACTTAATTCAAATTTAATAAAAAATCAAAATAAATAAGATAATAAAAATATAAAACATAATATTAATTAATTTTTAAGTCACTTAATTAAAATGGAACATTATCTATTTTTATTAATTATTTTTGAAAATAATAATGGTCAAATTATTTTTTTATTTTTTCTTTTCTTTTCTAGGGTTCGGATTCATGGGTGAGGAGAGAGTGAGAGTCATACCTTCCAACGTAAGCTACATTTGCAATCAGAGCAAATATAAACATGAGAGGATTCAAACCCTACACAGATTCAGGAGAAGAAGAGGATATGATGGTGGAGATGAAGCTCCATAAAGACAAAATGAGAACTGTGAAGAGCAGCATTATTACCTCTACGCTTCCTCTTTTAATCTGTCAAATAAACAACAAATGCCCACTTAGAAACTGTAGAATTCGATACAATCGGCAGATGGCATTTAACTAAGAAATTTCAGGATTTTTGTACACCTCTGATTCCGTCTCTTGCAGAAACACATTAATTAAGAACTCACATTTAACCAAATTTGAGGAAGGCGGCCTCCCATGTATATAGCAGCCATCAGCCATCCCAACCAGAGGCCATACACGTTGCTCTCTCCATGATTCTCCTGTAATAAAGCTTCAGTTCTTCAATCACAACTCAGTAACCAATGAATTAGTCTACCACAGAAGTATGAACCCTGGTCAGAATTAAAGTTTGCTCAATTACTTGCAATAATCTCCTGGAAAATCCCGAGTACCCTTCCATTAAAGCCTTACTCTGATAAGCCAAGGTGAGAGAAGTAGCTATGAAGGTTCCATATCCGACCTAGACATTTCCACAACTATGTTATCTACAATACAATTTGTCAGAGGTTTTTGAACCCAGAAGATAATTAAAAAACCCAGTAACGATCTGGTGAAAGGCGTTAAAAAGGCTTACAGAACGTGAGATTGAGATGGGCTTGGTTGAAGATGGTTTACAGGTCGGGAAGGTTTCGTCGTCAGAGGAATCGTCTGGGACTGCTAACGCTGAAGGGCCACTCCGAGGTAGGTATGACCCATACGTCGGAGTGCCACTGCTCGCCAGAGATCTTGCAGACCTTTTAATACAAAAATATTATCGTCGTCAACTACGCAGCAAAGTGTGCAAGAAGAATTTCAGTTAAAAATATTTACAAGGCTATTTTTGGTACAAGGAAAGAAGTTTCGAGTTCAGCTCGAAGGAAGAAACAGAGACCAATAAAAAAATTTAAGTTGTGTTTTAGGAAATTAATTACCTATAATATGTGTCGCTTCTGTTGGAAATTTTCCATGGGGATGTGGTCGTTGGATCGCTTGAATCATGTGGTTTGGATTTGAGAGGTTTCGTGTCTTCTTCTTCAGCAGCCTGATGTTCCAAATACAATCAACATCGCTTGCGGAAATAACAGTATGTTCATGGAGAATTTTACAGTAGAGACGGAATGGTACAGGCGAGTGGAGCTTCATTCCTCCGGATTTCCACCACGCGCGGATGTAGTCGTAGTAAATGGTTTGCAAAACGAGGACCACTGTAGTAATCGTGTATAGCTGCAGAATTTAATGCATCAGACAAAAATCAGTCGTCTTTGTCCAAACTTAGAGACGCAGATGAGTTTTTTTCTTTTTCTTTCCAGCCATGGGTTCTTTCCATGTAATTTTTGTGGTTTGAGAAGAAACGATTTCTCGTGGTCCGAAGAAGCGAAACGCTTTCATCGAAGGAAAATGATTAGTTTCTGTTAAACGTTAGAGAAAAAAAGATGAGAAAGAAGACATACCAGAGCGGTGTAGAACTGGGTTGGCAACTGCAGACACGAACGATTTATGTTAGTTGAGACAGCTTGAGTTGACAAAGGGAAGATTAAAATTCAATAGATAAAGAAAAAGCTAAAAATCAAGCGGCAAACTGGTCGAACTTCCAACAACACGTTGCGCAAGTTCCAACCACCTCAGTCGTAAGCTCACAGATGGACGATAATGGAGTCACCCCTAACGTGGTTTAGTTAATTACTCACCGTCGCTGGTTCCAGAAGACAACCCGCTAGATTAAAAACATCTCTGCAAGACGTTGAACGAAACAACAGAAGTGAAAAACAAAAATCTCAGCTTTCCAGAACATTCAAAAGAGACAAGATTTAAAGGAAAAGGAATGGAGGCAAACCCAGCAACCCAAGTGAGGAGAAACGTCAAGGAGACGCCATGGCCGGACTGGGTGAAACAGTTGGTGACGATTTGAGGGATCTCCGCCACGGCCCAGGAGACAAGACTGACGAGGCCAAAGGCGAAGGAAATCTCGTCCTTGGCGTTGCAGAGACAGTCACAGAAGAATCTCTCCGCCCAGAACAAGCAAGGCTTCATCTCCTTGGCGCAGTAAGAGGACGGCATGGCTTCTTTCTCGGCTTTCTTTTCTCCGCTGGCCGTAGCTCTTTATAGGGGAACCCAGAAGAAGAAGAAGACTGTGGCGGCTGGTGAGGAGCGAGGCGAAGGAATTTACCGTAGGAGTTTCTTACAATAGAGAATATGCTAAAAAATGCCGGGCATCCGCATATACCTTCTCTGTCCAGGGCTCCTGAGCCTAAGGCTCGGACTCTAAAATCATCGGGGTGCGTACTGTTCAATGTTCATTACTGTACAATTCAGCGGTAGTGGAGACTCTTTGCTCGTAGTAGTGCGCATGGGGGCGTATGATAGGATCTAACGTAATGTTAAAATAAGGACACGATGAGGACATGATGATGTAAATAAATATAAAAAATATAATAATTTACTTTAAAAATTGTCTGAGAGTGATTCAGTAATAAAAGCCATTTATTATATTTTCTCACGGTGGCATTTTTTGTAAATGTAGGTGGCGAGGAAAAGGAGATTGAACGGCGTCAGACCGCTGCAGACAGACGGGTCAGGATCACGCTTACGTCCAGATAATTCTGGATTCTGCTGACGTGGCAACGAGGTAGGGATGTGAAGTACAGCCACTGGATTAGCCTGGTAGAATCTAAACGGTCGTAAATGACTCAGGGTACTAGGATTGAGATTCATCGAACGTGGTCGGTTTTCTATATGTTGCGCCTGAAAGCATTGGTGAAAATACAAAGCAAGCAGATATCTACATTAGAGGGAAGTGGAGATCACCTCATTTCTCCTTTGCATCAGCTGGACGGATCCCCCTGCCATAGAAGAACAAAATACCTCTCTTGTCACAGAAGTAAAAACATGGGAGGGCAGAATTCTGCACTTCAGAAGGGCTACCTGGGTCAAGTTTTAAAATACTGGATTAAATGTTTTCGAAACACTCAAGATTATCATGTTTCACAGGCCAATTAACCTGCTGAGAAAGGTTATAATTTCTCAGATTAAGATAGGTTCCATCCGAAAATGGGAGCCAGACAATTAGATCTTAAAGACACTCAACTTAAAAAACATCATCACCATGTTGCAAGTGATTCTCATGAAATGCACATAGATACCTTGACTATGACAAATATGTGTATAACTAAGCTATACAAATCTTACAACCTTGGCGCAACTATATAATCCCCTTCAGTCACATCTGCCCCTTCCTGCGCCTCTTCCATACAATCCTTTATGCTACAGTTGTACCCACTATCATCTACCTGCTGGTTCTTCATTCATGCAGAACAAGTTGAACCTGCAAGTGTCTACAGAGCTCCTGATGTCTAATTGAGGGGCACCTCACAGCCCATTTCATGCTAGCTGCATCAATTCCTGACGTTTGATATCGAAGACCCTCACCAACACATCCTCAACTACCTGGTCAAGCCAGTACCTTCAGAGTCATAACTTATCCCTAATCATGGATGGGACTCCAGAAGAGCCCAACAATCTTTTCTACACGTGCAGGAAACCAACTTGGGAGTTGTTGAATTTACCTTATCTGGCGTTGAAGCACCAGAAGTTACACCGATTGTTATTGGGCCCTCGGGTAGCCAGTTTTCTTTCTCAACAAGTTCTCCATGCTGTCACATACGCAGGACATAGTTAAGGATTAACAGTTCAGATTAATCAGTCAACTTAGTACAAATTGTTGTAGACCTCGAGTGTCAAATTAGAAGCTTACGTTCAATTTATAACTGATTTTGTTCCCAGGTCCTATTCTCTGCTCGCTGTCAATCCAGTAAGATGGGATTCCGTAGGTCTCTGCAATCTCTTGTAGATGTGAGGTATTACTGGAGTTCCATCCACCGACAACCAGTATGAGGTCAAGTTTTTCTTTCACAAGCTCATACATTGCGTCTTGTCGCTCCTGACATATGATGAAGCAAGTTAACAATTAATGTGGCTGATTTCACTGATCAATGCAGATTCTAGTAAAGAACATGCCCACAACTGGAGTTGGGATAAACATGCTCCTACTATAAAAGCAGTACCTGTGTAGCATCACAGATTGTATTGAAGCTCACAAAGTGTTCATTTATATTTTCTACTCCGAATTTGCGCATCATAGTTTTCTCCACTAGTTTTCCTGGCAAGATATACAATATCTCTTGGAATCAGAAGCCAACATCAAGCAAATGGACTCGATATTATAACACTAGTGCAATACTATGACTCACCAATCTCTTCGGTTTCTCCTTTGAGCATGGTGGTTTGGTTTGCAATACCCGCTTTAATCAAGTCAGTGTCTGGATCAAAGCCCTTTGATACTGCTTTCTCAAATTTCTGCAGAAATAATAGCAATAAGCCACCAAACACGCATATTTAAAACAAGAATATTCTTCGTCAGATATATACATATACAAGTGAATTATTAGAAAATTGGGTGTGAAAGATTACCTTCATAAACTCTTCTTTTGTTGAACTAGATCCATCAAGTTGGCCTCCAAGAATATAATCACATACATATGTTGCCTGTTCATGATAAGTGATGTAATAAAAGGCACTTTGTCACTCTGATTATCCATTTCACAACAAAACTGATGCAACAAAGAGCAAAAGTATATAGATTCCCATGTCTTAGCATGAGACCGAATCAGGGTCAGCCATTCAAGTGGGACCCACACAAATGGATGACACTGACTCCATTTAATGCTGAGACACAGTTCAGGAAATCTCAGTGAGATGAAAATATGCACCTCAGCGATGTTCTTCACAATAATATACTTCGCTGCAAAAGATGCAGTTGCTATTGTCTCCTCATGGGAATACTTTCCATGAATGATTGATGTGTAATCTCCCTTCTTGTGTTTCTCAACAGTATTCCAGACCTTAAAAGCACAAGTTAAAAAAAAATTATAGATTTCAGAAAATAAAGTTACAAGGGAAAGAGGCCTTAATATTTAGTTAGTCTGCAAGAGGCTGGTCTGGACAGATTTATACCTTGCTCACCCAGGGGCAAGTTGTGTCGACTATTTGTACATTTTTTTCACTCAGAGTTAACATCTCTTCGACGGCAGCTCCAAAGGCAGGCAAAATCACAACATCCCCTTTATTGACGACATCAAATTGTTTGTTACCATTCTCAATTGGAATATTTTTAACTTCCATCTCTTCCAATCTCTACACAGCAATTGAAAAAGTTATTCCTAGTTTCATTTGCCCAATCAATCATAGAGTAAACAGAAGTTATTTTGCGAGCCAAGTATTGAAGTTGATTAATTCAAATTTAAAATGAAAGCTCTGCCACTCAGTAGTCATGAACATAAACTATGCAAGTATTTATCTATAATGTGCTCCTATCTTCATTAGTGCCTTCACTACCAAGCCAAACGACCAGGTGTTATCCTGAAGTAATCAAACTGCCCTTTTAAAGACGGAAACTAGGATATGCTGCAACGAAGTGTTTATTACAGTAACTATGAACAAAAGTTGAGTGCAGATGATCTTTGCCAGAAAGTCGGTAAGAAATTTTAATTAGACAAAGAAAGACAAAAAAATCAAAAGTTGCTAACATGTACTGTATAGCAGTTTCTCTTCACCGATCCTGCAAGTCTCACCAGTAAAATGAACAATCAGAGTAACTCAAACTATTCATTTCATCCATTCTTGTTTCAGTGTTTAATAAATTGTCCACATCAACGACTAGATAAAGGAGGATCACAGTTAATTTCGAAAAGATTTGAGTTTGAGAGTCAGCCAAACCTGGTTAACCGTCGGGTTGTGAATAATCTCATTTGTAATCCATATTCTTTCAACCGGGAACTGCTGCTTCGCTTCGTAGGCAATCTGTACAGCCCGCTCAACACCCCAGCAAAATCCATAAGCCTGTGCCAATTTAACCGTAACAGTTCCCCACGTGTATGTGTTCCCGTTCTCCTTCAAAGTTTTAATCACATCACCTAGAACAAAAACACAAAAAAGATCAAGAAAAGCCCTATAGACACAATAAAAAAGCAAAGCCACAAAGCAGCAATTCAAAAGTACTCACTAGTGTACTCTTGGTTCATGAGCTCCAAAGTTTCCTCCTTGCGCCCGAAGCCCTTACGGTTGTAGTTCTTACTCCTCGTAAGGTCCTTCCGGAACTTCTTGGCGTCAAATTCGGACTCCACCGCGGCGGCAGAGGAAGAGTCGCCGGAGCAACGAACCTCGAACGCCTTCCGACCGATCGATCGAATTCCGGCGGCATGTTCAGGAATTGGGAGGTCGTAGCGCGTCGGGAAGCGGCAGAATTGCAGAGAGATAGCCATAGAGGAGCGAAGAGGAAGATGCAGGGTGCCCAAAAAACTTGCGGGGAGAGATGCCGTTTTTTGTCTCTTTATGAGCAGCCAAACGTCCGAACTGCCGAATGTGCTAAAGCGAATGACGAATGTGCCCTCAAGTGCACGACACCCATTGGACTTGACCCTGGTATCAACTAAGGTGAGTCGTGAGTTTTTCACTTTGTTTAAGGGTGTTTTTGGTAATGAGAATAAAAGCGGAAGAAGAGTTGGGGCATTCGTGATTCTCGTTTTTTCTGAGTTTATTAAATGTTTGACAGGTGGGACGTGATTATCTGGTGTGACAAACGCCGGTGGGCTCCTCTCGACGGCAGAAACACGTGTTCGGGACAAATGGTCGACCCGGCGAAAAATCCCCGACCGAATTAGGTGACATTTGTCTGCCCGACCCGGAAAGGGAAACTCGACCTAAAAAAATATAAAATAAAATAAAAGCTAAAATAGCTTATAAAAATATCTGTATATTTATATATAATATGGTATGTATCATTATCATTATGTAAATACATAAATAATTTCAAGGGCATAAGCTTAGTGTTGTGTGTAGTTTAAGTATGTTTTTGGCAAAAGAGAAATAATATACGGGCTAACTGGTATTAATATATAATAAATATTTACAATAAATAAAATATTTCTTTAATGAGTGTCTAAAAAATCATTTTAAATAGTCTTGTGACAATAATTTATTAATTTTATTATTTCATTTGTATACAATTTGTTATAATTGTTAAATAATCTTATAATGATAATATATTAACTATCAAAATATTTTTTTATATTATTAATAATAATTATTATTATTAATTATTAACATAAATCTCTCTCTCTCTCTCTCTCTCTTATTTTCAATGATTATACTATGCATATATATACTATCCTAACAAAGTACATTTATTCATTCAATTATTGAGTGTTGGAATATATGATGTAATTAGGGTGGCACTAATATAATTAGTTTAATTTTCTTGTCTCTTCTTCATTCTTATTAGGGGGAAGGTTTGGATAAGTCCAAGACCGTAATTTCTACCTCCTTTTTTCCTCTCGTATTCTTCTATCTTTACTCTCTTGGATGTGAATCATACTCTATCTTCTATTCCTTGAGAACTTGTGTTTTTATGTTATTGTGGCATGTAGAAAGTATAATAGAATTTAGATTTTTTACTTAATGTAACATTGTGACAAGTGTCTCATGGAATTCATTAATAAAATGGAATTACGATAAAAATAACTAAGAAAAGAGGGCATGCATGCTATTATAAGTCATTATAAATTATAAATATTTTAATTAGTTGACATAAATCTTGTATTGACTACTTTTTTTATAAAATATATATTTTTAATTTGATAACATAAATTTTACTCTTAAATATAATTTAAAATTTAACTCACATTTATGTAATATAATTAAAATAATTTTATTAATAAATTAAATTAAAAAATAAAATGTTTAAATTAATTTTATATTTTATATTTTAAATTAAACTCGTATTTATTTCATTTAAAATAAATGTTAAATCATCATAAAATTTTCAAGTAATTTAATAAAAAAATCATTTATCAAATAAGCATCATTAAAAATGGAATATATAATAATTTTTATAAGAAATTAATTTTATTGTGATTAAAATAAAATATTAATTATATTGCATGAATTTTAATTTTGATAGAACAACTTAATTCATAATTACTTAATACGATTAAGTAATAATAATAATTTTAATCAATATAATTAAAATATATAAAATAATAATATAAGATCGATTTTATCAAACATCATGAGATTTATTAATATATCTTAATAAATTTAATTAAATAATTAAAATAAATTATGTAATCGAACACTAGGCACCAAACTCAGCTTTCCCACAGAGGGTGACCACAGGCAGAGGAGGAATGGGGGAGTAGGGGAGTAGGGACAAAAGGAAAGAAAAATGAAGAAGTAATTAAGTCACTGATGGAAAGTGAAATTCCATGGTTTAGTTAAGAAACAGGACGATTCACTTTCTCTGGGTGAAGTAAATTCCAACCCAACTTTCCAGGTTCACTAACACTTTAAATGCACTTTCTCTAGAGAAAGTGAATTATCCTTCTAACAGTCTTGCAAACAGTTTTTTGAACGCCGCCCCCCAATAATGCGACTTTTCGCGTGATGAAACGAGTTGAAATATTATTCCACGGATGAGAATTTTGTGGACGGATACCTCAGGGTCTTGCATCTCACTTTCTTGGATCCTTCAGTAAATGGGAATGACAAAGATCAAATAGGGATTTCTGCGAATACAGCTTGAAGGAACCAAGCCAAGGAACTAACAGAATCTTCATAACTCTCTCGATGGTTTCCTCATTTCTCATGTTTCTGTGCATCCTCTGTATACATTCTTCCTTCCCTCTTCTTCTTGCCCAGCAATCCTATATAGGGAAATACTTTACCAACTGTAAAATCACGAATAATACCTCCTCCGTGCTTGGCTACTCCTGTAATGGCAGACCCACTTGCCCAGCTTATCTGGTCTTCAGGTCTCGATCGCCATACGAATCTGTTGCCTCGGTTTCACACCTCCTGACATCAGACCCATCTCTTCTTTCTCAACTAAATTCCGTTTCCAGGACTGCAACTTTCCCAAACAACAAGGAGATAATTGCTCCGGTGGAATGCGCTTGCTCGGGTGAGTTCTATCAAGCGAATTCGTCTTACGTTGTTGTGCATGGAGATACTCAGTTTATAATTGCAAATTACACTTACCAGGGTCTCACCACTTGCCATGCTCTGCTCTATCAGAACAGAGACAAACCCAGAATCTTGTTTTCTGGTACAAATCTTACTGTTCCTGTCAGGTGTGCTTGTCCCACCAGAAGGCAGATAAATTCTGGAGTGAAGTTTCTATTAACTTACACTGTAACAGCAGGTGATTCAGTGCCAAGCATAAGCCAGAGGATTGGAGTGGAGCCACAGAGTATTGTGGATGCCAATGAGCTTTCAGGTGATGGCCAATATCTCTTCCCATTCACCACCCTTCTCATCCCTCTTAACAACAGGCCAAGAATAGCACCATCCCCACCACCACCATCACCACCACCACCACCACCACCAAGTTTCTCTGCATCAGGTAAAATTTCTAGAAAGAGACGGTGGGTCTTGGTTGTATCTGGATGTTCAACAGGTGTCCTAGTCTTGCTTGTCTCTTTCATTATCTTCTATATCTTCTATAGAGGAAAATCTGGCAAAGTTGATCAAACCACTGCTGCTGTAAAACGAGAGAACTTTGTGAACCCACATCACAAACTGGTAAATCCTGAAGAGCTTCTTGCAGGAGTAGCTGATGTTTGCTGTACTCTGAGGGACTATCAATTTGAGGAATTGCAATTAGCCACTGAAAATTTCAGTACCACGAGGGCAATCAGGGGCACCCTTTATCAAGGAATCCTTGATGGGAATGCGTTTGTCATTAAAAAGGTGGATGCAGATGCTTCAAAGGAGATCAGCCTTCTATCGAGGTTGAATCATTTTAACATTTTTAGGCTTTTGGGATTTTCAGTCAATCAGGGTCAGTGCTATCTTGTCTTTGAGTATGCAGAGAAGGGGCTCCTTACAGACTGGATCCATGACAAGAGTGAATCGAAGTTTCTCAGCTGGACTCAGAGGGTACAGATAGCAATGGATGTTTCCAATGGTCTGAATTATCTTCACAATTACATTGAACCAGGGCAAGTGCATATGGATGTAACCAGCAGCGGGGTTTTCCTAAACAGTGATCTCAGAGCCAAGATAGCCAATTTTGAAACGGTGAAGCTAGCTGAAGGAGGAGAAGGTAGGTATGCACTGACCAGACATATAACAGGGTCAAAAGGGTATATGGCACCTGAGTATTTGGAGCATGGTTTGGTTTCAGCAAATGTTGATGTTTATGCCTTTGGCGTTGTGATGCTGGAGACTGTTTCAGGTAAAAAAGCAGTAATTGTGGGTGAAAGAAGAGACGTGTTCTTAGCAGAGGCCTTCATTGATTTCATGAGTGAAGAGGAAGCACTTGGAGAGAGGACTGAGGACTTCATAGATCCTTTTTTACATGGGAAGTATCCTCTTGATTTGGCTATGCTCATCTTTAAACTGATAGGAAGTTGCTTGAGTAGGGACCCTGAAAATAGGCCTTCCATGGTTGAGATTGTGCAGGTTTTATCAAAACTTTTGGATGCATCTTTGAATTGGGAACAGTCAGTTTGTGGGTACGAGATTCAAATTGTCAACGGTCCTGCTGGGTAAGCAAATTGAGGAGCGGCAATTTTATCTATTTCTTTGATTATCTGTTTATTTCGGTTCCTTATAAATGGATAGGAGTGGCACCAAGCCAAACCGGCTCGTAAACTGTTCGAGTTCAGCTTAAAAAATGCTCGGCTCAGTTCAGTTTTTACTTGAACTCGATTCGAGTTCAAATTTAAAATAAGGTTTGTTAAGTATAATAAGCCAAACTCGAGATTTTCCAAGCTTAGCTTGTAGATCGCTAGTCGACTAGTTAACATATTTTTTTTTACAAAAATACCCTTTACTATTATTGCTCTCATCAATTCCCTCTTTAGTTGGTTGATAATTATTCTTATTTACCTCAAACCTCAAACCTCAAAAATGATCGATTGTTCAGCCCTTTTGGGTCCCTCAACATCTAATGTTGTTATTTGTCAATAGAATAAACACTATTGATGGAGGTATTTGCTTTTTCTTTTAGGTCTATTAAGCTGGTTATTATACATTAGTATGTTTGCAAAGTTGATAGCTTGCAGTTCAACACAATATTTTCTTTATTTTTTTATTTTTTATATTTATAGTTTTAAATCTAGGTCTCAAACTCGGTTAACATTTTTGGGTTTGAGCTCAATTCCAATTTTAGGCTCAAGGCCGACTTCGAGTTCAAAGTATTTAGATAAAGCCAAACTCAAATATATGCAGATTCAAGCTTAGTTCGGCTCGATGTCACCCTTACAAATAGATATGGAATAAAACTCCTTACCTAATTATCCTTACTCATTTTCCCAGTTACCACTTATTAAATGGAAATTATATGGACAATGGTTATTCTATAATGATTATTCGATTACCCAATCACCTAATAATATTTAAAGATAATTTTATAATTTTAATTTTGGTCAGGGGAGTTTCCCCATTTAGGTCACCATGCTAGGGGAATGTTTACAACTCTTACACCATTCTCTTTTATAAAAATCAAGAGAAAAACATTGTTCAGTCGAATATTTTGACTTTTGTACTAATTTTATAAAAATAAATTATTTTATCCATTTACCCATTTACAACCCTACTTGCACAACTTGGTTCAGGTCTATTTAGTCCATAGACTGGTTCCAAATATATGGGACCATATCTCATGTAATTGAAATCCCCATTACAAATTCATAGACTTGTTGGTCTGAACCCACAACAATTAGGTCTTATTGGTTTGCTACATGTTCTAGTCTTTTTGGGCTAATGTCACTTCATAAATGGGACTTGGGCTGATGCTGTTTTAGTCTAACAACACCTTTGTGAACTAGCTCATAAGAAACTTGATTAAAAAATGTGTGAAAATTACAATTATTATAGGAATATCTTAATAATTTTGCTTGCTAATATACGAAATTTTGGTGTTCTGAACGTGCTCTGGTCAAACGCCGCCCTCCATGGAAGATACAGTAAAGATCTCTGACCTGAAATTTCGTCTGATAGAGATGGTCAACTCTTGTCCTCTACCAAGTTCTTCCAATATTGCCATAATCACTTGCAGAGAACATGAATTTTTCCAAGCTGGGTTTCCTTCAAAAACGAAAAAAAAAGAGAAGTGATTAGTTGTCGATTGATACGATCAGAGAGAACTCCGTTTCTTATCTTCTTTTTCTCAATGGGTTTTCAGCCTCTCTTCCTTGCCTGCTTTATCCACTTTCTTTGTTGCTTCTCTGTGATTCTTGCTCAGCAACCGTATGAGAGAATGACTAATTTAAACTGTAGTAATACAGACGCCTCCTCTTCAGTTCTGGGTTATGACTGTAATGGCCCAACAGCAGGTTGCCAAGCGTACTTGATCTTCAGGTCTCAACCCCCATATGATTCTGTCAATTCGATTTCTGGGCTGCTTGGTTCGGACCCATTTCAGCTTTCTCAAATAAATTCAGTCTCGGAGAGTTCGTCTTTCCCAATAAATAAGGAGGTGATTGTTCCTGTTGACTGCTCCTGCTCAGGTCAGTATTACCAAGCAAATTCAAGTTATGTAATTTTGAATGATGACACCCTTTTCAGTGTCGCAAACAACACATATCAAGGTCTTTCTACTTGCCAAGCCCTGCAAGAGCAAAACGCGATTAATGCTACGAGATTGCTTCCGGATCAGGAGATTAATGTCCCCATTAGGTGTGCTTGTCCTTCAGCAAACCAAAGCAGAGATGGTGTGAAATATCTGCTGACTTATACGATTATACCAGGAGATACCGTTTCTCTTATAAGCCAGAGATTTGATGTGGAGACCCAAAGTACCCTTGATGCTAATTCATTGACAGACCCAACTATCTTCTTTCCTACAACTTTGCTGGTTCCCCTTCAGAACCAGCCTTCAAGCTCTCAAACTTCAACACCACCTCCACCTTCTTCAACACCACCTCCACCTTCTTCCTCACCACCAGCCAACAAATCCAGCAGAAAATGGGTTTATGTGGTGATTGGGGTTGTGCTGGGTCTTGTCATCTTAATTGCTACTATTTCTCTTTTCTTCATTATTCGTAGACGAAAGAGAACGACAGCCACTAAAATTCCCGTTTCAAGCCACTCAGAATCAAGCCAGTCAGAAAAGCTTGAGAAAGTGAACGAATCTGGGGAGGCACCCGAAGCGCTTCTGTTGGGTGATATTAAGCATAAACTGAAACTCTACACGTTCGAAGAACTGAAGTTGTCAACTGACAATTTCAGCTCCAAGAGTAAGATTAGAGGGTCAGTTTATCGTGGAGTTATTAAGGGGGACTATGCTGCTATCAAAAGGATAAATGGAGATGTATCAAAGGAAATAGACTTACTCAAAAAGATCAACCACTACAACCTGATCAGGCTTTCAGGTGTTTGTTTCAATGGAGGAAACTGGTATCTTGTCTACGAGTTTGCCGAAAACGGCCCCCTCCATGACTGGATCCACAGTTTGGATGGTTCCAAGAATTTGAGCTGGGTGCAAAGAGCACAGATATCTCTGGATATTGCAAATGGTCTTAACTATCTCCACACTTTCACTGAACCCAGCCATGTTCACAAGAATATAAACAGCAGTAACGTTCTTCTGGATGCAAACTTCAGAGCAAAGATTGCAAACTTTGGCATGGCGAGGGCAACAACAGAGCAGGATGGACATGTTACTTTTACGAGGCATATAATGGGGACAAAAGGCTACATGGCCCCTGAATATTTGGAGAATGGATTCATCTCCTCAAAACTTGATGTTTATGCATTTGGGGTAGTGCTCCTGGAGATGATCTCAGGAAAGGAGGCAGTTGTTCAGAGGGATGGAAGGGAGATGCTATTATCAGTTGCTTTCATAGATCTTCTGAGCAAGGAGAATGCAAAAGAGGAGCTTGTTGACTTCATTGATCCTGGTTTGAGAGGGGATTACCCAGTGGATATAGTCCTGGACGTGGCTAGATTGATTGACAGATGCTTGAGCGAGGATGCTGCTAGCCGTCCGACTATGGATAAGATTGTGCAATCCCTAGGGGTAATTTTAGCTGCTTCATTGAATTTGGAGTAATCGAGTTCATGAGAGGGTGAAATCACTGTAGTTGTTTCTTGTTTGTTATAAAACTTAAATTGATTATGTTATTCAGTTCATCTGATAACTCGTAAGTTAAGCACCAACGTTCAAACCATGTCGATGATTAAAGATGAATCCGAAAATCATTTCTACGGTTTAATTTCGGGAATTCGGATTCCGCAGTATATTACAAATTATCTGGATGAAGCGGGCGCGGCGTTTCGAACCCTCGTCGAATTTTTTTTTCGATCTCTCCCTCTCTCGTTTCCTTCTTCCTTCAATTTTTTTTTTCTCTCGGCCTCCATCTCCCTTCTCACTCTCGCTTTTTCCTTCTCCCTCTCTCCACCAGTGCCTCTTCCGACGCCGCCGCACCTAATCCTTCCCCCCGTGCATCGCCTTCTCTGCCTCTCGTTGCCATCACCGTCGACTCCCATAGCATCGCCCTTGCCTTGTCATATCCCAGCCAAAGCAGCTGCACTGAACCCTCTCCCGTCGTCGTCACCTCCTACCACCGTCTGCTACCGCCGTCAGATCAGCTGGCCACCGCTCTCGTCGGCGTGACACAGAACCCCCCGGGTACCTAAGTTTGGACACCTAAGTTGAAGGTGAAAATTATTTCCCCCCCTCGACGCCCCGTCCCACACAACGTGCGAGTTTCGCACATGCGATTTTTTTATTAAAAAAAATTGCAAATCCTATTCTCAGCTTGTTTTTCCTTTGGACAATGCAATTTCGTCTGCCCCAACCACCTCTAGTACTGCTTTTCCTCTGGACGATGCAATTTCGTCTGCCCCAACTGCCTCTAGTACTGCTTTTCCTCTGGACAATGCAATAATATGTAAAAAATATAGTGTATTAAAGTTAGTATTTGATAAAAATTTCTTGTTTATTTATTTATTTTTATAATTAACCATGTGCACAGTTAATTGGCTCACGTAATTATTGTATTAATGTACAATAAAATGCAATAAAAAAATATAATATCTAATTTAATTAATTAGTATATTAATTTATTTTAATTATATCTTAAATTATTTGTGTTATAATCATGTTTGTTTTACCTAACTTTGGATTTAAGTATTATGTTTTAATTAAGTATACTATTATAAATTACTAATTTTCTTATTTTTGATATTTTTCTCATTTTAGGGCACTAACACTGAAAATTGTTTTCAGTGTATATGAACTCGTCTATACTAACACCAAATTTTGAAATTAAATCTCATATAATTGAATAAAATGAATTTGAAACATAAGACGAAGATGAACTTCAAATTTTAAGTTGGGTTGACCTTAAGTGAATCACTTTGAAATCGGTATAATCTTCATCGAAATAATTTTCTGCGGACAAGTGGGTTCTCTCTCGACTTGGTCATCCTATAAATTAGCGAAAACAAGTTCCTGACAAGTTACATCAAGATCAAATCTGAAATGGTGGAAGACTTGGTCTGACTTGCAGACAGGTTGTTTTATGATATTGGTTTCCTTCCTATCATATTCTTTCTCCGATGAGAGCACATGAGCTCTTATTTAAATATTGAAACATTTTTAATCTGTAAATTCATTTTAGAAGCTTCTATGAGTACGACGCTCCCTTCTGTCAATGAAAAAACACGAATCAGGGAAGACAACGTCCCATTTCCCGTTAAATCCTTGATAGAACAGAGTATAAATTGTTCTATTTATTTATAGTCAACAACTCATTTTAGCTACTCTCATATTTTAGACCTTAACGCGCTTCTGTCTCTTTCATCAGATGCATCCTTAGACCATCCCTGACTTCTCCAATTCGACTCACCATCAATCATCAATCCATTTCTGTAGAAGATGAAACAAATTCTCCTCTTTTTCATCACTTTCTTGTGCTCTTTCAGTGCAAATCTTAATGCTCAACAGGAATATTCAGGAAATTCAATGCTAGACTGTATTCCCCATGATAGAGAAAGCCCTTCTCCAGATTATCTTTACAATTGCAACGGGAAATTCCAAGATTGTAAAACCTTCTTGATATTTAGATCTCAACCTCCTTATGATTCTGTAGCAGCCATATCGGACCTCATGTCAGTAGAGCCTTCAGAGCTTGCCCGTGTCAACAATGTCACAGCCACTGCAGACTTTGACATAAACAAGGAAGTGATTATACCTGTAACTTGTTCTTGTTCAGGTAAGTATTATCAGGCAAATTCCTCTTATGTTACTCGGAGTGATGATGAAACTTATTTTCTCATAGCAAATGACACTTATGAAGGGCTATCTTCATGCAGTTCTCTGAAAGATGAGAACAGGTTCTCTGAGTTTGAAATGCACAGTGGCCTAGAACTAACAGTTCCTCTCAGATGTGCCTGTCCTACAAGTGAACAGATTGAGAATGGCATCCTGTATTTGCTAACTTACTCAATATCTTGGAATGATTCTTTATCTGATATCAGTGATAGATTTAATGCTAGCCTGCAAAGTACAGCTGATGCAAATAAGTTCTCAGATATTGAAACTATCATCGACCCATCTACAACAATTTTAATCCCTTTAACAACAGCTCCTTCTATATCCCAAACCCAAACCCATTTACCACTGCCTGTCTCCCCTCTTCCGCCTGTCCGTCTTGCTAAGAACAAAAGATTAAGTAAAAGAATTTATCTTTACACTGGAATTGGTGTTGGTGTTGGTGTTGGCAGTGCCTTTCTCGTATTCCTTGTCACTTTTGTTGCTTGCAATTGTTACAAGAAGAAAACAAATAGATGCAAGGGTCTGGAGGAAGGTGGCAAGGGGAACAAAAAATGGGTCTTGCCAGAAGATCTTGCTGGTATTGCCCATGTTGAGAGGGTTCTGAAAGTGTTCAGTATTGAGGAATTGGAGGAGAGTACTAACAATTTCAGCTCTGTGTGCAAAATAAAGGGATCAGATGAGCAGAGATGTTACAAACGAGGTCAGAATACTCAACAAGGTCAAACATTTTAACCTGATAACCCTTCATGGTTTCTGCACTGCCCAAGGAAACTCCTACCTTGTTTATGAATACATGGAGAATGGATCTTTAAAGGATTGGCTGTCTTACAAGCGTAGCTTGAGAGTTCTGAGCTGGAACCAGAGGATGCAGATTGCCCTGGATGTGGCTAATGGACTCCACTATCTTCACAACTGCATAAAACCTGTCTGTATACATAAGAACATCAAAAGCAGCAACATTCTTCTGAATGGAAATCTCAGAGCCAAGATAGCAAACTTTAGTCTAGCAATTGCAAGACTGGGAGAGATGGAGCACACAGACAAATTTTCCTCAACAAACGTCACTGGGACTACAGGTTACCTGGCTCCAGAGTACTTGGAGACCGGATTAGTAACACCAATGCTTGATGTATATGCCTTTGGTGTTGTGATGTTGGAGTTGATCACTGGAAAAAGTGTTGCTGTTATGCACGAAGGGAATGAATTACTCTTGTCGACACAGATGGTTTCATTAACAGGAGGAGGAAATTTGGAAGCAGAACCCAGAGACTGGATTGACCCCAGCTTGTCTGGCAACTACCGATTGGATTCTGTGTTGGCTGTAACAAAATTAAGTACAGCTTGTTTGAGAGGAGACCCGGCAAACAGACCCAGCATGGATGAGATGGTATCAAGTCTAACAAAAATTCTGGTAGACTCATTGAACTCTGAATACCTCCCACATTGAAAAAGGCTTAAAAGCATGTAGCCATATGAACACAGCTGAACTGTTTGAAACTTGAAAATATGAAATATGGGTTAACAGTTCATTGTTCAATCTTTCGACTTGCAATTTCCAAGTTCTTCCTTGTCTTTGTCTTACCTCTTTGATCTACTAACTACAAATGTGAAACAGAGATTATACATTCTTTTGGCAACCTTCTTTTATAATAAAAAGCACAAAGAACCTTCATTTCAAGGCTGTATTAACTGGTGGGTGAAGCCTACACCTTTCAGAGATTAGGGATAAGAGTCTGACTATTTCAGAGAACAGATACTATGACAAAAATAAATAAAGGGTACAATAATCAAACGCTTCAAAATGACTAACACACACTGTTCAACTCATTCATCCGGACTCTTTAACCACCAGCATACATCCCTAATCGGCACTTCTCAGATGTTTCTTGATGACTTGGGGAAATTCTAAAACTCATAGGTAGACACGAACTTGCCAGTTCAACGCCTGAATTCTTTATATCTCTGAAAGCCGATGGCTAGAACTTAGCCTGCAGGCGAAATACCCCCAGATTGTGGTAGGAAGAACTCGGGCTAAGATTACTGTGGAAAGCGGCAACATGGATCAGCGTTGTTTTGGTTACATCATCTTGTCGTAAGTTCTAACAAAAGGAAAAGGCATCGATCGCTTGGTTCAGTAGTTTGTAGACACAGAGCCGGCATCTCACATCAAGATCAAGATTCAAGAAGCAAACCCATTAAAAAATGAAAATTTCTTGCTGTTGGAGAAGGAAAAATCCAAGAACATGAATGACCATTATTTATGCCAAAAAAGATGAAAAGAAGAAGTCGACAGATTTAGACGAATCTCTGAGAATAATTCTTCGTCTCATTTGGGAAGCAATAGAAGACTCAAAAAAAAGACTTCCATGCGCATCCGGGGAATCGAACCCCGGTCAGTACCGTGGGAGGGTACTATGATACCACTACACCAGATGCGCTCTATATTGCTTGACTTTTTGTGATATTTATATACTTACTATAATAATATATTAATGGACTAATCTTTTATATTAATCCAAATATAATTGTTAATGCATAGACTTTTCACTGTGTGGCACATATCAGTATAGGGTGTATTTCTGTTAGACATAAGTGTCATTCACATGGACCCTTCTCAGTGTGGTACATATCGGTATCAGGGTATCATTTCGGGATATTAGAAATCATATATGAAGGGCTTGTCGAGTATATTTTTCAATACTATATCGATACTCTTAAAATTCGACACATATCACTTGGTACATGATAAGTAAGGTAATGTGGTAACCCTAGTCTTTTCTAAAAGAGTTACTCTCCCATTGATTTCATTCACTCGATGTTACCTTATAAACAAAAGAGGAGCCAAATTTCTACATGGTTACAGGTGAATTCTGAGCTCAAATTCTTCACTAATGGCAGCCCCACTCGAGGTTCACATAACTAACTGGCTACTTGAGTATTGATACATCAAAAATGAAAACCTTGTGACAGGAAAAACTGAGGGAGACTTCTCATGGACAATCTTTACTTAACGAGCCACAACTGGCATTATGTTTTCATGGCTTTCTTCAGTCAAGCCGTCAGTCCAAGACCTCTGATCCATCGTCTCCATACTGGACTGGGTGAGAACAGAGATGCCGAAGACAATCTCACCCATGCTTGGTCTTGCAGAGGGTTTCTCCATGGTGCAAGCCCTTGCCATGCTGGCCAGGGTTAAAGCACCCTCAACTGGATAAAACCCCTCCAAGTTTGGATCCATCAATTTCTTCATCTTCTCCTCTTTTTTCTCTTCGCTCTCTAGTATTTCCCTCACCTCCTGCCATAACATAACCACTTCCCCACCTTCTCTGATCTGCATAGATTTCCTCCCTGAGAGCAGCTCAAGCAGTATAATCCCAAAAGCATGAACATCAACTTTTGGTGTAGCTGTGTCTGTGGCAGCCGTCGTCCTGGAAAAATTTGAGATCTTGGCCTTGAATTGAGAGCTCAGGAGTATGTTGCTCGTCCTGATGTCCCGGTGAACGACAATGGGTCTAGTGTGTTCGTGCATGTACTGAAGGCCATTGGCAACATCTAATGCTATCTTCAGCCTCTGCCTCCATGAAAGAAACATCAGTGAACTGCTCGACGAGGCCGTCGACTTCGGGTACAGCCATTTGTCCAAGGACCCGTTTTCAGCAAATTCATAAATCAAGAAGCAACTCCCATCACCGTCAATGGAGATCCCGTTCAACTTCACCAGATTTGCATGGTTTACTTTCTGCAGAATTGCTAGTTTTTCAGTAACATCACCTCGTGTTTGCTTGACTGCGTAGTAGTTATCATTGATGAGAGCTCTGTAAACAGTTCTTCCAATACGGAATCTCTCGCTGAGATCCATGGTGGCCTCCATGATGGTTTTGATTTCATACACAGTCGGTTTATTCAAATACCCAGAAACACCCGGGAGCAGCTTACACTGTATGGCCCTTGGACTCGGATTTTCCTCTGTTGCTTTCTTGATTTTAAACAAATTGATGGCCTCAATTTTCGATTTGGGGAGATGGGTCTTCTCCGTTCTCCAGCATTTACAGTAAATGAAAACTAACAAACACCCTATACCCACAAACACAAGGCCCGCGATGATGCTTATAAGAATAATAAAAATCCGGCGGGATTCAGATTTCTCAGAAGAATAAACAGGTTGAGACAGAACAGGCAATTTTGAGACAGGAACCAGAACAGGAAATCCCACCGCCACACTGAAATTTCGATAATTATTTGCAGCTTCAATCTCAGCCACCGATGCATTAAAGATTCTACCCACCTCGGAAACATTATCTTTCTCTTGCCAGACATAACTAATCAGGTATTCAATTCTTTTGGCTAATTGGGTACTCGTAGGACACTTACAGAAAATCGGGAGCGCCACCTGGGTGCCGACCTGCAGCAGAAAAGGATTCAGATTCGGATTCATGGCCTCCACAACATGGTACTCGGTGAGATTCTCCAAACTGTGAACCGAAAGGGCATAGAAGCTGTCACCCCCCTTGATCTGGTAAGTGATATTGGCAGCCGAGATGTTCTTGGTGCAGCCACACGGGACGGGTACCAGCAATAACTGGCCGGGACTGAGTTTAACATCCTCAAAAGGCAGATTGCTGGCGATCTTTATCCGTAATCGACTGACTCCAAACAAATCAGAAATAGCTCCTACGTCCAGAAAGTCAGGCGCCTGAGCGCGATAGCCTACGTAGGTGTTGCAGGAGAGCGAGGAGTCGCAGGAGCAGGAGAAGCTGGTGGTGATGTTGGTTGGGGGTGTTTGAGCTGTGACATGGGAGAAGAGGAAGATGAAGGACAGAGAAAGGAAGGAGAGTGCAGAGGGCGCCATTGTGATGGGGAGATGCAGCTTGGTTCGTGAACTTAGAAAAGGTCTTGAGAGGGAGATGATGCTTTGCTTGCATTTTGTTTTTGTTTTTGTTTTAGTATGTTAATGAGAGCTGAGGAGATGAACAGAAGAGACTGATGGGTATTGTTCGTATGGAGCTTTCATGGAGAAGGTGGCCTGAACTAAAAAATTCAGAAAATGTAGAGGGTCGTCGTTGTCTCAACCTGGCTTTGGATGATTCCACTTCGTATTCTTCTCCTTGCAGGAGCCATGCAAAAGACAAAACGCCGAAGTTGATAAAAAGATATTACTTCTCATTCGGCCGAGTGGTTTAGGCGTTCGACGATTTAATTCTCTCCAATTCGCTTCCCGCACCAATGGAGCAAATCGCAACTCCATTCTTACTAGTTCCCGGTAAAACTCCTCATCCTTACTCCGTTTCAACATTACTGTTTCAGAATCGTCCCATGAATGAACAACCTTGATTTCGTCTCTAAGCAACTGGAAAAACTAGGGTTTTCCTCAAGTTTAATATCTTAAGAAGAATTGCATCATAGCACGGCAAATCCGAGTCAAGACCCCTTATTTTAAAGCAAAAAAACTACCGTTTTAGCGACAAATTGCCCCATTTTTCGTGTTTGAATCGAAACTCCCAATTTGCTACAGAAGACTTGCTATGGTTTTGAATTGACAATTGAACCAGTCCTTACTCCATTGTTAAAAACTTTGAAATGATCTTTATCTTCTTCTTCTTTTTTTTTTAAATAATTGAGACCGATTACAGCCTACATTTCATTAAATAATATGTCTATCATGGAGGTCAAATTTGTTTACTCATTCTATAAAAATCTTTGGGTGCGTTTGTATCAAGGGAAGTGTAGAAAACATTATCAGGAAAAGTTTTTTCCATCGATCAAGATTTTCTAGAGTTTATGCCTTTTTCGACACAGAAAAAATTTCCTTTTAATTCTTTTTTATTCTTCTTCTCATTAAGAAATATTAAAAAAATAAGAAAGTAAACCATACGGAATCTAAAACAAGAATCACTGAAGTAAATTCTTATCACTTCTTACTTTATTTATAATTAATTCATTTCTAATGCAAACATAAATTTTTCCATTGTTTCCTATGACAATGAAAATTTGTTCCTTAGTTATGAAGGTCAGCACTACTGTACAGAAAGATAGGGAGAGGGGAGCCTTCCAAATGTAAAAAGATGTTGGACAGAAAGACAGGGAGAGGGGTGCCTTCCAAATGTAAAAAACTGTTGGAGAGGTCATTCCCACTCTTTCTCAGGGCTGACAGTGCCTCTTCTTGCCTTGAGAGCTCTCCTCCCCCTTCCTCTGCTCCTGTTGGTTGCCTCCAACTTTTTACAGAGAAAAAGGGTAGTGATGCTCATCCTAGCTTGATGCTACCCTTGCTCACTTTTCTGTAGAGGAAAAAGTTGTACTTTCCATGCAGAAAGATAGGTGACACCCCCCTCCAAGATAGGGCAAGACCACACTTCTTGACCTCAGACAGAAAGATGGGGCAGCCCCCACCCCTTTCTTGGTAACAAACAAAATCACTAGAAACTGCTAACAATTATGAGCATGGTTGAACAGATAAAATGTAGTAACCTGCTAAATCGAATAATTTGAAGTGAGAATCTATCCGTTTTATAATAGCAGAGAAACATTTTTTGTTCTATTCCAGGCACAGTAAATTTATAAATGAAATTAGGATCATCAGTTACATTGATTGACTCTAGAACAAACAGCCCAAAGTCCACTGATATGTGAATTTGACTTATGGTAACTTAGCTGATGTTTTGAGACAGGAGGCCTTGTTTGGTTCCTCTCTTTCTTTTTTCTTTTTTCCCTCTTCTCTTACTGTCCGCTCCATTTCCTGTTTCAATAACTCATAAACTTGACTGAAAACCTGAAGATTTACCCGAGGAAACTTGTGTGTAAAGTCATCCAAGAAGACCACATGGCAGCCCCATTTGAATTTTTTTAGACTTATTCACTATCCTTTGCACCCATTTTCTCCTGAGAGTGCAAAGTCATTCCCAACTCAAACGTGTGAGAGACTGGTAGAACTTGACTTGTTGATCTTGATGTATATATAAATATTTTTTTACCTATGAAAGGGCCCTAAACTCTAATAGGAGGGCCAAGGCAATTGATCTATAAAAATAGAATTGGTAATATTTTATCGTGTCAATAGGGAAAGCTACCGGTTAACCGGATATGATCAAGTGTGGACCGGAGTCCATACTTGAGCACTGCCTCGTTCCCTGCCCTGAAACCATCTCCATAAGCTGAAGAAGTATCTGATTCAATCTGATGCTTGAAGAAGTCCCCCAGCTTTTTTTCAAACTGGGACCTGGTGCCCTTCTTTGAAGACGTGGGAGCTGAGGAGGATGAAGAAGATGATGCAACATTGCTCCCTGAACCTGACATAATCTCCGAATCAAGCCACATATGAGCTAAAACCTGGCAGATACCTTCCTCCACCTCTTGGCTAAGCATGCGGAAACCTGTCGGAATAAAATCGGATGTTGCCAAATTAGACCTTTGCAAGTATGGAAAGAATAAAGATAATACTTGCTATTTTAACAGGAATGTTACCCGCCACAGCATAACAGGAGCAAGCAGTAACTCAAGATATTTCAGGAATAAGTCTAATATGCATTTAAACATCAGATAGAGTGTGTAGAGTTTCACATCCATTCCAGTGCAATGATTGTTTCAAATGTCACAGCTTTTGACACTAATTGGCATAGGGAATGTACCTTTAAGACGCAGCCATGCATGCATCATTTCATGCGCAAGGATGGATCCAGTAAGTAATCTGTATTCAGAGGAATATACGGATGAGGTTTTTATTTGAAAGAACAAAGCCAAATAAGACTTGTTATTTTAACAGGACTGCTAGGTTTTTATTGGAAAGAACAAAGTCAAACAAGCCTTGCTATTTTAATGGGACTGCTACCTTCCACAGCATAACAGTAGAAACTTGAGAGCATGGCACTTAAATTAACTTTAATGTACAACACTAAAAATAAGCTAATCAACCAATGAGCCAAAAAGACGTCATACTCAATAGGGGATTTCAAGAGTAAGGTCTTGTCTTCAAGTCTCACTAGGGCATTGGGTTCAACATTAAAAAAAAAAAAAAAAAGACCTCATAAGCAAGAAAAAGATGAGTGAGAGGCCCACCTAGGGAGCCCATATAAAACGAGAATGGCAGTCACTTCACATCGACGAGTAAGCCTATATGGCTCTGTGATCATGTCAATGACACGGTTACCAGCCATTCTTGGCCTCTTCCAGATCTGGATTTAAAAGATGAAAAAAATAAGATCAGAAAAACTCAAAGAGAAGAAAAGCACCAGTAAATGCATAACTTGAGATTATCCATGAAGGATTCTTACAGTGCTGACAGTTTGTTCCTCAGACAAACAGAGCCCACGTGTCTCTGGTAGGTGGTGATGCCCCTGCTTGCAAAGGAGAAACAAACAAGAAATATGAAAAGCGAGAGTGACAAAGCTTTAGCTTTTTAAAATTCTCAATATGACTTACATTTTTCTCTCCCTCCATAGCCTCATTTAGTGCTTGCCTTTCAACCAAAAGTAATGGAACTTGCTGTTCCACTTTCATATTCAAGCCTTCATAAAATTCTTGTATGTCAAGGTAAAGAGGTTGGCATTCGCTGGTATCCATAATTGCCGAATCCAAACATTCAAGGCAGAGTTTCCGACCATCATCCAGGCTGACATATTTAGTGTCTCTAGCCTGAAATATTTGTTCACAAAACTTCAAATGCTCTAGCACTAGAAAATACATGAAAACCTGATTCACACTTTCAATACACGTTTTGCATTGTACCTCCATTCTTTCACAGCTACAGCACCGAGGGGTTCCATCAAGTTCATGGGAAGGGCAGTACTTCTGACGCCAAAATGGGTGGGCCCTGAACTCTATGAGGCCTGAAGCATTTATTGGTATCTGCAAGTGAAGGTCCACAACAAGCACAGAGAGTCAGAAAGTAGACCATGGATACACTAATAGTCTCATGTGGATTAGAAACTTACAAATTGCTGACAGACATCACATTTAGGGTGAACCCGGTCCTTATAGCAAGATTTGTGACAAGGATAATTTCCTATCATGGAGAACTATGCAAAGAACAGATCAATATAGCGCAAAAATGGGGGAAAATCACAACAATAAAGAAAAATTACATTTAAAAATGACCTTATTTTTCTTTTGGTGGAATAAGTTTTTCGTGAAGAGATCCAAACACATCAATACAATGTTTATACCTCGTGATCAAAAATAGGCAAATTACATTCATGGCAGCGAAAACACTCCGGGTGCCAAAGTGCCCCCATACAACTAAGAAAGCGTCCATGACCAATCTCAATATTGCAGCCAGCGCAAATTCTATCAAAGAAAAAAAAAGGTATAAAAGTTAACACAGTGCATTAAGAATGTTAGATATTGCTTACAAACACAAAATACCAGAAGCTTTAGAAAAAAACTTGTAAAGAACTCACAAACAAATAATGTCCATAAGTTAACAATGAACATTTAAAATAAATAAATTACATATTCGAACTAATAGAACAGCTACTTAACACCTGAAGAAAGTCTAGGTCACAAGTTCTATATGATGTAGATTATTCGAAGGAATCCACACCTGAATCCTGATGAAAAGGGAAAAGTAATTGGTGGAAAATAAAGGTCATTGTCATGGGGGAATTGACGAGGAGGAGATTCAGTATTCAGACTATCTTGTAGAGCTCTAGCTAGTCGTTCATCTTCCTCCAAATGGGATTCAGTGTCTGAGACAAGCGCAACAGAATGCATCAGTGAAAGTTAAAATGCACGACAAGAAGGGACAGTTATTAGGTTGAGAAACAAAACCGACAATAGGGCCTTTCATGTATGTTAGTGGGAATAGTCCCATGTAGATAAATGTTAAGAAAAGACCTCCATTTATAAAGTTGAGCAATAGGTCTCATAAAAACATAATCATTTTGGATGGAACCAGGCTCAATCTTAACAATGTATAATTTAAGAATAGGCAATAAGCTTTGGCAGATAGGATTTCTTTTTAAGTATCAAAACTGATAAAGGATAAATCTTTGGTTGGAAACCGTGGATATTCTCACCAGTCACTACTTCTTTTTCCTTTCTTTGTTCCTCTTCTAACAGAGAAAGTGCAATTGCATGATCTATGTCATCATTTTCAGTCTCAGACAAGCCACCCTGTATACAAATTCACAATAAAATCAAAACAGAGAACATAAAGAGAAGAAACTAGTTCAAGTACCAGGGGATTGGTAGTAGTAATTACCGGACTAGCAGGCTCGTTCCATACTGTGTCTTCTCCATACTTTCCATGATACTGCCCCTCTGAAAATTTGTGGCTAGAACCCTTAAAATTTTTGTTTAGCCAACCCATAATATAAAATATTATCTGAGCATAGTACAGAAATTTTTTGCCTGCACAGAATCCCAAATTGCACTTATTGCTTAATGGACCAAAATAAGACCATAGACATCCAAGAAAGCAGGCAATCAAATTGAATACCCCCATTGATGATGCACAAAAAAGGTCAATCTTGTTCTTCACATGGTATCATGTCATTTCATTATTCAGCCATTCAAAAAAGGACCAGCATATGTATTATGTTTGTAAGTGAACTACAAGAGATACAACTAATTAAAAAAAAAAACAAAAAAAAAGATACAAACACAAACAAGCATTAGCAATAACAGAAATATGTGCTGCCACTTGAAGCTTTAGCCTCCCACATATACCCACTCAAATCACAAATCATCTCACAAGAAATTTCGATAAGCTCTAAGTAGACTAGCATTGGGCATTCAAAGTATTAAAAAATGAAGATTTGGTACCTTGATACAGTAATCCATCAGAAAATGCTAAAACATAAACATTAGACAAACGTATAGTATAGCACTAAAAGAAATCGATAAATACTTACTAAAAAGCCAAAATGGAACCAAAATTTTTATGCATCTGTTACTAGTCTATCACCAAAAAAGAAAATTAACACTACTGCATGCAAAATTATCTCAGACTTGGAAGGTTGGAGATAACATACCAATGTCTATTAACATTACCACACAAGAAGAAAATCTCTTTTCTTTATCACAGAAGCATGATAGAGCTCTCAAACATAGTTCGGGAGGGAAAAATAGCAAACATGGAGAGACACTCTCTAGAACAACAAAACTGATTTGGAAAACAAGTCTATGCCTCACAAGTTTCCACTTTAACCACAAGCATTAGATTGCTTTCCTGTCAAGTGGCCTATGCTAAAGCAACTATTCATTGGGTAACAAGGAAAGCACATGGAGGGTACATATATTAAACAAGCAAAAAGAAGTTTACCGAAGTTGCTGAAATAACATGAATTCTAGGCCTAATTGAAAATGGGTTGAAGAATGAAGTGATTTCAGAAAAAAAATCTCCATTTTGCCTCAAGCCGAAAGGATATAGACTGACCAGACAGAGAGTCCTGAATTTAATCGAAAGAACGGGATTGATCGAAAAAAATTAAAAGGAGAAGAAATGAACAAGACGCACATAAAGACCGACCAAACATGCACAAATACAATTTAAATTCCTTAATCCGAAACATCAGGTTGTAGATATAACAATAAAACTGACATAAAAGGAATTCCGTGAAAGAAGAAGATTCTTCCAGCTATGCATGTTCATTAATTCCTTGAGTCGACACACAGATTACTAAAAATATAAATATAAAAACGATTCAATCATGAGCTTTACCTCGAACAGATAGGAAATAAACAGAATTCGTCGCGCAGAGGCCTCCCGATGGAGTAAAGGTCTGGATTATGAAATTGTAATCACCAGAAACGTTCAGAGGCAGGTGGAACAACCACAGAGAAGCCCCTCTTTCGTCTTTTAATCCGAGGACGAATCTAAAAAAGCAACAAAGTCGAGAAAATCCGAGATTCTTTTTCCTAATATCTGCGGCGAAGGAACATTCCAGGAAAGAAAGGAGGTAAGGAGGGAAACGATCCCAAAAGAAATTACGCAAACTTAGATTTTACGCCATTACAGGCCAAAAGAAGTCACAGCCCACCATTAATTATTGCTTGTTTCAACTCACCAGAAACCCATAAAGGATCGGAGAAAAAGCATCAGAACGCAGACGGGTATCCAAATTGTTTTCTCCTTTCCATCTTTCGCGCTATTTTGCAAGTGGGTCCTGCTGGGACCTGTCGCCTTGCAACCAGAAACCTGAAAAATTCCCAGAGCAAGTGCAGAGAGAGAAAAGCTCCCGTTTTGTCATAATGTCTGGTACTTGGCATTTGTAGAATAAACATGAAAACGAGGAAAGATAAAAAGTGAATCAAAAGACAAGTTAGTTTTAATAAAAAGCAGATTTCTACCTTGTGACATCCACGAAAGTAGACAAGAAACTCGCAGCCACGCAGGACGAAATCAAGGAAAACGATGGTTTGCAGAAACATCATTTAAGTACCATTAAATTATACTGGGAAAGAGAGAGATAGATCGCAATAAATATACGTTCCCCTCCCCATACGCAATACAGTACCAGTCCCATTTTTATAGGTTACTGAGCCAAGCGAGCAGGTCAGTCTGCGAGTAAACCGTAAAAGAGAAGAATACACTTTAAAGAGACGAACTGTGGAGTTTTACAGCTTTTAATTTTTCTTTTCGCCAAGATCAGGAATTTTATCTTCTTCTGGACTCGTTTCAAAGATTTCCCTCACTTTTGTTCGTTTTGCAAACTAAAAAAGTCATTTGTCAGCTTCAGCTGGAGGAACTATGCTTTCTATGATTTTTACAATTAATAAAAGAGAACAAGTAGCAGGTAGGAGAATCATCCAGAGTAGTAGCAAATTCCGTCACAACTTCAACCGGGGTGGCGTCCACTCCCAGATAAAAAAACACATTTTTTGTCTTGATTACGATGCTCATCACAAGAGGCCCCACTCGCATCTACCCGATTGTCTTGTACAAATCATGTGAAGACACCCCATTTATCCTCCATCGATCTCTCACAGAGGCAAAAAATTCCTTCTTCGTCTTGTCCATCAATCCAATTTTCCGCACAAACGGAAGAAAAGTCAATTTTCAACGAATTAGCCATCTAAACTGCTATAGATCACAAGAGTTAATTCTTGACTACCACCCTTTTACTAGGTCGGCGACATTCATCAATTTCCGCCATCTCTTTCCTTTAGATTGAGATAGAAAATGAAGTATAGAATAAACAAGTCACAGGCCGCCAGTTTTTGTTGCTTTGCTCATATTCTTTTCCTCAGCTTCACTGTTCTAGTAGCCTTTTCACATCTAAAACCATTAGCATCTTTGACTTTTCTGTTTGGTTGGTGAGGCATGTTAAAGTTGATTTGTGACTGTTCAATCAAAGATCACCGAGTGTTCTGCCACCGCACCCACGGAGCCTGTAGCGATAAGAAATCTGCTCTCCGTAAAAGTGTTAAACATTTGCTTTACTCCAGTAAATTCAATCTCTTCAGAGTTCAGCCATTTTAACAGTTTGCATGACGAAGCTCTTCCACTCCAAACATTTTTGCAGAAAGTTCCTTGCCATCCACATATCTACTACAGAAACAGAACATAATCACTGGTTAAATTCTAGTCTGAAAAAAAAAAAAAAAAAAGAGTGACAGAAAGGAACCCACCCAAGGAGTGG
Source organism: Aristolochia californica (assembly GCF_029961685.1). Classification (NCBI taxonomy): domain Eukaryota; kingdom Viridiplantae; phylum Streptophyta; class Magnoliopsida; order Piperales; family Aristolochiaceae; genus Aristolochia; species Aristolochia californica. The sequence continues at coordinate 445,290 of NW_027181826.1, read as the reverse complement.
ATAAAGATTATTTTGGAGATGAGCCAAAGTACCCATGATGGTTTATGAAGTCCCAGGTTAGAGAGATTGAAAGTTTTCTTTTTGAATTGGGAACCCAAGATTTTTTGCAGGCCATGTGAAGCACAGGCTTCATTGTAAGCAAGATCTTGAAGAATTCTATAATTGAGAAGAGGGCAATCAAAAAGCCTCCTCCCCTTGAACATCCCAAGGAGGTGTGCCCTTTGGTGGGTTTTTCCTTCTATGAGAAGTTTTAATCAAGTTGCCCATACTGAGAACCTTTAATTTTGATACTATATAGTATATGTTAATAAAACCTTGATATATAATTATAATGAGGTATCATGTTGCTCATCTCAATAATTTGATATAATTTGTATCAGTGAATATCATTAACATTAGGTTTAAGTAATTGTCCACTAATGCTAACATTTTGTGTTTCATCCAAACATTGACCCTATAGTTTTCTCCTTTTAAAACTTTTTACAAGTACCATTAAGAATGCCAATCCTACTTAGAATGACTTCTCCTAAACTACCAAGAATGATCGATTATGTAGAATCATCAGTTTTTATGAATAACCCATTGCATTTTTAATTAGAAATTGTTTCGATTAAGCCTATTTTTTTATCCCACAATGTTTAGCCACTTAGAAAGCTTATTACTCAACAAATTTCTAATGTGAAAATAAAATACTCGTACGAAGTCCCCTTTTCGTATTTAGGACTAATAAAAAAACAAGCAAAAGGACTAGCAATGTAAACAAATACAAATGGGACACAGACAGATAAATTGAACCAAATTTTATCTCCGACACGTAAAAGTTTTTAATCTTATGAAGTCTTTTGTTTCCTTTTTGGATGTTATTTTTTCGATCCGAATATTAGTGCCCCCGACAAAGGAGACATCGAGAAATAATATCATATTTAGGCTAAATTAATATCCATTAACATATAACTAATTTTTTTTTTAAAATGTAGTTAACATGGTTCAACATGAAGTTCACCATGATTTAGGTCTATTCTCTTTACATAGAAAAGGAAGCCAGGGAGGACAAATAAGCTGTTACCATTTTGTTATGCATCAACTCTTTTGACCTGAAGCAGATAAGGAGTCACAGTCTTGACTGTTTTGAAACGAATGTAACCATTCATGGGTTTGGCCCAAAATAGACTCGTAATCTTTTCCAATTGAATGAAGAGTCTGCAGTTTCTGTGCAGGCAACCTTAGCTTCCAGTAACGGGAAGGAGAGAGATGAAGAAAACTGACATGAGCTTCCATTAAAGCTGTGTTCATGAATTCAACTTATTTTCTTTATTGTGTGATGGGTCACTGGTCCGAAGGTGACCACCTCTTGAAATGGGTTTTCTCTTTTTTTTGTTTTCTTTTTAAGGGTGATGGCCCACTGGGTGTTTGATGAGCCATTATGGGTTCTGAAAAAGATGTTTCGACTTTTATTGGGCGGGTCTTGAATGTAAGAAGCATTCTTGTTAACCAGCTACCAATAAAATAATTAATAATATTTTTTTTCAGAAGATGCATCAGTTTTTAAAATAAAATTTAATTTATTTTTATTCTAAACTTATTTAAATAAAATATTATTTGATTACAATCTATTTTTTATAAATTTATTCTTTAAAATTACGTTTATTGACCCTAAAATATTGATGAACTCTAAAAGAAATGTAACATTTATTCATTAAAATCCTAAGCCACATTTTTTTAAATATTCGATCTAGTAAAGTTGCAACCAAGAGGCTAAAAGCTTTGGGATTTATTTGTCACAAACTGATGTTATAGAAACTAACCTAGTAAGGTGATTAGGTTTCACAAGTGTGGTGTTCTGATGCAGTCAAAGCTTACGTGTCACCTTTGATTGTACATATGTATAGTTGATTGGTCAAAATTGGGTATATGTGATATTCAGTTGAAAAACCGGTTATTTGTATTATGATTTTTCTGATGTTATAGAAACTAACCCAGTAAGGTGATTAGGTTTCACAAGTGTGGCGTTCTGACGCAGTCAAAACTTACGTGTCACCTTTGATTGTACATATGTTGAGTTGATTGGTCAAAATTGGGTATTTGTGATATTCAGTTGAAAAGCCGGTTATTTGTGTTATTATTTTACTAATGTTATAGAAACTAACCCGGTAAGGTGATTAGGTTTCACAAGTGTGGCGTTCTGACGCAATCAAAGCTTACATGTCACCTTTGATTATACATATGTGTAGTTGATTAGTCAAAATTGGGTATTTGTGATATTTAGTTGAAAAGTCAGTTATTTGTGTTATTATTTTACTGATGTTATAGAAACTAACCCAGTAAGGTGATTAGGTTTCACAAGTGTGGCGTTTTGACGCAGTCAAAGCTTACGTGTCACATTTGATTGTACATATGTGTAGTTGATTGGTCAAAATTGGGTATTTGTGATATTCAATTGAAAAACCGGTTATTTGTGTTATTATTTTACTGATGTTATAGAAACTAAACCAATAAGGTGATTAGGTTCACAAGTGTGGCGTTCTGACGCAGTCAAAGCTTATGTGTCACCTTTGATTGTACATATGTGTAGTTGATTGGTCAAAATTGGGTATTTGTGATATTCAATTGAAAAGCCGGTTATTTGTGTTATTATTTTACTGATGTTATAAAAACTAACCCAGTAAGGTGATTAGGTTTCACAAGTGTGGCGTTCTGACGTGGTCAAAGCTTACATGTCACCTTTGATTGTATATGTGTAGTTGATTGGTCAAAATTGGGTATTTGTGATATTAAGTTGAAAAGCCGATTATTTGTGTTATTATTTAAAAAATTAGGTAATATATTAAAGTTCCCTTCATAAAATTGCCCTAATTGATATATAATTGAAGAAAAAACATAAAATCAACCTCATTTCCACTAAACTAAAAACTCTCCGGGCTTGAGATTCCCTGCAACACAGCCAAAATGAAATTCACCCTCGCTTTCGAGGATCGTCAAAGCATCTCTGTTGTAATGTCCAGAAATGCCTGTCGTTATTCGCAAAAACAACCATTTCATCACGTTCTTTATCAGAATTCTGGTGAAAACGCTTACTACGAACTGGCATTGACTCCTGTTCTCGATTCTTTATTCAATCCTTTTCACGATTCCTGCTCTAATGCGCCACTTCGTTGGAGTCTGCACACCAGCGTGCTTATCTCCATCTCTTTCTCCGATCCACCCAGCAGAGACGACAAGAGCATGAAGTAAGAGATTCTCCCATCTCAATCGACCGTGACAACGTACGATACCCACTTCGATTTAATTTACTTGAAAATGGAGAAACCGTTGACAAGGGTCACACTGTTCCTTCACGATGATTTCAAAAAATTTACAAATTTAGTGGTAGACCAGTCATTTCGGAGAAAATCAAGGCGCCCATTTTCTCTACTTTCGATGGGAACTCTGATCACTAGTACTTCTTAACTGGAGCTTTGACAAGCAGAAGAATGTGAAGAAAGAGACGATGAGAACTGGCTGTGTAGAAGCCTGTCTTGACGTCGAGACTACTGCGAAAATAAGCTTTGTGAAGCTCTACCAATGGGCGGAATCGGACGCTGAGTTCTTGACGCTGGTGAGCACCCAAAAGGAGAAATGCGTCGCCAACAGGAGACCCATTTGCCATGAGAGCTACGCCAGCAGGCAGAAGTATCTCAGGAGCTATACTTTCAGCAAGAAAGAGAATACTGCAGAGAGAGCCAAGAGATGGCTTAAGGAGAAGAAGAAGCTAGTTGAGAGGATGAAGAAGATGAAGAACAGATCTGTTTGTGCTTCCTGCAATACCCTCGATCGTCTGTTCAAATATTTGTTATCATGTATGATTAGGGTCGATGTAGTGGAGACCAGTCCAGGACAATAAATTTGCCTTCCCATTACCAGTTTCCCTCAATCGCCGCGGCGTTGAATCAGAGCTCTGAACATTATCTTCCCATAAATGCCTTCTCTTTCAATCGGAAACGGTTCTTCTGCTTTCTAGCTAGTTTCTACTTTCTGTAGCAAAATATTCTATTTTACTGCCAAATCAAATAATTATTCAGTAACCTTATGGTCAATGAATGGAAAGGCCATCTGCATTAGAGAAAAACTCCCAAAGTGGTCCATTTACCGCTGCAGACAAACAATTGCTATCGCTCATGCCCCTTCTGTCGGGCACTGCATCCCCTCGGAGACGACGACCGCGGAAGTTTTTTCTATTCATTGTTTTTTCTCTGGAAGCAGTCTTCTCTCCCCGTTAGAAAGAAACAAGTAATGAATTTGTTCAGTAACTCTCCCTGTCAACGAAGACATGGTCACATTCCGAGCAGTGGTCCCGATCAGGAAGCTCGAAGAATCCAACTCCCAACGACTTCCACAAAGCCAGTACTGCTGATCCCCCCCTACCGACGAATCTCTCCTCCACTTGAGGTTTGGACCTTCTCCGAGTATCTGTTCTCCTGATCAGCCATGTTTTCACAGGGATTAACTATAACGAGGAAGACAGATACTAAAACTAGGTCATTTGCATGGTAATAGTAAAATAAATTAAAACTAGCAAGGAACGAGTTTTAAATTTTTCTGAAACAAAAAATGGAGAAAATTAAATAAGGGTTTACAAAGTGACCAATCATAATATTATAGTAGTATAGAGGCTCTCTATTTTTTAGTTTCGACAAATCTTCATAGCCTGTGTCTGTTTAGGGCTTACGATCCTGAACCCTAAACCCTAAGCCCTTTGTGCCACCGTAGGACAACAAAATGAGGGAAATTTTTATTTTTTATTTCACTATTTTTTGTATTAAAAAAATAGCTATAATGTTTGTGTATACACTAAAATTAAAATTAAAATTGAAGAAGCAAGGGATCATAAACCATGATTAGTATTTTTAGCTTATTTTTACCATAATTTTGTAATGGAGCAATAAAAAAACTCATTTTTTAACCTTTTTAACATTTATTAAAGGCAAAAATAATAAAGAGGAATTATGTGAAATATTTTTCTATCACAAAAATATAGCACAAACATGAACAAAAAAAAATCATCAACTGAAAAGTTTTTTTGTACTTTCCTATCGGCACAAACACTGTGAAAAACCTCAAGAGTTATCGCAGAGGTGAGGTAGTCAAAATTAACCATTTTTAATCGAGGACACGATACTTTCTACTTACATAGTAGACCATTTTTATCTTTCTTCCCACATATTAATTTGACTAGCTCCAATAATAATACTTGATTAAGCAAATTGGAATCTGTGAGAGAATTGTTTAAAAATTTGTTGAAATAAAAAAAAAAATCTTTACTTGTGAAAAGTTGGCAAGAGACAGAGTAAAAAAAGATCGCATAATTAATCAACTAATACTCTTGTTAAGTTGATAACATATTTAAATATAATAAAAATATCCTTTTATTGGATCATCAACTACTTGAACCCCTCCCCATAGTTGATAGATTTTTCTTGTAATTTTGAGCTAGAAATAGAAATGAACAAAATTTGGGATGTGACCAAAGACCCATGAGGTCTGTAAGAGACACTAGAAACAAAGGATAAGGCCACTAAGCCCGGGGTCCCGGCAGCTTAGATGATGTTAACCTGATGTGCTTCTCTCTAGAACCTCATCAGTACCCCGGAATGAGACCCCTCAAGTGTAACCATCACCGACACAATTTGTTATCAGAAATGGGCCTAGTGCCAGTTTGTTCAAAACTTAGCCCAGCATTTAAATCTGCCGAGTTTTTTACAATTGGACCATGGTTTGGTAAACCCGTGAACCGGAAACCAGGCGGACACGACAACACGATGCCTCCATTAGGGCCCACAAGGGGTTTCATATCTCCTCCCAGGCTGGCGCCTCTGGAGCAAAACACGTGGTCCATAGCAACTCTACACGTGGCTATCGTACAGCGTTCAATCGGGACCACAATCGCTCCCACGTGGCTCATGTCGGATGGTTTCGCCACGTGTCGGTTAGGACCACGCAGCCAGGTCGACAATGATCCGGATTTTTAAAAAGCACCGGCTTTAATAGTTACACGTCGCCATCGGAACCCATACCCAATGTGGCAAATTCCTTTTATTTGCTTTTGGTCCAGCCTTCTATGCCCGAGGACTAAATTCTAATTTTTAAAAAATAAAGTAAAAAAATCAAAATTACTGAAATGAAACGGGGGACCAGAGTCCCATACAAGGGGAATGTTGGTTGGATTTAAGGTACACTGACCAGGAAAGTGACCTTGTTTCAAAGGGATGTAGACCCCAAGGAAAAAAAAAAAAGTTTTTACTCTGAAAATTTTATACATATTTAATCTAATAATATTTAAATATATATTTCATATTTATGTATAAACAAGAAATTTTTAAGGGAAAAAAAAGAGAAAAGAATTTATTATTTTAAAAAACTGATTTATCTTCACTTGAATGAAGATGCAAAGGGTGAATCAATGCGAGGAAACGAAAAATAACCTTAACTTCGTACAAATGAAGAGAAAGTTGCCATTACATGATCGGATTTTATTCGATCATAATCAAAATATAGTGTTCATAGTGTTTCTTTTGGTTGCAACACGTTAAAGTGAATGTTCCAAAAAATGTCGGAAAAAATTCTAAGAAATATTTTTATATTTTTGGGACAAAAAATATTTTTTTTTTGTTTAATTCCTCTAATCCACCACCCATTTTCTAATGTAATTACTAAATTCATCAGTTAATTTTATTAAAATATATTTTTTTAAATGATAAAACGAAAAAATAGCAAAAAATAAAATAAAATCTCCCAAACAGGTTTGAACTTGGGTTCATAAGTTGCAGCCTCCAGCAGCTGCTGACAAGCCAACCATTTCCCGTCAGTTTCCTGATTGATCAGTTGCAGTCTCGGAGAGGTGGAGATGCCTTCAGAGATCAGTACAATTCGGAGCAGGCAATGCCAGAAAGCTCCTTTTCAGGGTATCCCATGGTGCGAAAAAGAGAAAACACACACACACACACACACACACAGATTCAAACTTCAGTAGGACCTATTGTCCTTACCCAGATTGACCTTCAATTTCCTGGATCCTTTCTGAGCAGGTAAAAAATCATCAGGCTGTTCCTTCTCATTAAATGGCAATCACCTGGACTGCAAGTTTTTTTCACACGCCGCCATTAAAGCTGAGAAACGATACGAGTTCAGCTCATGCAGACTCAGATAACCCAGTTGCTTCTCTCTCTCACTCTCTCCCATTTCCATGGCTGACACTCGGAACCCATTCTAGCAACTCAGTAATGGGGGGGTATTGGGAGTAAATGAGGATGTCAATGGTGGTTTAGCTGCTATAAATGATGACGCTGATTCATTATTGGGTACTGGAGTTATGTAGCAGAAGTAGGTAGCTTGAGACAGATCGAATATTGCTTCAGATCAAGTGACATAACTGGTAGAACATGAATCATGTAATGGCGGACAATCTAATGATAAGATGGAAATGAATTACGTATTTGCTTCAGGGGTTTAATTCATTAGAGAAGTCTATTTTATGATTTTTTTATTAAATGTGACCTACCATCACTAACGTTACTTTTATGTAAAGGATTAGGGAGCAAAGTAGGATCATGAAGAGGCCTAACAATTCTTATTTTTAGTACTTAAATTGAATGGAAAAGGATTACTAGTAGTAATATGCACTTCAAGTCATGTAATAATAATCTAGATTAAGATTTTTTTGTCTCAGATAAAAACAACAACATTTATACATTGTTTTATCATTTGTCTAAAAACATGGGATTCTTCTTTCTACTCGAAAGAGCCTCATTTACGACGAAGAATAAAGTTATTACATGCACGTTGGATATTTGGTATATCATATATCGGTATACTGTATAAGTTGTTTCGTATACGATTTATTTACCTATTTAATGAAAGGAAGAACATGTAATCGGGTAAATAAATAAAAGAATAATAAAAATACTTAAAATTGATAAAATAAAAAAAATTATAACTAAACACGTAATCATATTTACAAAAAATTAAGAGCAATGTCATTCTACTGTATAACAAAATCATAAGAGTATGCTACAAAAACCTTACAAGAAGGCAGTTGAGTTATATTTTATCACTACTAAAAAAATATTAAATTACGCTTATATATAATCCGGTAATCGGTTAATTGGGTATGGGGTAACTTTCGCCCATTTTTATTTTATTTAATAAAAAATAAAAAAAGTGGACAAATAGTTCAAATTTCCACCCCTACTTGTCGGACTATATATTTGTAAATATGGGATTAATCCTTGTTCATAATTGTTGTTTGATTGTCATCACCGTTATCATCATCATCTTCTTCTCCTTTTTTCAAGTTTTCTCTAAATTGTTAAGTGTGGACTCATGATCAATTATGCAACTTGGTTGAAGCAACCTTAACCCTCCTCCACACACTCATCTAACAAAAATAAAATGTGGTTAGGTGTTCTAGGGGATTAAGGGAACCAGTCAAATGTATCCTTGTCATGGTGGATTTTCCATTTCTTACACTCAAAGATTACAGGCAATGAGGCAAAGCAAAATATCCAAGTCAATCGTTGTGGCATAGCAGTTAGGGCACAATGCTTGTAATGTAGACATTGGAAGCTGGAGTTAAGTTTATTAGAGACTTGCAAGCCTGACAAAGAGATTTTAACAGCCAATTCTGCCATGACAGACAAACTGCACTATCCATCTCAATCACATCAAACTAAATGGTTTGCTACCAAACAAAACAACCATGGCCATCCGTAAAACGTAATGAAGTGAGTGAAAGGATCTCAGTGAGGGTCATTTTATGATAAATTTCATGATGGTCACTTTGAAAAAAGATCAGATTGATCAGTTTTGAAGAAATCATTCTAGTTTGAAACCGGAAGTGTCAATGTAGGGTGAGTTTTTTTTTCTTCTCAATCAGTGTTACGATACACTCCAAAGCTTTAAATCGAAAACGGAGGTTAGGACAGGCTCCAGACCCTCTGATCAGAATGAACACCGATGAGGACAGGACATAAGTAATGTCATGGTCATGGGTCCGGTCCCAAGTTACCCCGTGAGTAATAGCATGAGAGAATGCAATTCTAAAGAGAAAATGAAAGAAAAAGAGAGAAAAAGAGGGAGAAGATAAGAAAGGGAGAGATGAGAGCAATCTGAGATGAACCCAAAACGGACTCTAAATGATGTGGGGGACCATATATCGATAGAAAGGTGGTGAAAATAGATGTTTAAAGGTGGCTTCCCATTTAGAGGTTTTTGGACCATGGAATTGGAACTGCGGTTCCAAAATGGGTCCCTTCTCATGTCTCCATTTATGGAATTCAATAACTGATATGACATATTATTGTGGAGAGTGTAGACCAAACAATCTTTCACTTGTCCAATCTCAAATGAACATTGTTTATTTTCACACAAAGACTCCTTGGACAAAAAAACAATGCTTTGAAACTGTTGAGGATCATCTCCTTTCCTTCTTGAGTCTTCCTTTTTTGCTATTAAACTAATCAAACAGTGACTTGTTTATCTTAACTTGCTTGCTTGACATGATTCGCACCTTTGAAAATCAAAAGCTTCACATTGTTTAACACATCTATTCTAATCGAACGCATATAGAATGATTTGTTTCAATCAGTATTATATCCACTGCAAATGATATAGTATTGTGGCAGATTGATAATGTTTCTTGTTCAAACTCGTTAGCCAATGAAAGAGGAGACTGATTCAAGGAGAGAGAGGATCTACGAGAGTATCAAATATTTGGATGAAGAGAACAGATATCGTCCATAGTGTTTGGAATGCCCCACTCTCCCCTCTTGCTCTCTTTTCTATCACGAAGATGATATACTCGTTTGACTCGGGCTTATGTTGAGTCATCTCTTCTTATGAAACGGAATCAAGGTTGTTCATTTATGTGAATGGGCGTCTCTCTCTCTCTCTCTCTCTTACCCTCGTCTTAGTATCTGATGGCATTAGGGTCGTTCACTTATTACGTGGGTCTTGTTTGAATGGACGTGTTTCAGTCTTTCAAATGCCACTAGTCTCTCTCTGTCTCTCTCTTACCCTCGTCTTACTATCTGATGGCATTAGGGCCATTCACTTATTACGTGGGTCTTGTTTGAATGGACATGTTTCAGTCTTTCAAATGCCACTACTCTCTCTCTCTCTCTCTCTCTATACTATCAATAAGGGTATGTTTGGAACCCCTAGAAAAGAAAAGAAAAAAAAGAAAATGAGAATTTGACCATTTGTTTTTCCAAAAATAGTTAGTGAAAAAGAGAATTTGATGATTATCTCATTCTCACTAGCTAATTTTAGAAATAATAACGGTCAAATTCTCATTTTCTTTTCTAGGGGTTTCAAACAGACCCTAAGGGTAGTACTAGTACTACCTCTCAATATGAGAGGGAATTAGGATCATTCACTTATGTGGATCCCATAGGAATAGACAACCCTGGTTCTATCTCATTCTGAAAGAAGATGAGAAATCTCAATAGTAGGGTCTAATCATTTATACTAATCGACCATTTTTTATTCATTAGGAGACAAACCCAAAAGGATTATGATAACCCATTTTCATAAACTTCAAATAGAAATCTATAAAATCTTGGAAGAAGTCCATTCCACAACAAAGAAGTATGACAAACTTAGGTGAGGAATGGCTAGGTTTCCAGAGGTCTATATTATTCCATCCTAACAGCTATATTTGTCTTAGATCAAAGTTTGATCATTCAGGCAACGTCTTGATGGGGTCACTATCAGATTAATCTAATGAATTCATCATCAATATGGTGAAGTTTTTCTTCTGTTGCTTGGGTCATGCTACTGATGATGAAACCTTTCCCTTCTTTCATCTTCTTCGAAGCAGAGATTAAGCTTTCTTAAACAGCGCTCAGCTTAGTCCAAACCAAACTTAAACTCGCTCAGTGATGCGAATTGGCTTTTGGGTGCAGTTTCAGAACTCAGATTTCAGCATCGACGGACGAAGCTGTGTTTATCTTCTTTCTCACTCCTTCTGGAGTTAGGGTTTTTAGGGTTCTGATACTTTTAACGTTACTGGAGCAGAGGACTCTGCAAATATTAATGCATCCATGGCGGTTAATTATCGTCCCTATCAAGGTATCAAGTTTGACTCATCGTTTCACTTGCTTTGACTCTTGAGAAAGCTAAAAGAGTCGTGCAATCGAGCTGCTTTCTGTCTACGAGTTACATTCATGGCGTCGGGTGTGCACACCGAGAACTCGGTTCATTAAAAGTCAAGACCCATGATGCCACCTGATCCACTCCGCCATTAAAGACGGCAGCTCAAACCAGTAACTACCACACCCAGTACATCCCCAGCCCTCACGAATCCAACGGCCAGCGACGCCGTTGACGCACCCTCGTACGACCGTTCTAATAAAATAATCAACCCAAGACGAAGTAAAATTATCGCCGCAATAATGGCGATTATTATTATCGCGAAAGATAAATCCAGGTCCGGCATCGCTGGTACCGTGGAACAGAGGAAAAGAGGACAGAGACAACGATGGGTGTTCATCCGACCGAGACTGTAGAGATTTTCTTTTTTACGGAAGACGGGTTTTGCCTTTGCAGTTGGTGCAGTCGCAGTTCAGAGGAAGGCGTCGCTTGCCTCCATGGCTCAGCGACTGGTAAAGGCTGAAGCGTGAAAGAGGAGGAAGCAGACCATGTTTTCGTCTGTTACTCTCGCTTACGTGATTGTCGAAAGGATTCCTGGAAGACTGCCTGGTCCAGGATCTCCATGATCACGACTTACCATCTTTCTCTCTTACTGACAATTTTTCAAAAAATTCCTGTGGCAGGGAGTCTAAGGAAGACGACCCACGGTCGTCCAAAGGGCAAGTTGTGGATTATGTATTGATTTTTGTTTGGCATAATTTTAAATAATCATTTAAATATCATAAATTGTAAATTTACTTCTTCAATGTGGGTCAACACTCAACCTGCAATTTTAATTAGCATAAAAATAATAAAATATTTTTATTATTTATTATCTCTTGCTCTTTTTTAAGAAAAAAAACGTTACATCTAAACTCTAAGTCAATTAAAAGAATGTGGGTGTCGATCATTAGACCATGTCTACTTCCCAATGGTTTCTTGAGATACTTAGGGGGGGTTATCCACAATGAAGTGGAATGAATTTCTCCCATATTACTTAGTTCATTAAATAACATCGTTAGTATAAAATGAATTGAATTAAAATTAAAATTACATCACTTCATTCTCTCATACAAAAATCGGGGAATTTTGTTTCCCACATATTTTATGAATTTTCTCTTCCCCCTCCTCCCCTGCAATCCTTTGGCCAAAATTTTTTTTTTCTCTTCTCCCTCCCTCCCGTCGGCCTTTCGTCCCTCTCCTCTCCCTCTCGTCCTCCCGACTTCTCTTCTCTTTCAGCCTTCCTCTCTTCTCCCAAATGATTCTAGTAAAACTCTTTTTTTTTTTTTTTTTGAGTCTTACAATTTTTAGCCGGTTGGATTTAATTTAAGAAACTCAACATAGCTATTTGTTATCAAAATATGGGTAAACTTAACCTTACCAATATTTTTTATATGGTTAACTCGCTGGGTCGAAACACCTTGGTTTATAAGGGGAAATGTCTCTGATTTTTTGACTCGGTCCAGACTCACCCTGGTCTGGAAAATGACGGACGGTAGACGAGCCAGAAGGTGGTTCCACTCCAAGTGGCGTAGAACGAGGTGGCCCGCCGTTTCCTTTGGAAGGCGGTAAACGGCATCGTCAAGATCAGAGAGCCCCGCCCACCTTCCCGTCTGTCGTTTTCCTCCCTTCTGCGACGCCGTCATATCAGCCGTTAAGGCCCCTGACCAACCACCCGCAAGTCCCTCCCCCTGCAAGCCATATTCAAGCCGGTTAGCCGTTGTTGTCCCTCAATGACACGTATCGATTTCCCGTTCGCTCTTCGACACCCTGTCAAAGTCTTTTTGTTTAGAGTCTTTAGACGAGCTTGCCGAAAGCGGTTGATCGATCTGACGCCGCCGGATATACGCTGCGAACCGTTACCTGACCCCGTCCGAGCTCAAGATATTCTGAACCGGTTAGGGTTTTTATTCCAAATTTTAATTAATTAATTTATTTTTACTTATTTATTTGATACTAATTTTTTACAAAGGAAACGAGTTTTTTACTAAATATTATATAATAAATAAACCATCATAATTTTACAAGAATTTTTATTAAAAAACTAAAGTGAATAAAAAATAATTTGGTTCGAAAAATTAATTAAAATAAATTATTTATATTTTATGCTTTGATAATATGTTATTATTACTGAAGATAAGGTTATAAAGATTTCAAACCCGGTTTACGTTGGTCCGGTCTGGATATAATAACATATATTTAAACTTTAATATGATTAAATGAATAAACTAGTAAAAAAAGGAAGAGGAGAGTGAAACGGGGTTGTCGATTAGACGCGCGCGTGTAGGTGGTCCCCGAGGAGTTGGGAGCGAGCGTGTGGGAGGGGGTGAGGTTCACGTGACATCATCCAAAAGGCGACAGATGAAGGAAGGTTGGCCTGTCAACTATCAATCCGGTTTGCAGTTAGCTCCATTTTCCCCTTTTAAAAAATAATAATAATTATTAACCCTATTTAATAAATAAAAAATAATAAAAACCCTCCACGAGTCACGTTCCCCGTGAATGACGCACAAAAAGTAAAAAAATAAATAAGCCGTTTTTTTCTTAATTAGCCAATTAAAAAAAAATGAAGATATTTAAAAGAAAAAAAAAATCTAAGACCCCTCTCTCCCTCTCTCTCTTTCTCACACGCGCGCGTACAGCTCACACACACACACACAAAAAAGACGGTTACGAGTGGCTATCGCTTTCCCGCTCCTACGATACAAGCGTGCCACGTCGCACGTGTGATCTGTAGCTAAAATGGCAATTCTTTTTCTTACTGTACGTCCTTCTTTTACGTGACACTCCTCGACCTTTTTCTCCCCTTCACTTTCACCGGTTTACGTTGTGTTGCTTCACGCCATTATTAAATGACCAAACTGACCCCACTCCTCCCTCGTTGACCTGCACCAAACTTACCCTCCTTTTTTTTACAGTTATTTTCTTTAATTTTTTTTACTATTGAAGAGAAAAAACGTGATTTTGGTTGCTTGATTGATTCAAATTGAATTTTAAATTGGAGTAGTTAAAAATAATTAGTCTAATTTAATCAAACTTTGGCTCAGGAATCATATTTAAGATGTTTAATAGCCAGTAAAAAGATTTTTTACTGCCTATTTGTTTTTTTTAATAAAGAAGTGCGAATAGGTGAAAATCTTGAAAAGAAGAGACAGGTGTAAATAAGTAAATTCAATAATAGTACGTCGCTTTCATGGGCCGTGGCGGATTCGTAATATTGTTTAAAACGTTGTCGTTTTCACAATGGGGCCGAGGCCACATAAAGTTAGAGAACCACCGAAGGGGAAACGGAATAGACGGATCTACCCTTATCGAACGAGGAAGATTCATTCGAGATAGAGGAGCTGTCGGTCATTTCGAAATCGTCTCTTGCTTTTGGAGTGTATGAAGAGGGGGGAAAGAGGAGAAGCACAGCGACCTTTTCTTTTCGCTTCAGTGTGCGTCTGAGATCAAGTCTTCGTCCTCCCCCATTTATTATTTTTATCATTTATTTCGAGTTTTTGTTTTATTTTTATCTCCTCGTCTTCCTTTTCAAAAGGCGATTGTAGATGACTGCAAAGAGCAACGGAAGGGCAAAGAAGAAGGAGATGGGAAGAGAAAGATAGGAGGGACAGGAATGGAGGAATTCATCGAGCATCATTCGGTCCTTCTGAGAGAACGATGTCTGAAAGCTTTATACTCTTACAAGCTAGCTTCCAACTGTAAGTATATATGGGAATTAATAGGGAGAGATACCCCAAAAAAAAAAATGGATTTTGTGTCCTTTTGATTCTATCCGTGTGTGTATTATTGAGGCGGCTCAGCTGGGAGCTTGAATTTGATCATGTTTGATTATTTTCGGTTCCGGTCGGACGCAGACAGCTTCTTGCTGAACGGAAACAGAATCTGTTTGTTAATTTTAAGTGACCTTGTCTTTATTTTTTCTTCTTTTGATGTCTTGTGTTGTCTGTAATTACTGAGGATTGATGGTGGATGAGTTGTAGTTTCTCTACTAATTTGCTTGTTACTGGACGGATGGCTATGGACAGGACGAAGGAAAGAAGATGAGGAAAAACATAGAGAGATGGGCTTAGCAACCCCAGCGCCACCCCAGCTTCTATTCCTTCATCAGGAGCATTCCAACTATATAGCTAAAATCACAGTTCCGGTTCGGTCTGATTCCGTCATTTCTATGTCCCAGGGCTTCCATCAGGGGATCTTCAGCTTCTCGGATGGCTTTGACAGATCTTCGTCTCACCAGGAACAGCAATTACACGTCCCGCAGCAAAGCCGGAGAGACAAATTGAGGGTGCAAGGAGGGTTCGAGTCGGCACCACCGCCTCTAGTGGCGGTAGAGGAAGAAGAGCCCGCAGATCTTCCAGTCTACGGGATGCTGTCGGAGATGTTCAATTTCCCTTCCGGGGGCTCCGTCGGCCACTCCGATCTCCTCGAGAATCAGATCCCGTCGAATTATCGGATTCCGAGGCCGTCGACTGGAGCAGAGTGGTATGGGAACAGGCAAGGGATTGTGGGGAATTTGGTTTCTTTGGGAGATGGGAAGCGCGAAAACAACAACAGCTTAGCATCACAGCAGCAGCAGCAGCATCAGATTTCTGGCATAAATGCGGATTCAGCAGCCGCCATGCAGCTTTTTCTAATGAACCCACAGCCAAGATCACCTTCTCCGTCTCCTCCTCCCGCTTCCTCTACTCCTCTCCACATGCTGCTTCCCAATCCTCCCCCTCCCATTCAAGCCTTCCACGGCACAGCCAACTCGTTCGGCAACAACCAAATTTCGCAGTCGCAGTTTACGTGGGTCCCCAGCGGCAGTGGTGACAACCCGACCACCATCAGCGGCGGTCACAAGATAGGAGGAGTGTTGGAGAGCCAAGGGCTTTCGCTGTCATTAGCTTCCTCATTGCAAGCCGGAAAGGCAGCTGACGAATTGAGGATGGGCGATGGAATGTTGTATTACAATCACGCCGGCGGCGGAGGGGCTTCGGCTTCCTCCTCTTCATACCCGCTGAAGAATTTTGGAAATCTGCACTTGCAAGGAGCTGCAGGTGGTGGTGGTCCCGCGCACCAACAGGTTCATATGAGTTTCGGATCAGTAGGTGTGGTTAACGTCTTGCGGAATTCAAAGTATGCTAAAGCAGCGCAGGAACTGTTGGAGGAGTTTTGCAATGTGGGAAGAGGGCAGTTCAAGCACTCCAGACATGGCAAGCACCACAGCTCCAACCCTAACCCTAATCCAGTGAGTGGTTCTTCCGGTGCTGCTGGTGGGTCTTCATCTTCTTCCAAGGATCACCCTCCTTTGTCGCCTGCCGATAGGTTTGAGCACCAGAGAAGGAAGGCCAAGCTCATCTCCATGCTTGACGAGGCATGTATAATCAATCCTTCTTCTTTTTTTTTTTCTCTTTCTTTTTACAAATTAAAACATAGCAGATAAAGAGAATTCATAAGAGGTTTGTGTTCTCTGGGCTGGTAAGGCGCGGGATGTGTATATGGTTTTCTGCTTTATTACTGCTATTGTTTCTGTACTTGGGTTTTTTTTTCTTCTGAAAGAGAGAAAAAAACTGAGAGTTTACTATTGAAGGGCTTGTCCAAAGGGAAACGACGGACTGGATTGGGAAGATCGCCCTATAATACGTAAGAAGTTGTTAGGAAAGCTGCAGCCCAGAAGAGATCCCTTACCCATCATAGTAACACTGCAGAAGGAACCATTGATTTTCATGGAAGTTGACCTGGAGATTGTGGTTTTTTTCTACAGTCGAAGAGGAAAAAAGAAATCGAGGATATTCTCTCAAACAATCATTCGACACTGGGGAGGGCGGCTCGATTCATGAATACATGATTCTATATTTGGTGTTATTATCAACCATCGAAAGCCTTTCCCTAGTCTACTTTTCCATTTCTCGTCGAGATCCTTCTTCTCCTCCTCCTCCTCCGTCTCCTCTATTTCATCTGATTCTCTTTCTTCTTTACTTCTGGGTGGAATTCAACCATCGTGAAGGTATCAGAATTAAATGGGTCTCAAGGCGTATGTGTATGGCCTTGTTTCTGCTGCTGATTTTTGTTTTTTATTATGCTCTTAATGATATGGCTGATATAATAAATGAAACATCAGCGTTTTTCACTGTTTGTTGTCTTCTTCCTCGAGCTCCTCATCGACGATTTTTCATGCTCTTAAGTGACAGTTTTCCACCGCAATCATGCAGTTCACTGGTCATGATAATATTAACTCTAATCTCCTGCACTGGTGATTTTAATGGTTTGAGTTTCTTCACTGATGAGACAATGACAATGAGTTTCTTCTCTTTTTCTTCTCGTCTTCCTTTTTCTGTCTTCTACTGAGTAGACGTTAAAAAGAAACTAGGAGTACTGATTGAGTTTTCAATAATTTTCATTTTGTTTGCTTCTTATTTCAGGTGGATAGAAGATACAACCATTACTGCGAGCAGATGCAGATGGTGGTGAACTCGTTTGACTCAGTAATGGGTTTCGGAGCTGCGACTCCCTACACGTCTCTCGCTCAGAAGGCCATGTCAAGACACTTCCGGTGTCTGAAAGACGCCATTGCAGCGCAACTGAAGCACACCTGCGAGATGCTGGGGGAGAAAGACTCCACAGGGACCTCGGGGGTCACCAAAGGGGAGACCCCAAGGCTACGTATGCTAGAGCAAAGTTTGAGGCAGCAGAGAGCGTTCCATCAGATTGGAACGATGGAGCAGGAAGCTTGGAGACCCCAGCGAGGCTTACCAGAACGGTCTGTCAATATCTTGAGAGCATGGCTCTTTGAGCACTTCCTTCACCCGTACGTATTTTTCATCATTTTCTTATTTCGTCTTCCTCTTCGTCCTCTTCTTCTCTGTTGCTGCTACTGCTGCCTTCAATTATGTGTTAAAGCATTTTCTTTTCTGAAAAATATTCTGAAACCATTCTGGAGTAGGCTCGTCTTTTCTTACGAATCATTAGATAATGAGATGATTATTGTACGAGCATGTAATGCAGCAGAAAGTCCGTCCAAAGAAGCGTCATCAGTGACTGCTAATCACTTTCTGCTTCGAGGTTGCTTTGCATTAAATGAACCAGTAATACAGTGTCCTTAGGTATTGTCCCCTACCACTAAAAGCTGAGCAAAAGCTTCTTTCTCCTTTGCTTTTTCTGAAGCAAAACAGCTGAATGGTCTCTCACTGCGTGGTTTCTCCTAGTTAGTTAGTGAAAAACTCATCAACTATTGCCATTATTAAAGCGAAAAAGATCAGTGGTGCAGTTCTTTCCTCTGTAGTTTCTTTTCTCCTTCTCTAGATCTCCACGCCCTTTGTAGCAAAACCGTTCAATCCCGTTTTCTGCTACATAAAGTTCGAATCTTTATACGGCCTTCGTGAGACCTGATGTCATTAGCTGCTTTTCTTTTTCTCTCAGGTACCCGAGTGATGCAGATAAGCATTTGTTAGCACGACAGACAGGCTTATCCAGAAATCAGGTTCGTCTTCCTCCTCACTAAATGAGAAAGATTGCATGTTTCAGTACTAACTGGACCCAGAAGAAAGTAACCCTATATTCTGAATAATCTTCTGGGTTTTTTTTTTTTTTTCTCTTTTCAAATCTTAATTGTCCTGTGCTTTTTGGAAAAGTTGAAACCCTTCTTTATCTTTTTAAGAAAGAAGGCACTACAGAGAGGACTCCATGGAACCTGATGATTGCAGCTCTACATTTTTTCTCACTCCCATGACTCTTTTACTGTTCAGTTTTCATGGCTTTCATCAGTTTGATAGATTTTTTCCCTTTTAGTTGCTTATTCTCTTGACATGACAAGGTCTCTTTAGTGACAATATCCGTTCTAGTTTTCCCATGCTTCTTTTGATGAAAAGAAAGTAAAGAAGTTGAAATTTTCCACCATTAATGGCATTTTTAGAAGCTCTGGTTAGCTGATTTTTTAAGTTTTTTTCCTGAAAATTGAAAAAACATGGTGAATCATATCAATGCCATCATATATGCTCCCATGTTCTATCAACTCAAGTGTCATTGGTGGGTCTTTCCTCAATCTAATCCGTGTGAGATAAAAGTAGTAGTAGAAAAACTATCAAGAGTAGTCAAGACCACCTACCCAAGTCAAACTAAATAAATGCATTTTCTTTATTAGGGTTTACCTGTATTTGGCTTTGGAGAAAAAAAAAAATTTCTTCTGTATCTCCTATGTTTTCTTTGAAATTTCAATCCTGTTTCTCTGTCTCTATCCAACTTGAAGAAAAGAATTAAATCTCTGATCCGAAGAAAAGAACAAGATGTCATTCTTACAGATCCACCACACAGAGAGAGCAGCCTTCATAAACACAATACTTACAAAAAGGAAGACAATCCTTCGTCACCCATTATTCATTCAAATCATTCTGCACCATTAATGCTGACCTTGACTTGCTCCGCCCCCTCCTCTCTCTCTCTCTGTCTTTCTCTCTCCTTACGTTTCCATTCATTCATTGTGTCCATCTGTAGGTGTCGAACTGGTTCATTAATGCCAGGGTCCGGTTGTGGAAACCCATGGTCGAAGAGATGTACCAGCAAGAGACGCAAGACGAGGAAGAAGAGAGAGAAAGAGACCAACCACAGAGAGCACAAACACCAACGCCAACAACGGCAGCCACAACAACAGCAGGGGCAGGAGGGCCAGTAGCAGCAGCAGCCACTGCGACCACTGCTGTTGCAACAGTGGCAACAGCTACAGTCCCCACAGCCAAAAGATCCGAAATCAATGCCCACGACAACGACCCTTCACAGGCGGCAATCAATAGACACCAGCAGCATCTCTTCTCGGAAAACCAAGCCGACTTCGCCGCCGACGACGGCTTCCTCACCGCCGTCGACGACATGCCCTCCGCCGCGGACCACGACCAGGCCGACGCTGCCACGTGCCGCATGAACGAGTTCGGGACCACCGGCAGCGGCGCCCCGCTGGGCCCTACCCGGGTCAGGTTTGGGGACGTCTCCCTCACGCTCGGCCTACGGCACCAGGGCAACGTCCCCGACAAGACCCGGTTTTCTGTTAGAGATTTCGGTGGCATCTAGGAATTCAAACAGATAAACCAAGAGAAACCAGATGGAAAAAATGGAGCGGAGAGTGATTGAGAGTGATGTGGGAGACGAAACGAGGGTCATCGGGTAGGAAAAAAATTCCATTTTTACATTTTGAATATGTGTAATTTTTTCTTCTTTCTCTTTCTCTCTGATTTTAATTTTTAAGCCGAGGGAACATAGGAATGCAAACACCTGAAATCTATTAAGTGTATAGTAGATTGCTTTCTCTGCTTCTTCCTCTTCTTTAATCTTTCTTTCGTTATTACCAGTTGATTAGATCGAAGTTAAATATACAGTTTTTTTTTTAAAAAATCTATAAACACGGGATCTTTTTAATCATAATCTCGAAAAAATCTCTGCAATTATTTCAAATTGAAACACAGTTAACGATGGTTCGGGAAGGTAGAAAATGAAAAGAAAGAAAAGAAAAAGCAAAAAAGAAACAAAGCCTGTGACTGTGATTGAGGCATTGAAAGCCAGCAGAGAATGCAGTTGATAAATGCAAGAAAACTCACATGGGAGGAGATGGGAGAGGGTAGAGACAGAACTTAAAAGGCCACTTTCTCTAACCAATTCAACCTACATTGCCCTATCCTCACTCTGTCACAAGTCTATCACTGTTCAACTGCAGACCCAAACTCCAGGGACTCTTCATGAAGCTGCCAAAGCTTCGTCTGATGATGACTCTTTAGTTTTAACAAGCAACTTCGTCCTTCTACCTTCCTCACTTAAATTACAGTTTTTAATCATTAATAAGTTAACTTTTCTTGTACGTGGAAGAAAACTAACTTCATCCCTATCAATTGACATTGCCTGCTGGTCTGCTTCTTTGTGTGAGTTTGGCTTTCCTTTTACTGAACTATGAGTAGGATTGAGGACTATCACCCACCACTATTTTATCTTCAAATATATTTATAAGACGATACCAAATATCCTTGCAGCTCAAGCAAACCCAGTACATGGAACAACCTCTGGTTTGAAAGCAAGCTTTGTTTGTGGGGTGGTGGTGAATCTCAGTCACCCAACCAAAAGATCTAATGCTTGAACTAGGGTTTCTGTTTATCTGTTGTTGGATTAGCGTAATGTGAGATAATCTAGTGTTACTTTGTGATTGTGATGTTCTAAACCCTACTTAATTATCAGCGGATTCAAGGTTAAATAAATAATCGGGTTAGTCGGATCACATCGTGATTTTGATGTGTTAGACACTAATCTGCACTAAAATAGAGGATTTCACCTTAAACAAGGAATTCACATCTAATTATCTCTAATTATGAAGTTGTAGAGAGAGAGAGAGAGAGTATTTATATTTCAGTAACTCACTTAATTGTGCCTACTAGTACATAAACTTAATTGATGGGCAATATAGCCTGAATTTGCACCACTTTGTTAAAATGCACATGGTACATTGAATAGTAGTACAAGATAAATGGAACATCCAATTTAGACATATTTTTAAGTGGTCCTCTTGCCCTTCATGACTAGGGCAATATTTTAAGTGGACCTTTGTTTTGATGGTGTCTACAACTCCCATGAATACTCAGTTGAACCAAGGTTTCTTTTCTCTTAGGGTTTCATAATCACATAGCTTGGCTTACTGCATCATTTTATATACTCTTAAATATCATTTTTTGACTAATTTTTTTTCTTTTGCCTGGTTTTTTTGTGTTTGGACTATTGTAGGAAACAACGAAAAAATTAGTTATCGTACTTCTATTTATAACGGAATAAATTATTTTTTATAAATAATAAAATAAGGTTAAAGTAAGAGATAAGAGTATTATTTTAGTGCTTCTTAGTTTATTTTTCCTATAGTTTTTTTTATTAGAGCAATAAACAACTTATTTTTCTATCTTTTTTTTATATTTTTAAAGATATAAAGAATCGAGAAGAATCAAGAGAACAATTTTCCACCTAAAAATGACGCAAAACTGAAAAAAATTAGATAATATAAATTTTTTACAATATGTATTTATTCCGAAACTGAAAGAAAGTTGGACCAACCACTGTAGTTAACATCTTACACTTGCAGGTGAACACAAACTGTCTTAATGTTAAAGAGAAGGGGAAGGAGCTTTCATGTAAGAAAAGCAAGAAATCTTATCGATTTTATTTTACTGATATGCAGCTCAAAAAATCTCATAGACCTTTACGATGCTAAACCATATATTTTAGTGTGAAGAAGGGGGGAAAAAGAAGAAATTCATCTAGTTTCACAACTCTTAACCCATTAATTGCAGCTGTTGCAGTCACGTAATGGCCTTTTATGTAGCTCAGAATCACATAACGCTCGTTGATGCAATAACATGGCGGCAGGTTGAATTTCTTCTGCACCCGCTGCCATTTTTTTTTTTTTTGTTTGCTTCCGAATCATGTGATCTCCGAGTCCAAATGCCTTTTCCTGGTTTTCTTTCTCTGTAGTTTCTCCTCCTCCTCGTACTTAAGTTTTCTCGGAATCATTTCCTTGTTTACAATTTGAAATCTTTCACAGCGGGAAACGTGATAATTTACATCGTTGTGTACAAATGAAGAAAAAAATGATCACCGACATGGGCTGATTATATCAGGGTTACCAAAGGGGTCGAATGCGAATCCGGGAAGGATGTATCGGAGATCGAAGAATTTGTTACTAGGTCGAAAGTGTGTCATGTCGGTTTGTCAAATTTTAAGCAAATATGAGCTTTGACTGGTTTATGGTCAGAAGTGTAGATGCAATCAATCGACTCGTATGAGTGCAGAGTTGCATCAATCTTATCTAGTTTCTCTATCTTGTACAGGATTCTATCCGTCCATGCTGGCACTCGAACCTGATAGAAGTAGATGATAGTCTTAGGACTGCAAATTCTTTAAGGAGACAGACAGGGATAAATCTGCGAGAGCAAGAAGAACAAACCTTGTAACTGGTGTCATAATCGCTGCTTCCGATGTTATGTTTGTATGTTGGCTTGAATGCCAAGATCCCTTCACAGTACCCACTAAACACTTGCCCTCTTTGAGCCTGTTGGAGAAGCTGATCTCTGCTAGTAAGCAGCTGCAGGTTTTTTGAAGCAGAAAACAAATGGTTATCTATCTACGGCTTGGTTCAGAATGTACTGGCAAATAAGAGAAAAGGGTCTTACTCTGTGTTGGTCTCTCTGTATCAGGTTCCTTGCTGCTTGTGTTTTAATGCCCTGTATTCTGTAGTTGAGATCCCCCAACCAGACAGTGATGTGATACGGTCTGGCATAGGCGTTTCTCTTCTTGTCCAGATAGTGAGATATCTGCTGGAACTGAGAATTCCTCTCTTCCACATTTCGAGCATGAGCTGAGACATATCAAGACCAGAAAGTCAAGCAACATCTCAGAAGCAGCAAAGCAATAGTAAACAGATGATCAGCAGGTAAGGTGTTTGAGAAAAGACCTGAAAGATGGCAATTGATGAACAACATGTGCACTTCTTTGAAGTTTATGCTCATGGCGACTGCTCCCTTTTTTCTCCCTATGAAGCCTCCTAAACCCCCAACAGCAAGCTTATCTACTCTTACATCTGCACATTAAAATGAGATCTGTAACTGTAATGTATATAAGGTTTAGGAGCATCAATAACCTCCTCTTACGACTGAAAAATCCTTTTGAAGTCTTACCTTTTGTGTAAGATTTCCAGTTCTTTGGTCCAAAGATAAAAAGCTGCAGAGATTGCATGATAGCTTCACCTGCGAGCCTGTGGGTGCAAGCAGCAACAGTAGTCAGTAAGCGCAGATTTGTCAGATAGTTCAAACTCATTAACAAGAAAACTCTACAAACTGAAAGTACTGATCTTATGATTCATAAAGTTCTGAAAACGAAAAGTCTAATAATGTGTGCTTGGGAAGTACTGTAAAATCGTTTCAGATGCAGTTTTCCGAACTGCCAGCTTATTGAGGAAAGGTGGTTCTGCAGTCACTTCACCCTATAGATGGAAAAGATCACAATATCTTTCCTTTGACAGTAAAATATTAATACCAAAGAAATGTATTATTTGAATCTGTTAAGAATAATCTCATGTTGATCTGTGATTAGAAATGTCAATGGCGGAGAGGTTGGGGGGGGGGGGGCGGCTACCTCTCCATACTCAACAATACTTGAGGGGGAACCGGCGCCCCCTTCTACAGGAATTCCCCTCCATGACCAGGTAGGATCAGCTGGTTTTAAAGTGATGATTCACACGTTCAGGAAAAGTATCCACCTAACAGGTTTGGAACGGCCAATTCCCTTGCAAATTCTTCTCAAATGTTGATAACGAATCAAAAGGCTCAAGGAAGAAGACGATATAAGCATTTCAGATGAAAGTAAGAAATGGTGGAACACTAATGTTGAACCTAACCTGTGGGTGTCAATCAAAGCTTCTTGCAACAACTGAGCCATGTCGGCTCTGGGTACTTCCTGCAAGCCCACCACAAAAAGATCGAAATTCCGGTTTCCTCCAACAAGCTGGAATAAATCCTCCGGTGACACCTTCGCCCCACACACAGGAAAAGAAAATCAGACGACAACCCAGTTATCAGATTATCAGAATCCTAGTTGATCATAAGCTTACCTTCCCATTCATGTTCCACGTTAATATACACATGCACAAGGGAGAATTACTTGGAAGTGTGCTGCAGCTCGTCATCCCAACCGTTTTGATCCCTTCATGATTCGCTTCCTCCATGTTCAATGCTTCAAGCCTGCTGTTCTTTGACGTCGATCTTCTTCTGCGAGATGCTTTTCAATCAAATACCCCAGAACTGAAAGAGAGAAGATGTTAAATAGTAAGAAATTTATAAATACCTTCGATCGTGAGCACTGCAGCCGTTTCCCATGATGCCCGGAGAATCAGCGAAAGGAAAAGAAGGAACAGAAGCAGGTACGTAAAACCAAATGCCGCTCTGGTGCGCAGAAGCAGAACCATGTTTTGGAGGAAAGAGACGATCGCTCATGACGGAAGAGGCCTTTTAAATGGAAAAAGGAAAAAAACTTGTCCCAGTTTATTACGAGTCTCTTCTTCATCTTTCTACCCATTTGGGCGGTGGAGCCGTTGATGCAGAAGTCAAACAAAATAAAAATACCACAACACGCCCGTCTCTCTCCGTGGTTGTGGTGGACAAGCCAAGGATTTCTTCCCCAGTTAGGTTCATCCATTGACTTATTACGAAGCTCAATCCGAGTTGAAATTCAAAGCAGCCAGAAATCTGATCTCCTTCTCTGCACATTGCAGAAGCACATCCGAGTTTTCTTCTTGAAAGGCATGCAGCACGGGCGCAAGCGGATTTAATTTTACGTGTATACAGCCCAAATTCAAAAACAGACAAAGTGAAGAAGAGAGGATCCTCTTCTCTGCACACTGCAAATCAGATTGATGTGACTTTCTCGGAGAGAAAATAAAGTAAAATTAATAATGTATTTTTTATAAATTTTATAAAAAAAAATGTTATATATATTTTTATTAAATTTTAATTTATTTAACCATAAAATCTGAACTGAAATGGATATTTTGATTTTCATGATTGTTTGTCTTTCCAGATCAAGAAACAGCCGCGTAGGCAAATCGGGGACAAGAATCGTCCTTTCCAGGCACCAACCCCGGAACGCGTATGCAGGCGTCGGCAGGTGACGTCCGTGGAGCGATCAAACCACTCGGCCCAGTGTGAATCCATAGAGAAACAGAGAGGACGATGAGTTTCTTCCCTGACAACGCAATCCGAAGAAAACCAGACTTCGGTGACTTTTTGCTGCGAAAGTGTTCGACGAAAGTGCATATGGGTGATCTTAAACCCCTTCGGTTTTTGGCCGTGTGGGTGAGTTCTTCAACCTACCGGAATTATATCTAGATGTGCGTGGACTTTGAACATGATTGCACTCCTACGACCAATTATTGAGGATGGGATGGCGGATATGGGAGGAAATCGTTTTTTGTCAAACACCTATTCCTCTTTTGTAGATTTCGGCACGTATTTTCGAAATCAAAAGGGCTGCTCTGTAATATCTCTGGGAATACAGCAGCTTAGATTGCTGCAGATTGTTCTTCTCTGGCTCGATTTCAATTTAACCAAATTTGGAAGATATCATAGTCGAGGTGTGAACAAGGTGATAAAGATTGCCTTATTGGCTGAGATTGCGGTTGATGCCAGTAGGACGACGGAAGTTCCGTGCTCTTGTTCTTACACTGACCATAATTTTGGTGGTCAAAGACTGTCTTAAATGTTAGAGGTGACCTAACCATTCAACAAGTAACTTCACACAAGCAATTACAAGATTTGCCATGTGATGTTCATGAATGCAGAGGAGGCGGTTTTGGCAAGAACCTGCAAAGGTAGCCAGAAGAGCCCCCACGTTTCACACTTCACTTGGGCAGAGAAAAGAGGATTCACAAGGTATTGCCCTGTGTATAAACTAGAACCGCCATGCCAAAAGCTTGTGAAGAAAAAGTGCAAGAACCTGATACTTACAGAAAGGATGAGAAAATAAAATATTAACTTGCATGTCAACCAAACCTTGCTTGTTCTAATTTAACAGCACAACTAGACTTTCCATAATAATGGGATTTCCACAATCACCTAGCCAGAAGCAGTTCCATGACGATTTTCTTATGCTAAGGTACATCCTTGATGTGTACTCTGAATTTTCCACAAGTAAAACGAACAACCCAAATCTTTTTCTCTTATATGTGGATCAAATATTTTGCAGCTTCTTGCGTTAATCACTTGGAAGTCATAAATGCATTAGTTCTTTCATACTCACCTGACTTTCTATATCACAGCACTGTGTCTTTGACCTCTTTTGTCTTTCTTTCCTTCTTCTCTATGTTTGTGCCGCTCCACTCTCAGATGAGCGGACTGGATTTCCTTGCTGTTCAACATAAGGCCTTATGAAGGTCCTCCTCCACCAGACCTCAAAGGCTCTCTGGAGATTTGGGCAGTTACCTCCGACCTTCAAGAAACTTCCCATCCAAGAAAGCAAAATGCTTTGTTGTTCTTCCAATGGTAAAGTTAAAATAGTCCTCCCAATTCCTTCTTCTACCAACTTCTTATCGAATGATCTACACCCATGTTGTAACCAGCTATAGTCATCAATCAGTGGCTGTAACCATGTCTGCAACAATCTGTGTCGTGTCTCTTTGGGCGGAAGCATCTCACCCCTTCCAATTCCAACAAAGAGCCTTGCTGTAATGCAACTAATAAGATGGCGGGAAACGATTGGCAATTGCGAATGCAGAGTTGCAAGTTCCAACTGTTGCCCCCATATTTCTGTAAATTTGTCTGCAGCTTGCCTATCAACCAAGATCTCCACTAGCCATAGCAGGTTGTCTGCTTCAAGTGCTATCTGTGTCACCACAGGACCTTTACTGCTCATGGATTTATCAGTAAAGCCTGGTTCAGCTGCTTGCCTAAAGAGAAGCAAGAGTGACTCTACACAATTTTCACAGGACTGGTATATGTTATCATTGTAAATCTCCATAAAACCATTATTTAGGTCACTATTTTCTCGCAGCAGCTTTAGTACCAAAGATTTCATGTCTCGTCGTCCTCTATCCTCACTGCTTTGGAGAACAAGGTCCAATATCTGTGTGAGAGTGTCATTTGGAGGGTTGGTTATTTCAGAAGTAACTCGTTTAAGGACTGGGCTGATCCTCTTACTGTCAGTCTGAAGGCGAAGGATTGATGAAACAACCTTTTCTTCTTCCTCCCCAACCCAAGGAACTGCTTCCAAGTACTCTAGGCACGACTGGATGCATGTAGGAAAACCAAGGATTTCTGCAACCTGTAACAGAGTTTCAAAATTTCTTGAGATTTCAACAGAAGATCATAACCAAAAGCTAGGATAAAGGAATGTCAATACTGAAAAGGTTACGATTAAGAAAAACAAACAGATGATGTGCACTGTTCATAGGATCTTCCTAAACACATGAGACAAACAGAAACATTTCAAGAGTTGAACCAGAATTATTTGATCATGAACTATGAGACCTTTGGTTGATGGCATCTCCATTTTTGCAACCCACCAGCTTCACCTGTCTGGGCGATTGTACCTTCAAGTAATGCTCCCAATCAACCCACACACACATCGGTTAACAGATCAGTGCAAGTTTCATAGCTGCCCTTATCAAATAAGCTTTTTGTCTGTCTTCTACCACATTCGGGGAAGAGCTTAACATCCTTCTTGATAAAATGCTTCAGCTGAGATGCAGTCAGCTTGAAGGCAGTAACAGCAGGTGGAGATATTACAACAAATGATGACAAATCTTTGATAAGAATGTTCCCAAGCTTCAACAATCAATCCGAAGAACAGATGCACGGTTGTGGAATACCAACTCTTTAGCCAGATGAAGAGTCCTTGGGTTAAGAATGTACAATAGAGTACAACCATATGAAACATGCAAAATTTTGAGAAAGAAATACCCTTGAAAGAAAGTTGTTTCAAATTTCAAATTGTTAATTACGCAAATGGATATTGTTAAGAACATAGAGAAGCCATGATATCTCTGTCAGGGTAGGACAAAGGAGATGCGGACACACAAAGCAAAATGACCAGTAATTTTTTCAAGAGAGGGCAATTATGGTGAATCCCTCCTATGAAAAGTTAAAGCTCTAATGTGGATCAACCCCAGAATGAAAATCAGAAGAATGAGAGTAGTAATCACAGTATCATCATCTAAACTTACCTTGAGAATTCGAAGAACTCTTGACACACTTTGTTTGATCAAACGCTGCTTCATTTCTTTGCAGTACATCAAGCCGACTGTTTCGACATAAATCTCCACATCCTCACAGTCCGGAATTTCAAGACTAGTTTTTTGAGATTCTTCTGGCAGTTTATCAGCAAAAAATTTGCTCTGTCCTACAAGCACATCTTTATGAACACTCATCTTAACTGCGAATCCCTGCTTTCCGAACAAAATCACTTTCAGATCACTCGTTTCAGACTCGCCGAACTCAACAGCTACCTTTCTCTGAAAATTATCAGCGTTACGCTTTGGCGATCTTTCTGCAGCCACTGAAGGGTTCAAATCGGTATTATCAGATTTTAAACTTTGGTGATCATCGGAGACAACTCGTGACCTTGAAGACGCAGGGTTCGGCTTTTTGTCATTTGGTAGGTTCTGTGCCTTCTGAATGGAGGTCTTTTGAGATGGGGAAGGGGGTTTTGGTTTGTTTAGTGGATTTTGCTGCGGTTTGAGAGTCCTCTGAAACACAACAGGGGAAGGACAGCACCAGAACCCTTCTGGAGTTACGGCAATTGGGACGTTTCGGATTTTGGTGTGGCCTTGCTCTACTCGTTTAACTCTGAAATCCGCCATAATTAGAAGGTCTGTACAAGTGTCTCGGCTGCAGATAGGGCATTCAGCTAATGGGAATCTTCTTCTCAAGTTCCTCCTCTTCAGTAGGCTGATCTTCTTCTGAAAATGCAACAGGGAGTATAGATTTAGCTAAGTTGCCATGTGATTAGATCTTCAACAAACATAAAAATGCAAAGGCTTACTATTTCTCGACAATCATGAACTGTTTCTTTCAGAAAAATGAAGGAAAAGCACCCAAACGGCTAATCCAAACACTGAGCTTCTTCCTGCAGCTGCTTCTTCAGGCAAGTCTTTCGACCTCGAAAAAATTCTGTTTTTCTGTACTAGAAGTGAGATCGACAGCTACAGAATCTGAATAGAATCAGCTTATACACTTCGCGACATTCACAGTGACAAGTCTGAATCTTTTCCTAAACAAACAAGGTTTCATATGGAAAAATTAACCTACTCGTCCTCGACAAACATGAAACAATTTCTTCAAGAAACAGATGTTAAAATCGAGAGCTTCTTGAAGCATAAACTCAGCACCTCATCTGCAACTGCATCCAAACTCCTTCTCTTATTTTTCGCTCCCCAGCTGTTTCTAATGATTGAATAAAGCTTTGCTGCTAGGCATCAAGGAAACCGAAAAATGTGGATAGCCGAGGAAAATGATGGGTGTTTTGGCTGGTTTTTTGGGCAGATGAAAAGGGTAGGACGGTTGCTGCACTTTTTTACTCTTTTCAAGTTAAGGAGTGAGGCTTTTAAGGACATGTCTCTCTGCAATATTCCCACTCATCATCACTCACGCCTGCTGCTCTTCCATCGTCTTTGCCCTTTATACGCTTACCTTCGCTTTTCCCCCTCTCTACCGTTTTCAGCAGGCTGCAAAACAGAACCAGACCATCTCTGCAGCAGCTCAAGGAAAAGGCTAAAATGCCCTCGTGAAAGTTTCCTCTTTTCTGAGTCTGTGTGCAGGGCAAGATTTAGAAAAAATTAACTGTTAAGGAAATCAGAAAATTCTGGAGAAGACAGAGTAGTACGATGAGACAATTAATGGGGTTTTTTATCTGATTTTGGAAGATACTTGGCCAAACCACGGAGGCTGGAGTCTCGAGGTAATCCGTCTTCATTCCCCATGTTGATGGGAATCTCCAGCAAATCGCCCATCACAACCGTCCATCCAGTACCAAGAACAAGATAATGGAGCTGACCTCGCAAACTGAAACAAAGTGGATTACATCCCATTTGAGTTATTCCTTCACACATTCCTTTAAATTGATTCACAAAATCATCTTCTCTTTGCAATAATTTTAGGATTAACAAAATCATATTCCTATGAGATTATGGGCCCTCCTTGTATTTTGCAGATGTAAAGATCCTACCATTATCACACACACCCATTTTTCATTTGCATGAATACTAACCTGCTGACAGATTGAAGATTTGAACTTTCTTCCATTTTTTTCTTTGTTGGTGAATCCTTCTCTTGTCCTCGTTGTTCATTCGTTTTACAGGTCTTCATTAGAGCATAACCTGGTCTGCTTGTATTGTGGTGAATGCAGTTTCCTGTTCCGAACTCCCTGCTCTTCTTTTACCATGAAATGATTCAGCTACCCATTACCCATTTGAGTGCTACAGAGATTAGCTTTAAACTTCTTTTGACCTCTTTTGCATTATTCCAAGCGCCTGGTAGAGACTCGAGAGGCCCATGCCTCCAATAATGCAGCTTGCGAATGATTCTCCCATGGAAAAGTGGTAAACCGAGGCATCAATTTTACATTGTAGAGGAAAAGAGAGAAAAGGGTAAGCGTGATATCAGCTCACATCTGTATCTACAGCTTCTACAGCGATTCTCGTGCAAGACTGGCCTTCATCAATGGCAAATTCTGGTGAGTTTGCATGAATGCCTCTTTCTGCATTTGTTTGAATCTGTTGGGAATTTTCTCAAACACCCTGGCGACCAAAACAGATTAGACTCTGAAGTTACGACGTTCATGGCTTTTAGGGACCATGAGATATTTGAAATGATACGAAGTAGCATTCTGGAAAAACTGGTACAAAGAATCCACAAAAACAGGCAGTTGAAATCAAAAAGCCCCAACCACAAAAAAATCTGTGTTGTCTTTGTCTCTGGCACATCCCATGTGTATGTTACCGATGAATTGCTCCAATCGTAGATTCCCCATCAATCAGCTCTTCTTCCTCTTTTTTTCTTGGTGATGGCTCGTTAACTAATGAAACCCAGGATTATTTGATAACGCAGAACTGCCCTTCACTGAAAATAAGCAGCAGAGAAATGTGTCTCTGAGAGTCAATAATGCAACCACTGCTCAGACGACCTTTTGACTAATCTCTTTCGGTTGAGTTTTCTTGAAGGGCTGTTGTGATTTGTTAAAACTTTCAGTAAAATAATGGGTTTTTTTTAATTACGTCTGTGAAAGCTTTTACTTGAGGGACCTCAGGGTGATGAGGGAGGAGACAAATCTCACGTGGTAGATGGCTTACCTGATGGAGCTGCTTTTTTCAGACATCTCAACATGAGCAGGCTCAGATTATTTTCAAATGAAACCCAGTAGAATCAATTCTTTCCTGTGAAAGCTTTTCATTGAACCCCATTAGGACCACCAATTCAAGCAATTAATCTTCTTTGAAAAATTCACTGTAGGGTAAGAGTTATCTATTGTTTCCTGTCTGGAACGAACTATGAGGACTTTGGAAGCAGCCAGCTGCAGTAGTCGTCTCCCTTATCTCTTGTTTCCGATGCAAAAATGGATTCAAATTGAAAATACCACTCGGACATTAAACTATAAAGAAATAGAAAAGGAAACAGAGAAAAAAACAAAAAAAATTACTTATTGTTGACTTCTATCATCTGCTCTATTTGAATATGAACTGCCACAATTTTTACACACCAGATTTGGAAGATTGAAGGAAAATGGCTTCCCCCACAAATCTGTCATGGCTTTTCTCTTCATGTTCTGTGTTCATGGCTTCTCTGTTTGCTGCTTCAGCATCTGTACAGCTGAATGACCCAGGTAACGCCTTTAAATTGTTTCAGTTCTTTAGAAACTTATAATAGATCTATCTTTACCTCCGAGTATCGAGTTTGATAAAGTTTCCCTCTTTCCTTTCAATCTGTGTTTTAGATTGGTATTTTTGGTTTCCTCTCTATGCTTGCGCATCTGCAGTCAATCTCATCCAAATCATCTTTCCTTCCAAATTCAGCTGTCAAATTGCCAAAATGACTCTTGGGTTAGGAATTTTTCTGTTCTTCAAGGTTGTGATGGAAGACATTCTGCAAGGAATAGCTGGATTTTGGTCACTGGATCTGAGTAAAAGAGTGGTGAGGGAGAAGACAGGAAGTGGGTTTGTGGTGGCTTCCATGTTTCTGCAACTGAAGGCTTTTGCAAACTCAAATTACCCGAGAAAGAGGAGGGGAAGAAGGTCTTTAGACTATGGTACGTAATCTAAGGTTCCACCTGAAAACAGTTTTGATAATTGCAACTGCCAGCATGATCAGGCAATCTCACTCTTATCATAACTGTGATTGGTTAGGGATGACTCTGCTGGTGGCCGTGAGTTTTGGGATTTCCTTTGTCTTCATTTTTGTTAATGGAGGTCTGAATCTGAAGGGAATGCATGAGAACACGATAGATTCTCCTCTTTCTGCAGCTTAAACAAATGGAAAGATAATCCAGAACACCAAAAAAAAAAAAAAAAAAAACTACTAAACTATCATCTACTGCAATTATACTCTCTTCGGATACCATCATCATTCTGTTCACAACTATCTGTAGCATTTCACTGATCTCAAAGAAATTGAAACAGGATCATTGATTACTGTGAAATTGATCGTAACAGCTAAGTTGCTGTAATGATATTTTTTTATAGGTGGCATTGCTGTCACGGACCGCTTCGGATTAATCAGCCATTAATGAAACTTCGCGTAGAGAACATACAAGGACTGATTTACTGCATCTCTGGAGTGGACTCCATCGAGACTTCGGATTGTCTTCAACAAAAGCTCACCATGATTAGAATTTGATTGGCAAATCCCTGCTCAGAGGATTCCTTGTAGATATTCCATTAATCTAAGAGGAATCTACAAATAATGCTCGCCTTGTCCTTCATTATTCCATGGAAAGATGCTCAAAAGACATCTGGGTATGGCTGATGTTGCCTCACATACATAATATAAGGGCTTAATTGGTCTTTAGTAGGTAACATTTTGGTTGCTTACTAAAGCCTAGAGTTACTAGTAATGTTCTAAAAAACTATTTTATTTGTACGTTTAAAAATGTGAAGTGCCTAAAAATACACTAATTCGTATTATTATGGCTAGTCGATTCCAATCGCAAGGACTAACTTAAGAGTAGGCATCGTGTCGGGTTTTATGGATTCCAACCTAATCTGACCCAAAAAACTGAGGTTTAGGTTTCTAATTTTACTTTGCGGATTTGGGATAAAAAAACTTGTCGGGTTTGGGGTCGAGGGCAGATTTTCCCTAATCTGACACAAACCCAACCCACATATGAGAAGGAAATATAAAACCAGGTTAAGATGGATCGGGTTTAAGTTGGGTTTATTGAGATGGGGCGGGAATGAGGTTATGAGGATGGTGGTCAAGTTGGGATCAGGTTTGACAATTTTTTGGGTTGGGGTTTTGGGGTTGGAGATTGGGTTTTATTAAACCTAACCCTACCTGACCCATATCCACCTCTAGGACTAACCCATGTTTATCCATGATCCAATAGCCATTTCCAAGTTGGTTTTGTACACGTATAGAATATATGCAATCCCACATTAAAGTAATCAAGTAAAATTACCTTTATACCTAATCGAATAATTTAATTTATTTTATTATAATCCTATTTTTAATATATTTAATAAACTATAAAGAGAAACTCATGTAAAGAGGCAAAATTGCTCCGTGAATGAGACTTATTTCCAGAGACACCTGTAATAACGTCGCAAACTAACATCGGATAGGATGTTCGTCCGAGTCGTCATAACCGCACATTGAGGACGTAGAGATGCCATGCTTCAGAAGCAAAAAAATTGATCCTTCACTTACTATATATCCTCTCCCAGTGATCTCCTCTGCTGAACGATCCTCAACTGCTAGTGGCTGAGCCTTAACACATTAGTATCGATGGATCTCTTGCATCTGCATTCCCCTCCCTTAACTGCTCTGCCCTCTTCTCTCAGCGTTTTAAACGAAAGGGCCTCCTTCCTTTCTGGACAGGCTCTGCAGGTCACCCAGACCAGGAAATGCCCTCCTCCCAAAAATTTGAAATTCGTCGTTTTCGGAGCTCCAGCGCCAGGTATTGCATTGTTTCGTGACTTGGGTATCTCTCCATTGTCATGTTTGTCACTTTCAATCAGCCATTTTACTAGCTTCTTTTTTTGGGTATCATTCTTACCCATTCAAAATTAAAGTACAAGTTCATTCATGCTGCTTATAATGGAACTAGAACTCTTATGCTCTGAGTTTGTCTTGTAAAAACATACTGATGCTGCAGATAAAGGCTAACGAGCTGAAAAATAGTAGTTTTAAGTTGTATCTGTGCTGAATGGAGCTGCATTGCCATCTAGCATATAGCCAAATATCATGTAAACAGTAAAGAATGAACTTTCATTGGGTTGATCTCTGATAAGAAATGTAATTTTCTAGCTAAACGTTAAGAATTTATCTGCTCAAATATGGAGAGTGGAATTTTAGCATTCTTTGATTCTTTTCTATTTTGTCCTTGACCTGTGCTGGAAGCGTGGAATCATGTCCAGTTTTCTTTTCTTTCTGTTAGATCTGCAACATAAATTAAAATCTTCGGAGGATATGTATAAATCCATCAGAAAAATAAGTTGCTACTTCTTTACATTTTCACAGTTCTTGTACAAGGAAAAATTGGATCCTCTCTTGGAAAAGTAAAAGCTGTCAGGCAAGAATCACTAGCAAAAGATGATGATATTGCATTTGTTGCTGGTGCCACTGGTAGAGTAGGTTCGCGTGCTGTAAGGTTAATTATACCTCCCTGCTTATTCCAAACTGTATAAGCTTATTGATTGGTTTTGTCTTTCTAATTCCTTTGATGATTAATGTATTAGAAGATTTCTTCAGGGAGCTTCTGAAACTTGGGTTTCATGTAAGAGCCTGTGTCCGAAGTAAACAGAAAGCAGAACCACTGGTCCAAGTAGGGCTTTCGAACAATTACATTGTCAGCAGTAGCATCTTTTTTACACAAATGTGGGTTTTTGATTGAATGTACTTTCACAGAGTGTTCGGGAAATGAAGGTTGATGATGAATTTCAGCGTAAGTTTCATTTATACATTGTGTAAGTAACTGCCAAAGAAATTACAAGGAGAATATTTATTTTTAAGGCCAATAACAGTAAGTGTCTGGTTTTTAGCCCAGCTGTAGAGAAGCTTCAAATTGTAGAGTGTGACTTGGAAAAGAGACAGGAAATTGGACCTGCGATTGGCAATGCCTCTCTTGTTTTGTGCTGCATAGGTGCCAGTGAGAAGGAAGTTTTTGATATTACAGGACCATATCGAATTGACTACATGGCTACTAAAAATCTTATTGATGCTGGTAACCCAAACTTCTACTACTTTTATCTTATTAATTGCATGAAAGGAAATTTTCAGTTGACATTTTCCACACCTGAATTCTTCCCTACATTCTATTTCTAGTAAATATAATCTATCTTTGTTGGGTATTTTAACATCAGGAATTTTTTTTGTCTTGAAGTGAAAATCATGTACATTCAACACCATAAAAGGTGCTTTCATCTTTCTTCTTCTTCTTATTTTTTTCAATGTCCAGCTACTGTTGCAAAGGTTAACCACTTCATTTTGCTTACATCTCTTGGGACAAATAAGATTGGATTTCCTGCAGCTATATTAAAGTAAGTGAATACATTTAGTTTTTAAGCACTCTTATGATTGATCTGCAGTCCAGATAGCTCTAGTCTTGTTATCTTTAGTACATAAGTTGTAAGGATTCTTTCATTCTATTTGCGCCTTCTCATGGTAAATTAATTATTCCTGCTTCACATGCCACGGACATACAGAGATCTATGTACTCATCCAGGCATGGTAATTAATTGTCTTTTTCTTTTTTTGGTTTAAGTTTGTTTTGGGGAGTACTGATTTGGAAAAGGAAGGCAGAGGAGGCACTTCTTGCCAGTGGTCTTGCTTACACTGTGAGTATCTTCTTGTGAATAATTTGATTTCTATCTCTAACTTCGTCAAGGAAGAAGAATTCCTTTATGTAGTTTTAGTACTTTGGAGAGGTTAGATTGCGACTAGCAATTATGTTGATTGTTGAACTTGAACTGTTTTATGGACTTTGCTCAATAAGAATTAACTTAATCATTGTTTAATTGTTGTTCAGATAGTGAGACCCGGAGGGATGGAGAGGCCCACGGATTCTTACAAGGAGACTCACAACTTGGTTCTGTCCAATGAAGACACTCTTTTTGGTGGCCAAGTATCAAACCTTCAGGTGATGGTTCTTGTTCTTTTTTGGTGTATGAGTTTGGGCTGGCAGAATCATGTTAAACAGAGTGAAAGCATGTATCCATCTACTTCACATTTAAACTTAGTCTATTTTTCATCAATTAAGTTCCTTTCATTATTATTATTTTTTATTGAGTAAAAGGTGTGAATGTTAAGTTCCTTCCATTATGCTATGTTGGTATTCATTAAGTGCTTGATTTTAGCATATCTGACATTGAAATATAACCGTATATCCATCTGAATCTTGACTATTATCTACATTATCATTATTATTACTGTTTTGTAGCAAACTAGCAATTTTAGCTTGCAATGTTTGACAATGTATCCATTTGAATCTTGTTTACCATCCCCTTGTCATTATTATTGTTGTTTTGTAGCAAATATGTAGTTAAATACATTATTTCAGGTTGCAGAGCTCATGGCAGTCATGGCCAAAAACCGCAACCTTTCTTTCTGTAAGGTTGTGGAAGTAATTGCGGAAACAACTGCCCCTCTGACTCCTATGGAAGAGCTGCTGGCAAAGATCCCATCACAGCGTGTTGATACCTCTGTACCTGAGGTACTTTAAATACCTCCCCACATGACACAGAAGTAATTCAGTCATAGAAGTTTTACAGAGCACTAGGCAGGAGGTTGAAATGCCTGAGAAATCAAGTCACAAGTTCATTTTTCTTGTCAGAAATTACCAAGTGGCCAAAAACTGGAGTCCACGTCTTCTAAAATTCCGGCCCCTGAAGCCCCTACTCTGGAACCAATTCAAGCTGAAGCAAAGAAGCCAAGTCCTCTGTCTCCTTTTATTTCGTAAGACCAAATAGAGTTATTCATTGTTTGCACCTTTGGCAACAAGTGATCTTATCTTACAGCCTTTGGTGACTTTGCAGCTATGAAGATCTAAAACCTCCAACATCTCCCACTCCAACGCCAAGTACTGCCCAGGAGCCCAAATATGTAGGTATAGTGGTGGGAAGTGAGACTCAAGTTAGTTTATCTGAACATGCATCAGGTGTTACAGAGAGATCGGCTGAGGTGGATAAGCCAAGGCCACTTTCTCCATATACCATGTAAGACACTTAATTTTTTAGTATACTTCCTAAATGGTTTCACTCAATTCACATATTGATTTACAGATATGAGGAACCACCAACTTCTCCTAGTTTTACACCAAGCACTACTCCATCCTCTCCTGAAGAAAAGCACGTAACTGCTGTGAAGTCAGAAACCAGTCCCACTAAGGACTTGCCTTTAACATGGCCTCTCTCTCCTTATGTTGCATCAATCTTCTACATCCCTTGGTCTTTTTACCACCTTAAACATAATTAAAATTCTTTCGGTTATGCTCTGAGAACAATATAGCCAGAAAATTACTAAGTTCAGGGTAATGAATATAAACTACATAACTAATTTGAGTGGTATATTATTGTTCTTATGATTCCCGCTTGCCAATGGAAAAAGAAAAGCCCAACATGCTAATTTGAGCGGTATATTATTGTTCTTAAGATTCCCGCTTGCCAATGGAAAAAGAAAAGCCTAACATGATCTAAGTTCATTAGGGATCTATAGAAGTTCACCTTCCAACTGCTCTCATGCCTTGTTTTTCGGATATGAAGACTTGAAGCCACCTACTTCTCCATCACCAAGTCCACCTTCCACTAGAAACCATGAGCTGCAGGTGTCTTCTACACCTACATTCAATGCAGCTGAGATTCCTCTGGCCAATAAATCAGAAGATAAACCACTTTTGAGTCAAGGCCACTGTCACCATTCACAATGTAATATAAGGAGCTTTTACACTTTTCTCCCATGATCCAGTTAGAAGTATGTTTAGTTGGAACTGATGCTTTTCCCTTAACAGGTATGCGGACTTAAAGCCTCCAAGCTCTCCAAGTCCATCAGCATAGGCAAGATCGATGAACTTATTATTGATCTAGTAAGCAACATACTGGAATAGATAAGTTCTATGGAATGAAAAAAGAAAAAAACAGATGACAGTTATCACAGAACCAGGTTTTGGTGAATAATAAATAAGACCTTATATTTACTCTATTGAATCTATTGCAATGCAAGACAATAACGCTACTGTTTATTGCGTTTATTGCAGCCAGGACTGTGCACTGAGATGTTCTCGGTTATCTTATTACACCCTTCTGGAAGCAGAAGAAGCTATTTGAGTGGTAGAAACATGCAAGGGCGTTATATTATGTTTAGTATCTTATACTGTTCACTTATGCTTATTGTATTTCATTCTTTTTCCAGTAAATATGAAGTGAAAGTGAGTGTAGTCCTTGTATTCTACCCATTAAGACACTGACAACAAATGTTAGATTGGTTTTGGCAGTCAAAAAATGATGATCCTCTGAATTAAACTGTCATTTTTGTCCAAACTGGGGGATAGGGCACTGGCAACATGTATCATTGACAGATAACCGAAGTTAATGTAAATTCTATTATGAATTGGAATTTGCTGAAACCACATTCACCACTTTGGACAGTTCCATTTATCAGAGCCATTCTTCCCAATGGCTCCTATTCTTGGGACAGTCCAAATTCACCACTTTCAGTGTTTTGTTTCCGCATATCTGATCTCTCTTATCTTGAAATGCTGTTCTTGCGTTATGTTGATTGATGGTAATGTCTGTCATCTTATCTTTGATTGAATGACCAGATTAGCTTTAGATTTACATGTATGGTTGGTTATCTTCAAACAGTTTGGTTTTTTGACTCATGTCTCAAAATCATATTTATCACTTTAATGTTGAACTATGATCACTATTCAATCACTTATCTCACACATTGAAACAATACATTTGATTAGAATGAGAATGATACATGTATAATTAAATGAGCAGCAGAGTTGAATCTTTAGTAACTACAGGGTGGAATAAACAGGGACTGTTGTAATATGTTTCCATCTAATTTTGATTAGAGATAATATATTTGTAATCCTGTGCTGTAGGGGTCTTGATCAAGTCATTTGAGCAAAAAAATTGAAGTGAATCCAATTGCCTAGTCAGTGAGAAATCAAAGGAACTGGAATAGGAGACAAAGAGGTTTTTTTTTTTTCAATTAAATTTATACCGACAACTAGAGGTGGCACCATGCCAAACTAACTTGCAAACCGTTAGAGTT
This sequence comes from Aristolochia californica, assembly GCF_029961685.1. Lineage (NCBI taxonomy): Eukaryota > Viridiplantae > Streptophyta > Magnoliopsida > Piperales > Aristolochiaceae > Aristolochia > Aristolochia californica. The sequence continues at coordinate 405,151 of NW_027181826.1, read as the reverse complement.
TGGCTCGAAAAAAGCTTGGCTCAGTATAGTTTTTACTTGAGCAGTTCAAACTTGAAATAAGGCTCTTTAATTATAACAAGCCAAACTCGAGATTTTTCAAACTCGGTTTGTTAGCTTACGAGAGCCGACTCATTAATATTGATATTTTTACGAAAGTACCCTTTGTTCTAATTGTTCTCGTCAATTCCCTTTTTAGTTGGTTGATCGTTACTCTTATTTACTTCAAACCTCAAAGATGATGGATCGTTCAGCCCTTTTGGGTTCTTTAACATCTAATGTTGTTGTTTGTCGATGGAATAAACACTATTGATGGAAGTGTTTGTTCTTTCTTTTAGGTTTATTAAACTAGTTATTACACATCAGTATGTTCCATTACAAAGTTTTGAACTCTTTTATGATACTTTGATGTTCAATGGTACTAAAGTTATTCCAATATTCTCTTTATTTATATTTATATTTTTTATTTTTTATTTTTGAAGTTTTAAATGTAGATTGAAGCTTAAACCCGGTTTAAGCTCAGTTAAATATTTTGGGCTTGAGCTCGATTCCAATTTTAGGCTTGAGGCTAAGCTCGAATTCGACTTCTAGTTCGAACTATTCACACAACCCATGTTCTAACCCTACTCTAAATGTTAAATTTATATATATAGCGGGTTGGGTTGGTTTTTGGGATTAATCCCATCCTTGATTCGGCCGTGTCTGGAAACTCATCCAAGCCTTCAGCGGGCGGGTCAGGTGACCTGCAGAACCAGCCGTTATACTACTCTCGTGTAGCAGAAGCGAGCACCTCTCAGTCTCTGCGCGTCCTTCCCGCCTGGTTTTAGGGTACTCGCAGTTCATCTTCTAGTAAGTGCAGAAAACCTCGTTTCTTCATGTCTCGCAGCGAGCCAGGATTATCGAGAGATGACGTCGCTCCGTCGACTGCCTCGGAATACTTAAATCCTCATTACTGGTGAGTTCCCGATCCAGTAATTCTTTCTCCTCTGATGTGTTTTGGAGACTTCACTCGAATTTGTTGCATTTTGTATTTCTTTTGACGCCCTGTTCACTCTTATCGTTTCATTCATTTCCGATAGTTTATTCGTATTTGTAGTTTATTCTTCTTTGCTGGCTTCTATTGTTGAAATTTGTTAAGAGTTTTGAAAAAAAGATTTTTTAAAGAGCTTACGTGATAGTTGTCGGTCTTCCTTTCAGGGATAAGAGATTTTCTTCTGAAGAGCATTATGAGTGGTTTAAGGACTATTCTCATTTCCGGAATCTTATCGTGAAGCACCTAAATCCGACTGACTCTGTGCGTCTCAAACTCTCTTAATCCGGCAAACTAAATTCTCTTCTCAGGATAAGTGATTAAATGAACTTCTTTTCTGAAAAGACCACTTTGATTTTCAGTTATGATCGAGTTCTTATGCAATTTCATGCTTAGGTGATAAGCTATTAGCTGAGCTTGTTAGAGAAAGCATTCTGTTTTACAACAACATTCTGATTTTGTAGGTATTGGAGCTTGGGTGTGGTAATTCTCAGCTTTCTGAAGAACTATATAAAGATGGTGTAGCAGATATAACATGTATTGATCTTTCAGCAGTTGCTGTGGAAAAGATGCGTGCACGATTGTTAGAAAAAGGGTGCGGAGGTACGAAGATCACTGTTTAATTTCAAGCAAGTTCTGATCTTTTTAGCTGATTTCTTAATCCTGGGAGAGAAATTCATCATGATCAAGAAGCAGGATATATTTCTCACGATGAATTTATTTGTCTCAGATGTTAAAGTGCTGCAGGCAGACATGCTTGAACTACCCTTTGAAAACCACTCTTTTGATGTTGTAATTGAGAAAGGAACCATGGTACGTGTAGAATCTGTGTGTCTTTCCTGAAGTTCATGTTACAAGTTTGAAATTGATTTGAAGATTTATTGTTGGTAACTATTGGTATTTGAAGGATGTGTTGTTCGTGGACAGTGGTGATCCATGGAAACCAAAGCCTGAAACTGTGAGAAAGGTGATGGCTGTACTTGAAGGAGTTGATAGAGTTCTGAAACTACATGGAACTTTCATTTCAATTACATTTGGACAGGTACGATTGTTCTCTTCTCCCACTCTGTATTTCTGAGTGGGCTCATCATGGTTCTGATGTTTCCTCTTATCACAGCCACACTTCAGGCGTCCATTTTTTGAAGCTCCACAGTTCACCTGGTCCATGGAGTGGAAGACTTTCGGGGATGGTTTCCACTATTTTGTTTACACCTTGAAGAAGGTTTATATAGGACCTATAGGATTTCTTTTGCATTTTCTACATGTGACATTTCCTCTTATGTGATAAAAAGCCCTTTCCCAACTATTTTGGGTTCAAAATTGAACTCGTGTTCTGGCTTGTGCTAGTCTGAGATTTTTTTTTTCTTTACACTTCCATATCTTGTTTGAGTCTTGTCCTTTCTGAGCCATCCTATGTATCCTTGGAGAGCATCCACCTCTACCATGTTGCATGTAATTGTCACTGGTGCATTTTCGTTAAAATGAATCTTCTAGCTTTGTCTTATCATAACCTAATGGGGCGACTTTGAAGTTCTTTAGCTCTGCTTGTTTCCATTCTGTTTTCCTAGTACTGGCATTCTTCCACTTAATATCCTGATGTCAGTGTAGTTCATTACTCTCCTGCATGTGTTTTTATTCGCTTAAGATAATTTTATCTCATATTGAACCCTCTAGTTCACCCTAGTTTTTGACAAAAACACGGAAAGAAGAGACAATTCTGTTAACATTTTTCTATACTGTAGACTTTTGCATTTCATGCTATATTTGATCTATGCCTTTATTTATTTTCAGGGCAAGAGACCATTAGATTTCAAGGAAAACTATAAGAAGCTTGAGAAGCCATCTATTTGTTTGTTACAAGATGAGTTAGAAGGGGAGGATTATTTGTTTCGAACCAATGTAGATGAATTGTGACTCTGAACAAGGAATCTTTGGAGAAAGGGTGCTTGCCCTACAGGGAAATATGTAGTTTTTTGGACTTGATGCTTCTCGTCTCACGGATTGATCAGCTAAACAAAAACCCAGTTCAGGTTGAAGCAAATCTTAGCTGAGGTTTCCAAGACTTCTCCAGTAAAATTGTGCTTTTGTGAAGCATTAGCAATTGAATGAGGAACTGAAATTCCAGGTACCTTGATTTACAAGATATTCTTATTGTTTCACAGTTTTGCTTTGTCCTGCTCCATTTGAGACTCTGTGTTGCTGAGAAATACTATATAAATTCGTACTCGTTACTGTTCAAGCACAAATAATGAGTTTCTATAACCCTATATGTTTGGCACCTTCTTATGTGATATGTAGTAATCAGTACAAAAATCAAAACCCAGTTCAGATTTACAAGATGTCTGCAGAAACAAAATCTCAGGTGTACTGGATGTTTGCAGAAACAAAATCTGCCAAATCAAGCAATATTTGAAGATGAATCCTCCATTGCAGGTGGCAGTGAATCATCCATAAAAGATTTCAGAATAACAAAACATCAAGTTTATGAAACCTGTCGAGATTCATTCTATCAAACAGAACGCAGACAGCAGTTCAAAAGACAACAGTTCTGAACAGAATTATCTCGCATTTGCTAACTCATTGCAAAGGATATCCATGTCGCATCTCAGAGGTTCATTATCGAGTTTGTCCAGTTCAGCTGCGATCATCGCCCTGTCTTCCTCAGTCATGTGCAGTTCCCCCTTCCTTTCAACCTTAGCTGTTAACGCGTCACGCATTCGTGTCAAAAACTCCTGGTAGTTCAGAAAATTGGCCGCATTACTCAACTGGACGAGGGTGCGGTAGTCAAGCTCCGAGTACTCCAGCCACGCTTTTTCTTTGTCATATTCCTCCATCATCTCTAATTCCTCCAGTTTCAGCTCGTACTCAGCTCCTCCCATGGCCGCGAACACAGCCATTGCTGCTTCTCGGTGCTCGCGGGCGGGAATGTGGTTGTCGCAGTACTCGACGATCATCTTCAAGATTTTGCTGCTAACATTGGGAAGTGGGGTTTCCGTGCCGTATTCATGAATTTCGTCTATATGCAGAGCTTTGAATTCTCCTGCGTACTTCCTGTCAACCAGCACAATTACATCGTCCGAGCAGCGGAAGGGTATTTTGATCGGACCATTCCAATCCCACATCATCCTTGGAACTAACACAGTCAATGCACTGTTAGTTTTCAGAACATTAGAAACAATCGAATGGAAGAGGAAGAGTAAGTATACCTGTCCTTCTTCTACCGAGAACTTCAGCCGAAGGCACCGAGCTCGACGATTCGTGCTTCAGCTTTCATCAACAAACCCACATCAGGGGAAATCTGCACGCAAGTTGTGGCAGTGAATTCGTGGCGAAGGACAAGATTATCGTGGGTTCTTTAGGGTGATCGTGGCAGGTGCGAACTGTAACAGAGGAAAGTTGCGACTCTGTAACTATCGTGTAGGAAAAATGACATAAATGCTAGAAGCTCTCGGGAATAAATCTGCAACAGATTGTCCTTTCAGAACGTACAAAATGATCCGGAGAATCTCCACCAACTCATGCTGCGTGCTGGGAAGACGACTGCATTTAAAGCATTATCATGTAAAATCCTGTTATTTCGAATAGCAGCTTCTTAATCCTCCATTAGATAGCAAAAGAGCTGAAGTTAACTTCCAAATAAACTACTCAAATTCCAACTTCAGACATGCTAGTTAATTATTATCAATAACGATTATGATTTACAAATGACATTCAATATGCAGTTAATATATATCATGGAGTTACAGCTTGGTTAGAGATCAATGCGTTTCTTTCATTTCCTTTCACTCAGTCAGACGAGATTCAATGTTCTTTCTCTTCTGCTTCCAAAATGGGACCGCTCGTGCGTGTGGTAAAGCAGATCCGAACTCGACAAAAAAGGGACCAAAAGATTGTTTCTTCCAATTCTTTTTTGTTTCTTTCCCTGAAACTCGATGTCTGTTTCTGCTAGATTAGAGTAGTAGCTTATGAGCAGAAGATTAGATCCTCCGCCTGCGGCAAGGAAAGTATAAGAAAAAGATGTAGATGGCCGCATCGGCCCTTCTTTTCTTCCTCGGAGGGGCTCTTCCATCATCCAATCGCCTGCCACCAATCTTGTTTTACGTATGAACTATCTTCTTCGGACCAGAAAAAAACGAAGAATAACATGACACGAAAGTGAAAAATTGAAGCGGCTCAGTGGAGAGCTTTGAAATTCGGATAAGCCGCCGCCCTTTCTTCTCCTCCGTCTTTTGCCCTTTTCTGCTTTAACCTTTAAAGAATGATAATTTTGCTAGGCCAAAACAAGCAAGGTAGGCTTGGGGAAGAAAGAAGCGCCATCCCCTGGATTCTTATCACTCTTCCTCGGCCAAAGAACTCTTAATATAAATTTTGTAGATTATTCAGTTTTTTTTTTGTTCGTGATACTATAAAATGCAGACCAGTTTTCTTGAATTTTCAACTGCGACAGAGTTAACTTAAGTTAAGAGTACTTCAGAAGAAGAAGCGTTTGTAGAGTGAAAGAGATGCTTCGAATCACCTGCATTTGTTTGATTTTGATCTCCAACTTGGCTGCTGCAACAGTAGCTAATGTGATCCTTCCACATCAACACCCTGACCCAGAAATGGTTGTCCTTGAAGTTCAGAGGTATAGGCATTGATTCGATTAAGTGGAAAGATTTTCTTCTGTTTCTGTTTCTGTTTCTGTGTCTGTATCACTGTATGGTAGGATGACGATTTATGAGTTATCTTTTTTTGTTTCAGGAGATTGAATGAATCTGTCTCAAGGAGACGGGCGCTGATCATGCTGACAAATGAAGCAATGGACTCGTCGTCGTCGTCATGTCTGACGGGAAACCCCATCGATGACTGCTGGCGATGCGATCCCAACTGGGAGTCGAACCGCCAGCAGCTCGCCAACTGCGGCATCGGCTTCGGCCGGAACGCCATCGGCGGAAGAGGTGGCCAGATGTACGTGGTGACCGACTCCTCCGACGACAACCCATCCAATCCCAAGCCAGGGACTCTGCGCTTTGCCGTCATCCAGCCCCAACCACTATGGATCACCTTCTCCACTAACATGCAAATCAAACTGAAGCGAGCTCTCCAGGTGAACAGCTTCAAGACCATCGACGGCCGCGGCGCAAACATAGAGATCGCCGGCGGCGCCTGCATCACCGTGGAGCACGTCTCCAACGTCATAATCCACAACCTACATATCCACCACTGCTCCGCCACCGGCGGCTCGGACGGCGACGGGATCTCCATTCTGGCTTCGTCCAACGTCTGGGTCGACCACTGCCAGCTCTCCCAGTGCAAAGACGGGCTGATCGACGTGACGAGGGGATCGACGGCGGTGACGATTTCGAACAACTATTTCTCAGACCATGATAAAGTGATGCTGCTGGGTCACAGCGACGACTTCCTCCCGGACACCGGCATGCAGGTAACCCTTGTCTACAACCGCTTCGGGCCAGGCCTGATACAGCGGATGCCAAGGTGCAGGCATGGGTACTTTCACATCGCCAACAACGATTACACGCCGTGGGGGATGTACGCCGTTGGCGGAAGCGCCCGCCCCACCATCAACAGCCAAGGGAACCGCTACACAGCCCCCGCAGACCCACATCTCAAGGAGGTAACCATTAACCATCACCTTCTGCTATTAGGCAGTGCAAAACAGTACACGATCCACGAACTCGACAAATCAAAAAATAAGAAATTTCTGGGTTTCGGTTTTGTGACTCTGTTTTATAATCACAAGCTCGCGCTGAAATCTGGAACTTTTATAATAAGGAATGTGAAAACTGAGACAGGTTTGGCGGCTGAACGAGTATAAACTATAAAGAAAAAGAACCATAACCCAGTTTGGGTTTTCACTGTTCATTTCTTCGCTCTTAAGTAAAATATTCAGCTTACGTTTAACGGGAGAGAGAGAGAGAGTGCAGGTGACGAAGAGATTGGATGCAGAAGCAAGCGAATGGAGCGGGTGGAACTGGAGAACCGAAGGGGACCTCCTGGTAAATGGCGCCTTCTTCGTCCCCTCCGGAGCAGGCCTGACCGCACAGTCTCAGTACGATAGAGCGTCAAGCGTAGAGCCCAAACCCGTCGCTCTGATCGATCAGGTCACCGTCAATGTCGGCGTTTTGGGTGTCAACACCAGGTAAGATTAATTACTGCAATTTCTTTCAGTTGGTTCGTGCCCGCCGCTTAGAGGTCCATTAAAATGGTCGCTTCATGAATGGAGGTCGTCCAGCTCGAACCCCGGGGCAAACACGGGTGCGCCCGGTACCAGCTATGGCTACGGTGGGACCAGCCCAAATATTGGCTACGGTGGGACCAGCCCAAATATTGGTTACGGTGGAGGTCCGGGTGGTTACTATGGCGGCATGGTATTCGGCAGTGGCGGCGCTACCGTTTCTTGTTCCGCTACAACTGTTACACTTGTTATCGTTACTGTATCGGTTTTGTTTCCTCGTTACTGATACGTTAGTGTCGGATGATCCCGCCCAATCAGGACAGATACAAGACAAACATTTAGTTCATATAATTCAAATATAAGCTGTGAATTACCTGTATTTTTGTAAATAATATGTATATATACGAGCTATGTCTATTGTATTTGTACACAATCAAATATTATATTAATTTAATTATATTTCAAAGATAAATTTTAAATCATTAGTAAACAACTAACCAAGAATAAAATACTAACATAATTAAAAAATCTTTTAGCTTAGATTCTTTTGTGAGACCTCCTTCTGTGAGACTTTTGTAATACTCCACCATATAAATTGTTTCTCAATGAGACTTCTTGTTGTGAAAGTTAGTTAAGACTCTTCGATACCTATTCTTCAACAACATATTTAAACAAGGTTGTAGGGAATTTGGGGAGGAATGCTTGGTGGGATTATTCTTTAGACCCTAATCTTAATTGCGGTGGCAACATGGGCTAACTGGAAAAAGGAGGTAAGCCTCTTCTTGTCTCACCATGATGGCCAATTGAAATATTAATTTCTAAATCCTTTTAAAATGAATGTTGAAGAGATCTTCTAGGGAAAGATCTAGTAGAAAGCTTGGAAACCATTTTACTTTGTTCATATGCAAGATGTAGAAGCTGAAAATTGAGCTAAAAAGTGGGGTGGATCAGTAGGAGAAGATGGCATGCAATGGCTCTTAATGTCTTTTGACTACATAGCAAAAAATCTACATTGTGTCATTTTTTTGTGAAAAAAATCATTTTGAAAGTAGTGGAATCCATAGATTGCAACTTTAATGTAATAAAATCATTCTTCCGCCTACATTATGTCATTTTCTGTTCAATTTTACTTGTCAAAGTAATAGAATCCATTGACTGCAACTTCAGTACAATAAGTGTTGAAGAGTGGGTATGGAAGAGTCTTGCGTGACTCTCACAACGAGAAGTCTTACAGAGTCAGAATTAATATGGTGGAGTCTAAGAAGAGTCTCACAAAATATCTCATAGAGGAGTCTCAGTTAAAAATATTTTAATTATATTAGTCTTTTATTTATGTTCAACTATTCAATTATTCTAGGATTTATCTTTTAGTTGTTAATTTTGGATGTAACTAGAACAAAAGTAGTTTAATTGTAATTGGATTCCACTTGTTTTCTCTATTATAAATAAAAGCTCATTGTACTCAAATTACATAAAGTCAATAAAGTTTTTTCTCTTTTCTGAAAATTCAACATGGTATTAGAGCGAGTAGGGGTAGCATCGCGTCAAGTCAAGCTCGAACTTACATTTGTTTGAGCTAGACCTGATTTAAATACTTTGAACTCTAGCTGGAATTGAGCCGAACCTCGAGCCCAATAATTTTAACCGAGTTCGAGCTCTGACCTATATTTAAAACTACACATAAAATACATATCAAATAAACTGTACATAAAATTATGCATACATTTTACTTAAAATTGGGCATGACCTTTATACATAAACCCTACATAAAATTGTTCATAAACACCGCATAATAATATATATAAATTTTATTAAATAATCAAATACAAAAAATTTTTAAAAATATAAATATCAAATTTACAATAACCCAAATAAAAACTATAAATCCAATAACTACAAGTCTTTCTTTTCATACTACAAAAAAATATGCTAAATCCCCATTTGCATGAGCAAAATATCCTCCTATGACAAAAACAAAAGAATAAAACTTATTATTGTCTCATAAAAAAAATACTCGTATAAACTTATTATCTCAATGTGACTTATTTAAAAACATGACTTGTAAACAAAATGTGACTTTTATATACATGTTCCCCTTATTAAAATATGTTGTTAATTGCACAAATTTTTCTCTAGTATATGGTCTAGATAGAGCTCGGAGAGGGAGAAAGGCTCAAAGAAGCTTGACCTTTTCCTCAATAGACTAATGGCTATGATTGAATTAGTAGTTTGACAATTAGTTTCACTTTCATATACTTTATGAGAAACCAGGACAAAAGCCATAAAGTTTTGCTCCAACCAAATGTTAAATTTAATTTTCTAATATGTTAACACTAGGTAGGGCGACAAAACGAAAGGTATGACCCAGACATGGAGAACCTCATCTGGACATGACGTTTCTATAACATAACACAAACTAATCTTTCATATACCATGCAAAAAATGTAACATGAGCGCCAAAATCAAACGCAAAAACTTAACCTATTCTCCTAAGATGTAACAAAAATAGTTCAACTTTCATAAACTTTTGCTCATGCAAATGATCAATTCCTTTACAAATTTTAAATTTCATAAAACTCTAACATAATCTCTGCATGTGGAAAGAGAAATTTTACAGGTTCTATAGGATGCTAAATAATGTAGAAAAAAATCAGAGAATATCAAGAACCATGAATATAGGAGCCGGAGCAGGAGACTATGATGTGTCGGACTGCTTTGCACTATTCTGTTCAACAGATTCCTCTGGCTGAAGGCTTGCTACAGAATCATCTGTTTGATATAATTAAAAAAATTATGATCTCGCATAGAAAAATTAATTTTTTTAATTATATCAAACATGAAAATACACAATAAAGTTTCTTCCCAGGAGCTGGGGCCATACAAAAAGTTTAAATAATAAGACCAGCAAATGCTGAATTTCTTGCAAAGAGAACCGCCTAATTTCACCTCAAAAGACAACGATCAAATCTCTCTGCAAGATCAGGATGCTTAGCACTACCCAGACTTCCGATCATCACTTCATCACAGATTACATTGCACTTGTAGGCCATGCATCGGATCCCCCTACTCTGCCCTTCATCTATCTTTACTCTGAAATATTCACTCCAACCTGTACAAAGAAAACATGTGTAAACAGAAATATAAAGGACCCAGAGGGACAAAGACATTCTCCAAATGTTTGCATTTGAAACAATGTACACAGTGGTTGTCCATTGAGGATATATAAGGGGGAACATACAGGTATTGCAAAAGCAATGGCCACAGTCCATTGAGGTAGCTTCATGTATAGGAACATCTTCTAGACAAACAATGCATGCAATTAGAGACACCAACTTTGAAGAGGAAACATCTTTCTTTTCCAAAATCGTAATGCTAGCCACTGCAAATAAATAAATAAAAAAATCTTCCCTTGAATCAAAACGAAAAAGTTTATTATGGTGTGATTCTCGGAAACGGATTGTTTCCTTGATCCTTTGATTTTATTCCTTGATTTTATGATCTAAATTGATCCTAAAATCAGCATGTAATTCATTTTAAATTGCCTCCTAAACGGAGAAGAATAATAAGTCAAAAAATATTGTTGGAAAATGTCTGTGTCTCGGTTTCACTGTGTCTCAGTTCAACATGGTATCAGAGCAAGTTGGTCCCGAGTTCGAGTCCCGCTGCCCCCGAATTTGTCCTGGGTTTTTCCAGTGAATTTGTCCCGGGTTTTTCAGGTGAGTTTGTCCACGGGTTTTCCCCGTGTAGGGGAGTGTTAGAATTTGTGTTTGTATCGACCGGGTCAGTCCTTGTATAAGATCCGTGCGATTGTTTTCCTAAGAGGTTCGAGTCTTTTAGTGCATTGGTTTCAAATTAAATTACTTGAATGAGTGATGGAATGTGGTCATGACTGTTGGGAGTACACCCGTCTTTACAAGTTTTACAGAATACGCAACAATTAACAGTCAATGGAATTTATTATTCTTTAATACTCCTAGTGATGCCGGTACACTTGAAAGACAATATCCGACAAAACATACCCTTCCCGGCCCAAAAAACATGCAAAGTAATCAAGAATCATTATCATCAGTGATCGAATCAGCAAACTATAATTCACTTGACATGCACTATAAAATGTAGCTAAACTAACCAATATTCCCACACCCGTCACCCAATTCCGTTCCGGAAACGATGACTAACAAGTAAAGAATCCCCCCAGCCCTCGGAAAACAAATCCAAAATCGAGAACTCTGTCAAAGAAACCTGCCGGCGAATAATCCAATTCAAACAACACTGCGAACGAACAAATTCCGGTAAGAAGAGGCCGAGACCATCAAGAACTACAAGAATTCAACCTACGGATGCCTTAAAAGCCGACAATTAAAGACGAAAGCAATCAAAAAGGAAAGATAAAGAAGCGCATGACCTGACTGGAGGAAGCATTGAATTTCGTCCGCGACTCCAAATCTTTGCCGTTCTCGATTCCGTCGAGCGAATCCCGATCGGTGTAGTAAATGTCTTCTTCGTCGGAGCTGAAGAAATCCTCGATTGAGCAGAAGAGAGGGAGAAGAAGAAAGACGAAGATTTAGAGGGAAGCAAAAGAGGGGAAAGATTGTTTTCTCAGCGAGAGACAGAAACAGAGGGAGAAAGCAGAGCCGAACACGATTAAATAAGGATTTTCCCGCCTTTCTGGTTCTGTTTAGTGGATCAAACGCCGTTACAGAACTAATTCGTAAAATATATATTTTTATTTTATTTCTTTTGAAAAAGGAGATTTTGACAGAAATTGTGAAAAAAATATAATAGTGGTGGGCTCAATATATAAAAAATTATAAAAAATTATAAAAAATTAAAATTTCAATAAATAATTTAAATATTGCAGTTATTACTGGGAATGGAAAACCAAATGACGGGAAAATCATTTTCCCTTTAGTTAATTTCTCAATGAAAATTTTGCTTTTGCCTGTGCTGCCATAAGAAACACCAAAAGAATTAGTTATAACGTTTGTGTTTATACTAGAAATAAACGAAAGGTAAATCAAAATAGGAGGTAAGTGTTGTTGGCAAAAATCCCAGGAAAACGGCCAATGGACCCTAAATGTATCATCCTGGCTCATAAACATCGGCCAATGGAGCTACATTCTTGTAACGACAAGTGACGGAGCTTGGTGTGGTTTCACCAGGCTGGCCTTCAAGGACCTGTACGAGTTTCTCAAGCTTTCCTTAGCTTCGGCAGTTATGTTATGGTATAGTCAATAACCAAAATAAAACACCCTCCGTTTTGCCATCTCTAACGGGAAGTTACAAATATTTTTTATCTTACCTGTCTCCGATGAATTCACCTCTTCTTCAGCTGGAGTATTGGTACTTGATGCTACTGATAGTCCTCACAGGTCATTTGAAAAAAAACCCTTGTGCCTGTTGATGCCATCTCTATCTGGTAAAAGACTCTCCATCACCATGTTCCATCAATCAACTTCTGGGTTGAGAAGAAGCTATTTTTCTTCATCTTTCCGTTGTTTTTCTAAATTTCTATACTATATAGTTAAATTATTCGCTGTAGAGGTGGTGTGCATTACATCAATAGGGATGGGCTTGATTGTCATGGCTGTTCTTCTCTCAACCAGAGATCACTTTCCACTACTTTTCATTAACAGCAGTGATGTTGCAAAGGAAGTTAGTAAACTTTCCAGCTTACTGGCTGTTGTTTTGAATGGCCTTCAACCTGTTCTATCTGGTAATACATAAAGACTCTGTTTTACTCTCATCACTGCAGCTTCGTTTCGAAAGGAGTTCTGTTTTCTTTTACAAAATTTGGAAGGGAAAATCCGAAATTCTGATGTTAGCTCACTGGTTTTGTTTCTGAAATCTAATGTCAGGGGGGTGGCAATTGGTGCTGGATGCCAATCTCTGGTGGCTTATATCAACATTGCATGTTACCTCCTGGTTTGCTCCTGGGGTTCAAATTCAATTTTAGGGTTGAGGTATAGTACTAAAGCATTTGATAACTACTTGAAAAATATGCAGAATGTGTGTTGCATGTTTATGCAACTTAAACTGGATACTGGGGGTGCAGGGTATTAGGGGAGGAATACTTGGTGGGATTATTCTCCAGACCTTAGTCTTAATTGTGGTGACATCAAGGACTAATTGGAAAAAGGAGGTATGTCTCTTCCTGTCTCACCATGATTTCCAATTGAAATATTAATTTTTAAAACCTTTTAAATCGAATCTTTAAGAGCTCTTCTAGGGAAAGATCTAATTGAAAGCTTGGCAACCATTTTCCGTTGCTCATATGCAGGCTGCATAAGCTGAAAATCGAGTTAAGAAGTGGGGTGGATCAGTAGGAGAAGACGACATGGAATAGATCTTAATGTCTTCTGCCTACGTAGCAGACAGCCAACATTATTATCATTTTCTGTGAAAGTTTTCCAGCTCAAAGTAATGGAATCCATTGCAAGATGAAATCATGCTTCCACCTACATTATGTCATTTTCTGTGAAGGTTTTCCTTGTCAGAGTAATGGAATCCATTGACTGCAATTTCAGTGCAATGAAATCCTTCTTCCTACAACTCTACTCACACCCAACAAACTGGATTTGTATGAATCAAAGAGAGCAGAACATAGAATCTTTCATGTTAGAGGAAGAGCATACCATACATGAGTGATTTTTAATTTATTACTTTACCAGATAACTGCAGACATTCCCGTTGATTAATAGTGCCTAACCATCACTCTGTTTTTGGTCATTGACTCATTGTAGATATAACAGGCACAAATGGTTAATAGGAATTCCAATGACCGAATACCAGGCTTGGCTATTGGCAACTCAAGTTAATTACAGGTTTTATACTCTAGGTGGCAGGACAAACAATCTCGTTAAATTTACTTAAATTTTAATCAAACATCTATGACATTTAACTGCCTATTCAGAAATTACCCATTATGTGGACTTAATTGACCAATTGTAATCACCGATAAGTTTCGGATACATACAGGCCAAAGGAAGGTCTTCTAACAAGAGACACAAGAGTTGTAGAGAGGAAAAAGGTGGGTCTAAAGAAGGCACGCAAAGCCCCACAATATTCCAAAGGTTGAGGTTCGACACCAAACACAAACCACCTACAATCTGTTATCTCTCTCTCTCTTTGCTGATGTTAGCAGAAGGTATTTGTTAATTTTTTTACTCTTTTTTCTGCTCTTGTTGAGTAAAAAATTGTTGATCAATTGTTGACTGATTAAGATTCTTTCCTTACATGGTCAAAAACTTTTATCTATGAAAAATGAACACTGAGCAAGGGGAAGACACAGGCAACCACAATACAGGAGAAGCTACATGTAAATTAGAAAAAAAAAAAAAATTGCAACTTGAAGACATCTGCTTCTCACCTGAAACTTGTAACCTTCACTACTTTACTCAGACTTGATTTGCACTTTCATAGACATATATACTTCACAATTAAATCAGATTTTACTCCAATTGTCTATCTCAAAATGTTAGAGAAAGACCCTTAATGAGGGAAAGGTATAAACGTGGTTCTTGAAATCACACCCAGATAAAGAAGACAGTGAATGCATGGGTGTGTTCTATACATGTATATACTATGAACATTGGCTCAGGACAGAAAGTACAAAAAAAATTGAAAAAAAAAATCCGCAAAAGATGCTGCTTGCCGGGACATTACCTCATCAACAGCCGGTAAAGCCAACTAGAACAAAAGGCAGAAAAATGGGCAAAGCACCCACAGCAGCTTTGAGCTTTGGCGGCTCTATGTTAGGCCTGTACACTTGAAGTAGCCATTACTAGGTCAGATGCCCCACCAATCAACTCTTGTCGACCACTTTAGCAGGCATATTAAGATCAAACCGTGAATCCCCCAAGGCTTCTTTTCTAGCACGTTTTCGAGTTGAGCATCCAATCTCATTTATACTCTGAGATGAACCAGAAGATTGGCTACTGGATGATGACCGATTCTTCTCTGATTCTCCTATTAGTGCCATATCCACAATATTCTCCATCAGAAGACGTTCATCTCAATTTCTTCAATTTAAGCTTCCAATTAAGACAAATTTTGAGATATTTTTGTCATTAGTACATATGACAGGTAATATATTTCCCTCAAGAGCATAACCAATAAAACAGGAAAGGACTTCAGATAAAAAAAGATCAATTAAAACGCAGAAGAATCTGGGCAGATATCCCCAAACAAACAACTAATTGGACAAGTTGGTGAGAGAACTACATACCAATCAAATAGCTACCGGTAATCATGGGCTTTCTGGAATCCCTACACTCAGAGAGTTCTGATGCCCTCATAACCCCCTTAGAATTGTATGGGGCAATACAATGCGTAGCTCCCTGAAGGCAACCCAACAGATCATTCTCTATATACTCATACCTATAATAAAAAAAAAAAAAGTTTAAAAGTCAAGATATGTCAATATATCAAAAAAAGGTTTCTATTCTAAGTCTTACAGCACCAAGATTCTCACATTTTTTTGCACAGGTTATCAGTCACTAAAGACAGATTGATGACATTCATCCTTATCTCCATGATTTTATCAGTAGTAAACTCATCAAATGGCTCCTCTACAAACTTCGACAGCTTCTCCACATTGCTCTCTAACAGCTGCTGCTGATCTTCGAATAAATGTTGTTTCAATTCCTTTGTCTCTCTATCCATTTCATCACCGAAGAGTTCATCCCCAAACATGTAAAATGTAAATGGGTATGAATAAGAAAGAACCCGTCTACACCTGAATAGTCTGTTTAACCCATTTGCAAGCCAAGAAAAATCTTTCATCCCAGAGTCCTTGGCTTCAGCAATCGCTATTTTCGCCTGGATGGTTTCCTTGAGCTTTGTTTCAAGTTTAAAGGAATCTGTGTGTGCTTTGTAACGGTTGTGGTAGTGCATGTATCTGTATAGATCACGTTTTGCACGTTCAGCTAACTTATCTTGGTTTTCTTTGTAGCGCCCACAACTGTGACCTGCAATACTTGACCATGTGTGCTCACGGCCGGTAGCACCACCACACAACCAACTGCAATAAACAAGAAAATTAGCAAAAAACGAAAGATAATAAAACTAGGGAACTTCTAATATAGCCTTAAAAAGTTATTAAACAAGACTTTAGAAGGAAACACACCAAAAAGCCTGTCCACAGATACAACTGACAAGATTACAACCCCCGTTCTTTTCAACAGGCTTGTGGCACTTTGGGCAGGGCTTTGTATTTACTGTAATCCAATTGACAGTCTCTGATTCATCTCTGCACTTCTTGGCCCAGAGCTCCCACATAAGGCATGAACAAGGTGAGTGGGCCTCAGAGGAACAACCAAAACAGAACTGGAACCCACATGCACATTCCACCTCAGTTACCTCACAAGCATCCCGGCCTTCAACACGTATGGCATTACCACAGTGTGGAACACTAGGACACCATTTAACCTTGTTATTATCTTCTATATATGACTCCAAAAGATAACGATCAAATCTCTCAGCAAGATCTGGATGCTTAGCACTAACTAGATTTCTAATAATAGCTTCATCACAGATTGCATTGCACTTGTGGGCCATGCATCGGATCCGCCTACTCTGCCCTTCATTTATCTTAACTATGAAATGTTCAGTCCAACCTGTACGAAGAAAACATGTATAAGCGAAAAAAATATATATATTTATATTTATACGGGTTTATTGAAAGGAATAATATTCAATTCACAAATTATACTTATGTAATTCACAAAGACTCTCAAATAAAAAGATAATCCATTTCAGTTGCAGGATTACTAGAAAAAGTGGAAGTGTATGTGTAAAATATATAAAACTATATGAGTTTTTGAAAATGCTAATTATATAACTCACAAATATTTTTTAAATGTTGGTTATGTATGCACATACACCCTTTACCCTTAATGAGACTTAAACCCAAACCTCGCATTAAAAAACCTTCCATGTGACTGTTGAGCCAAAGACCCAAGTCACATTTCACAAATAATAATTCTAAAATTCATAAAGATTCTAAATTGAGAAAAAAATTCCGCTTCTGTTGCAGGATTACTAGAAAAATCTACCTTTCTTACAACACATATATGACACACCAAGACATCTTACCATGGGAAGACTGGTTGTTAATATGGAAATACATTCTAGTACCCGGAGTTAAAAGTACACTCATGTTTGTAATTGCTCATAACATCAGAAATATTTATCAAATTGCTAATCAAGATACAGTTAGTGACTAAAGACACATTAAATGTCCAAACTGGACGAGGGTATCAACTATGAGATATAAAATTCCTTTCTGCGACATACTTTAAACAATTATAAAGTAGTCATGAACTTATATATCACATGCAAGTTCATGTCCGACTTGTTTATAAAGGACCCAGAGGGACAAAGACATTCTCCAAATGCTTGCATTTGAAACAGTGTACACGTGACTGTATAATAGGATATAAGGGGAACATACAGCTATTGCAAAAGCAGTGGCCACAGTCCATAGAGGTGGCTTCATGTGGTGGAACATCTTCAATACAGATAATGCATGTGACTAGAGACGCTAACTGTGAAGAGGGAAGATCTTTCTTCTCCAAAATTGTAACACCAGCCTCTGCAAATAAACAAGTTCTTCCCTTTTCCACAAGTACTGCTAGCAAATTCTCAACATTCCACCGGTGATGAATAAGTAGAGTTCGTGCATGGTGCTCTTTTATTGTAAGCATATCCATGATAGTTTGCAGATCTTGTCGCTGCATGGAAAATGAACTTATATCAATACTTTAACATAATGCTAATGCATAAATGCATAATCTGAGATACTCTATTTTGATTAAAGCCAGAAATGCACACAAATCAAAGCTCAAAGATGTTCTCACCTGTGCTGCCAAAAGAGACTCTCTTGTTATTACCTGTAAAAGAGCAAATAGAAGAATTATTGTCAATTTTCTTTTGGCCGTCTTCACCCAACATTTGCAGGTTATATCGGATTCAAAACTCAAAATGGCAATTTCTTCATTCAGTCCATCTGCTATGAGGATTAAAACTGGACTGTGCAACTATGCATCACCGACTATTTTTGAATTATATCAAACAGAATATACAAAAATAAAGATTCTTCACTGGAGCCGGGCTCAGAAAAAGGTTCGAGCGATAAAAAGTGTTATGCAAAAGTTAAAAGAATAAGAACAAGAAGCAAATGCTGAAGATAGTATTACTCGAGTGGCTGATAAAGACCGCAAAAACAATCAAATGCTAAAGGAAAGAGTACTCGAGTGCAGAATAGAGCTTGGTGGATGGACAACTTCATAAACAAGAAATGTTAGCCACTTGTAATCGACATGGCACCCACAGTTCAGTTGGCCCTAAACACTACGTTTGTTAAAAAAACAAAGACATGCAAAGTACTCAGAATCATTATCATCAGTGATCGAATCAACAAACTACAATCACTTAACATGCACTTAAAAATGCAGCTAAACTAACCAATTCCCACACCCGTCACCCAATTAAGATCTGGAAATGATGACTAACATGTTAACTGCTTCCCTTCCATTTCGGAATCGGTGGTCCAACTTCTATCAAGGAGTAACTTCCGTTTCAGAAGTTATGGTCCACGTCTATCAGGAGTTATAATTCCCTCTCATCGGCAGTTACAGGAAGCCGATAAGGTTGATGGAAGCTTGGCTTATAAATAAAACGTTTGGTCCCCAATCTTGATCACTGATTCCCCTTCAGTAATACACCATCGTATGAGAGTGATCGGAGAGTGGAAGTGCCAAACGAAAGCAGAGAACAGAACGCCGGTTATTTATACACAGAATCTGATCGCATGGAGGAAAGTATGATTCTGAACTTCCGTTTACATTTTATACTACGAATTTGATGAAGTTAGAAATCCATGTTTTATCGTACATAACAAGCAAAGAATCCCCCCACACCCCCGGAAAACAAATCCAAAATCGAGAACTCCGTCAAAGAAACCCGCCGACGAATAATCCAATTCAATCAACACAACGAAGGAAAAAAATCCGGTAAGAACAGGCTGAGACCATCAAGAACCACAAGAATTCAAACATACGGCTGCCTTAAAAGCCGACAACCTCCGCCGACAATTAAAGACTAATGCTATAAAAAAAAAAAAGGAAAGAGAAAGAAGAGGATGACCTGACTGGAGGAAGCATTGGATTTCGTCCGCGCCTCCAAATCAGCGTCGTTCTCGATTCCGTCGAGCGAATCCCGATCGGTGTAGTAAATGTCTTCTTCGTCGGAGCCGAAGAAATCCTCCATGGAGTAGAATAGAGGGAGAGGAACAAAGGTCCGGCGACCGCCGGCGAGGGGGAGTAGAAAAAGACGAAGCTTTAGAGGGAAGCAAAAGAGGGGAAGAGTTGTTTTCTCAGTGAGGGACAGAAACAGAGAAGAGAGCCGGACAAATCACAGTAGACGATCGATTAAATAAGAATCTTCCCGTCTTTCTGGTTTTGTTTAGTTGGTTACTTTCCATCAAACGCCGTTACAGAACTAATTCGTAAAATGCTCAATATAATAAAAAATAAATATTAAATTTATAATAAATATTTCTAATAAGAGAAAAATAAGGATTTTTCAATTTTTTAAAAGATATATAATTCATGACTTTTCCTGATTAATTAATTCTTTTCACCATTTTAATTCCTTTTTGTTTGTTTCCTGTTTTGATATAAGTATATTTTATATGATTATTATTTGCTACATTTAATCATATTTATTTTTCTGTCTTATTTTCTTTTATTTTTCTATTAAAAATAATTATTTATTTTAAAAATAGTATAATCCTTTTGGTTATTTATTTAAATTAATTTTTATTAATTTATTTATAATTATTTTAAAATTAAAATTATATAAGTTGTAAACTACATTAAGCAATATTTTGTATTCATTTATATTTTATTTATTTTTATAATTACTTCTATTATTTGATTTTGGCTAAGACTACAAAATCTTCTTTTATTTGTTCCACGTTCTGGGTATAAACTCTCGGTTTTCTCTTCTCCATAGAGAATCAATCAATGATTGATGTTATAGACCATGGTGGTGTTGAGTATGTAAGAGTGGAGGAGAAGGCAATGGTCCTAGAAGAGTGTGGACATGAGTATAGTCAGTCTTCTTTCTTTCTTTCTTTTTCTTTGAAACAGTGGACAGTGGACGGGAAAGGGAGAATGATCGAGTTGTGTTTGGAAGAGAGAGTAGAGACGTGTTTTTTTTTTGTGTAATTTGCATTATGTTGAACTGTGATTTGCATTATGTTGTGTCTCGTCTTGGAGGTGAATGGAGCATCAAAATAAAAATATCTGGAGATGAAACGAAAGGGGGCTATATCCATTTTTCTGCTCATGACTAGAGCATTCAATTAAATAGATGAAAATGGAATATTGCCACTGAAGAACCTACCTGAACAACTAAGTGGGCTAAGACACTGTTAACATACAATCTAAAGCTGTTACGTGAAGCAGGGAAAAGAAAATTCTTCTATATATAAGATGGTTGAGACAGACATGTATTCTACACTAACAGGGCAAGTCAGCTGGTTCTTTCACAGATATGATGAGTTACTCAGCTGATCAACCCGCTGCCACATCAAGAGGGAAAAATATAAAGCCAAAAAAAATAATAATAATAATCAAATTTCAGACAGGATTACCAGGTTCAAAAATGTGATAAAGGCACTGCAAGCCGCCCGAACACGAGAGATGCTCAGTTCTTCCCCATCCCTCGTCATTTTCCAGTTTCCGGCAAGGTGACTTGATGACCAAAAGTCTGGATCCATTTTTTCCTTCAGCAATTAGAAAGAATATACCTTAGTAAAGACGCCCCCGACAATTTGAAGCACCACAGTGACAAGGGCATCCCTCGCCTGGCAACAACTTGTAGTGGTAATCATATGCCAGTTCCTCCCCCTTTGCAATCTGCTCATATAAGCAAGAGCTATCAGAAAGAAGGAAAGAAAGAGAGAGAGAGAGAGAGAAACGGAAAAGAAAGAAGAAGAAAGTTACATCTCGGTTTGCATAGAGCCCAATATGTGCAAGCTGACAATCCATGCTCTCCACTAAAACTTGGTAGTTCACAAGGTTAGGGGAGCAACTACCACGAGCACGAAACACACAATCAATCAATAACAGAACTTTTTCTTTATTACAATAAATAATAGAACTCCTACACCTCCTCTAGAAGTAATAATAAACTTTTAGTAAAAGGAATTTACAAAACTGTCATCCATCCTATGAATAGCACAAAGAAACATGTTAGTAGCAAGTACATAGCCAATGTACCTGTGATTAATGAACCGGGCAACATTCCCATATTTTGTGGCATCAATCACATATGGCACAGACTCCTCATTCATGCCTCCCATGTCATCTATATGAGCATCAATGTCATACAAATAGCTGCACCCTTCATGATCATACCTGCCACGTTGTATCAAGTCCTCTTCAGTATAAACTTCATGCCAAGTAATAAAGGTTCAAAAGAAAAAGAGGAACTCATTTAGACAATGCCAAACCTCTCGCCTCGCTTATCTGCCTCTTGGTCATTTAATAACTCCCCGATGTACTCACACACAAAAGTACCATGTGGTATTGCTTCACCTGCTCTGACTGCCCAACCCTGTTAAATCAGAAAGTATGAGTCTCTAAAGTTGATAACTTGTATTCCCTGTTCATAGGAAGACTTGAAGTAGATGAGCATCTCAGAAAACCAAATTGGTGAGCTCACCTTCTTCTTTGTCTTGAAGATTTCCAATTTTAATTGCACCCCATTCTGCAAAACTCTATTCCGACAAGTTCTATCACATCTGCACATCGAATTGCACTCATATACCAGGTAACCCTCCTGCAAGATTCAATTGATATGAGCTAAAAGAAAAAATTACTCATTTTTTTTCTTGATTTAGAACATAAAGAATAACTAACTTAGAAGGACTGGCCGTAGTAGACCAACATTGAACACAAAAAAGCACATCAAAACCAGAACATCGCACCATCACTGTGTGGTAGAATGACAAAAGCATTACCTCTAATATAATACGACCCACTTCATCATACGGAAACCTCCCATGCATTGGCTTCCCTAGTAGATCTTTTGCACTCTCATAATCATTATCAAAGAGATAGACATGGTCACAAGTTTCTGGAGAACAATTAGGGTGTGGGCATGCACATCCCAATTGTGAACTCTGTAAATTATAGTATATTAATATAAATCAATTCAAGACAAACTTTAAGCATATAAGCCAAAGATTTAAATTCAAATAGATATCTTAAACGTGTATTACCTTTGTATCAAGGCCAAGAGACGGATCAAACTTCCTTTCTGTGACATAAGAGAAGCCCTCCCAAGGCATGGACCAGTTCGTTTTTTGTCCATTTAAGTCGGGCTGAAACTCTAAATCCTCATCAACTACACAAGCTACAGGTGTGCGTTCTCGTCCAAAGCTTATATCTTCACACAAAATAGTAACCTTTCTCAGCGGCTTCTCCAAATGCTTTGAAGTGATAACATGGTGACACTCTTCCATTTCCCATTCACCAAAGGAATCTGCATGTCCTACACTACATTCCTTATATGGGCTTTTCAGAAGGCTGTCTGGAAGGTTGTCCAAAGGCGATAAACCATCAGGTCGTGCGACTGGTACGCATCCTTGGGGACAGATGAAACCTTCACAATGCCACTCCACCTGAACATTCAGCTCACTACAAAGCTTTGCAGCCTTCAGATATAGACGCTCAGGTAAGACGCCAAATGTCTGCTCTAACACACTGAGGAGGGCCACCTTACAGCAAGTGGACCGAGCAACTGAGAGTATCTCAAGATTAGTAGGCCTAGGTTTAGTTTGCTTAATATCCTTGAACAGGACTTCTGCTACGGCAGAGCACTGAGATTTGATAGACCTCTCAAAAGCTGCTACTTCAGATACCTGAGTCAGCAACTTCAGGCTTGATGAGCTCAATGAGTCGGTACCTTGTAACTCTTTCTTCAAAGAAAAACTGGAATTGTTCCCAATCGGGAATGCTCCTCCAAGACCTTTTTTGAACCTAGAACGACCAGGTCGGCCAGGTCGCAAACGAGAAGCAGCACTAAAAAGTGACCGCCTCTTTGAAGGGAAATGACTAGTAGCATTGGGACCCATATGCGCCGCCTGGTGATGGCGCCCAAGATCAGGCAATAGATCAAACTTCAACCCACAAAACCTACAAATGAACCTACGAGCTCCGTGTTGGATTTCATCATTATTCTCAGCAGCAGCCTTTGTTGAAAATCCAGGATTTTTGCCAGACTCAGACAAGGTCTGAGAAGCAGCTTGTTGAACTGGAACCTGGGTTTGCTGCTCAGAACTGGTTCGAAGCCTGAATTCTGTTGAATGAAATGAAAGAACATGAACCCACAACTGTTCGGGATTCACAAATTGGTCTCCACAAGGCATGCATTGAAAGAGTATGCACTGATCAAGAGATTGTATCTTGTGTTTCTCTTTCACATGCACCTCCAAAACTTTTCTATTGGTGAACGAGTTCATGCAGATTGCACAAGCATACCCTCTGAACAGCCACTGAGCTTCCTTTTTGTGCACATCCATCCAATGGGCTCCAAGGGTTTTTTCATCTATGAAATCTTCTGCACAGATTTTGCATTTCACTATACTGATGCTCTGGGCCCTATCTTGTGCCTGGACAGGATGCACCACTGGTTGGATCAAAGCAGATGAACTCTGTCTGCCCTTTTCAACATCAAACTGCCAGAGCCCTTCAATCTTTTCTTTCTCAAGTGAAACCAACCTCATTAAGTAATCTCCAACACTCAAATCTTTTGATGCTTCAGATAATATCCACTCCATAAGGTGCTCTTTAGAAACTCGATTCCGACGGTTTAAGGCACTTCTCATAAATCCATAAAGAAGCTCACAGGCTTGATGCAGTTGCACCTTTTGGTTTCTAGAAGTGCAATTTTTAAGCAGATCAAGAAAGTGTTCTTTCGAAATTATACGACTCTTCCCATTTCGTGCACGCTTCAAAAAGTTAGGTCGGTGTTTCTCACAGTATAAAGTGTGCAACTTTGCTTTCTCTGGACATTGGCAATTATTCTCATGACCCCACACTATACAGCATGGCCACTCTTCAATATATCCTTCCACAGTTGCAGATGATGATGCACCATAATTCTCAATGGGCTTTCCAATCAAACCATTTCTTTCTTGTGGAGCTTCAACCTCAAAAGCTGCATTCAAGTTCCCCATGAATGGACGTTGACCACCCACAAGAACCATTTCTTTACTAGTGATTATGTCTAGAGTGGGAATATTCTCCAATGAACTGTTAGTCTCACTGAATTTCCTCTTTAGATCATTCCCTGGTGAAACTGAAGGGTTTCCACTACCCATTTGACTTCCCTGTGGTCGGTGTTTTTTACAGAATAAAGAACCAAAACGGGCTCGATGCTTACATCTCTCGCCATGGTTGGTTGTACCTTCACACATGGCATTGGAAAAGGATGGCGGAGTTTCCTCTACCTTTGCAGCTTTCTCAGCATACCGACAGTTCAAATGCACACAGCAGTATATCTCACCATCATTAGCCCACCTTCCACACTGCCTTCCCTTCGCAGCAATAAAAGCCAAACATTGACGATATTTGTTTGTAGCATGGGATCCATGATTAGCATCAACCAAAACTTTTGTGCCACTACCTGTGTCCACCGGCGGTCCGGCCTCTTCTACATTACGGGTAAAATCTGGATTCCCTGCTTCCACTACTATCTCAACCCATCCATCACCTCCACCACTTGGGCAATCTGTAAAAGACTCCTCTTTAATCACAACATTGTCAGAGTGCCCACTAGTGAAGAATCCAGAATCAATATTGACTTGATCAGTTTCCATATCAACTTGAGAATTATGGGCTTCAGCGCGGCGAATTTCTAACTTTGGTCTTTTCCTGCTGACATTGTGCCCACTGCTGGTGGAGGACTCATCACAATTGCGTAACTCTGAAGACTCTCCAGGAGCAGCTAGAGGAGGATGTGAGGTAGAAAACCATTTCAAGACTTCTTGCTTCCATGTCTTCCATTCTGAACCCAACTTAGGCTGGACAGGTGCATCCCAGAGTGACTCAACTTGGTCCCACAGCACGGACTCTACCAATTCCTGCTCAAGAAACATGAATGCATCAACAACCCAACATAATTAAGGCCGACTATAGCCTTTCATATTTTACAACACTCTTCATCACTTATACATTTTCAGTAATTTAATTCTTCAAAAAATAATTACAGAAGGTATAGAATTATTGTTAATATAACTGTCTTCTATTGAGATCTCCGCATTCAACTGACTATGAAAGACACAAAACATAACTAGTTTTCCGAATTGCATTTTCACAAAATCTGTACCTCAATGCAGGATGTCAAACATAAGTTCATTTGTATATCTCATACTGTTGTATAAAGTTTAGTACATGCATACCACAGAAAAACCTCATGAAGCACTCAGGTTAACACATGTTCAACACATGTATCTTAAGACCCATACATGATGTGGTGTTGTCTCCGGGTTTGCACCTGCTTCCTTCAGGAGACCCTTCTTAATATAATATGTTTCTCTCTGAGTTACAGGTATGGACAAACTAATTCGGGAGAACCATACTAGTTTATGAGAATGATATTTTTATGTTGGCTTTTCTTTTAAAAAAAAAAAATTTGAGTAACGTGAGTTCTTTTTAACAATGGATTCAATCCACATTGATTTTTAGGTTGGACAATGATTTTGAGCTGAAATGATGATTCTTCACCCATACTCGGTGCCTTTTAACATGGAACAAGCTAGTTGCAAAGTTCTTTTTTGTCTTTGTGCGTTTTTAGCTGCCAAGAATTCATTCGATCACAGTTCAACACTTCCTCTACACTTGTTTGACTTAATTCTGACTAAATGTTGAAAATGAGAAAATCTCGTACTCAATGAAACACATCAATAATAATTCAGTTGTATTGCGTCAAAATTCAATCTCTCCATGGCATTCTTGACATAAATGAGGGCATTAATTCCATACAAGTGAAAGACTGTGCTTATAAATCAAGGAAGCTGCAAATAGAGTTGTTTCTTTTCCTTAACTAATTTCATGTGTTAATACTTTTTTGCAGTTAAATTATCACCCAGTTGTTAGAAAGAAAAAGGAGGTCTTCCCTTTTTATCATTATAGAAGCATACATTTTCTTCACTTTTTAAGAGCAAACCCATCCACTTGTATCAAACTTTAAAAAAAAAGATTATCCATTTGCAGAATCTGCCAATTTAAAAAACCTGAAATAAAAGAACTTAACACACCACCCACTTTCATCAAACTTTAAAAAAAAAAGATTATCCATTTGCAGAATCTGCCAATTTAAAAAACCTGAAATAAAAGAACTTAATACACTGCAGAAACAAATGAAATATATGCTTATATATTCACAAACAGGTATGCACACCAATGTTATAACAATCGACCCAGTCAGTAACCCAGAGAGGTGACTGGGCCTAGTTGACCCGGTTCAACAGAGTTTGACCAGCAGTTGACCCAAGGTGATCTCATGAAAAGAGAGCCAGGAAAGAAAGTTTCTTCCGCACTCTCAATGCAAGGAGGGAGAGGGAGTGAAACCCACTCTCCAATCTTAGATGCAAATGGGGCTTCCTCCATCTGCCAAAGTCGAAGAGAGGAGGAGATTAGACCAGTCCAATTAAGACCTGATTTCTGCAATTTGCTATTCAAACTGCCAAAACCAGTTGTGTCTGCCGGTTCTTTTCCCTCTGTTTTTTTTTTTTTTTTGGACACATAAGACTTGAACAGAGACTGGGTCCAATCGGACCTGGTCCATCTGGCCACTCAGTCCAGGATTTCTGACACTGGTCCTCAAGTTAATTCATGACAAAGAGAAAAATAGATTTCCTTAACAGAAAGCAAACTTAAACAAAGAATTAAGTGAAAGAAACTGCCAGCAGCAATGAAAATCCTCTGTCTAACATATGAAGAACACAACCTTAGAAATCATTTAGTGTGAAAAAAAAATAATTACCTTCAAAAGAGTTTCAACAGATTCAGCAGATTGGGCATGCTCACAGCAGTTGGCCCAAGTGTCAAATGATTGCTCAAGCCAATCAGGATCCATGTAGGCTGGTAATATCATCTGCTCAGGGAGTAAGCCACATTACTTATCAAGACACTTATTGACTTGTTCCACAATAATACAATATAAATGGCCAAGACATAATTCTCATGAATGCTCGAAAAAAGTCAAAACTCAAGTTGAATCCACTTGGGCAACTTGAATCCACTAAGCTCACAGCTGCTTTTATCAAGCCTACATCTTCTGTATGCAAGGAGCAGTTGTTAAATTCAAGAAAACTAATGTTTCAGTGATAAAAACTGAGAAACCTTTCTTGAACCAAACAGATTTTAAATGACATAATCAACAAGTTTCATTCATAACAGAAGGATCATAGTTTACGAAGAAAATATGCTGGTGCTCAAGAGAGAGTTCAAAAAAAGTAATAAAACATAAGTTAATTTTCACAAAAAAACTTCTGGTGAAACAAGTAATGCAGCTAAATGTCCTTAATTTTTAAGCTAAAACAAAAACCAGTTTTAGAAAGCATCCAAAATAAAATAGAGCAGATGGATTTACACTATGCAGCTTCAGCAGCATAGTTCCAAGATCAGAATAGGCTTCACAATTGTAGGCCTCCAAAGCAAATTCCTTCCAGGCTGCAACCTGGCGAGCTCTCTCTATCACAGCCTATGTAAGACAGAAGAAACCAATCACCGAAGGAACATATAAGATGAAAAAAACTAATAATGAACCCAAAAGTCGCAATGCATACCTCATTATGTAGTTGGTCACTGACGTTTAACATTGACACAGCAAGTTTTTGCATGATATAACGGCGAGGAGTGGTCAAATCTTTCACCATTTCCAGCCCACTAAAATGGGTCCCATAAGCAAGAGGCTCTGGTAAGTCACTGATAGAACGGACAAGTAGCATATCTGCCCAAGAGTGTGTTCTTGTGTTGGGAAAGAAAACAACAAAATACTTCTTTCTGCCATGAGTTGGCTTTGCTTTCACAGTTGACAAAGGCCAATCAGCCCTTGCACAGCGTATTCCAGCCTGCCACTTCCCTCTCCACTATACTTGAGAAAAAAGTAATTAAGATCAAAACAGAACTTCAGAAATTTCCAGCAAAGAGTCACTCAAATGACACATAATGCAGTGGAAATTTTTTGTATATAAAACACAAAGTACAGAACTTACCTTGACCCACAGAGCCACAGTCTCATCTTGTTCTTGGGATTCAGCATCCAAAGAACTACCATCTGTAACTCTATTCCTGTTTGGGACATTGGTTTCGTCCTTATTCAAAGAGGCAGATTCCTGATTTCTTTCCTGTGGATCCAACTTACCTTGTTCAAACTCATTGAAGTCCTTATTACCACTAGGATACTCTTCCTTCAGCAGACAAAGATTACCATCTTCCTTGTCAAGAATATTTGAGGGCTCAAGAGAACAATTTGCCAACTCCTCTGCTCTCTTATGCTGAACATCTAATACAACATTTTGAGAAGTGTCACATGATTGTCCAACTTGTACAACTCCCTTATCATCACTTTGCATGTCTCTTTGAGCTTCTTTTAAGCCTGGAAATATTTTCTCAAGCTCAGCAGAAATATCTGATCTGCCACTTTGAGATACTTGGCTAGGTATGCCATAAAGTTGACTTTCAGGGTGATTTGAACGTAGATGAAGTTTTGGGCTAACAGCTTCATCACTATGTCCCACTGTCCCTAATATGGTTGCTTCAAGGTGTGTTCCATTTGGCAAAGCACATCCAATCTGCCCGGAAGACTCAGATATCACAAAGTTTGCTTTTCTTTCATGGAAATCATTTGATGGTTCATCTCCAACAGAATTTCTCAGGGAATCAAGATGCAGAGTGACCCCATTAAGTAGTATTCCTTTGCAACTTTGCTGAGAAATGTTAACATCTAGCAACCCTTTGCCGTTATTCGACTGAACAACATAACGTATTGGAGGAGTACAATCTAACCCTGTTGGCGGTTGTTCTTCCTTGTTCGTGTCAAGGAGCAGTTCATCAGATCTTTTGATTTGAAGACTATCAATTCGCATCAGTTTGACTCCATCTTCATGTTTTTCAGTAGGTTTCAGATCGGGGCTTCTTTGGGGGCAGTTAGTCTCACCTGCATACTGAACTTCAGAGCAAGACAATACCTCCATTGCTCTTCCCTATACACATGAAAATACATAAGCCTTTAACAGTGTCCAGCTTCTTTCCAAGGTCCCTGCCCACAAAGACAATACAAGCATTAACCTCAATAATGGAAGACAACATACTCCGACTATTACCATTCATTAATTTTATGCTGAGTTTCGGTGAAAAAATTAGTTTATCCCCACAAAGCAACTATAAGCAGTCGCAGAAATGAGAGAAACAAAAAATGTATATATTAGTCAGAATTCATGACAACAGCAGCTTCCACCGAGGAATAAAACTTAATGACACAGGACTAAATGGTCAACTTGACCAAATGCATGAACTTTTGTAAAACAATTGTACATCGCAAAAATTTGACATGATGCCAGATTAATTTTTCCACGTGATAATTTCGTGTGTTCATTACAGCGGAATCAAGTAGGAACCAAGTACAGTCCACTGCTCCAGAGCTTGTTGGAGCTGGTTCACACGAAATGAGGTCTCCTTCTTTTTTCAAAAAGGGTACCGTTTAACGAAACAAAGATGGCAGTTGATCTAGTTGTTCAACCAGCAGATAATCAACCTACTCAGAGAGGCATAGGTTAAATATCCGAGCTCCTACCAAGCACTCCTACTGCATTGAGGTCCAAAATGCTTACTTGTACACTTGCCTGAACCCATGCAGAATAATTCAACCAGAACAAAAAACACCATCTTCATAGAACCTCAAAATCCAAAAAATGAAGGCCAATAGAGAAAATCAAAGACACTTCAAAGTAGCGATCACACCTAATGTACGCAGTAACGTCTACTGTACAAATTGTAGCAGAATAAGGAGGAAAAAAAAAATACAGACAACGTACAGATAAAGCTCGTGACCGTTCACCCCAAAAACCTCAAAACACCTCATAAAAGGTTCCACCATTCGCCAACCAAAAAACCCAGACGTACGAAAACAGTAAATAGGATTCGCACGAATCCAAAAACCGAACACCCGTGCCCAGATCAACCTCCCAAACCCTAATTCAAAGGTATCCACCATGAAAAAGGTGGGTTCGAATCCAAATCACCCTAATTAACCCTACCAAGGGAAAAAAAAAAACTCAAATCAAGACCCAAAAAAACACGTTAATTAACCCAAACAAGGAAGTCCCTTGACCCTTTTTTTACCCCCTTTCCTCTTCATTACCATTACACCCCCCCCCGGGCCGGTGGTTGCTAGGGTACGAGTGCCACCATGACTGTATAAAGTAACAAACATAACATGTCCGGGGGTCCAGTCACGCCACTAGTAATCGGATTTACCGAAGGGGTTGCGTTGAAATTGAGAAGAGGAAGAGAAAAGAAAGTATTCAGGTAATGTACCTCTCTTAATGGGTATGAACACGGAGAACTCTGGACAGAAGATCTCCTCCTTCCATGGTTGATTTTGTTCCTCGTTGTGGTCTGTGCGAGCCCCCTGTGGGTCTCTATTCTTTTGCCCCCAACCCAACCCTTTGTGCTGTTGTGGCTGTCCCAATTGTTCCCTCCCCCTCTGTTGCTAATGCTAGTAGTGCTCCCAACCCCCTTAAGTCTCGCTGTTCCCTGACCAGTTTTTTCAGATGTGTACAGAGAGAAAAGTGAAAACACAGAGAAAAGAAAATGGAAAATCGATTGGGCCACAGAGATGAGAATCGTTGCTGCAGACTTGAGAGGGATCGAGGGCATCCGTTTCGGCCCTCTTCCCCAAATGTGTCTCCCTTAATTGCCCTTTCTCTCTCTTCACTCTCTATCGATCCTTTCTACCCTTCTCTAGGTTTCTGGAAAAATTCCACCTTCGGATATCGGTTCACTGACCTATGAAGTGACACTTCTATCTCTGTGCTTTGTACTTATTGTCTTTTGTATCCTCTTGTCTTTTTTCAGAAAACGACTTCTGCCGCGATCTCGTCATCTCCATCGTATGGAAACCATGATCTACGCCGTTGAATTAGTTCCCAAGATTTGGTAGGGACCGTTTGATTTGAAACTGAAGCTGTTTGGAAATAGCTAGGGCCTAGGGCAGTGGTGGGGCCTGCTTGTTAGTTGACTTTACTGGAAGGTAGTTTTGTAACTCAAATGGATCAGCTCAACCGAACCATGGTTAGGTAGAAAAATCTAATATGCAGGGCTCTAAAAGAGTTTTTTTTTAAATCAGTTAAATATATACAAATTATTTAAAACATAAAAAGAATAATCAAATACTATATTTTATTTTTATTTAAATAATAAATTAATAATATATTATTATTATTATTCGGTTGTTATTTAATAAAAAATTATCCAAAATAAATATTTAGAAAATTACATGTTTAACGAATAATATGGAAATTGTAATTAGAACAAGTTGGGAGTTACATAACTTCAAATATTCTACTTACATAAGTGAGTTGTACAACAGGGTTGGCCAGGGAGTAGCTACCCCTTGGGGGCCACATAGGAGAGGGAGAGTTCACCCTCACTTCAACTAGGGGTGGCATCGAACCGAGCCGAGCCTAAGCTCGAGCCTAAAATTGTTGTTGAATTTGAGTTTAATAATTTTAACCGAGTTTGAACCGAGTTCAAGCTCCAACATACATTTAAAACTTTTCAAAAAATACATGTTAAATAAAATTGTATATAAAATTATTCATACATTTTACATAAAATTGAAAATAATCTCTACTTAAAACTGGGCATAAGGGTGGCATCGAATCCAACTGAGTTTGAACTTTGTTCAAGCCAAGTTTGATTTAAATATTTTGAACTCAAGCTCGAGCCGACCCTAGCCTCAAACCTAAAATTGTAATCTAACTCGAGCCTAATAATTTTGACTCGAGCTTAACCTACATTTAATACTCTATATAAAATATATGTCAAATAAATTATATATAAAATTATGCATACATTTAAAAAAATGATAGGGGAGGTTCAAGATTGAATTTCAATAATGGATTAAAACGCACCAATATTAATATTTTTTACTTCAAATGTTGTCTAGCTTTTTTTTTAATTTTTTAATCTAGCCATAAATTTACTATGGCCTCCTTGGTGCCCTTGGTTGAAACTTATATTGTAGGAAAAACTAGAAATATTTTTCCTATGATATATATTTCCAAATAAAATTAAATAAAATCCTATTACTATTAGTGACTTATTAGAAAATTACAAGAAATATTTTAAAATTTCTTAGGAAAGTTAAAATGGACATCTTATTACCTCTTCTAGGGAAATAAATAAAAATTAATAATCAATCTAATATATTACTATATTTATCGATAATTTTTTAATCAAATAAAATGTCAAACACAAAATTACAATAAAAATTGCCTCATGCTAAAAGTATTACAGCATCAACTGTTAAATACTTATTTAAAAAATTTCTATACGATTTTCTCACCCATCTCGGCAAGAAAATCTTACTTAGAAAATTATATGATTTTTTTAGTAAGAATTTTCAATTAGAAAAACCTATTTCTACTAAAATGTATTTTCAATTTTTTCAAGAGCCATAATCTCACACATGCGAAATCATTTTCACGTGCATGGGAGGGGGGGGGGGGGGGGGGGGGGGGGGGGCGTCGAGATGATGCGGAGGAAGGGGGTTACGGGGTGCCGATGTCGTTGGGGATGACGACGACGGAAACAAAGGCGAAGGCGAGGAAGAAATTGAACCCCCCCCCTCACTCCCGCTCTCAACTCAGCTCGTTAAAGAGCCGACTCGCGAGTTATCAAGCCGAACCTGGATTCGATCGAGCTCGGCTCATTAATTTAAACGAGCCGATTCCGAATCTCGAACTCGAGAGATACTGAATAGAACAGAGCCGAGCTTGAGCCGGCTCAGTTTTAAGCAACCCCTACTCACTTGTATAAACAAGGGGTACTCCCCATCCCTTATAATCTTTAAGGGGCAATCTCCCAACTCACCACAAACAAATACCAGTCCATTAGGCCCAAGATGGACACTTGAAGGCTGCATAAAACCCTTTAGGAAAAGCATGGCTCCACCCCACTCTCACATATTATTATGGCTTTCGGGTCTTTCTTGGGTGCTACATGTCTTCATGTGTCAAATGTGGTACATCTTTCGAGAGTGAGTGTCAGCGCCATGCAAAATTGAATCTTCTTTTAACTATGTGAAATTTTCGTACAATGGAAAGAAGATCAAAGAGGCTACTCTATTAGAGGGGTGGGTGTCTTACAATGATAGAGAGAGCAAGGGATCCCTCCCATGTCATTCCAAGGAAAAAAAAGGGGAAGAATGGTGACTCTCCTACTTGGGGGGTTAGTGCACTTTGAAAGTGCGGTGGAAAGTGAAACTAAAAGTAAAAGTGCACGGTCTTACCTAGTGTAAAGAATTTTTTTGTGTTAGTGTGCACAATGAAAAATTTAGAAGAAAGTGAAGAATGAATTTATTAATAAAATACTATGATATATTTAATTTTATTAAGATAGTATTATTTAAATTTTTAATTAACAAATTAAGATAAATATTTTATTTTTTAAAATTAATATATTAAATTAATTAAATATAAAAAATAATATACCCTAAATAAACAAGGTTTCCTTTATAATGTTTAGATACTTAATCAAATTCTTACTTTTATAATATCTAAATTATCATTCTTAAATTAGTAATTTAATATATTATTAAAAGTCATGAATATAACAAATAAATAAATGGGATATTTTATTAATAAAATAAGATAGATTTTGTTTACTCTAAATTACTACAATACTTACAAAGTAAATTAAAAATATTAACTTAATTAATCATAAAAAAAAAATTTTTTTTTTTTATTAATAAAATAATATAAATATTTCCATTAAAATCCAACTAAATTAGTTTAGTCTAAGCGTCCTGTGAAATTACAAGTGAAAGTGAATTCACTCTTAAATTCACTCGTTTTTTCACTTAAACAAGTAAAAGTGAATTACAAAGTAGAAAGCATGGGAAATTTTTCTTGCATGAAAGTGAATCCATTGACCGACTATGTTGGGCAGGGGCAAACTCCCTGCCAATCACCATTGAAGAACCATCCTTTTGCCTTGGATATATTCTATGCCAATCTTCTCTGGTTCCATTAATTTAAAGCAAAAAATAACAAACAGAGAGTGGAGGAAGGTGACAAGCAGAAAGCAAAGCGGGGGACTCACGAATCAAACCAAAGGCCAGGCCGAAAGTGTTGAGAGTAGAGAGATTTAAAGATACGAAACAACACAAGAGCGGAAAAGAGATGGCAATGGAGAAAAAGCAGGAAGAAGGGGATTGATTGTATATCATTGGCATTGACTCCGTTGTCGAAATGCCTTTGGAAAGTTCGCTTGTCGCTTTTCAGGCGCGGCATTCCATCTTCGTTTTGTTTCCGTTCCCCGTGACGACGCTTCTAACGACGATTTATCAGATTTTCGACACTGCCTTGATCGAAAACATCGTCCGGATTCCCGCGGATTAGAGTCGTTACTCGCCTCGTTTTCATTTCTTTCCCATTTCTTATTCTTGCTGGGAAAGATTTTTCACAGAACCTAGAAAAGGAACCAGCTCTGCCGTTTTCATCGATTCTCTTTTCTTTTCCTTTTCTTCTAAAAGGGGGTTCTTCAATCTTGATTCTTACTTTTGATTGTGAACGTTAAATAAGAACTAATTTGGGTTTGTCGGTTTTCCGTCTCAGGAACCAAGGTGGCTTTTTGGTATTTGAATTCAACTTTCACGCAACACTCCCAAGCTGCTGCTGTCATTGCAGTTGGATCCATCAATCAGTCGAACATTAATGACATTAACAGTAGTTAAGATGTGACTAATGGTGTCTTTTTCATTAATCTTACATCAAATGTCTCTTAATCAGACATATTGATTATTCTCCCTTGCTCTTGGTTCAAAATCATTTTGTTCTTTTCTCTAAGAGAAAATATGGATTTCATTCTTTCAGGTCAGACTGTAAAAAATGGCAGAAACCACTGAAAAGTTGAGAAAGATGAGAGAAATCTGTTAGAGGTGGGTGGTGAAATTGCATGAAGACAAAATAATTTGGTGACCCAACTGATTTGGGGAGGGCAATTTAACTAAAAACATTAGTAGGTAGCGAACCTATCTTGGATTATGTGATGTCAGTCACTTGTTGCCTATTGACCTCTCCACAATTTAAACAAAGAGAAAGCAAAATTTATGGTTTATCTCAACTCAAGATCTCTGATTTATGTTCATAAAACACATGCCCAGGTTATTTTATACATTAGCTTCTTCACCCACTGTATTAGTTATTTTTAAATTATTTTTTTTAGTAGCATGGGAGTTTGATCTTTAAGGCTCTAGCCTTATAAAAGAAATGCTGTAGTTAACGACACAGATTAGTTCATGCATCAACAGGTATGTCTGTCAAGTCATTTTAAAATTTAGGAAAATGTTTTTGTCTTGATTTATGCTGCAAACCTCTACAGAGAGATAGATCTCACTCAAGTAGTTTTCGTATTGTTTATCTATTTCCTGGAACAAACAAAGCTTCTTTCACCACCCAAAGCTGGTTGCAGTATTCACTGGGAAAAATTCAAGAACTGCATTGTCATTTTTTGGCCTTCTTGGCCTGATTTATCAACCCCACTCAACATATGTTGCTTTCACCTTGGCTTGACGTTTAAGAAACCGTTTTTCCATCCAGAGAGCATTAGTTCAAATTTAGGAAAATGTTTTTGCCTTCTCTTCTGCAATATGAAGTATGGAGTTCTTCTTCACAGTGCCCAGAAAATTGGGCAGTGAGCCAATTTGTACACTTTGATATCATCTGAAATTTAAATTAATTGTATGTTCTTGTCTGTCAGAATAATACAAGATAAGCAGTAGAAGAGACAACATATCTCTATCGTGATATCCATTTCTATCAGGGCTAAATGAAATAATCTTGCTATCAAAGGAAAGCATCAGTGCAGAGAAGGAGAACCATCCATTTGTCCAGAAAGTGAACTGATCCATTTTCCTTCTTTCAAATTTCAACATACTTCTCTGGCGTTTCAGAAAAGTTCAGCAGACACAAACAAAACATACATTGCTGGAGCTTCTGATACCGTCACATAATGAAGCAGAAGATGCCCATTTTCCAGCTTGACCTCACCTGGTTTTCTACTCTTAAGATCTGACTCTTCACTCATGTGAGCACCGTGCAGCATTAATCT
Source organism: Aristolochia californica (assembly GCF_029961685.1). Lineage (NCBI taxonomy): Eukaryota > Viridiplantae > Streptophyta > Magnoliopsida > Piperales > Aristolochiaceae > Aristolochia > Aristolochia californica. Next base: position 368,532 of record NW_027181826.1, on the reverse strand, counting down.
TTTCTGCAACCCCCAATAAAGCCTTAAAAAACTCCCACTGTAAAAAAAGGCCAAGTTTTTTTCTCAGCATGTCCCTATCAGACAAAAAAGGATCTGCCCACCTTACCTCTACCGCACCCATATTTTCTTTTGTCTCGATCTTGCAAAAGGTCAAGCTTTTGCTCTTATTTTATTGAAGGATTCTGTGACAAACCAGAGTCGTCTTTGACATAGAAGACAATACGGGGTATCTCACTGTTGCTTCGGAGATTGGACAAGTACTACTCGCTAAAATCACCTTCTTAAAGCATCCGGAGTCTCTTTTATCCCTGCACTTTCAACCCTTTCTGAGTTCTGAGAGTATTTTTCCACTGTAATTGCTACTGGGCGTCGTTCTCAACTAAATTCCACCACTATAGTTCTTTCTCCAGAATTTTTATATTTAATGAGGATGGAATTTGGTAGTCTTCAGGGCACTGACATTAGAGCCTGTTTGACTGAAGAAAATTTAATGGTACCCATTTGTTTCTTCCAGTTAAAGCGAGGAGCTTTTTAGCTTGTGAATAAATACATAGAAGTTCAAGCTTGTGTCAAGGGAGTGGGGGACTGAGGGGAAAGATATACCCAATGACTCACTTTTGAGTGGAATACAAATATAGAACATCCGGCAGTTTCGTTTGTTTGTTCAGACCAGACTGGTCTCAAACCAAACCACTCTCATAATGTGGTGAGGTTGTTTTCGCTACTACAGAGAAGTGATCGAAATTTGAGTCTTCTCAGACCCATTTGGACTTTCAGTTCGCGGGTTTGGTTGGCTTTTTCAACGACCCTGTTTTGGTGCCTTATCTGTCTCTTGAAAAGACTGTTCGTTCGGTCATATGGAGTAGGATAGATGATGATACAAATGTGAGATACCTGTTATCCATTGGAATCGGAAGTGTAGGTTTATTAGTTGGATACTTCAACAATCCAACTGGGTGAGTGATTTACCTTTTTGTGATTTTAGTCTCGTTGTTGTATGTAGAAAATCTGTGGGTTTTGAAATTTGTGATGGTGAATGCATTCTTAATCTGTTAATGCCTTTGAAGTTTGGGTCTTATCCAGAAACGCCTGGCTGAATTTTGAGCTGTTTCAGTGTCTGCAGAAATGGGGATCGAACTCGGTGGAGATGAAATGCCGGCTGCTCCTTCGAAGAATTTGTCTCTGAGACCGTTATGTTCTAAGGAAGTATGTTCGAGTCACAAGCGCTCCAAGAGGTGAATAATCTTCCGCCCTATCCTCGGAATTTCTTATTACGGCCTTTTGCATTGTGTACTCTTCTGTTACCTTTATTTGTAGAAAAATAACTGAGATTGATCTAAAAAATAATGAAATGAAGAGCATAAGCTGATAAAGTTCACTTAGAAATTCCAAATTTTTTGTTAGAAATTTGTCATAATAAATCGCAACATTCAGTCATAAATGTACTTCCCTTTTCCGCTCTCTTATTTTTGGTCCTTCCCGTCTTTCAAATATCTGTTCCGGGAAGAATCTGAGTGGGATGGAAGAAAGGAAGAATGTGATGCCATTGGGATCTATTCTACCTCAAAGTAACCTCAACAATTCATGTTTAATGATAATAAGGCTTTCATTCAGACTGTAATCATCTTCGGATCATTCACATATTCTTGTCCCTCAGAAGATTAAAAATGTTGGAGTGCACCTAACATTATCTCTTGTTCTTTTGATTTTCCTGACGTTTACTGTTCGATGGCAGCTTTCCTTATAAAAGAGTAGATAAAGATGATCTGGGAATTTCCTCTCATGCTTTTCCCCAGTTGAAGTTGGTAAGAATCCAGTTACTTTGGTTTATTAATTGTATGTACCTTCTTTGTGGGGAAATTCTGGTTTATAAGTGCAACCTTTGAGCCACTCCTCAGGATTGATGTCCTTCATATCCTAACTGGATCACTACCTAAGCATTTGATTTTGGTTACTAGGATGTACAGAGAGTTCAGGACAAAATTAATGTTAGGAAGGAAGACTACCCAACCACAGAGCTTCGAAGTTCGTTGAAGAAAGAGGTATTGAATGCATTCTGTAATAATCATATAATCACAATTGAAACTTTGTACTACTTTCTAATTCTGTGGTACAGCTTAAGCTTTAAGGCACCTGCATGAACATTTTACTGTGCTTTTGGCTCGGTGCCCTTTGAATCCTTCAGTGTCCAGTCTGGGGAGCTGCCGATGTTATGGTTTTACAAATTTTACCAGTTGGATACTCTTAACCGTCCAGCAGATAGGCTTAGCTTTATTGTAACAATTTGATACTCAGCTGAGTAAAACTTGAGGTGGCTGAAGTGGAAATAGTTTTGCAACAACTGTTCATTCATGAAGAAACCTTGATTTTTGGGCCAGAGTGTTTACACTTATGCCAAGTGAACACTCCAAACATTAGACAGTTCCATAATATTGTTATCTCCCTGTAGTCATTATATCTTTGACATTCTACTTTATTATGCATATGTTTAGAGCATAATTGACTGTGAATGTGCTGCATGTTTGTTACATGCCTTCTATAGGGCTAAACTCAGACTCTTGATGACTTATCTTTAATTTGTTGTTTGCAGATTCTACACCTGGAAAGACGTTTGCAGGACCAGTTTGCTGTTCGGCGGGCTCTAGAAAAGGCATTAGGATATAGGTCTACGTCCCATTTTATTTCAAGTGAAAATTCCATGCCAAGGGTATCTCCTTCATTTCTTGCGTGCTTATGATTTAACTGTAATAGGAAGTCTTTCTGACGGTTCTTACTTGCCTTGTCCTGAGTCATGTTCGTTTTTTCCTTGGGGATGGGAAGGATCCCATATGAGGATTGAACATTGTTTTATCATAGGAAGATAGTGTTTTTAAGCATGGGTTGTCAGATTCGTTATTGCTTCTGCATGGCCTTAGGATTTCATGTTGTAAGAAGGAAACAAACTAATATGCGAGCTAATCTTTCTTTCTTTCAAATAAAAGCTATACTACATCTCAAAAAGGCAAAAAATAAATAAAATGCTGAGCCCTAATTCCTGCATTCCAAATGAATTAATCCAAGTGGTTTACTGTTTTAGTAGTTGCATGTGTTTTCAATAACAAACAAAAAACTTTTTACTTTTTTTTGTGGATACAGCCCACAAAGGAGCTCATCAAGGAGATTGCTGTGTTGGAGTTAGAAGTCATGTACTTGGAGCAGTATCTTCTATCCATCTATAGGAAAACATTTGACCAGCAAGTTTTGGCTTCATCTCCATCAACCACTGATGACAGATTAAAAGCACCTTCGAAGGGCTTGGCCAGGCTAGACACCACATCAAAAAGGGGAAGTCAAAGTATCCATTCTAGTCGGGTACTCTTCCCTCATACACCAGTTGCCAACTTAAAGAAGGAAACCAGTGACATCAGGAGCACTGAGAACATAATAGATCGTAGTGTACAGCGGAGTCATTCTTCACTATCTAATCAAGGGGTTGGCCCAATCAAATCTTTGCTTCCAGATGAAAATCTTGATAAAACTCTGCGGTCATGTCATTCGCAGCCCTTATCCTTTTTGCAGGTAATTGAATTTTCTTCCAATGAATTTTAACTAGTAATGAGTGCATCCGTCTTTCAAGTTGCAAATTTCACATGCAGAGTATGTATTTGAGTTGGACTACCTATCAAAAAGGTTCCTCTGAGGAGGGGGTAAATCCTTTGCCCCTAACATTCTTTTGAACTCTGCTATATGATCAAAAACTGGCTTGAATTTCTTCATCTTTTCTTTTCCTGGGTTTGGCCGAATGAGTTTTACATTGTTTACCTTCTAAAGATGGGTCCTGCTTGCTTGGAATCATGCTACTTATGCCGTAGGCTACAGCTATGTACCTTCAGGGTACCTTTATACTGAGTTACTCACCCGCTGCTTATCAACTTGCTTATCTACAGTATGTACAGAAGAATGGTACAGCAAACATCATAAGCCTTGCAGAGCATCTTGGTACCAGAATCTCTGATCATGTTCCTGAGACACCAAACAGACTTTCAGAAGATGTAATTAGATCTATGGCTGCCATATACTGCAAACTTGCAGATCCCCCTTTGGCCCATCATGGCCACTCATATTCACCTTCCTCATCACTGTCATCCACGAGTGAACTCTCTCCACAAGATCAAGGTGATATGTGGAGTCCATGCTGCAAGAATGAATCATCTTTAGATGTACGGTTAGAGAATCCTTCACAAGCTGAAGGCTTCAGAGATTTCAGTGGACCCTACAGCTCAATGGTGGAAGTCCCTGGCATTTGCAGAGATAGTCAAAGGCTGAATGATGTTGAAGACATGCTACAACATTTCAAGTGAGTTATAGGTTAAATAATTCTATGACTTAAAAATGTTATTTATTTTACTAGAGAAGGGTGAATCAGACTCCTCCTTCCTATGAAAGAAAAGATTTAAGTCCTCTTTATCGAGTCTCATCTTAAATTTCTTAGCTTCTTTGAAAATGATAAGAGCCATGGACAATGTCAGGTCACTTGTTCAACGATTGGAAAATATCGACCCGAGAAAGCTGAAGCATGAGGAGAAAATTGCGTTTTGGATTAACATACACAACACATTAGTGATGCATGTAAGGATGTGTCCTACCTTATCAAAAATCTATTTTTTTTGTATGTTATCCAAAGAATAACGGCACCTTTGTTTTATTTTGTCATTCATCTATTTGGTCTTTAATTTTCACAGGCGTATCTGGCTTATGGGATTCCACAGAATAGCATAAAAAGAAGTTCATTACTTCTTAAGGTAAACTATCTTTGAAGTTCTTTTTTCTTTTGCTGACTCTTCTGGATCGTTTATGATCGTGCTTTCTTGCTTGTGTTTACCCCAGGCTGCCTACAATATAGGAGGTCAAACCATAAATGCGGACAGGATACAGAGTTTCATCCTGGGATGCCGAACAAGTCGTCCTGGACAGGTATGTTTCCTGTTGATATGCATGTCTCATTTGCATTAGATATCAGTCCATTTCAATTTGTGAAAATTTTCTCTGCACTATGAGATTTAGTAAGTTGTGGATACACATGCAAAATTCATTTTATGTGAATCTTGAAAAATAGTGTATGTAGTGAGAGGCTTACGATTGTCTTTGTTTGCTTCCAGTGGCTGAGGACATTGTTCTTCCCTAAAATGAAGTGGATAGGAGACAATAGGCAGTCCTATGCCATTGACCACCCTGAAGCTCTTCTACATTTTGCACTTTGTACCGGAAGCCATTCTGACCCACCGGTAATTTCCTTTCTTCATTTATTTCTTCATATGCAAACAAGCCTGGGGCACTGTGGCTTTTCAATAGATTTATGTTCATACTCCTAGAGGACTAGGCTGCATAGCTGTTCTAGTATACGGTTTTTAAACGTACCATTTGTCCAGGTTCGCGTGTACACAACCAAGAGAGTGTTCCAAGAACTGGATGCTGCTAAGGAAGAATACATCAGAGCAACAGTCAAAATTCGCAATGGACAGAAGATTCTTTTACCAAAGATTGTTGAGTCTTTTGCCAAGGATTCAAATTTAAGTTCAGCAGAAGTGATGGACATGGTGCAACATTATTTGCCTGATTCACTGCAGAAAGCCATGCAGAGGAGTAAGAAGGAGAAGCCTCGGAAGAGCGTCGAGTGGGTGCCCCATAACTTTGCTTTCCGGTATTTGCTCTCAAAAGAGCTGGCAAAATGAGTGAGGCTTTGGGCTGTCTGAATATGCATTTACATTGGTTTTGTGGTGGAGTAGGCCTTTTCTTCTTTGCATCTTTTTTGTCTTTCTTTCTGTACAAAGAGGCTGCTCACTGCTCAGGTAACTATATTTTGTAATCTATGTTTTGTAATATAAAAGTTTTCCTTCATTTGCCATTCTCATCTTTCAACCCTCTTAGCTTTAGTGATTTACTATTTTTTAACTCAACTTATGGGAGGCATTACTCAAAGTCTACTCATGGGACTCTCTTTAGAGAAGGCTTGACTAGTTTTCTTATGTAATGAGTTAGAATTTAGGGGTGGCACCCAGCCAAACCTGTTTGTAAACCATTCGAACTTGGCTTGAAAAAAGTTTGGCTCAATTCAGTTTTTATTTGAACTCGCTCAAACTTGAAATAATATTTGTTATGTATAACAAGCTAAACTCGAGATTTTCCAAGCTCAGTTTGTTAGTTGGTGAATTGATTCATTAATATATTTTTTTACAAAAATACCCTTGACTCTAATTGCTCTTGTCAATTATCTCTTTATAGTTGGTTGATAATTGTTCGTATTTACCTCAAATCTCAAAAATAATCATTCAGCCCTTTTGAGTCCCTTTGCATCTAATTTCAAAACTTGAGCTCAAACTCGATTAAAATTTTTATGTCTTAATTTTATCAAACAAACTTGAACATATATAAATGACAGCGGCTAGCTAATACAATCCAACAGACCGATCTGTTAGGTGTGGGTTACCGCCTACTAGAGTGGACAGAACCACTCTGATACCCACCTCACCCATTCTTGACCGCCTCTCATGGGATTCGAACGCAAAACGTGGTGTGCCTAGCTCTGATACCATGACAGCGGCTAGCCAAGACAACCCAACAGACCGATTTGTTAGGTGTACAAAGCTACCGCCTACAAGAGTGGACGGAACCACTGTGACACCCACCCCGCCCATTCTTGACCGCCTTTCACGGGATTCGAACTCAGGACGTGGCATGCCTAGCTTTGATACCATGACAACGGTTAGCCAATACAACCCAATAGACTGATCTGTTAGGTACGGAAAGCTATCGCCTACAAGAGTGGACAGAACCACTCTGACAATAAATTTAAGTTTGACTCGGTTAATAGTGAGATAAGCAAAGGCCAGTGGATGACCCACTAATAGTGAATATACATATAAAATTCAAGGGAAAATTGTAATTTTGTTATAAAAGACAATAGAGAGGAAAAAAGAATAATTCTAAAAATATATAGAAGTAGCTCATGGCTCGAAGGGTCGATTAAATGGTAAGCCTCACAATCGCTGGACCCCACAAACCGCCGGAAATTCCCCCTAACAAACTTAAACCACCCGGACTCCGCGCTCCTCCCAGGAAGACATCCGGCTCCCACGGATACCTCTCTCACCTGCTGCAGCACCCACGCCTCTCTCTCCGTCACCTGCTGCCTCGCGAACCCGCTCCTCTGTCCGTTGCAGAACGTAGTCCAGGCGGGGATGTGGCCGAGGGGCTCTGCTGCAGGCAGAGACGGACTTTGTAGTTCTGGGGGCAGATGATGGTGCCGGTGACGGTGCGAACTGGCAGGAGCTCCGTGCGGCAGGACCAGCAGGGGAAGAGGCGGTCGAGGATCCAGCGGAGGAAGTGCTACCAACTGACGTGGTCGCCTCCGTTGTCGGAGATGCTGATGAGATGGGTCGTGCTCGGACATACTCCATCCATTTTTCGGAGAATTCAAGAGCTCAAGGCGAAGAGAACTACGGAGAAGTCGACTCGCCGAGTGTTTGATCAAGCCGACGACAGGAGAGTTGGAGTAGAAGGTGTGGGTTGTTAACGTTACGGATGAAACGGGACACGCGAGAAGATTGCGCGGGGCTTTTGCTGGAATGTAAAACTACACTTCATTATGAAGTTTATTACAAACCTACCACTATTACAGTCGATTCCGCTCCTTACCGCTGCTGTTGCGGATCGCATGAAAAGAAGCAACTCCGTTACTCCATGGAGACAGACGAAGAAAAAAAAAAAAATTTAAAATAACTAATCTTGGTGAGAGGCATTTATGTCATTTTACATATATGAAATCCCCACCGTAAAAAACAATTAATTTTTCAGCAAGTCCAAGGAGGAGTAAACCGTAAATTGAAAAGATATTGGGATCGACTCCGTGATCTTAGGGAAAAGACTCGTCGTTATATTCCAAATGATCACATGACTCGCCGCTTGTAGAACGAGAATATTTTCAAGAGAAGCATCTGAGACGCCTTCACCGTGTTCTCCGTGGCGCTCGTTAGTGGGACTATGACGATTCTGAGCTTTCAGATAGATTTTGTCTGTTATGGCGATTCAGTGGCTTTTATAAAAAGACGATGAATTCTTCTTTAAGAAAAAATGAATTTTGTTGTTTTTTTTTCGTTTAATTCCTCTGGAAAATTAGGAGAATAAGGGTTTTGAAGTTTTGTTTGTGGAGGGGAATCGAAGGAGTGTGTGGAAGGAGGGGGAGGGAGCAGAGGCGGAGATGGACGTGGATGGAATCGGCGCCGTTATGTCTCGAGTGGCTGAGCTTCGATCGACGATTAATAAGTGTATCGACAAGGCATCTTCGCGAGACAGAGATGAGGCGTCTTCTAGTTTTGGCAATAGAGGCGACGCGGAGGAAGAGGCGGAGACCCTCTTGAATATTCGCGATGCGCTGGAGTCGGTGGAGGAGCAGATTGCTTCTCTGCAGGTTGGTTTTATCAGCTCTTTTGAACTTCTGTGTGCTTGGGGGTTTTTTATAGTCCGAATTATAGGGGTTTGTTAGCTGACTGTTTGTTAGTTTGTTGTAGGGGGTTCTATTGATGTCTTATTGCTGGATGTGGGAGAAATTATACTTTTGCTAATTTCTCGTGCCTTTACTGATTCTCTCTTTCTTATATTACTAAAGTTAGCATTTTTTTGGAAGAACTCTTTTGTATAGTATTTCCAAATATAGCTAGTTGTGTTATATATCAAATTCCTCCTGATTGCAAATGTGGCCATGAGCATGTACTAAATTGAAGAGTAGACTTATCCTCTGCAAATTGATAAAAGTGAAAAGGGGACTCTTCTCCCAGCCTTGGGAGAGAAGGGAGGAGTGACAAGAGGAGGTGAGGGTAGACTTCTACTAGAAGCAGAAGAGCAAGGGAGAATGGAGGTCCCTCCGTCTTTGTGCAGCCACTCTGCTCTGCCTCCTCTTTCTGCACAAAGGGGGGAGCAGCCTCTGCCCTCCAATATTAAAAGGAAGGGAGATATGCACCCCACCTCCTGTCCCCATCCACCCCCACAACATGGTGTGGGAAGGGACTTGCCCTTCCCTCCCTCGTGCTGAAAACAGTTGGATAGGTCCCACTTAAAAGTTTTAAAAAAGAAAGGAAATGAGAGCAAGATGGTTGTTTTCTTTTTCTGTAAGGTATATTATGGATGAGGTGATATTTGTCCACTTGGTTTTAATCATTAAGAAGTGTTTGTAAATTCGGCATCTAAGTAGCCATATTTGGATAAACTACATCTAGGAGCTCCTATTTGGAAAATGGTAGAAAATTTTAGTTAATAAAAATTACTCAGAATTGTTTCTTTAATGCTAAAAACAGATGGCTAAATGCAAATGGACAATGATATGCCAACTATGTAACTTACCCACTGAGGGGAGAGGAAATTAGCTGAGAGAGAATAAGATAAAAGGGCGTGGGTGAGACAACTCATTTTCTTGAAGCCTAATGGACAGCCAACTAGGGAAGCAGGCTGTTCACAAACTAAGGATCTGCCCATTGGACTGGAATAACAGAAACATGATTGCTTGAGTGTGCAACAAAGTATCATTATTAAGACTTCAAGTTCTTTTAGCTTGACATTGACTCTGGAAAGCTCTGGAAATTGTCTTCACCAAGATTCTTGGTAGTTGTATGGCTTGTCAAGATTTATGTCATTGAGTCGTAATTTTTACTTCAGAATTAGGTTGATTTGATCCAGTTTTTGAGGTTTTTTTCTTTTTTTTTCTTTCATTTTCAATCAGTATCATTTCATCACATAGGTGGTCAGCATATTAAATTTCCACTTAAATCCTGCCAACTGCATCTGGAAGAAATACATTTTGCATAAAATCATCTTATTCTCCTTGAATTCTTGTCTTATGAGTTTTACTTCTTCTCTTCATCGCTGATTCCCGATTCTTCATTATTCTAAGAAAAAGTTGGTAGCGTCTTCTCTCTGTTACTTAAGATTTTGTGCTGTTGTGTACCTTGATAATTTTGGAGACTTTTTTTTATCTTTTTTGTAGTCATCATACTAAATCGATCTTGATTATTTTGTGCCAGGCTTTTCAGTGGCCACATTTGATGTTTCTTAACGTATATGAAAAAAGTTATTAGTTAAATGTCTGCAATTACTTCTTGTTACCAAATGTATTATTTTTATTATATCTTTTTTGCTGTAAGAAATGGATGAAAACTGACAGAATGATTTAAGATACTCAGAAATGTCTTATTTGTTCTGCTCATGTCTATTCGTTTGATTGAAGAAAAGTGGTAACCTCAGTCATTCCTTGTGATGGCCTGCTTTAGACTAGTTTGCTAGAAAAGTATTATTTGCTATAAGTATAGAATTACATTTATTAAGTTCCTGAGCCTGAAAATCATAATGAACAAAGTGCTGTGTGTGCCCCCAATGCAATTCATTGATATTATTTTGGAATGTATGCTCAATCAGAATATGACAAAGGGAGTTATTTTATGTTAGCATTGTTTTTGTGATGAGGAAAGGTTACTCATGTCCTGACCTGTGTTCTTCATGGAAAATCAATATAAAGTGGTTATCCTGTCCCTGAGAACAGCTACTATCTTCTGATTGTTTTTGGTTTTTGCTTAGTTAAAGAATTGTGATTGGAAAGAAACATGGAGGAAGATCCTACATCCTCCCTTTGGATTTGTACATCATGAACATGAACAAGAAGTAACGCACTAAGTTGTCTGAGATCTATGTTGTGTTGAATGAAGATTCTGCCTATTATTTGTTCCATGGAAAGAGCAAGTTGCCTGAACTGAGTAGTAGTGGAGGAATACAACTAAAATACTTTTTCAAGTTATAATTATGGTCTGGTTTCATTTTTGCATGTCTGATCGCATTTAGTGATAGCAAACACAGTAAAATAATCTGATGAAGTGAATTTTGGCTCTCTCTTTTTTTCTTCTGATCATCAGTTTTTCTTTGAATGAAAACTCTTTAAAACAAGTTACTTTCTGCCAATACGTGCTTATGTGTTTGATGAAAAATCTGATGTCTCATCCCTCTTAGAGGGTGGATTGGAGGCAAGTGCCTTGGTTAGCCAATAGTCTGGCTGATTCTAAGCTAGAGCTGGAGTTTCCTGTCTGCATATCACTGTTGGTCCTCCCTTCTTCTGTAATCGTGAGGCAAGCCCCCTTGTATTTGTGATTCTTCTTCCCAGTAATAGAATAAAACCATCAAAATTTTCAAGGAAAATCTGCATGTTTTAAGGTGTGATTACAATTTGAAGTTTATTTTAAGAAGTTATGTACCATTTTGCAACCATATACCTAGTTAACTGGGTTCATGCAAATAAAAAGACAAACTTTTCTAGCTATTAGCTAGGGATTTGGAACCAAGATTGGAGTTGATCCCGCAAAATATGGTTAGAGAATATGATTACATGAACTAGGTTAGTATCCTTATTTCTGCTAAACCAGTTTATATCTGGATTTTGACTCCCTTTGTTATTTCAGGCACTGCAACAGCAACAAAGATATGAGAAAGAAGCAATCATTGCTGAAATTGAGCACAGTCGCAAGTTCTTGTTGCAGAAACTTAAGGAGTACAAGGGAGAGGACTTAGAAGTAATTCGCGAAGCCTCTGCCTTTGCTGGTGAAACCATAGAGCGTGATGAAGATCTCCTTCTGCCCCCATATCCAAGCCGGCTTCCTGATTTCTTGATAATGAATGAGGCTTACTCATCTCACTTACATTCAGTCAGCAACAAGTCTGCTCGAAATGGAGTCCTGGAAGAAATTAAACAGAAGGGTGTGGATGCACCAGTAAAGCCATTTCATGCTGTACTAGGGAGCACTCCAAGGGTGCTGAAAGTTGCCTTTGCTTTTGCTGTCAAAACAGTTTTCACCATTGTGGGTGTGGTAGCTGTTTTGAGCATCGCTGGGTTTGAACCAAAAATACGGAAGCACAACAATCCCTTAAAGGTTCTGGAGCTGTTCAAGAAGGGCCCAGCTGAGGAGAAGCAATCACAAATACAGTGCCCACCAGGGAAAGTTTTGGTGATGGAAGATGGAGAACCCCGGTGCCTAGTGAAAGAAAGAGTGGAGGTTCCTTTTGAGCCAGTGATTAAGGCACCGAATGTAAGTTACGGTTTCGGATAAACAGTGTATGAAGTCGTCAACCGGCTGTAAATTGTCTGAGCTCTGGGAGTGGGTTGTTTTCTATTCCGTCTAAGTGGCCTTTTTTCAAAAAATCTATCTGGAGCATATGAAATCTTGACCTCCATCATTGTCGATCTGTATTATTATCTTTTTAATTCAGAAAAGTTTTCACTTTTTTAGTTCAATGATTTCATTCTTTTTTCCCATAATCTTTGGTAAGATATGCTGGAATAGTAAGCATCGTGGGATAGAACTCAACAAGGGCAGTGAAAATCCTGTTGAACATGGTATGATAATTGATAAATGTGTGTGATGAGGTGGGTAGGACGGGGCTAAGCTCGTCACCCACAGACAATTAATATAATATAATTTGTTTTTCCTGCAATAATGAGGTTGCCTCGGTTTTGTTTCATTTTCTCTCCAATGTCCAATCCACGAGTACCGCCCATGGTTTTGCAGCAGCTGTCTTCGACTGGGTCGATGAAACTGTAGCAGGCCACTGACGTCTCTTCAAGAATTCCATCATCTCGAAAAACAGCTCAAACTAACTAGGGTAAGCATCGAATTTCAGTCAAGAGCCACGGGCACGATGGAACTCCTGCAAAAAGCCGGACCTTGTTCAAGTTCTCTGGGTCTGCTTCACAAGGGTAATCGACTTTCTGATCAATCATCATCACTTTCAGTTCTGCTGCATCTCTCATAGTAAGTACCTTTATTCGTCTGCGTCGTGGTATCGCAGGATTTAACAGGTTTGAGTCTGCGAACTGTTCAAAGATCTGCGTTGTTCAGAGTCCCGTCTATGATTTTGGACGAATCCCTCGAGCTATTCAACTATCATGGGTCAGGAGAGAAGGTTCTTCCGCTCTGGCACTTGTGTCTAACCATTCACGATCGATCAACAGTGAGCATCGACGTCTACTTTTTCATTCACTTTGCTTCAGTTTGTCTAAAAAAAAAAAAAAAATTATTGGTCTCTTACCAAGTGGATTTTTTTGTGGCGAGCGTACCTTAATTCAGGTTACTGTTGGAAATTTTCAGGTAAGGAAAAGAATGGCAGGGCGTTCAGGGTGAGAGCCTTCAGTGAAGAACAAGAAGCTCTTGTTGTCAAGTCATGGAATGTAATGAAAAAGAATGCTGCAGACTTGGCCTTGAAATTCTTCTTGAGGTTAGCCCTTTTTCTGTACATATGCTAAATATGCTACCTTCACTTCATTTTCTGTAGCTCATTCCCTAGTAACCAAAGGATCGCTGATCTCTTTCTTGAAATACCCACAATAGATTGGTTCCTGTTCAATGTGACTAATTCAAAAGAATCAAAATTATGATTACTGTTAATTTTCGAGGAAACCCATTTGATTTGGTCTCTGAATCGGAATCTTAGAAATTGTTTTGTTCTGTTCTTCGAAAACGTGAAGAAAGCGTAAAGAATTTATTTCTTACTCATGCAGGATATTTGAGATAGCCCCATCGGCGAAGAAGCTTTTCTCATTCTTGCGAGATTCTGATGTTCCTCCCGAGAAAAACCCCAAGCTGAAGCCACATGCCTTGTCCGTCTTCGTCATGGTGCGTCAGTAGCCGCTGAAAATTCTTCTCTTTCATTATCATCATTCAATAGGAAAGTTAAATGGGTTTGCCTGATTTGGACGAAATTTACGTTCCAGACATGTGAATCCGCGGTGCAACTTCGGAAGGTCGGCAAGCCGACGGTGAGAGAGTCGAGCCTAAAAGACCTAGGCGCAACCCATTTCAAATACGGCGTTGTTGACGAACATTTCGAGGTCTGTAACTCGAAATTAGATCAAAAGCCATCACATATTAAATTGATTTTAAAAGATCTGGATCTTTTTCCGTTGCCATAGGTGACGAAATTCGCACTTCTGGAGACGATAAAGGAAGCCGTTCCAGATATGTGGTCGCCGGAGATGAAGAATGCGTGGGCAGAAGCTTATGATCAGCTAGTTGCATCTATAAAGAAAGAGATGAAACCTCAGGAGTCTTAGATGTGTTTTTTTTCTCTTGAATAAGGACGAAAATTGTTCAGGGTAGCTTTGGTCTTATTCCCAGAAGCCATTATTTCGCTTTTCCACTATCTCTGATCTGTACTTCAGCTGTTGCTTCGAGTGGGTCACGCCTTCCATTCGAACAATAAGCTTGTCCTATCGCGAGGACGATGAAAAATTCAAGCTTGAGGACGGCTTCAGTAGTGAAAAGGTTAAAAAAAAATCTGAAATTCTTTAAAAATTATTAAGTTTAAAGTCATTTCATTATTTCTGATCTGTATGAGATGCTCTCGTTTTACAAGTAAAGTTTAGATAATCCTTAAATCTCTGGCCGTGATTTTAACGAAGAAACAACTTACAAGATGCATAATTTCTGGGATCCTGTCAACTCTGCGGAATAAAATAACAACTCCCTACTGATAATAAAAGTCTTCTTAGTAACAATTCCGACTCCACATTCCAATGCGTAAGTAGTTCTCATTATCAATGCAAATGATCTCTAATGGATCTGATTTCCAGAACAGAAAGAAGAAAAAAGAAATTGGCCACTAGAGGCGATCGATCTATTACAAAGCGCAAACACTTTCAAAGTTCTCTTTCTTCTTTCTCGTTCCTTCTGCTTCAATTCTTTTCCCACAACAGCCCCGCATAAAACTTTCAGTAAGTTTATCAGCAGAAAGAAACCCACTGTAATTTATGTCACTCTCTCACTCTAGTAGGGTTTCTCCCCTACAACATTCCCAGGAGGATTGTAATAGCAAATGGTGAGACTGGCAGTCCCCCTGCCACACACAGCCTGTGCACATCCTACTTCCATGGACTTCCTCCATACAACCTGAAGATACACTCCACAGTCATGGTCGGATGCGCAGGTGTTGCTTGAATGGTTGTAGAACTTCTTCTCTTTCACCCACAGATCCATGGCCTCCGTAGGTGTCATGGACCACCCCGCCCAAGCCTGGTTTATCCCATAAACACTCTTCGACGTGTCGGCAAATCCGCATTTCTTCTTGTCTCTCTGGTACCTCACAAGCAAGCTCGCCTCCGCCTCCAACTTGGGCTTCCACCGGAGCGGTGCCACACCAATGGCCGCCCTGGCCTTGTTGTGCTCCACGAGGAATACCTCTGTTGCATTGGGTTTGTGTGGTGCAACCAGATGGCGTAAGCCGAGGGCCGAGCCTATCGTAGACACCATGGCCAGCGTCACCAAGAGCAGCACCTGTGGGATGGAGACCGCCATAGTTGTTCTGAAAGTGGTGACAGAGAAGGAAGAGGGGCTTCCATTAGTATATATAGGAGTGCCCAGTTTGATTTGAGCCCTTGAAGTCGGTGCATGGTGGCACTGATCAAGGGCTTTCCTTGGATATCGCCACCTGACTTGCTTAATGTTTGTGAAATTGAGATTTCTTTATATGGTTTATTTAAGCTGAAAACAGAGTGGTGGAGGTAGGACATGTGAAGGGCTTTTATGACAGGGTCTGGCTAATTAATGTAAGAACTAAGAACTGCATTTGAATGGTTGACTTGTTGCTCAATATCGCCAAGATCCAAGCACAGAGACAAAATTGATTTCATCCCACAGCTGGGAAACTCTTCTTTCCATTTTTTTAAGATTTGTACTTGGGCAATTGGTTGATACTTTATAAGGGGTTGCTGATGGCCAATCAAACAAGTAAATCAAACAAAATTCTTACCTACCCAGATGTATAATCTCTCATAAATTGTTCATTAGATGGAATAGATACATCTTTCCTTTCTCCACTACAACCCAATCAAAGCCTTCCTGTTATAAGCAAAAGAAACCTATAGAGGAGGCAATTTATTTCAAGAAGGTTAATCTCACTCTAGTAAGGCTTCTCCCCCACCCAGTTCCCACAAGGATTATAGAAGCAAACGGTGAGGATGGCAGTTCCCTTGTCACACACGGTCTGTGCACATCCTACCTCCAAGGTATCCTTCCACACGACCTGAGTATAAACTCGACAATCATGGTGAAGCAAGCATGTGTTGGTAGCATAGTTGTAGAACCTCTTCCCCTTCACCCAGTCTTCCACGGCCTTCTCGGTGGTCATAGGCCCCCCTGACTTCTTGTTTATCCCATATGGGATCTTCGAGTCATCGTCTTCAAGTTCGCAATTCTTCTTGTCTCGTAGGTACCTCGAGAACAGGCTTGCCTCTGCCACCAACTTGGTGTTCCACCGAAGTGGCGCCACCCCTACCTCCGCCCTGGCCTTGTTGTGCACCATGAGGACTTCTGTTATATTCGGCCTGCCTGGTGCAGCCAAATAATTCTCAAGGTGGGGATGGTGCGAGCCATGGGCAGAATTCATCATTGAAACCATGGCCAGTGTCACCAAATGCACCACCTGTGGAATGGAAAACGCCATTGTTGTTCTGAAAAGTGGTCACAAGAAGGAAGAGGAGGCTCCCACTTATATACAGCTATGCTCCTTTTGATTTTAGCCCAGACAGAGTGCATGGCTGCATTGATTAAGGGCTTTTCTTGGGCATCAGCTGCTGACTTGCTTAATGTTTGTGGAATTCTGGGTCTTTTTATGTGGTTTATTTTAAGCTGCAAGCAGTGTGGTGGACACAGAACATGTGCAAGGCTTTCATGAGAGGTCTAGCCAATTAATTTACTACCCTTAGATGGCTCACTTCTTGCTCAATATCGCCAAGATCCACAAGTGTGGTGCAGCTCACAATTAATGACATTTGAGGAAGATTGACCAAAGAGGGTAATGTGTATCTTGGGAACTTGTAACTGTAATTAAATGGCTTCAAACTCCAGTCATTTGGAGTCTTTTGTCATGTGGGCAACAGTAGAAGATTCAATTCTCCATCAGTTTATTTTTGTTAAAACCAAAGGTATC
This sequence comes from Aristolochia californica, assembly GCF_029961685.1. NCBI lineage: Eukaryota > Viridiplantae > Streptophyta > Magnoliopsida > Piperales > Aristolochiaceae > Aristolochia > Aristolochia californica. The sequence continues at coordinate 351,540 of NW_027181826.1, read as the reverse complement.
ATAACTGAGCAATTTTGATCACTCTTAAGCAACATGTAGATGACTAGAACCTAAAACTGGTTTCATTCATCAATCTTAACTCCCAAGTTTAGAACTAGATGAATCTTCAGAACTTCATGTTCTCATTAAATTGAATCAATCGATTAATTAGTTTCAAATTGGACCAGATATTCCCAGCTCTATCTCCTCTATAACGTGAATCCTTCATTGGTATTAGTGTGTTTAATAGAAAGTGCAGTAGAAAGTACTTTCTTGTGTTAGTGTGTATAATGAAAATATGGTGAAAATAAAATACTCGGATAGATTTAACTTTTAGTTATAGTTGTATTTTAAAATTTTAATTAATAAAATAATTTCAAATTTAAAAATAAATATTAATTTAATTAATATATAACAAACAATATACCTAAAAAAACATGGTTACTTTTATAATGTATAGATACTTAATCAAATAGGGTATTTTAATCCAATTCTGACTTTTACAATATCTTAATTATCACTCTTAAATTAGTAATTTAATATAATATTAAAATTTATTAATAAAATAAATAATTAAAAAGGGTCTTTTATTAATAAATTAAGATAGATTTTAGTTTAGTCTAAATTAATACAATAATTACAAGTTGAAATAAATTTATTAATTTAATTAATTATAAAATATAAAATACAAACAAAAACCCTCCACCACAAACCAATCAATAGGAATGAATGGATACAAGAAATGACTGTGATGAGTACGCCAAGCACGGGCAATGTGAACCCAGATCCAGCATCCGGCAACAGGGTGGGCACCTGAGTGGAGACCGCGGTCGTGAACTTGGACACCACGACAACGAAGAGAGTTGTAGAAACGCTACTTACACAGGGCATCTCAAATCAAAAGCAAAGAAGAATGCCTGAGAGGGATTATAGAAGATTCAAGAACGACGGAAAAGAAGGATGGCATGAGGGCGAGGCCGAGCAGCGATGGCCAAGTGAGAGGGAAGCAACACAGTAGCATAACTAGAGGGCAAAAAACCTTTTATGAAAGCAACCGCATGAATTTTATACAAGGAATAGCCCAGTTGATACAAACAAATATTTCAATACTAATATTTGGTGAAAGGAGCAATGAGAAAGACGAGGGTTGAGAAAGAGAGAGTGTAGAGAAAGAGAGAGAGGGATATAGAGAGGATGAGTGAGTGAGTGAAAGTAAATGTAGTATGTAAGGTACCGATTGAGATCGAAATTGAATTAGAGGATCCAAACCAATTGCTTGCATAAAATATGTTTAAATATTAATAATAAGTGAACGCCAATTGGCCAATTTACACAACTCTGGGTAACAAACGTTATCGGTTGATTCAATCCAATGCTATTTTGCGACTATAGTGATTATCAAAAAACAAAAAGCCTTGGCGCCTTCGCGCCTTCGTGGCACCATGGCGCACGATAGAAATCTCTGTTCATGATCACGCTGATCACCTTCGTGAGCAGCTGTCCCCCTCAAGACTTGACGCCTCGGTTTCCACGGGCGGGGATCGTTTGATCCCAATCGGGGTGAATGTTACTCCGGCAGCCAGGCCGGAGGCCTTTTCGGGGTAAGGAGGAGGCGATGGGGGCGACGGCGAGCGCAGCGCTGGCCTTGACGGCGAGAGAGCAGATGTCGGGGAGGGAGAGCGGGTTGTCGGCGTGAGCGAGGGGGACGAGGAAATAAATCTGACCCAGCTGGAGCTCCTCGCTGTCGGCGACGCGCGGAGCGCTGCTGTTGAGGAACATGGACTCGGAGCAGGAGAGGAAGCAGCTGGGGTTCTGGGACACGACGTGCCCGGCCTTGACGGGGACCGGGAACTCCTGGAGTCTGCCGTCGACGTGGATCACCTTCGCGGAGGCCTGCCGGCCTCCAACTCTTCTCGTCGTGGTCGGGGAAGAAGTGCAGATTCCCATGTCGGATCTAATGGAGTTGAAGCGCCGTCCTTGTTCTTGTAAGGCGAGAAGCGAGACGCAGATGATCATTCCAAGCTGTAATCGCTTATATAAGCAACGAAAGCGAGGAAGTTTGACCACGTGACCAGAGATGTCAAGTCAATTTCCGTTTTTTGTTTTTGAAGAAAGACGAAATTTTCCTTCACCTTTTTCAAAAAGACAATCAAGTATACCTAATTATGTATAATATTTAATATAATTATCTTGATAATCCACTCAAAAAGGTGAATCAGACTTCAAATAAAAACTAATTTAAATAAAATATATTTCGTCAAAAACAAGTGACATATACAGAAATTAAAAGGGTATTTCAGTCAGGCGTGTCACACACCGGGACCCCGCGTTGAACGGCCGCTTTTCACGTTCAGAACCCGGCGCGAAGTTACTCCGCAGACGTGTGAAGGGCCGTTTGGGAAACAAAAAGGTAACCATGCATACGTTAACGCACATGCGAGTTTTCAAAAGGAAAACGACGACAAAGATTCGGTAGGAAATGTGCGAAACTTTCCGTAACTGCCCTTTTACCGAGACTCGGCGTTGTCCGAAGGAAAGAAAGTCGGATCAGAGTTGCGGAAAGGCATCCGCTTTCTTTTCTTTTCCTTTCTTTTAGGTTAGTGATGAACGTGTTTCACACTATTTTGCATTATTGGGACCTTCTAAGCTCAATCTTTTATCCTTTGGGCTTGGCAAAAGCAATTCTTTCTATCCAAAAAACTATATTGATGAGTCTTGGGGTACGCAGGAGATGAACTTCAGTTGCTTTCATCAATTAATTGTTCTTTGGTTTATACAAGTTTTAATCATTAAAACTTTTTGTTTATTCGACAAAAACAAGCAAGCCAACACACGAGAACTTTGGGCACTTACCTTCTTTATGTTTGATCAATTATGGATTGTTCAAATACTAGTACTGAAGAACTTCACCTACAATAGAAAGCATTTTGCTTCATAAGAATGGTTTTATGATTCAATGGGTCAATAGATTTCATGCTGTCAACCACAGTTATTCGCCAGCTTGAACTGATTTCATGATACAGTTCTTCTTCCTTGAAGTACAAAAAGAGGAGCAAAGATTATCCTGTGGCTTGATATGGAAAGGAAAGCATTCAACTGGATGAATCTTTAGCTGTCCTCAATTTATGCCTAAGACAAATGCATTTCTCCTACCAAATAATAAATGAGTGGACCCAAAAGCAAGTTTTAAGTAGACAAAATTTTAATGGAAAATTACTTTATGAGCTATCAATGCTCCTGGTACAAGACATCTAGTCTTGTCTAGGTTCCAATTTTCAAATCTGGAGATTACAACAAATCCATGCAAAAGAAATTGTAATCAGAAACAACTTCAGGGTTCATGAATCAAACTATAAAGGAGGTTACGACCCTCCTTGAGGGAAGCTTCTCAGACTGCATTGAAGATCATGAGGCTGAATGCCAGTTCAGTGAATGGCCCTCACAAAATGGAAGACATGATTAAAAGCCAAGATATTATACCTCAATCAAAAGATACAACTGTAAGAGCATAAAGTCACCTTTGGGTTATTAACCTTTCTCCTACCTAATTCCATGGCAGGTGTTGAAAGTCAGAAAAATGCCTTCCTTTTTCCATCTCTTTGTACTAGCTCTTATATTGTGGGCTCACTGGTTGCTGCTTCTGCATTTTACTTTCTCTATCCTTTCCTTTCTCTCTACCCATTTGCATCTGTTGCTGAAGCTCATAAATGGTGCACTCACTGTCTCATAGTTTTGCATTTTACATTCTCTCTCTCTCTCTCTCTCTCTCTCTATCTATCTATTTTTACCCATTTGCATCTGTGACTGAATGGGACAGCCATGGAGATTGAAGAGCAACAGTTTCGGAAGACTAAATGCACCTATCATTTGTAAAAATATAAATATAAAGACAGCTACAAGAGTCTTTAAAGAACTCTAAACTATATAAAACGGTTGAGTGAAGGAGACAAGGGAGAGCTCCCAAAGTATTTTATTTCCATTTGATTTGAAACCAAGATTTGCACTACCCAAGTTATGGCCTGGCTTTGGGTAAAAATAGTGGATGAGAATGTGGATAAGATTGCTCCTACGAAAGCTCCATTTCAGAGTCTTATTCATTTGAAATTTTAAAATGCAGGCCTCACCATCACAAACTCCATCAAAAACTTCAATTGAAAACTACAGCCAGAAGAGTCTCCAAGTCTTTCTCTCTCTCTCTCTCTGCAAGTCAAACACATTGCAAAAGCAAACCTGTACTGAAAAGGAAAGGAGGCTCCTAGCTTGTGGGACCTCTGAAAGGCATAAATGATTGAAACGAAATGAAGAACTTATTTTGTAGGAGGATAAAGGATGAGAAAAAAAAATATCATAAATCAATTGAAAACAAGATTCATTGCATGGAATGGTTGCACTTTACTGATCCGAATGAGGGAGGTAAAGGATCACCAGAAGTGGTTGTTGGATTGAGGACCACTTTTATATTATTTGTGAATTCCTTCAAGTGGTCCAATTAATGGGACAAAACTTCCATCCTTGGGATCAACAGGGAATCATTTCTTGCTCTGTGAGACTGTCCTCTTGTCTCAAGAGAGGAACCCCACTTGGTTTGTCCTTAACCCTCTTTATGAATTACATTGAAGTTTCCTTTTGCTAACTTTTGCTTCATTTCAACATAAACAAAGCGTAAAAGTGATTGCTTTCATTGCCCATCTGCTTTTTCTTTTTGTTTCTTTGTTAGCAGCCCCTGCAATCGATTTTTCCCGTGTCTATTTCTTTTCAGCCTCTTCATATAAAAAACAGAAGCTGGGGATGATTGTCCCTAATCCTATCCAATCGTTTAAGATTAGTGGGGGAAACGTGCAGCTTCTTCAAGCATTCATTATTATGAGATTCTTAATCATGTCCTGGACTTGTTTGGTCCAATAAATCCTTACCCGGACATGAATGAAACACATCCATGGTAGGGCTCGATTCCATTCACGACCAGCTAAGTGATTGGCCAAGTCAAGAGGTTTTCTTAACCAAATGGTCCAGGAGAACCCCACATATCCACCACCATATTTACAGTACACACTGCAGGCAACCTGTGAAGGGACCACAGTCCCTCTAATAGAACAATTCCTGAACTTCCCATGATGAGGTATGGGTCTCATAATACAGAGATAGGTGGTTGCCTTGGTAAAACTTACTGAAAAAAATATGGATTTATGTATATTTTGGCCTATTATCATCATTATTATTGTTCATTTATATCATATTGTGAGATGTGCTGGGACCAAATCCCTGACCCCAGGTCTGACATTTATGTTCCCTTTTCTAGTTTGTTTTGTTGTCAACTGCCCCAGATTTCTTGAGATATGCGTACCGATTGCATGGCAACAAGAGAGCTCTGCACAAAAACAAAAGAAACAACTCAAATATGTGTAGTTTCCTTGTTTGATTTATATCAGATAGGTACAGTGAAGCAGCCTAGTTGAGTTTTGGGTCTTCTACTACTTTCAGCCTTCCAGTGCATTCCAGCTTGCGTCCCTACCTGGGCAGTAAGAGAGAGAAACGGAGACAAATCTTTTCACTGTAGATGATTGAATTTTATAGTAAACTGACTTGATTAGTTTCAGTGCCACCAATTTGACCTAAACTACTTGCTGTTTTGAACTGGGTTTGAGGTAAACATTGTTTGCCAGCTGCATTAATATTTGAAACTCACTATACTACAGATGGATTTTAGAAGAAGACATTTCTTTCAAGCTTCAGAAACTTTCAGGGATCTTCAAGAGAAAACAATCTGTAAAGAACCCTTCATTTGAATCTTAAAAAGTGTGTTTCTCTGAACCTAATCAAGAAAGAAACCTGAAACCCATCTCTCCCTTTACAAAAAGGAATCTGCTGAACAGACTTCCTATCATGCCAAGACAACCTGTGATTTCAGCTCACCGGCCTCTCAGCGAATTGGATTTATCATTTACAATAGGATCGAACGTTTCTATCCAGTCAAACCCAGTTTTTTCTTTTTATTAACTCATAACACACATTTCAATAGATTTGATCAAGTAAACACTGCCAGAAAAGCTGGCTGGTTTCCTGGTAAGCAGCCTTTGCATGGAAGAATACAAGAACATGCATTTGGTTTCTTTTATTTTTTTTCTTCGGTTTCATTCTCTTTTATTTCTAACCCGGTCTCATTCCTCCTCGGACGTACAACATTAGCTGTTCAATGACTGTTCATTTCCTCCATTTCCGTCCTGGTTGATTCGTGGTACTTTGCTCTGTCATTCCATTCCTATCCACATTAATTGGCCGCCAACCAAAAAACCACCATTGCCGATTATATTCTCAGTCCCCCCACCCCCACCATTGCTCAGCCGTCCATTAAGCTTTGAATGATCCTGGGTTTTACTCAGTTGCAGTGAATTGGGTCGTCTGTGTCTTCTTTTCAGAGAAAGAGAGGAGGAGAGAGAACGCCATTGGATTCTCCCCTACGGAATCAGCGCTTACAGCTGTCCCGCTCGCAGACTACGGACTCGCTTTCTGCTTCCGTGTAACCACGACGGAAACGCAAGAAATTTACTTTAACACCCCTTCCGCCTCTCTCGATTTCCTCCGGCGAGCGTCGCCGGATTGTTTTTTCTGCTTTCTTTATCCTTTCTCTGGTTTTGTCGTTATGACCAATTCGAGTTTAATGGACTTGTCCGTCGTATCTTCTGGTCTCATGCTCGAAGAAACGGTGAAAGAACGGAGAAGATAAAACGAGAATCGGAGGATTTTGATTTCAATACATGAAAATGAAACAAATGTGGTTTCGTGATTCCGTGTTCATATTCACGTAGATGGAAGGGTTGCTTCGCAATTTTAATGAACAACGAGGGCTTTCCAGAGAGCTAAGAAATCGGAAAAAATTGTGTTTTACTATTTTGAACTACTTCGTTTTTCTACAAAATCCTGAAGATCTCCCAAAATTCCTATATTTACATCCAATTCCTCCTCGCAGAGGAAAAATAAAAAAGAATGAAAAATCCCCGTCTCGTCTGTAAAAGTCTCTCCCTATTCCGGAATTGCACTCAAGTTGGCCGCGAAATTACGCCCTCTGCCTTTTCCACCTCGAGCGTCATTCCTCCTCATCAACAAATTAACATCGCCATCTGCATCGCCGCCAGCCCGCCGCGGGCCACCTTCTCTCCGGCAAGCAATACCCGGAACAACGGCAGCCTTCCGGCTACACCCGCACGGGGATCCTCCGTCGCTCTTCCTTAAAGCGGAGCTGGCTTTCACGGCCAATGCCGCCATTGCCTCCGCCTGTAGCGGATGCTTCAGCCAGCTCATCGGCAGGGCGAAGTAGAGCTGCCCCGGCTGCAGCTCTTCGTCTCCCCCAATTGCCGACACGAAGTCATCGAAGTCCATCTCGTCGGAGTTGCAGATGAAGCAGGACGGGTTCCTCTGCAAGACGTACGAGACCTTCACCGGGTACGAGAACTCCTGCAGCTTCCCGTCCTGGAGGATGATCTTCGCCGTCGCGACGGCCGTCGAATCGCACGAGTGGCAGATTCCCATTTCGGATCTATCGCCGGCGAGTCGCCCGAGAGAAGAAACAGCGAGATTTTTCTCTTTTTTTTTTTTCCACTTTTCTTCTCTCTTCTCCGCCGTGTCGTCGTCTTCGAAGGAGGAGGTTCTGAGGAGAACTTATAGAGAGAGGAGACGCAGACGGGGGCTTTATCACGTAGTCAGTATTTTGTCGCCACGTAGGAAATTGTCGTCTTTCGAGGCGCTCATAGAAACAGAAGCAGGAGCAGTGCAACGCCAACCTGTCATATAATCATGACAGTTGTATGTAGCTGAGGCATTTCCTCATTTGCCCTTACAATTTGTTCACGTTTACGGATGTGGGACTGTGGGTGCGGTTCAACTATTTTCATAAAATTACTGTTCTACCCTTCGCTAATCATAATTGCTTCACTTAAAGTTTTTATATTTAAAATTTTAAATATATGTCTTTTTTAACAATTTTTTATCTTAAAGATAACAACTTGTAATTTTGGGATAATGAGATGATTATTACATCATATAGGAGTTAATCTAATCTTAGAAGCTTAAGAAATAGGGCATGGGCAAAAACGTAAATAAACATTGCAGAAAATATCCGGAGGGGAAGACAACAACAAGGCGCACCGGGAACCGTAGATGAATACGTCCAAGCATCGTTAACAACCCCCAGCAGACGGTAGCCATTTGACATTATCCACGCGGCCCTGTAATATCGATCCACGCGTAGTCGTTTTGCCCACGTGCGGAGAATGTCGCTCCACGTGACGGTCTACGTGTCTCCCGGGCGATGGTCAAGCCAGGGGCAAGCTGCGGCGCAATTCGATTGGCAACCTGGGGTAGTTTGGTAAAAGGCGCCCTTGTGCATAAAAGCCACGTCGCGAGGCGCTTGCATGGCGCTGCTGCTGTGGGCTGAGAACTGTGTGTCACGTGGCGGATGGAGATATCTCGGGAAGGGGAAGCAGCAGACAGAAGCGAGGTTCGCGGCGCGTCACGGTGGCGGGCCTGCCGGGCCGAACCGGCGCAGGGTTTGGTGAGACGAGATTTTTTTCATTTTCTTTTTCGAATGATTGCTTGATAATTGAACGTGTGAACCTTCCGGGCAATTAGCAGGTTTCGTGCAAAATAATAATTTGATTTTGGATTTTTAATTAATAAAATGAAATCTTGAGATTAAAGAAGGTAATTTATACTAATTAATTAAGGAGGAAACATCTGGGCCAACATGGAGGGGATTTGTTGTTCGTTTCATGGCTGGCTGGGCCAAACACAACATGAAAGAAAAAAATCACTCCTAGTCGTACGACAAAATTTCATACACCTATTGGGTGAAGAACAAAATGACTTAACTTAAGCTAGATGTTGTGAACACTCTTATACGTTTTAGGTAGTGGGTTTAGTCATTGCTTTGAAGTGATGAAAATAAAAAATAAAAAATTGAAGAACTACGAGAGAAAAACAAACTTTAATCAAAATGAGGCAACTATGAAAGATTCATATTTCAAACCGAGTTTTTTAAGAAAATAATAAGAACTAGCTTTTTAAATTCATAAAGAGTGACTTTCTTATTTGTAAAAAGTATTGGAGATTGTAAATATAAAATTATAAACAGAAAAACAAGTTGGACCAAATATGACCTTAAAGAAATTTGAAGAGGGTGAGCATAATTTTAGACGATGCTACATATATGCAACTAAGTAAAAAAACACAAAAAATGAAAAGAACATCCTAATAGGATATCACATACCTTGAGCGAGCACATCATGGAGTAATAAGTCTGACCAAAACTCTTTGATTAGAAGGAAAATTTGCCTTAAAAACTAGGACTCTAGGAGAAAAAAGAAACTCAATTCACGTCAATGCATGTAAAGGTAATAAGAGAGAAAATAAGAAAAATAAAGATTTTTGGTGGAACTAATCTTTGATACTTTTGATATTGATATCTCAAAATCATAAACAATTTGTTGTTAAAAAAATTAGACTCAAAGATATTTAATTTGATACCTAATTTGACATGAAAAGTTTCGTTCTTGAATCTTTATAACTACTAGATTTGCTTTATTGATATGAAAGTTACTCATTCCGAAACTAGACTTCGATATATTTCATTAAAGTATAATTTTTCTTCATGAAATATACTTATTTTGAGAGAGAAATGTGATAGATTTCAAATTTTACTATCTCACCTAATTAAGTACTCTTTCTTCTTTGGCTAGCATGACTATTAACTCTTCTAATATTGAGATCTCTCTCTAAAACACTCAGATTGAGAATTGGTTTAATAGGTTAGAAAATAAACTTTGAACTGCAACAATTCATCATATGTTAAAAGATAAATTATAATTATAAGATTAAATAAAATAATTATTTTTATTTTAAAACTATATTTTTAAAACATACACCCTAAATCGGGTGTAATGGAATCTAAGTGTCCATCTTACTAGGAGCTAATGTTGGTTTATAAATATAAAGTAAAAAAATGCAAGTCTCAGCACTTGAGAATTGGCCAAGTTCTTGTGACCAAATTTACATGCACCGATGCACCTTGCCTGATGGGGGATAGAACGTCCGACCTCAAGCTAGAGCATCAAAGCCACTGTTTTTTATGATGAGTATAGGCCTGAGCTGCTTATGTAGTGGCCCAAATTTGAATGGAGGCCCATCACTACAGTGTACTAATTCTCTAAACCCGCTACTGCGACTATAAAATCACTAAAACCCCACATAGGAATCTCAGCTGTTCGTTAGGGTTTTGGTGACGACCGATCGGAGAGGAAGGAGCGGCGCAGACAGATAGAAGACAATGATTCTAGGATCGCTTGGCCGTCGGCCTGATAAGGAGGCCGCTTATAGGCAGCTGAAGAGTCACCTGGCCACGATGGGCGTGGCTATTGCCATCATTCGCGTCATACCTTACGTTCTCCACTACGTGAACAAAGAGAACGAACTCAAGCTCGAGTTCTGATTCCGTTCTTGTTTTTTCCCCATTTCCATCAGGTATCTCATCTATGTAATTTAGTTTATTTCTAGTTGAAGGTCCGATTTGAATTGCCTCCAGCTATGGGGCTTTGTCACGTCAATCTCGCAAAAGGTTATTGTTTTTCTTAAAAGCTGTCGGGTTGCATAGCGTGGTAAGTTCAGTAGTCAGCATACTAAGGGAAGAAGCGACGTGGACATTGAACCATAACATTGTTTTATGTGAGTGTGAAAGTTGAATACTGTACACTCGTCAATGTACCAAACTCTTAAAAAGAAAAAAGTGAGGCAGTTAGGACTGTGGTAAGTGAGATTGCCCTTAACTTGAAGAGATGCGAATCGTGTTGGTTCTTTTCTCTTCGGAGGTTTTGCCAGAGAATTTTGGTGTTACTACCTTCTGAAGCCACTCCTTTGATTGAAGAAAAGCCTTCTCCTGATTTGTAGCTCTCTGAAGTTCTTCTACAAGGAGAAATAGCTAGAGCTTTCTTGAGTTGAGCTCCAGAGTTTCTTCTAGCATTTGTCAAAGGCCTTGGATTACAGACAGGACGCAAGTTTATAACTTACCAAGACTCTCTTTAATCCAATCTATGGTCTTAACTTTGAAATGTTTTATCTTAACATATATGAGAGAAAGATAGATTCCGGTACTGTTCCATAGGCTTTGGAAACTAGCAGTCATGCCAAATTGCTTAAAATCTCAGCTATTCAACTGGGTGTGCACATGTAGAGTTTCACACAATTCAACATGTGAGTGGCAGATAGAGATACAAAGAAGATAATCTTTTTCAAAATCTGGATTCCCATTGTCTAAGATGATTGTTGAATATTCATTTAATGGATTCAGATTTGTTCCCAAAAGTTGGGAGGAAACAATTTCCTAACCAGTTATCACTTGCCATTTGTCATTCACAATGAGAGAGTGGGCCAAAAAAAGGACTGTTAAGGTCAAATCCTCCACTCAATGGACATGATTATGCTAATGGACTGTTAAGGTCGCCTCCTTCACTTAGTGGACATGCTTATGCTAGAAGCATTGGAAAGGGGTCCCAGCATTCAATTGTCATGTATAAAAAGATGACACATAGGCTCATTCAAAAGTGACACATAGCATAGTAAAAGAAAACCAGTGGATTAGTATGTGGAACAATGAGAACTGCATGCTTATAATCATTCTATGGGATGGTACATGATATATTTTTATAGAGTTAAAAGTAGTGAAAGATTGAAAAATCAAATGGAGGAGAAAGGAAGGTGGTTCAATCACTTACCTTTAGTCTACAAATAGACGTGATTAATCTTGAAGGGTGCCCTTTTTGGCATATTCAGTAGAGAGAAAATTCATTATGGCTCTTTTAAAATAGTATCTCTTGAAAACATGTAAATTTTTGACACATTTTGCAACAGGTAGAAATTTTGCTGCAACTTTGTTCCACCTCATTTAGATGTCAAATGACATAAGATTAAAACTTCCTTACTAAACATTATAAGATGACTTAAAATAAGTCAAGTTGTTAGCCAAACAAGGATATCAAATCTCTTAGAATTGGTCCAAATTTTGCAAAAAAGTTTTGGATAGAGCAGTGCAAACCCTTGAATAACTTTGTTACAACTCATTGGTTGTCAAACATAACAAGAGGTTAAAACTTTTAATGTTGGATCAACCAAGCCACTTCTAGAGATTGACTTAGATGATGGAGATTGGACTTTACACCCCAATTTTTTGTAATTATTACAGTATTTTTTCTCTTGGCCACTCTTCATAGATTGACCCATCTTTTACACCAACATTTTTGGTATAGAAGCGGGTTGTATGCAAAGAGCTATGACCTAGAGTACAAATGAAGTGTAAACTCTACAGAAAATTAGGGAAATATGGTTCAATTCTTCAAAAACTATCTTATGATTTGGTCTCCAAGGGTGACTTTATTGATACAATAGTTTGCAAATGGTTGGACTAAATCTCTTTGATCAGCTAGCACTTTGAACTAGTTGTTAGTCGTTGCGTGATGCTTAATGAGGAAGTTTTGGTCTTGCGATACGACAACTGAAAGAAGCGTAATGAAGTTGTGGTAGAGTGTAAGCTTTTTACAAGATCTGTAGTAGAATTCCTGCCTAAGTTTTAAATATTTTTTGAGGATGTTCCTAGGTCGAACCAATAGTTGGATTTGATCTACTTGTTTAGCCAACACTTTGATTTTATTGTTGTCTATTATATGATGTTTAACAAGGAAGCTTCTGTCTCTTAGTGCGTAGGAGACGTGACAAAGTTGTTGCAAAATTTTTGCTTGTTGCAAGCTCTATATGAAGATTTAATTAGGAGTTGGGGTGTTTTCTAGAGATTTAGCATTCCGATAGCTCCAAAGGATTTTTCCTTCTTTAGGTTCTAACCCTTTTCCAAGAGAAATTTCTCCTATTTATAGGCTAAAGGTGGGTGGTTGAACCATCTCCTATGTCTCCTCCACTATGATTGCTTTATCTTTTGCTATTTCTAATTCTGTGAAAATATGTCATGTATTATCTTATAAAACGGTTATAAATATGTGGTTTCCATAGGTTCACCTACAAAGCAACTTGTCTTCTTACTACAATGGCATGTCACTTTAAAATGAACGCATGTGTCACTTCTATAGTTGTTATGTTATACTTAAACAGGGAGACATGTTCTTGGTAGCCATGGGTTAAGTTGTCTAATGGGGGCCCTGTACAATCAAAGTCCAATTTGAGTATTCGATCTGTCTTTGATAATGATGTTGCACTTGTGACATGATCATGAGTGCTGATTGAAACAGCCTGTGATCTTGACAGTCCACCCTTTTATGTCTACAAAGGGACACATTTTTTGTTATGGAAAAGGACATGTTTAAAGGAACATGTCCTGGAACCTCTTCCCAATAAAAAATAATGTGTATTAAAAAATAATGAGGGATGACAGAACACAATGCAATTGAGAATTGACTTCATGTGTTTTGTTTCAAAGCAGCGTGTAGCAGATCTGAACTCATATTGATCTCCGTTTATGCAAGAGCTATTAACCCACTGTGTATCCACTAACATTGGGGGAGACCTGATAATGCATTTACTGGTTAACCGGTCCACCCACCCTTGATGTGATTATCACCTGATTCATAATCCTTGAGGTCTTTAAAATACAACTTTGAGAGAATTATTATAGAGCATTGATTAGAATGGTGTTTCTGAATGCGGTTTTGCTTTTGTTCACTTGATGATTATAGGGGCTTATACTTGCAAGAATTGTTTTGCAGTTGAGATTTGAGATAAGGTACTCAATCATGTGGTTATGTATAATATTTGGGCTTTGCCACAAACAAATTTAATGGAGACTCCATGTGAGAAAAAAAAAAAGATGATGCTTTCTGTGTTCATTTAAGTGTAGTATGTGCATGAAAATTAGGCAGAGTTCTACTGTTGTTATTAAGGACATTACTTGGACAATTCATCATTATCTAACCTGTGTCCTGACTTGTAGTTGCTTTGAGGATACAAAGTTGTCCTAATTATGTGAATCTACTTGTTCTTGCAGTGGCTGAAACAAATATTTTAAAGCATTTATTTTGTATATTTTACTGATCTACTGCAAGTGGTTTTCCCGGGGTTCTCACCGTCTGTATGGTGCTTAGCATTTTAGTTTTCTGGTAGGTCTGTTCCTCTCATAGGTAGCATTGCCATGCTTGTATGTGTAAGACATGCTGTAGTAATATCATCTGAACAGCTTCCCTTAGTTATTTGGGTGTTGTTTGACTAGAAGTCTTATTTATCTTTTTGTTCTAGTGGAGGATGTTCTCTCTAGATTTTGGGCATGATTCTTCTAGGCTGAATGATTCCAAGTGAGAGATTACTTTCTCATGGTTGTATAGTTGAAATTATTTAAATGTTTCGAAAACCCGTGCTCAAACAAAAGAAACATAAGGATGACTTATTTACCTAGTAATTGTAGGAATATGATCCCTACTTCAAAAGGTCCAAATCATTTTTCCAACATATTTCCATGTGTGGATGTTGTACAACCACTCATTAGCATTTGTAAACTCTGTTACTAATTTATTTTTAATTTTTTTTAACAATGGCAATTATTACTTTTCGAGAAGAACATAATATAAAGAGATTTGAGGGGATATACCCTCACTTTCAAAATAATGAAGGAGAAAAGTTCTTTTACCCACAACAAGACATTACTGGGAAACTGTGGATTCCTGTAAATTATCAGCAAAGTGAGTGTATCTGGAAATGTGCTGCTAGATGATAGTCAGAGCAGAGCAAAGATGAAAAAGCTTTTAAAAATTGTAGACTATATGCCACAGTTGTTGGGAGTCCCAACTTCCTCCAACTAATAACAGTTGGGGAGTCACCCTTCGGCAATCATAAATCTCTTAGAACTTTTCCCTGTATTTGCTTCCCTTTAGAGAACCTTGAAGTTATAATGCCTTGTGACCCGTTTTCTCATCTTTGCTGCACCTACCGAGTGATTGTGAGTTTATTTCTATGGCATGTGAGGCTGGATAATTATATAACTTCTGCTTCTATTTTGTTTTCTATTCTTTTCCTCTATTTGTAGTACTTACATCATTGTCTAACTGTAGTAGGATTCACTAGTTTGTCCTTCTCACCGACTTTACTGTGATTCTTACTCTTGCAGATATGGGAAAGAGCGGATGAGGATTTTGTATTAGAAGGATAATTGGCTCTCGTTTTCTGCTTATATGACAAAAAATGTGAAATTCGCTATTGAATATACTTCTTCCTTTGATTGAACGTTTTTAAGTAGATTTCTTCAAGAGAAATGTGTTGCAAGCATAAAGAGCATCGATGTTATGGAGAATTTTCCTCTGCTTCACGAGCAGACTTGTAGCACCCATACCACTTCTGAAGATATGCTTCCTTGCATCTTTATAATGTGAATTGTGAGTTGCAAAAATGGCTACATAAGTTATTACTGTAAATGAAATCAGAGGTGTAGATGCTTCCCTCCTGTTTATGTACTCTGCTCCTTGACAGTAGAAACAGCCATGCTCCCATAGGCAGCGAAGTGAATTCGTTCCGGCCTGAAATCTGTATCCAATGCTTTGGCTGCAAAATACTTTTAGCTTAGGATAAATGCTCAAGTAATTCCATAAAAAAAAATTATCTGGAAGATGACAGGTAGACCTAAACTCTACATAGGTCTACATATCAACGACGCTGTGTCTCTTTATCCGAGAGCTTCTAACCCCTCTATATCTCACTAACATATGAGGATTTGCCAGAGAAAATTTGATCAGCCTTTCTGTTTTCATAATTGTATTAGGTGCATGAAAATATGTGGAGCATGAAAATATGTGGAGATGTTCTAATGGTGTTCGTAAGGACATGGATTGTATAGTTCGTAGTTATCTAACCTGTGATTGACTTTAGCTAGCTGTGAATCCTATTTAATTGAATCTACTTGTTCTTGTAATGGCTGAGGCAAATTTTTGGGAGCATTTGCTTGATATATTAGTAACAGTGGCTCTAAATTACTTACACAGATCAATGATGTTTGCAAAATAGGGTGTCAAGGTGGTCGTATATAATTATACAAAAATGAAACACTTCCGAATGAGAAAGGAAAAACAGGAATTGAACTGGGTTTTTCATCCAGGAATCGGTCGAGAGTGCTCAGGGAACCTTAGCCTAAGTTTAACATGATACATAGCATCCACATCCGACGCCTGTGCATCTGCCTGAATCAAAATGGCGAGCCCCCGAGCGAAGGCAAAAGACCCAGTACCACCCACGACTGTGAGCTCTTCCCTGGGCTTATTTTTAATGTTCTTGGCCTGAACGCTTAGGCTTCCACGAAACTCCGGCGTCTCGAAGGTGAGATATATGATGTTCAATGAAGAATAAGCGAAGTGTTCGATCGGAATAACGAATCCTTGGGCTCTTCCGACGACCTGTGAAGTGTTCCGTGAGCCCTCCGTGAGTGTGTGGTGGAAGATGAGTGCTCCTCCGGCAGCACCACCGGAGGCGTGGATGCTGGAGGTTGGAAGGTGAGGGGGTTGTATGTAGAGAGACAAAGCAAGCCATGGCTTTGTATGGTTCTTTTGTAACCTCCGGTGAACTACTGGTGAAACCAAGGCTAAGAGGATAACTGCTAATGTGGCTACAGAAACCGCTGTGCAGAATATGATCTTGGGTAGCATTGTGGAGTCCCGGTTAGGATTTGGGTTCTCCCTGTACTTTGATATCGGTTGCTTTTCCTGGGTTTTATAAGTTTTGCCTGCTTGACACTTCTTAATTGGATTGCCGCTCTGTTTTTTGTTTTTTTTGTTTCTGTACTTAATCTACTACGACGTTACCTAAACCATTCGAGAAGAAGCACCTAACCTTGGAGGGTAGTGAAAAAGGGTTAGTTGGTTTCCCAAGAACGGATAATCAGAGAGCAGACTTGGCCAAAACAAAAACAAAAAACAAAAAAATGGAATTTCCTCTTACGATTAATTAATTGTAGTCAAACGATGATACACCATGCTGCTTCCAACACGGCTGACTTTGTTCTTGAGCTGCGATTCTGAACAGAAAGAAACTGTTTTCAGACTCCCATGGCGGCCCAGAAAACCAGGGATCGGACAGCGGCAATTCCCCAGGCTAACGACGATCTTGAGCTGATTTGTATATGCATCTACGTTGTTTACTGAGGCAGGCTTTGTTCGTTCAGTCTGTGAATGGACTCAGTGGGTATATCAGCTGGTTGCTCGAGTTGGATTGAGAATAAGTAGTCTCATAGCTTCATAATTGGTGGTGACTCACCCAGAATAAAAGGGCCAAGTTGCTCCCTCTTGGATCCGAGTTGACTCACCTAGTCATAAACCCTAGAATAGAGAGACTAGAAGCGTAGGAGCCCCTTTCCTTTGATACCAGCTTGAGAGGAACCCTACCCACTCCTAAATATCTTTAATTCTCCTTTTGACTTCCTTTTGGTTTTATTTCTTTGTTACCTTTTCTTTAATGCATACAAGAATAAAGGCAAAGGGAGAGGCATATATAGAAGAGGTAGAGGGAAGGGGAATTTGGATCTACCTTTTCTATTTTTATTAAATTTTAATTGAAACAAGTAAAGAAGCGATGTTATAGTTTAATGTACAAGCATAATCATATTTCCATTTATTTGATTTATTCCATCATTAAATCAATGATTTATGTCAGAATGGTTTTGTCCACTCTTGTAGGCGATAACTTTTCATACTTAACAGATCGATCTTTTGGGTGCATTGGCTAGGCGCTGACATGGTATCAGAGCTAGGCACGCCGCATCCTGCGTTCGAATCCCGTGAGAGGTGGCTCCAGAATAGGCGGGGTGGGTGTCAAAGTAGTTTCATCCACTCTTATTAGGGTTAAGTAGGCTATGATTTTCGCACCTAATAGGTCGGCCTTTTGGGTATATTGGCTAGGCGTTTGACATGGTATCAAAGTTGGGCACGCCGCGACCCGCGTTCGAATCCCATCAAAGGCGGTAGAGAATGGGTAGGGTGGGTGTCAGAGTGGTTCTGTCCACTTTTGTAGGCGATAGTTTTCCGCACCTAACAGATCGGTCTTTTGAGTGTATTGGTTAGCCGCTGTCAATTTATATAGTTGAATCAAATCAATTAATTCATTTTTTTTGTATTTATTACAACAAGTTTATACCCCCACCATCCTGGAGCAAACATTTGTTGGTTGATTTAATATGCCAAAAATTAATTTTATATATATAAAGAACAAATACTCCATGTCATCTCACAAATCCAACTTCCTCCCCTTTTTTTTCCCAAAACTTTGAAGAATCAAAATTGGCTAACCAAGTTGTTTCATCAAAACAATAATTCAACTGTATAAAGAAGCTAAGCCGATCGATTTTTTCCTTATTCAATGTGTTAGGTTCTAAAGTTAGATAAGAACCGATATAGGGTTGAACCCATTTCAATCGTTTGAGCTTTTTCGATTCTAATTTTAAATGTTATTACTTTTGTTGTGTTTAGAATTAGATTATATTCATATTTATATTTAAAAAATATGAATATAATTGACAAATATAGTCCACACTATATGTTATGCAAATACATATAATACAAGGTAAAGAGATGAAAAATGTTTAAAATCTAAAGTCATTGATGAGTTCCCTCAATCAAGGTAAAGAGTTCTTTGCATAACCTTCCACTAATGACTGATTTTCTCCTCAAATTCCCTCAATCTTCCTTTTTATACTGTTTATATAAAATTCTTTTCATTATTCTTTAAAATTAAGCTATTTGAAATCAGGTTCGGTTTATTATACGAGCCCCAATTTGTGTTTCTTAAGTTATTTGTGTATTTTGTGCTCCATGGATCCCCGTAAAAAAGAGTTTTACGTGGAAAAAATATTAAAAATAATATTGATTTCGGAATGAAATGGGAGTCAATATAACAAGTTTGATATGTTATTAAGTGTAGAGATAATATGGATTGGCTATTTATGAAAGTTCTTATTTTTTATTTGAATATTTTAAATTATTACGAAATAAAATAATAAATGCTAAAAAATGTATTTTGAAAATGAAAAATACCAGTAGGCCTGGACTGTAGGCATCAGAGGGTGGAATATACGTCAATGGTGATCAAAAGTAGGAAATACTATAATCAGGTCACCCACACAGGATCCGTCAGAGACCATATTCTCATCGAACACTCACCAACAATAACGAATAAAGATTTCTCATAATCTTTTCCCTCACTCTGAATAGAATGCGTCAGATCCCAACTGTCCTCAACCCAATCGGCCGACATAGCCGGCGTCTCCACCGCCGTCTCCCTGCCTACACCCCCAAGAATCGCCGGAAATAGCCCACCCACATATCGCCCTGCTTTCCTGCATCCTCGTCGTTGTCTGGACATCCTTCCGCTTTGATTCCTTTCCTGTCAACGAGGTTCTATTCGACACCAAGAGTTTGGTTTTCTGGGAATTGGGTGTTGTTAATTTGTATGGACGTTGGCAGAGGATTCGAGTCTATGAGTTTTGACCCACCCCATGAGAGGCTTTGCATGGCGGAAGTGGAGAATTGATTGGGAAAGATGAGATATCGGGGAGGAAAAAGTAGTGTCCCTGGATCCCATGCACCATGGAGGAACCGCCTGGCTCTTTGGGGACGAAGACGAGCTTGTCGTTGCGGTTGGGACAGGCAATGTTCTCCTCTGCTTCTCTGCTCTTCATGTCTGTGGAGGTCGAGTTTTACAGCTATACGGCTTTCTGGTAATCATGCTACTCTCTCTGTACTTTCTTCTCATATTTTCCATTTGATTTGTATTTGTTTCTCTATCTTAAACTGATGCATGTGCAGTTGATCACTGGGCATGGAGAAATCTCCAGTTTCGTGATTAAACGAACCCACTCCTCGGATAGTACGAATTGAACGTTTCGTGAGAACCCATCGTTATCGTCAGAACTCATGTAAAATTGAGGAAATTTGTCTTTTTCTTCTTCTTTGGCAGAAAAGCAGCTGAGTGTTCCATAGTTTAGACCATAATTCTCACTCTGAGATTTGCAGTTCTTATTAGGAATAAAATTATTGTGAGAGTTTTTTTTATGCCAGAATTGAACCCAGTGAAGGGAGAACAAGATCTGGAGACTCTTTTTACATGATAATCAGCCCTTACATAGAAGAGTAGCATCTCCTTATCTGCAATTGTATTCAAAAGGATGGTGAGCCTTCAGTTGGGACATTGATGGTAGGGGGAGCACTTTGGAGATCCCTGACCTTCTCCTCAGTTGGTTCTGTTGTAACCTGAGAATGCTGATCATGTTATACTTGAACGTTCATATATGAACAAAAAAAAGTTTCAAATTGGAATGATATCCCTTCCCAAAAATCAGCAACTGTTGCTTCAATCCTTTAGACAGAGCTTCTGCAACAGCAGAATCTTATATCTTACCAGGAATACAGTTGTGTACCTCATTTAGAACATTAAACAAGTCTCTGACCTCTAACACTTTCTTGGCAGCTATTTAGTTACAATTATGGGTTTGGTAATACCATGGAGTTTTACAATGGCAATGGTGGATGGGTACTCACTCTTCATTCAGTGTCCTCTTAGACAGCCGAGCATCATAGTTATCATAGTAGTTGGAGATTGGGTAAGTCTCCAGTGCTGATGGTAAAACTTTTGTTGAAGCCACACACAAATCCTCTGCTCTGCCTTTAGATGACCAGACTTATCACTCTCTGCAGGTCTTATCCATGCTCTCATTGGCAGCGGCTTGCGCCACAGCTAGCAGTCTAGAGCTCTTGCTGAAAATAGATGGGCAGTTCTGTGCCCCAAAGTTCTGTAGCAGATATGAACTCTCTGCTGCAATGGCTTTCATGTCATGGATTCTAACTGGTGCTTCTTCTCTTTCTAATCTCTGGATCCTAGCTTCTTGGTGACTGCCCGGTCATATCCAGAAAGCATAATCAAAAGAGCCCTGGATTCTTCACGATTGAATTTTTGTGTATAATAGTAGTTCTTCAGAACAGTAGCAACAGTTAATTGCCAACATGTATTGAATTCATTTTGATTGATTGTTGAAATGTGCTCATATAAGAATGAGTCCTATGGGCATACTTGCTCTCTTTTGTTGCTCTTCGGACTTCAAAATTGGATAGTTTTATCTGCCCACGAAGAATCGAGATCTCCACTTGAAAGGTTTCTCCTTGGTGCGTTAGAACAGTCACCTCTTCATGATTGTCACTGTACTGAAAGTTGCGGAGAAGCCCATTTGAAGCATTTCTGTTTCCAGTTTCTTTGCATTATCCATATCCCCTTTTTCTATATACCCTCCAATAAAAGCCCTGTAAATCTCCGTATCTGGTCCAAAACCTTTCCCAACCATGTCAGCTTGAAGCTTCAGTGCCTCTTCCATCTTCCCCAATTCACACAATCCCACAATCAAGAAAACATAACTCTTCCGACTGGGATAGAAACCTCCCATTCGAGTCACATCTAGTAGAACCTTCAAGCCTTCACAAATCCTTTTCTTCCTACATAATTCTTCAATCAATTCATCGACCGTTGAGGCTTCTGGCCTGAAATCTTTCCTGCACATATCCTTGTAAAGAAGCAAGGCTGAATCAACATCTCCGATCTTGCAATGGCCTTTTATCAGATGCTCGTAGGTTACACAGGTCGGCTTAATCTCTCGTAACACCATTTCCCGGTGAAGCTCTTCGGCTCCACCCACTTTGTCATTTTCACATAAACCTTTGAGTAAGGTATTATAAGCCATAATATCAGGCTCAATTCTCCTGCTCTGCATTTCTGCCCACAAGTTTTCAGCTTCAACGATCTTACCGTCGTCACAGGAAGCTGCAACTAATATACAATAACTAAAAACGTTTGGCTGGCAGCCGAATTTCTCCATTTCCAACCGGATGACTTTCAACTCCCCCATTTTCTGGTGACGATAAAATGAAAGCAGCAATGTGTTAAAAGTCTGCACATTTGGAGAAACCTTCCCGACGTTGTCGCCAAAAAGCTCCTTGTAAGCTTCATATCCGTCCTCGGGTCCTCTGAGCTGAGAAACAGATCGAATTAACGAATTGCAAGTAGGAGTCATTGGAGAAATCCCTCGAGACCGCAACATCCGGGCAATCTTAATCGCCCGATCGATCTTCTTCGCCTGCAAACAAGCATTAATGAGCAAATCGAAGACAAAGGGCGCCGAGTCGCAAAGCCGGTAGGTTTTGGCCAGAACCCGGAAGAGCTCCGGTGGTTCCGCTGGATTAGTCGGACTGGTAGATTCAGAGACACGGATGGCCTTCTGAATTAGGGCCTGGGCTGCAGACTTGAGGCGGGACCTGGCGAGGATGTGAATAATAGTGGAGTAGGAGAGCAGGTCGTGGATGCAGAGAGATTTCTCCTCCGACCAAAGGAAGAAGCGAAGGGCGAGTCGAGGGTTGTTTTTTATGCGGAGGGTGATCTGGGAAACCTCAGTAGGGGAGAAGCCATTCGGGTAGAGGGATTTAACGAAGTTCCAGCGGCTCCTGGAACGCTGCTCTGTTAAAACCAAGACGACATCAGAGATGAGGGCTTCGTTCGGGGAATCTGTCTGAGAGGAGAGATAACGGTGTACTGTTTTCACAGGACTTGAGATTGGGAGAGGAGATTTGCAATGGTTCATGGGGAGATTTGCAATGGTTCGATTGATCATTGAAGAACGGAGCAATGGGGATAATCAAGAATTTCAAGAAAAAATGGACAATTTCAGATTTTCTCGATTTGTACCTGTTATCCTTGCACGTCTCAAAGCATTAAGCAATCTCGTCTCGAGAGTAGAGACAGCACATAGATGCAATAACCTAGGATCGAGAGCAAACACTCTTATGGTGAAAAAACAAGCTTTTCTTCAAATGGCATTTGATATCAGAAAGAAATAAACCAGAGGTTAACTGCGCAAAATAACCAGAATTTCACACAAAAAATAAAATAAAATAAATTCACCAAAAAAAACTGATACAGAGGGTCGAAAATTGAAACTCCCATGACAAAACAAGACTTATCGTTTGCTTCAATTTGAATCTAGTGCACACATTTGAATTCACAAATGGCAAAAGAACTGAGAGGGTCTGATGGTCGGTGTTTGGCAAGGATTTGGGCATCTCTGTCTTGATCGAAAGGGATTTGAATTTGAATTTGAATTCGATTTGTTAAAAAATTCTCTGAATAAAACCTAGACACAGGAGTTTTAACCTAAATTTGATCTAATTCTGGGGTTAGTTTGAAGAGGAGGGAGTCATCACTGTAGGTAGGCATAAAAAGATGGAAGTTTTACATTGAAAATTTTAGAGAGTCCGTTTGTAGAAAAAAGAAATCTAGAAATGCAGATAAAACTAAGATTTTGTGATGATCTACAAGATATCATCTTTTCAAATCCAGAGCATTTAAACAACCAAAGATTGAACCAAAGAAGCAAATGCCCAGATTATGAATACATGAACACATGACTTCTAATGGAGTTCATTAGTCTTTTCGATTCAGATTTGCTTAATACTATATACTAGAATTGGGTTAGTCTTCTCCGATCACTTAAGTTTTCGTTCAGACAGACAGCAGTGATATTCCGATCGATGGGCACTGTCTATCTTCAAAAGACCAAGAACAGTAATCTTCAACCATGCTCATCGATATATTCCTTATGCTTTGCTTCCTGCACTTACAGAAATATTCTACATGGCCAGTAAACCTGTGGGAGAGATTAAAACTCAGCCGGAATGTTCCAAATTCCAGATTTTGCTTTGTTGAATGACGTATCCTTCCATTCCTGTTCTTTCCTATGTGATCTTGTTCATTTATCTGTTCTCATTTCTCTTGGCTACCTTATTCACCCCCTCCTCTCATCTGCAAAACATCAATTAAACTCATCGAAAATAACATTTTGATACTGTGCTTCCATATAAGCAGAACATATCTACATATGAAGAGCCCAAGTCGGATTGAGACTTGAGCAAACTCCAGTAGAACTCGGGGCAGATCAGAGAAGACAAAGCAGGAAATAGTCTTTTTTTAATGCTTTTTTCTTTCTTATCAGTTGTTTGAGACATCGGTTCTGAATCCAATCTATTTTGGGTGGTAGGAAATCCAATGTTTGAACTAACTGAACAAATATTCGAGCAAGAAAAGAAAAAGTAATTGGGAATGAACAGCCACTTGTATATTCCTTTATACTGATAGTGACCAAATTTCAATGCTAAAATATCCCATTCTCGGGATGTAGATTACAGTTTAAACAATTACCTCCTGACTGGAATTTGTCCTCCTTTTGATCGTTCTCCACTTGCTCTATCAAAAATAACTGAAGGGGGTAGTGGTTGTGAGTCATTTATGCCCATGGTGGGTCTTCCTGAGCTGTTTTGTAATCTGTACTGGAGAATATGATTAAGATTTTAGTATCATTATCTGGAAGAAAGAGACAAGAATGGCAGAGCATCTGTCTTCAATTAAGGGAAAAGAAAACATATTCCTGTTACGTAAAAATCTTACAATCTAATTACCTTAAACTTCAGAAACAAAACAATGTCATGATAATAAAATTTTGGGGAGAGAATACTAAAATTCTGTGAAGAGATGTTGCGGCTCTCTGTTGTTTTCCCTTTCAAGGAAACATGGTGTTTCAATTTCCAAATGCTTGGGAGAAGAGGATATGAGTCACTGTTTGATTGGTGGGTCACACAGAAATTTAAAAAAGAAAATGTTCCTACTTGCACCAATTCGATTTTGGATTCTCCTTGTCTGTCCTTCTCTTTTTGTTTGTGGACTCGGATGCCCATGTACACAAGGACAATACATCTGGTGAAACTCTCCACCATCACAAAGCATAGATGCTAACAAGCTTCAGCTTCAAGCAAACCCTGCAACTTATCCTTGTTTGACATTTTTAATCAAAAACTAAAGCTGGAGTCTCTAAATCTTCTTCCTCTGATAATTCCCTCCTGTATATAAACCCACGAACCCATCAACAAACACCTCCCTTCCCCCGTTGCCACCATGAAGTATGGTGAACTCACTCATTTCAGCCACCCTCAGCACAAACTCAGGTTTGAGTACAAAGAAGTACCCTTTCTGTGTGATGGGTGCAAGGAGGCCGGCATAGGTTCCCGGTACACTTGCACCTACTGCGACTTCGACCTTCACAGGCATTGCGCTCTGCCGTCTCCCTCCATTGCGCATCCTTTCTACACAAAATGCTCCTTCCAGTTCATGTCAGCCCCACCAGGGAACGTGCCCAGGTTCTGTAATGCCTGTGAGAAGGATGTTAATGGCTTTGTGTACCACTGTAATTCCTGTGGCTTCGACCTCCATCCTGGTTGTGCCACTCTTCCACAAGTGTTGGACGACGGCGACATGCATCTTTACCTGTACAGGAAGGTCGGAGCTTCATGCCACAAATGCGGCAGGAAGGGCCGGAGCTGGAGCTACAGGTCCAAGTGCAAGAAGTACAATTTACATGTCTCTTGTGTTAAGGAGATGCTGGTGGAGAGTTGGCATGAGCTTTATTTTGGTAATTTTGGTAACAAGAAGAGGCTGGAGACTAGAATTCCAAGCTTGAAAGGAACACTGGTTAATCATCACAAAAGGAAAGGGAGAATGCGCAAGTGTTGTGAGATGGCTGGGATGGCTGTGCAGGTCATCATCTCAGCTGTTCTTGGAGATCCGACTGCTATCATTGCTGCAGTTATTGGTTCTCTTATACCAAGATGATGAAATATTGAAAGAAGTTTATGCAAGTGTTCTGGGATTTCCATGTTGAATGTGAGCAGGTGAATGCTGATAACATGGGCGATCCTCCCAAATGCTCTGTTCTCAATCATTTTTACAGTTGATTGGTATATGGAACTACTGTGTATCTATTGAACTATGATAGCTCACACTTAGATTGAAAAGAAGGCGGATTCAAATTTAACAGGCTTTCAGAAGGGTAAATACCACAAAGACCCAGCAGCTGTGAAGGTTTAGAATTTACACCGATTGAATACTGTTAATCCCAGGATGCAAATAAATTCGCAGCTCTTCTTGGAGCTCAGGAAGTGTATTATAGACAGTAAAATCAGTTATGTTCCTTCTTGATGTATGAAGGATTATATTGAACTAATCCAGACATGGTGATTGCTAACAGGAGCAGAAATACAGACTACTTACCAGGATCTCCCTGCTTGCTGACATCTTTACTACGGCTACCATGTTTTTTAAGAAAGTCTATTTCCTCTGAAAAAAGAAATAGAAACTGGCACAAATACGTGGTTCATCCAGCGAAAAGCATTTTTCTCAGTGGTCGAAAACGATTAGGAGAATGACAGAAACAATAATAGTGAGAAATCAGAAAAGCAATGAAGATACTGCTAATACATAGCTAATGTTGTTACTCTGTATGTCTGAAGGATTGATATGATTTCCAGCTCTGCATCAATGAAAGAATTTACTTAAGAAGACAATTTTTTTTTTATAATTTTCTTTTTGGATAAAAGAAGACAGATGTGAGGAAGTGAGAACAAACAACTCCAAGAAGGAGGAAACCAGAAGAGGAAGAGATATCTGTACAGTGTCATTATGACAATATCCTCGATGTAGAAACGAGTTTCTTGAGTCAACTTCCTGCTTTACAACTAAAAAAAAGATGAGAAAGGAGTGGGCAGAAGATAGAAAACCTCAAAACAAGTTTGTAGCTAATGGGGAATAAGATGATGAAGATGAATCAGATGCATGTTCTTTGTCTTACAAATGAGGTTTAACAAGGTGGGTTCTAAACCCAATTGTTTATTGCTGATTCACTGAGTGAGGTACTCAAGGTTGTTCTGAGCAATGAATCATGAGTTTAGTGATCTATCTTGTGCAACGATCTTAAATTTTTCACTGGTTTTGTTTTTTATCTGTCAAGCAGAAACCTAGCCCCTTTTAGTGCAGCTCAAAATAGTATCAATTCCAAAGGTTGGAGATTTTCATTTGTTTCTTTTTATTTTGAGACCTCAATTTTTATCTTTAACTGTTAAATATATTTGTATTCTCACTGAGAGATCACTCACCACATCCACAAGAGATGGTGATCAGAATTTCTCCTATAGTTTTTTTTTTTTTTTTCTTTTCTTTCCTTTTTTCTTGCTGGCTAGTTCTGTTTCTTTTCTGAGGCTTGTTCTACTCTTGATCTTTTTGCATTACCTTTGCGCCATCTTAATAAGTCATATCTCAGCTTTCAACCACCATAAATAAATGAATAAAAAGGTTAATGAACCCTTGGGGTGATACAGATCAGTGCTTCGGTGAAAACCTTAAAGCCTCTTGCTCCATATGTCAGTGGCATATGGATGAAGTATGCATTTAGGGCCATACCCAGAGGAAGAGATTACTTGTAAAAATATGAAGCATTTCCTAAAATTGTGCAATTCAGGCTGATGTCAGTTAAGAAGTTCTAGGTGGACCTTATGCCTGTAATTGGAGAAGAAGCACTGTTTAGTGGAAATCAGAGTACAGAACAACCTATAATTTCTGACAAGCATACAAGCTGTGGGTAACAGCTACAGAACCTTGAATGATTTTTATTGAAATGTAGTGCTAAGTTTACCAGGAATTCATGATCAGCTTTGTCAAATGAAATTTTGATAATCTCATGTTTAACTTGAAGTGATTCTTTCATTAGTGGCTGCAATTTTTGTGGCATTTCCTGCAATATTAGAACTTTTGTGTTAAAAGTTTTCTTTGGATAAAATGATGATAAGAATGGAAGTAGGTTAGGTAGGCTCAGACAGAAGACTTTCCCAATACAGAATGCAGATAATAGAAAAAATTTCACAGTGAAAAATCTCTTGCGTGAGTTGGTTTGACTCTTTCACTTTGCTGGAAGAATTCGTCAACCATTTCATCTGCTGTAAATGTAGAGTAAGCAAAAGCATGTCAGTGGAAGAAGACAAATTAGAAGCTGATTTAAAAAAAAAACTGTTAAAATTCTGAATAGAGAGAGCAAGAAACATATGCAACTTCAGTTTCAGGTTGGCTTCAGCACCTGAAGTTGTATCAAACTTGATTCCTTGGTGAGAGGTTCCTAAACCTCCATTTTGCTTCACTCCACCTCTGCCATCTGGAATTGCTTCATCTTTTCTCTCAGTGTGAGAACTAAATCGGCACGGCCTGCAAGTTCTTCCTTTCAAAGATTAATCCACAGCGACTACAAAATCCAGTAACCACGCGAACAACAACGAAATGCAAACAGAAAGTATAGAGAAAGAGCCGTTAGAGCCAATTCAACATCTTCTTCAACCCGAGACTCATCTTTAGAGGAATTACCGTGCCACTGCTTATTGGGTTCGTAATCTTCATACTTTTTTGCAAATCTCGTCGACCTGAAAGAGGATATCAATCATCGTCATCTTCCTGACTTCCTCTTCAGAATAAAGAAGATCAACAATGGGTTCCTCACATCCGCAGCTTCTTCCTGTATAGTTAAATGCAGTATCCTTTTCCTCTGACATTGGCGAGGAAGGCGGGTGGAGGAAATACTGCCTAAAACGGTTGGTA
Source organism: Aristolochia californica (assembly GCF_029961685.1). Lineage (NCBI taxonomy): Eukaryota > Viridiplantae > Streptophyta > Magnoliopsida > Piperales > Aristolochiaceae > Aristolochia > Aristolochia californica. The sequence goes on along the minus strand of NW_027181826.1, from coordinate 323,043 downwards.
GTTGGTACTCCTCCGTTATTTCTTAGTACAACAATAACTAAACTACCCTTTTTTTCCTTTTGGGGGATTACTGTTCCAATACCAGTTCCATTCACCGGATCAAAGGCTTCTTTTTGCAGGCGATCTCAATTTCTAAGGTGAATTATTTCTGAAAGATTGGCCTCATTCTTTGTGTTCCAAGCAACCTATCTAAATGAGAAACACTAGAAAGGGCTTCAATTTGCCATTGATGGGTAAGATCGATCCTCTTGCATTCCCCACATCCCTCTGGGCCTTTGGCTTGAATGGAATTGTTGAAACCAGTTGCGCTAAAACCTCGAGGCATTAGTGAGAAGCGCAACAGGATCTTATACAAGGATTGGCCCGAGCGATACAAATACGGTTCAACACTCCCCGGCACGGGGAATACCTGTGGAAATTCGGTGGCCAAATTCATAGCCTTCGGGGGGGGGAGTGGGATTTGAACTCAGGACCAACCTGCTTTGATACCATGTTCGAGGCATTAGTGAAAGGCACAAAAGGACCTTATACAAGGACCAACCCTGTCGATATCTCAACACTCCCCCGCACGGGGACAACTCGTGGGACAAATTCGAGGGGAGCGGGATTCGAATTCGTGACCGACTTGCTCTGATACCATGTTGAAACCAGTTGCGCTAAAACCTCGAGGCATTAGTGAGAAGCGCAACAAAACCTTATACAAGGATTGGTCCGAGCGATACAAATACGGTTCCACACTCCCCCGCACGGGGAATACCCGTGGAAATTCGGTGGCCAAATTCATAGCCTTCGGAGGGGGAGCGGGATTCGAACTCGGGACCAACCTGCTCTGATACCAGCTTCGAGGTTTTAGCGCAACTGATTTCAACAAGAATACCAAGCGCTTCAAATGGTAAAAATTATACGTTGAAAAAGTTCTTATCACTTATCCATTACTTCCGACTTTATTTTTATTATTTATAAAAAATAATAATTTATTTATTATTCTCTACATTCATGTTAATATATAAATTTGATTTTTTTTTTTCTCATACATGATGCGCAATACGCACAGGGCTCGCTTCTTGTGTCTATCCCCGAGAGCGTCCGTTACTATAACCATTTTGGAAAACCAAACGCTTTAAAGACAACCCCGACTTTGTGCTGCAGGCGACAAAATACGTAGGTTTTAGACACACCCCCGTCCACCGCCGTCTACAAAAGCATCGCTCGATACAATATCACACCGGCGAACGAAGCGAAGTCGGAGAGAAGCAGCGGAAACGAATAAGGTGCCGAAGTTACCGTGAGTGAAGCGAGGATGAGCCCGCCGCCCGAGTACGAGTTCGAGTGGAGCGGCTCCCCGTCGTCTTCCCACCGGTCGGACTCCAGCGCCCTTCCCGTTGATTTCAGTCCCCCGCTCATCGCCATGGTCGTCGTCGTCGGCGCGGCGTTTCTGATTGTCACTTACTTCCGTCTCATCTCCCGATATATCATCCCGCCTGTGCTGCGGCAGTTTCGGCGGTGGTCCAATCGTCGGCGTCGGCATCGGCGTCCGTCGTTCTCCGCCACCGACATCGAATCTTCCCCGCCGGGGGCTTTGTACGAGACGAACGCAGCCGCCTTTCACTTTTTATCGCCTTACGGGCTTGACGAATCTGTCATCAAGACGATTCCGCTGTCGGTGTATACTAAGACGAAGCGGCGGTCGCTGTCGAGCGAGAGCGGTGGGCGAGAGTGCGCGGTGTGCTTGCTCGAGTTCGAGGAGAACGACTATGTCCGTATCCTGCCGGTGTGCTCACATGCATTTCACGTTGATTGCATCGATATGTGGCTTCGCTCGCACGCCAACTGTCCTCTCTGTCGTGCCGGCGTGTTGCGGCCGCCATCCCCCTTCGTGCCTCTAATGGCAGCGAGAATCCGACCGAGCCTCGACGAAGGCTTGCTGAATTCGCTCCTCCTTGAGCAGATATCATACGGTCGGGGTTCCGAGGTACAGGAGATTACAGCGGCGGAGGCATCACCTAGAATCGACGCCACCGAGGACCGGAGTACCACTACCCATGCTCGCGACTTCCTCCTGAAGCGCTCCTACTCATTTTCCTTCGAGCGGAGCCTGGCGTCCGATCGAATGATCCTCGAACCGGCGACAGCATCGCCGTGGAGGTACCGACGCGGCGGAGCCTTCTGGCGACGGACCTCGCCGCTCAGCTCTGCAAAGTCTCGAGTCTTCTCGCTCCGATACTACAGAGGCATGAAATCGCCGTTCCTGCGACGAAGAAGCTACTTCCCGCTGTCGGAGTCGAGCGTCCGGTACGCAGGCGGCGGATCGTCCCGGCGAAGCAAGTCGCTCACGAGCCCGATCTTCATCCGGTCGTCAGCGTCGGCAGCGGCGTTCTCGTCAAGCCGGCTGAGGTGCGGGGATCCGGAGGCGCTGCTGTCGCCGGAGAGGCTGAGCCGACGGTAACGGCGGGATGGCGTAGGAGATAAGCGTTGATGACCGGGAAACGGCGGTGGCAGTGGGCGCTGGGGTCGTTTTTAATGGGAGTCGCGTGCTGGAATTAAATGAGTTGCCGGGGAGATGAGTCATTTAATGTTGCATGGTCGAGGCAACCGATGGGCGTTTCGTTTTTCTTTATAATTTATCGCCCTGCAGCCTGCGGCTAGCGAGAATCATAAATGCAGATTCGACGACGCGGGAAACTGAGAGGACGACCGAGCAGCTTCTTCACCCGGACGAGAAACTTCAACTTTCGCATGGGCGCGCGGCGCAGGCCGGGAGGGGACCATGCGACCCCTGCGTCTGTCAGCAACCAGCACCTTGGGGGGGTCCTTGCATGAAGGAAAAGGTTCGACTACTTTGATTTTGAGGTTGCCCTTCTCAGAACCGTTACTGTGTCGATTTAAAATACTCGTTTTGGGGTCGTGAGACGAAGGGTGTAAAAGATTTTGAAGCTTCAGAGCGTCCTCAATGGTGAGTCAACACTACTGAAAAGCGAACTGGTTTTATAAGTAAGAAAAACCTCGTCCCTTTTGCTTTCTTTTAGAAAAATTATTTCTAGTGTACCAGGTCTATTTGGTATGGAACAAAGAATTTTAGGTCGTTCCACAAGTGAAATTAATCACTGTTCAGTCATATCATGAGTAATATCGCCCTTACCTGAAAACTTTATTCGATTAAGAACTAATTTGATTGAAAATAGAACTTATTCTCTTTGAAGTTGTTCTACATTCATGAGAAAACAAAAGGGTAATGAAATGCTCAATTGCAAGCTTAAGCTCGGCCACTCAAACTGATTATCCTAGAATGGAACTTTGATTTGGACCCAGTCTGAAAATATAGTAAATTGAGGAAGAAAGAACTAAACAGGAAGAGAATTTACAGTGCAGTAGAAGCAGGAACCTTCTCTTACTCTTATGCAGTCTTTAATGGAAAAAAACAGTCTTGTTTTCTTAACAAAAACCCCCGGAAAAATATACAAGGAAAAACAGTCTAAGACTCCAGCTGCGCGTACCAGATCCCTTGGATCTTCACATCCTTGGGAACCTTGGCGCCCAAATCCGTGTCCGATGGCTGCAGGCTCTCAAACACTCCGATCACCTCTCCCGTCTCCGGTTTGCTGTCGGTCACGCTGAGAGTGATCGTTCCCGTCGACGACGAGGTGTTCTTGATGTTTTCTTTGCTCAGCTCCTCCTCGTCTCCTCTTCCTCCGGCCGGCAAAGCCACGGCGTTATCGTAACCGGTGGAACCTCCTCTGCCTTTGGGGTCCAAGAAGGAGGAACCCCTGTAGGAGGGGACTAGGAACTGGCCGCTGAAGCTCTTCGGCTTGCCGGAGGCGACGAGTTGCTTGATTGTGAAGAGGAAGGGAACGCGCTCGCCTCCGGGGAGCTGGACGGTGACGGCTGCGTAGTCGATTCCGTCCTTCTCCTCAAACTTAACGGTGCCGTCGGAAGATACCTCGAAGGGGCCCTCGATCTCGTCGAGAGTGTAAGTGAGTCGGGTCATGAGCTTGGTCTTCTGGAACTCGGGTGGGGCGTTCTTGCTGACGGCCTCAGCCTTGACGGTGAAGGAGGTGGGCTCCAGGCAGAGCTTCTTCAAGTTGTACTTGCCGGCCTTGAACGTGAAGGAGTCGACGCCGCCTTCGATGGTAGGGCACTGGTTCGCCGTCCCTGTGCCCTTCACCTCCATGTAAGTCCTGCTCTGGATCTCATCGTAGGTCAGACGCTTCGGTACTCCTTCCGCACCAGCTCCCTGCAATCCACCCGCAGCAATTTCTCCTACCATTAATTTCACAGTCGAAGCCCAACACTAAATTGTATTTCTAGCGTCAGGAAACAAAATTTAATATGGAAACAATCATGGCCAGTTATCCTCAGCCGGTTTGACCCTATCAGTTCAGGGCATAGCGATCAGAACCCAGCGTCACCAAATCAAGCAACAATGAATTCCTCTTCAGTGTTCGTCGGATTAAAGTAAGAAATCAGTTTCATACCAACTGGACGTAGGTCCTTCATGGTTTCTCCAAAAAATCGTATATTTTCGCTGAAATTTCTCAATAAAAAAAACACAAAACCGTGCAATTCAAAAAGATATCCGTCTTCTGCCATCTTAACCTCGAAGCTTTGTCAGTTTTTAGCAGAATGTAAGAAAGAGCTGAAATACTAACCGAAACAACGAGGGCGGAGGTGGCAAGCGCGAACCCGGCGATCTTGGTGGCGTCGGCGCATTTCTGGGCAAACTCCTTCAACTCAGTCTGCATCGAGCAGGTCAGCCTGGCACCCGCCGGCTCGTACCCAAAAGTCTTGGAGACGCAAGGGGAGGATCTGAGCTGCAACCCACCACGAGACGAGACGCCGACCTTACTCCGCTGCATGAGAGTTGCCGCTGCCTGAAGTGAAGCCGCCATGATTGTGTACAAAACCGCAGATCCTTCGCCTGGTGTCTTCCCTTGGTAAAGCGTGGAGAGAAATGGAGGAGAGGGTAATATTGGGTGCGAGGAGGATAAGAGATTGGATAAGGCGACTCGAGTATTGGTTGGTCGGAGCCGCTTCTCATGCATTTCCTCTCGCCACGTGGCGGGTGCATGGTGATGACACTCAAGATACCTTTTAGAGGTGACCCACCATTGATATTATGGTGTTCATTTTTCAAGTAAATGGATATGAAAAAGGTATTATCAATTCTTTTCCATTTAATAAATAGGTAACGGGCAAAATTACCCAATTATATATATAGGTAAAATATATTGTTCTATATCTGTTGTGTTTAATAAATGGGAGATGAAAAATTGAATGATCAGGCAAATGTAATAGTGGAGCTTTCTTAGAAAAAATAAAAGCAGAAACGAAGTATTTTGATTTCTGTTCATGAAAGATGAAATTGAGCATTTTGTATAACTCTTGTTATTAATTTATTATGCACCGGCTTTTTTGCCGTTAACTGGGAGCAACCGCAAATTAACCAACCATGGGTAACTCGAGAAATCAGACCAGCCTCCGTCGAGCAGTGGCAAGAGAGATTCCATTAGAAAAGCTTGAAGCTTTGAATTGAACGAACGAACAGTAGAAAAACCCTTCTTTTTGCAATCTTTTTTCCCTTGTAAAAAGAGATTGAAATTAGATTAATTTCGCAGACGCTGCGAGATTGAATCTCAAGGCCGTAGAGTAATGGCGAGATCGAGTGCTGACGACCAGGAGCTCAGGCGCGCCTGCGAGGCCGCCATCGACTCCACGGGCACCAAGCAGAAGGTTGTTTTGTCTATCCGGGTCGCCAAGAGCCAGGGGGTCTGGGGGAAATCTGGCCGATTGGGTCGGCAGCACATGGCGAAGCCGAGGGTTCTCGCGATATCCAGTATGTACTTTTCTTTCCTCTCTGAAATTTCTCTCGGATTTCTTAGTTTTCGTGTTTCCTCTCTATTTCTCCTTCTCTTGTGTCGATAATTCTATTCTTATGTTTTATCTCCGATCTTTTTTGGTGAACGTGTAATAGCAGAGTAATTCTGTAGATTGACCTTTTGGCTCACTGGCCTCGTTGGGGGCTTCTAGTGTTGTATCTAGTGTTCAATTCTCTCCGGGGCTATTTGTCGATTGTGTTTTAATCAACTTTCGAAAAAAATAATGAAGTGAATTTAATTCTATCTATTGAATTATAGGAGTAATCTTCTGCTGAATTATAGGATTAAACTTCAAACGAGGTAATGCGTAAGTCTTGAACCGCTGTTATGCATAACCCTCTCTTTTAGCAATGTACTTGCACCGTTCACTGTTCAGATATGCAAGTTATATGATACCAAAACCATGAAAAATAAAAACATAGGAGGCTTTACTCAATAAAGTGGTGCAGTTGGTGGCATATGGGAGTTTCAGATGCGAGTATCGAGGTTTAAAGAACATTGTTGATAGAACTTTAGTTTGGTTCTTGTAGATTCTCTTGGCGGCTAACTGTTACCTTGGAGGCCACCAGTTATATTAAAAATGCTTTGGGAGAATGTGTAATGCGTCAGCATGCTGTTGTTGTTTACTCTCCTGGCTGGTACCCTGAAGCTGGACCCATTTCCATTTTTATCTTTCAACATAATCTACTCACTTTCTCAACCATAAGTGGTGACAAAAAATGGAGGTCACAAGCGATATAACAGAATGGCAGAGTATTCAACTTAAAAGCAACAAAATAGAAACAAAAATTTGACGACGCCCTGTTAAAGACAAGCTTGTATTTGACTTGAAGCAGAATATGACATATCACTTGTTACAGAGTTGGGCAGAATATATTTTTGGAAGTCTAGGTCCTTTTACCATAACGAAGGTTTGAGAATCACTCTCAATTCTACAGAGATAATTCTGAGGTGAACTTGGAGAGGGAAGTTTAAGAAAATGGGTTAGCTGAAATCTAAAACTTTCTAGTGAAAGCTGATGAAATGACAATAAAACTTTCCATTCTTGTATCTCATGCCATGCTACCAGTTGCAAAAACTGGATTCGTACAATCTAGAGGTTTTGCTATTGGCGATGAAGACTATTTACTGGTGTTGTATCCTGTGAATAAATGTGTGATTGATTTTATCATCTTCATCAGATTGTTTGTGAGATAGTGGACATCAGGGGTGCAGCTCACCATCACTTGGGTGCACATCCCTTGTGAAGCCGATCATGTTTCTCACTCTGATGATAGGAATGGAGTTCTCCAACTATGCCTTATTGTTGGGGATTCTCTCCTCCTTGGCCCGGCTTAGTGCTCTTTGCATTTACTTTCCTTTCTTTCTTATGTAGTTTTTTCTTTGCTGCTTTCTTCTTGTATCCTCCCTCAGGGGGCCCCAATATTTTCTTTCTCCATTTCCGAAAAAAAAAAGAAACCCAGTGTAGAGTTATTTGTACCTGTACTTATTCTCCAACATTCAAATCACATTTTAGATGTTTATTTGCAAAGTCATTTGATAAATTTGACTACGTTCAAATTGATATGATGCTCATATTGGAGGAAAAATAACTGCTTGTGATGTATATGACTCTCATTTATCACATAAATATGTGAAGCGCTTTTTGTTTACCTGACTTAATGGTGGTGCAAGTTGTGACTGCAACTTTACTTTTTTAGCCAAGACTTCGTCAAAGGGTCAGAGGACTAAAGCTCTTCTTCGTGTTCTAAAATATTCAAATGGAGGAGTTCTTGAGGTAAATATCTGGTTCATGTTGTATTCTCTTGATATTCCTTCTTATGGTACTGAATTCCTTTCCTTTCCTTTGAAATGCTCTTGTTTGTCTAGCCAGCAAAGTTATACAAGCTCAAACATCTTTCAAAAGTTGAGGTTATTGCAAATGATCCCTCGGGCTGTACATTTATGCTGGTAATAATCTATATGTCGATTCACTTAAATGGTTTAACCTGTAGTCAAGTTCTTCTTCTCCTTCGGGGGCTGATAATGGTATCTTATTGCTCACTGTTATTAAAAAAAAAGTGTATATCCTTGCTCCCCCCCCTTAGGCCTTTGTTCTTCCTTTGGCTGAATAAAATTGCAGTTTCTTCAACAAAAAAAAAAAGAGTGTATCCAACAGGTTCACCTTATGAGTGTTTCATATTTATGAATTCTAATTTCATAAAAAAACTCATAAATTAAACTTTTTCTCTGTTTTTATCGTATCTATACAGGGATTTGACAACCTTAGAAGTCAGAGTGTCGCACCACCTCAGTGGACCATGCGCAACCTTGATGACAGGTAATTACTCTCGAGGAAAGTTTTGAATGTCAATGGTGTTTTTATTTATTTCATACATGATCTGTGAATCTTTTTCTTATTTCACATAGGATGACGTTCAAGGATTTGTGAGATGATGTTGATTGCAATGTTTAGAGTGCATTACAGAAATCATAACTTCTTGACTTGTTTTCTCTTTTTCAGGAACCGCCTTCTTCTATGTATTTTAAACCTGTGTAGAGAAGTATTAGGACGTCTTCCTAAAGTTGTTGGTATAGATGTGGTGGAGATGGCTCTTTGGGCAAAGGTTTGTGAATAGTTAACCAACTATTCTGGATCACTCTATGTGGCTAAAATGCAGTTTAAAAGAATTTGTTGCTTTCTCCTCAAATTTGATTCATGAATCCCTGCTATGCTAAACATGTCTCTGATTTGGTTTAATTTAAGCTGGTAAAAGTCAACATAAAATCAGCTTCTTGACAAATTTTCCAGTCAGTGTTGCTATGGTGACTTTTGAGAACCACCAGTATAAAATTGAAAAAATCAACAGTGAGCCAACCCTCATTTTGTCCTATGTTAGTATTTGCCTTAGTCTCTGGACTTTCAAAAACTATTACCAAAGTCTTTCTGTGATAATGCACTGCTGCTGCAGGAAAATTTTCTACATATAAGCTGAAAAACTTGACTGAAACAACACTATTACCAATTACTGCTAGGAAAATACAACTACAGTTCCCACTCAAGTGATTAATGATGCTGGGCCTGCTGTAGCTATGATAATGAAAGATGACATGAAGGTGACTGTTGAAAGAGACCTTGTTTCCCAGGCTGAAGAAGAGGACATGGAGGCTCTTCTTGGAACGTATGTACTTCCTATCCCTCACATGTTTTGAATTAACTTTTATTTTTTTGAAAGAAAGAAAATTATAAGCTTTCTATGCACTCTCTTTGTTTTAATGTCAAATACTCGAACATGCTTCTTTATCAATAAAGGAGAAGTGCTTGATCTTACTTCTCATCATAAGTACATGAAATCAGTATTTGTGAAGAGCCGATAGGCATTGAGGGAGTTGACTATATATTCTCTTTAGGTTTGTGTTGTTAAGTTGTTCTATTTAAACAACTTTGACCATTTTATGCTGATTTATGCAGGTATGTTATGGGAATTGGTGAAGCAGAAGCTTTTTCTGAAAGATTAAAGAGAGAACTTCAGGCACTGGAAGCTGCAAATGTACATGCTATTTTGGAAAGTGAACCACTGCTTGAAGAGGTATGTCTAGCATTCTTCTATGTCATGTTATGTTCATGCCCATGGACATACAAGAGGTTTGATTATGGTGTTATGGATCTTATCACTATACAGTAGCATGAATTTGGACAGAACTGTGTTAGTATTTTTTCTAATATTTTTCTTAATTTGACTTCTGAGTGGTTGGCAGATTCTTCAGTGATGAAGAAGTTGAATCTGCTGATATGTTCTGGTTGACCTCTCATTTTTTAAATGCTGTGAGCTACAACAGGTGACACAGGGACTGGAATCTGCAACTATCTGTGTTGAAGATATGGATGAGTGGCTAGGTATTTTCAATGTGAAGCTTACGCACATGAGAGAGGATATAGAATCGGTATGGCCATTTTTCTTCTTCTAATTGACTATAGTTTAGAAAGCTAGTTGGATGCTGGCCTCTGGTAACATTTGTTGTATTTGATTACTTGTCATTTCCATTTCCATTATTGTTAAGATGCTTTGGGTGAGAAGTTTTGTTATAGTTTGAATTTAACTTTGTCTCTCTTTCCCATTACACTTACTTTTTGTTATTCAGATTGAATCCCGCAATAATAAACTGGAGTTGCAGTCTGTGAATAATAAAACACTCATTGAGGAGCTTGATAAGCTTGTTGAGCGTTTCCGCCTCCCATCTGAGGTATGTTCTTTCAAATGATTATACATCTTCTTACTTTGAATATACTTATACTCGGTTTGCCTATTGTTTTCCATACCATGATAGCCTCTAAACACATTCTTTCAACTACAGTATGCAGCATCTTTGACTGGAGGTTCGTTTGATGAGGCTCGCATGGTCCAAAATGTTGAAGCATGCGAATGGTTAACTGGTGCTTTACGAGCTTTAGAAGTTCCAAATGTGGATCCTTGCTATGAAAATATGCGTGCCGTATGTTAGCTTCTTAACTACTTCCTATGATTTTTAGCACACATGTAATTTCTTATGGCCAACTCATGTTTGTACATTTTTAGCTAACAGAAGAGTATTTTAAAGAATGTTATATAAAAATTTTCTATCAATGTCGTTTGACCTTGAAATCGAACACCATTGCTAACTCACTTAGATAGGAGCTTCATGTCAATTGGGTGGCTGTTATTTCTATTTAGCTTGTGCTCAATCAGCTTTTTTTTTTTTTTTTTTTTCTGTTTGTTTCTTCTTTACATCCTGGGTGATGTGTTTGTTTAATTTATTTTCATTTTTCAGTAATTTTTTTCCATTCAAATGAAAAGGAAAGTTTCATTTTACCTGTTTGTGTGTGTAAGATATATTTCAGTTGCAAAATTTATGCTGTCATTCTTACTAACTATGCATGCTATAAATTTTGGATGATCAATCTACAGGTTAAGGAGAAGCGTGCAGAATTAGAAAAGCTAAGGGCTGCATTTGTTCATCGTGCCTCGGATTTTTTAAGAAACTACTTTTCTAGTTTAGTGGATTTTATGATACATGACAAAAGCTACTTCTCTCAGGTATTTTTCCTGTCAGTGCATGTTGATTGTCCTAACCACTTACTAAAAATCTTTTTCTTTATGAAATCTAACCATTGGCTGATTGATGGGGTTGATTCAGAGAGGTCAGTTGAAGAGGCCTGATCATGCTGACCTTCGTTATAAGTGCAGAACATATGCACGACTTCTGCAGCACTTGAAGGTTTTCTAATTTTAGTGGAGAATATTATTATCTATTTCATTTTTTGTTATTTAGGATGTTGCAACTCATTGTTTTGATGATAAAACTTTTCAGAGTCTTGATAAGAATTGTTTGGGTCCCTTGAGGAAAGCATATTGTCATTCCCTCAATTTGTTGCTTCGTCGGGAGGTGAGGAGAGTACTTCTCTTTTTTGTTGTTTTCATAAATGATCTTGGGCACTGGTGCTAAATTTAAAATACCACAAAAAAATGGAAAAAGCCTTCACATTTTTGTGCTTAATATGATTTTTATGAACCATTATGATGTACAGGCTCGCGAGTTTGCAAACGAGCTCCGTGCAAGTACTAAAGCCTCTAGAAATCCGGCTGTCTGGCTTGAAGGTTCTGTTGGTCCCAACCCAGCAATGAACAATGCTGATACTTCTACTGTTTCAGAAGCATATGGAAAAATGCTAACTATTTTTATTCCTCTCCTTGTTGATGAGGTCCCTTCTTCTCCCCCCAAGTCCCTTCCTCTCTTCTCTTTCAAGCTATGAAGTTTTAACTGCTTGTGCACTCTTACCATGCAGAGTTCTTTCTTTGCACATTTCATGTGCTTTGACGTTCCTACACTTGCTCCAAACAAAAATGGATCTGATGATGATGCTAATGATGATGACTTGAGCTCTATGGACATGGATGGGAATGATATCAAGCCGAGTAAATCTCTTCTCAATTTCAAATGTTACTTCACAAAATTCTAGTTTGAAGGGACTAGACTTTTCTTGTTTCTTCTTTTAGGTAGAAGTTCTACTGAGCTGGGATCACTGAATGAATCACTACATGAGTTGCTTGATGGCATTCAAGTAATATTCCAATCCTTAAATCTTACTAATTTAATTTATCTCTCCTAAAAGCAGTTCATGTTATTTCTGGCAGTTAAATTATCTGTAACAAAGGCATTTTGGTTTTTTTACTCCTAATCATTTTACCCCTCTAGGAGTAGAAGTGTTCTGAATTACTTAGTAGTTAGTCGGTTACATTTACAGATTTTTATGTCTTGTAACTAGAGAGTTATGGATAGATGAGTGTGGAGGGCTTTTTCGATCATTTTATATTTATATTCTCGCCTAAGAGATATTTAAAAAGGGTGGAGGTCGATTTCTGACCCCCAACCTCGTGGAGCACATTGCAGCACTTCAGGTTTGTAACCTGAACTTTTTCCTCAGTCTCTTCTCTCTCACCTCCTCTTTTCTCTTAATCTCTCACTTCTACATGGTATATAGCAATAAGGTCCTGATGTGGAGGAGACTTTTTTGTGTTCTCTACAGCTATCCGACTCTTAAAGGAAGTATCTTTTCAAGTTTTCCTACCAATTGAAGGTAAAGATTAGATTTTTCCTTTTCCTGTTGTGCCATAGCCCTAGGGTTGATGCCTTGTGCTGTTGATTGAGTTGTTTAATGTATTTCCTGTGTCCCTAGAGTGTTGTTTGGGTGTTTCTGCCAATACTGTGCTTCTGCAGGTCTTCTAGACTTGCAAAATTGCTTGTGTCATCATCCCTAGGGCCGACATCAGCCCCAATATCCTTTCCCCTGAACTCGATCTCTCTGATTAAGGGGTAATTAAAGTATACTGATTCTAATTGTACTTCTAGTGCCTTAATTTTTGTATTGTGTGGGGCCTACCTTTTCTGCGCAAGCAAAATTTTGGGTTTTAGAGAAAAAAAAAATGTGTGCTTTGATCTCAGGTTGCTGTTTTATGTATTCTTGAGTGCCTTTTGAGATACAATGTCAGATTCCGAAGAAGTTCTCACTCTATTAAGGATTTTGGAGGTTTTGATGGCAAACATGCCTTCTAAACAGAGGATAGTTAGGTCATGACTTGGTTGGTTAATAATATGAAGCCTAGACAACAAAGTCAAGTAATAAATAATGAGACAACTAAAGAAATTTGGACCTCCATAGAATCACTTTTGGTCAGGAAAGTAATTTGTCAAGGGTTTATGAGTTATATACCAAGTTTTTTATTTTCAATAGGGGAGATAGTACTATGGTTGATTATTTCAACGGATTACAATGAATCCTACAAGAGATTAGTGTATATCATCCTTTCACTAACAATGAGAAGGAACTCCTTAAGAAAGAAGAGCAGAACCATATAGTGAAATTCTTGGATGGCTTGTCTTGAGTACGATGCTGTTTAGGGTCAAATACTAGCAGCTGATGATGTATACTCCTTGAAAAGGCATTTAACCAAGTTATGCTCGTAGAGAGTGCTGTGGTGTCTAAGTAACACAAGCAAGGGGATAAAAACTACTAGCATTTAATATTTAGCCTTCTTCAACTCAGTTTGAGACACCCATGGACGTGGAGGGGGTGATTGAGGCTGTGGCTGGGATGGATTTGGTCGTGGAAGGGGGCATGGTGATGGGAGGAGTAACAGGAGTTGTGCACATTGTGGGCACAACAACCACTTCTCCAACAAATGCTAGGACAAGTTTTGGTAAACCAACATGGGCTAATTCTAATGATTCAGAAGAGGGTGAAACTTTAGTCAGCTATAAAGTATGCATCCTGGTACTCTAGATGAGCTTCAATAGTTGGCCTAGAGGATGACACACTTGACATTCTCCACTACATCTGTCCACCACAATGATTCTGCAGCCACAACCACCATGGCCAGTTTAGGTATATTTGCTCTACATGTGACCCCTTCTCCTACATGTGTAATTGATTCTGGTGCATTTACACACATGTCATGTATGTCTTCCTTATTTACTTCTCTTAGTACGTTATCATCCTTCTAGTTTGTAACTCTTGCTAATGGATCTCCTCTTTAATGAGTGGCATAGGGGTATTTTAGCCTATTCGGTTTTTGCCATTAGAGTCTGTCTTGTTTGTTTCAAAATTCCCTATGAACTTGTTGTAAGGTAGTCAAATCACTAAATCCTAAGTCTTTTAATGACATTTTTTTCTACTCATTATGTGTCTCAAAACCTCTAGAGGAGGAGGACGACTGCTTCAGGGAGTGAGCGCACCACTTGGAAGGTGCACCAATATGTTCCTCTTCGGCCCTGCAGGCAAATATATCATCTTAGCAGTGACACTTGAGGCTAGGAAACCCTGAGCCAAGCTATTTCAGATGTTTCCTTCAATGCATTATATTCTTTCTTTTTCAATATGAATTGTGTTAGCTTAAGGAAGGACCAGAGAATGTCATTTCCATCTAGTCAAAGTCAAAGAAGTTTAAGTTTATTTGAAGCAGTTCATTTCGATCTGGGGGGCCCTTGTTGTGTGCCTAGAATTTTCGGTCATCAATTCTTTGTTTCATTTATTGATAATTTCAATAGGTTTACATGGGTTTATCTCCTACAAGAAAAGTCTAAAGTATTTGATGTATGTATGTTTTTTACAATGAAATAAAAACTCACTTTGATGCTTCAGTTTGTGTACTCATAACTAATAATAGGCTTGATTTTATGAACCATAAATGTGATTCGTTTTGTAAAAGAAATGGTATTATTCATCAATATTCATGTGCTCACAGCTCATAGAAGAATGGGGTAGTAGAAAGGAAAGTTTATATGTTTCCCGAAACATGTTTTTTCGAATACAGGTTTCTAAATCCTATTGGGGTGAGGCTGTCCAACAGCTTGTTTTCTCATTAATAGGATGTCATCGTCTATCTTGGGAGGCAAAATTGCATTGCAAGGTCTCAGGCCGACTAGTGAGTTGTTAAACTCTTAAGTCCTTGTGCCTTGGTGTTATGCATCATGTCCATGTGTTTAGTCCCTCTCATGATAAGTTGCCCCCATGATTTCTTATGTGTGTTTTCCTTGGATATTATCGCATTCAAAAAGGATATAAATGTTATGATCCTCAATCAAGGAAAACATATATCTATGCAAATGTAACTTTCTTTGAAGATGTCACCTATTTTTTCAAGTCTAGTGAGTCCCTAATTTCTCCATTATTTGACATGGATGTTGTAGTTCACATTCTAGTGAAGATGTGCCTATCCCAATGCTACCAACTATCAAGCTGAAGTAGCCACTACAAGTATATCAGTGCATGAAACCACAAAAGACACCTTCCAAAGGATCCTCTCCTCTCTCCTTGCCAGCTCCCTTTGCTTGTGGCTCCCGAGTTAAGTGATGTGGATCTTCTAGTTGTTCTTCCCAAAGGTGTCTGTACATGTACTCAACATCCTCTCTCTAAGTATGCTTCTTTTGACTGTGTGTCTGGGTGTTTTAAGACCATTGCTCTACCATTATCCTCTTGTGATATTCCTCATTCTGTACAGGAGATAGTTTCTTTTCTTGAGTGGAAGCAAGTCATGGATATGGAGATGGAGATGGATGACTTGAAAGGGGCACTTGTACATTGTGTGACCCACCACTAGATGCTGCCATTGTGGGCTGCTGCTAGGTTTATATTGTGAGGTATGAGGCTGATGGGTCTATAGAAAGATATAAGACATGGCTAGTGTCTAAGAGTTACTCCTGAATCTCTAGTGTGGATTTCTTTGACACTTCTTCTCTTGTTGCAAGGTTGAGCTCAGTATGGATTTTGATTTCAGTTGCGGTGCACAAAGGTTGTCCCCTCTTTCTCTTGGATATAAAAAATGCATTCTATATGTGTATATGGAGCAACATCCTAAATATGTTGCTTAGGAGGAGAGGAGGAATTGTGTAGACTTGAAAAGACTATTTATGGTCTTAAACAAAAGAGGGTGTGGTTTGACAAGTTAAGTAAAGTGATTGTGTTTACTGGATTTATCAGAGTCATTGCTGCCATTCATTGTTTGTTATGAAGAGGCCAACTGGTGTAGTGGTATTGATAGTGTATGAAAATACCATAGTGCTATCCGGAAGTGATGTGAAGGGGATCGAAGAAGTAAAGGAACATCTTAGGAGTCACTTTCAAACAAAGGACTTGAGGTCACTCAAATACTTTTTTGGTATTGAGGCAGGAGTTGTGTTGACATAGAGAAAGTATGTTATAGACATGCTACAGAAATGGGTTGTTGGGAGCAAAACATGTTAAGACACCCATGGAGGTGAATCATAACCTTTATGAAGACATGAGCCTAGTACTTAAGAGTAGGGACATATATAGAAGACTTGTGGACAAATTGATCTATGCAACAACAACTTGGCCAGATATCTCACATGCTGTTAGTGTGGTGAGTCAATTCATGGAGACTCTTCCAAAGATTCACTTGGAGGCAACACAAAATTTTGAAGTGTCTCAAAGGATCATCAGGGAAAGGCTTACTGTGTAAACTTCTTAGCCATTTGGAGATTGCAGGGTATTTGGATGCTAACTATGCTGGATCTAGGTCGGACAGCAAGTCAATCATCGGAAATTTTGTGTTTATTGGAGGAAATCTCATTAGTTGGAAGAGCAAGAAACAAAATGTGGTGGCTCGCTCCAATGTTGAAGTAGAGTATAGGGCAATGACATCCACTATTAGTGAACTTATTTGGCTACAATCTGTTTTAATGAGTTTGGGTTCATTGTGAAGGACTCTATGGTGATGCATTGTGATAATCAAGCTACTATTTTTATCGCTAGTAACCCTTTGTTCCACGAGAGAACCAAGCATGTGGAGGTTGATGGCCATTTTATATGTGATGCTGTGATGAGAGGTGACTTGGTCACTCTCTATTTCATGTTGATGAATTCGGTGATATTTTTACCAAGGCTTTAAAGAGAATTTGATATCTTTTTAACAAGCTAGGGCTACTAGATATATACACACCGGCTTGATGGAGAGTTATGTTATATGTAACAAAAGCATTTTGGTCATTTTACCCCTATTAGTTTACCCCTGCAGGAGTAGGAAAGTGTTCTAAATTACTTAGTAGTTGGCTAAACTTATAGATTTTTATGCCTTGTAATTAGAGAGTTATGGATATATTAGTATGGAGGGGTGATTCAGTCATTGAACTTATATTCTTACTTAAGAGGGGTGAAGGTTGATTTCTGACGCCCAAGCTAGTGCCGCACATTGCAGCACTTCAGGTTTCTCACTCGAGCTTTTTCCTCTCTGCCGTCTCTTCTCTTAATCTCTCATTTCTACACTATCAAAGATGGGTGTCTTGGCTACATTTTGTTGCCGATCCCTCCTTCCATTTGTAGAGGCTGGGGTTTTTCCTCCTTTGATTGTATTCTTTATCATCTATCAAGAAAATCAATGCACATCATTTCCCAAAAAAGTTTGTTTCTGGCAATTTTTCAAATAATGTCAGTTATTGCTTCTTCTATTTTAAAATTTCTGCCTACCTTTAAGAGAAGATTTTGTAACTACCAAGAAAAGCTCCTCTCTCCCTCTTGAAAAAAAAGAATAATTGTTGATGACAGTGCTTTATTATCCTAAAATGAAGGTATAAATAACCACAGTTCCATCTAGACTGCAAACTCTTCAATTAAGCAATGGGACCTATATTTTGAGATGACTGACTGATGTCATTGATGTGGAAGCGCATGGCTTAAATTGATCTGTTTTTTCTCTTTAATCTGATGATGTTCAAAAGACAGTACATGAAAAGGCTGGCAGCTAAATGGAATGCACCTTGCTTCCAGAGCTACCATGATTATTTTTCCTTCTTAAGTCATTTATGTTTTAGAAATATTCAATTAAGTAGATTACTCAGTGGCATATTTTGGGTGTCTGAGATTTACAGGAGGACTTTTTTAGTGTGGTGGACTGGGCATACAAGATTGATCCGCTGCGCTGCATATCAATGCATGGGATCACTGAACGCTATCTTTCTGGTCAGAAAGCTGATGCAGCAGGATTTGTGCGCCTCTTGCTTGATGACCTGGAGTCGAGGATATCTTTACAGTTTAATAAAGTTTGTCCACTGTCTGTCATTTCTTCTTTTCGTTTATCTTTTTTCTTTCTCTCGGTATCTTTCACTCATTAGGTTTGAATTAGTTGCATATAACAGTGCCCTGTCATTCTTTCCAGTTTGTGGATGAAGCTTGTCATCAGATTGAAAGGAATGAGCGCAATGTGCGGCAAATGGGTGTACTTTCTTATATCCAAAGGTGAGCCTGACTAAGGTAGTTGATGGTAAATATGTGCCTGCAAAGCAGTGTGTCCATTCTTCAAAATTATCTTATTTTTGTTTAACACCTACTTCGAAGATGTTTGTGTGTCAATATTTGTTGAATATTTTATTCCTTGTGTATATCTGCAGATTTGCAATTCTTGCTGCTCGTATGGAGCAGTACATTCAGGGGCAATCCAGAGATTTAGTTGACCAGGCATACACTAAACTAGTGGGTATTTCTTGTCTGCTGATATCTGGTGTGTTAGGTTGTCTAGCTCTTCAACAGTAGTAGTTAATTCTAAATTGTGTACATAAAAGATGAACCTCGCTGTATTAACTTTACAGCATAAAAGTTGAACCTTGACAAACGGGGGAAGATATTTTATCTTGATCCAGGTAAGCATAATGTTTGTGACATTGGAGAAAATTGCACAAGCAGATCCTAAGTATGCTGATATTGTTCTGCTGGAGAACTATGCAGCCTTCCAGAACAGGTACTAATCTGATTAAAGTCCAAGCTTTTTTGTCTTTCTACACGAGGAGGTTATTTTTAGATCCGATTAGACATAAAAATCTTTTATTTTTTGAAGTATCATGTTAATGTTTAATGCTTCACTTTCAAACGAAAATATCGTGCTTTATGCAGTCTTTATGAACTAGCCAATGCTGTGCCAACACTGGCAAAATTCTACCACCAAGCAAGTGAATCTTATGAACAAGCATGTACACGCCACATCAACATGATCATATATTATGTGAGTAGTTTGCTGCAACTTGTCAGTTATGAATAAGCATTTGCCAGGTTAGAGGTTTATGTTTCTTTTTGACTCAACAAGTTGGTCATACTTGTCTTCTATTCTGCAAGTTTAGAGATTCTGTCCTGTATCTGACAGCCTCTTATGCCAATCCTGTTATTTCCAGCAATTCGAAAAACTGTTCCAATTTGCTCGTAAAGTTGAGGATTTGATGTTCACAATATCACCAGAGGAGGTGAGAGAGGATGCTGATGCAGTTCTATTAGTATCATAAATTTCGATATGTCTCTTTGGGGACATCTAATATTCTTAGATTCAAAATGTTACTGACATATGGTTAAACTTTGTCAAGATTCCTTTTCAACTTGGACTATCAAAAATGGATCTTCGCAAGACATTGAAATCAAGCCTATCAGGGGTATGTGGAAAGGGTATTATTATTAAACTCAGTCACTAGATCTATTTCCTAATAATAGAATAGTTTGTTGTGCGTACAGGTAGACAAGTCCATTAGTGCTATGAACAGAAAATTACAGAAGAACTTAACGTCTGAAGAGTTGTTCCCATCATTATGGGATAAATGCAAGGTATAGGTGGCCTCTTTCCAACTTTCATCTATTCCATTTCTTTTTGTGGAAATTTCAGGGACGTAGTTGTATTTTTGGGGTTGAAGCATGTAACAGTTTGATTATTAAATAGGTATTTATTACCTAACAATGTCCTTCCTCTTCTCTGCAGAAAGAGTTTCTGGACAAGTATGATAGCTTTGCACAACTGGTTGCCAAAATTTATCCCACTGAAACCATTCCATCTGTAACTGAGATGAGAGAGCTCCTCGCTTCCTTGTAGGGAAGTGGGTCAATTTTATTTTTGCAGATGAGTAGAGTCCAGGTTCTTTCCTCAGAAGGAAAGTAAGCTGTCTTTGCACTTCCTTTGTAATGTTGGGCTATTCAATTCATTCTTATGTAGAATAGGCATTAATCAGTAGATCTGTTGTTTGAAATTTGAATCGATTTCTACTCCAGTTGTTTTCATTTCTCAGAGCCTGGCCTCCCATGATTGAGATTAAAAATTCCACCTCAAGACTTTCTGCCAGGCTTTATTCTGATCTTCTCAAGACGACATACTTGACCACTCAATTCTACTTGGACAAAACTGAAGGAGTTTTCAGTTTTAGCTTTTTGTCTCTCGAATAATGACAGTAATGGCCGGATTTTTTCCTTTTTTTAAGAAACTGAAAGCAACCGGTTGATCTTAAATCAAATGATCAAATGCTTTGAAATCCGAATCTTTCGAGTCCGTTTCGGTTTCTTTTTTGTTTTTTATTTTTTTATTTTCCAGAGAGGTTTTGTAAAGAAATGGCTTTGAGGCAATTCTGCATAGAACAAATGACCAACCTTGAATCCGCATTACCATTTTCACCAACTCTGAAGCTCCCCCTTCACGTAGTGAAAGAAGCCATTACCCATTCACATTCCAAAACAGTTAAAAAACATCTTTTGTCGTCTTGTACAGTAAGCACCGCCATGAAAGGCGGGCATCCACTCGGTATAATGCCGTCTCCACGTATAAAAGGCTTGACATGTTTCGCTTCATTAAACGCCGCACGGAATTTGGTGGAGGTTTCTCCTCTTTAAGCAGTCTGAATTTATTGCAGCGAGCTAACCACGTCTGGCTGTCTCCCCCACTTATAAGGTCTTATTCCCTTTGATCGACGATGGTTGTTTCTGTCCTTTATTCTCGTCGCAGTCCAGAGAGGAGCAAGCTGTGGAAGCCATGGATGTCTACAAGGTGAAGGTGGAGGGGGAGCGGCCTGCCCATGGTGATAAGCCTTCGGCTGGTCCTGTCTATCGCTGTGTTTACGCCAAAGATGGGCTGCTAGAACTACTAGAGAGCCTCCAGTCCCCATGGGAGTTCCTCTGGTTTTCTTTCTTCTTCGTCGTCTTCGTTTCTCTTAAATAAAAATGGAACGCCATGATGCCTCGCAGTAAAGACCGTGAAGGGCGCCTGTTAATCTCTTATGATCGTCTCAGGTTAAGGGATCTCGTAGAGTAGTTTCCTGGAAGTTTTCGTTCTTTCAAACGGCCTAGAGAGACGTAGTTAGTTTCCCTCCAAATGAAAGAGGAAAGACGCAGGCTTCCTCCATGGATGACTTTTTGACACTTCTGCATCTTTTGCTGTCGCTTAATCTCCGTCTACTCTTAATTATATTTCCTTGGCTGTCTATGTGAAGGAAAAGCTTACCGTATCTAATGATCGTTACTTCTCCTGCTTCTGTCGCAGTCAATCCGTCAAGAAGAATCCCAATAATCCGATGCTTGTTCGTCGTGTGGATGGGAAGGTAGATCATTCATTTATGTTGTTTTGAGGATTCAATTCAATCGTCTGTTGCTTTTGTTTATTTTCGTTTCAGTATGTCTAAATCTGCTGATGCTACTATGTTTCGTTTCCGCCCTTGTTTGTTTCTGTTAGGATTTCGAAGACGAGAGCGACAACGCTCAGATTTCCCGATCTTCTTTATTAAATATATTGTTCCCTAACTTAGGGTTACATAATAAGAATAGATAAAATTACATGGGCCCACTGGGCCCCACCACAATTTGGTCAAACATAACAATCTCCACCTTGAACCAAATTGCATCTAAAACAAACATAACCTGAACAAAAAACAAACATAAAGATACACTAGCAACATGCTTGAAACAAACCGACACCAAACCTGAACAAAACTTGAATTTTGCAATTGGAAGAGGCTTTGTGAGCATATCGGTTTGATTTGACTTGATACCAATCTTCTTCACGACAACTTTACCATCGGAGATCACATCTCGAACAAAATGATACCGAATATCAATGTGCTTCATCTTCTCATGATACATGCAGTCTTTTGTCAAATGAATGACGCTTTGGTTGTCATAATACACTGTAATAGGATCCTCGATAGAAGACATATCACCAACAAACGCCTTGAGCCAAATAGCTTCCTTGATAGCCTCTGTAATTGTCATGTATTCGGCCTCGGTACTTGAGAGTGCAACAGTGGCTTGAAGTGTAGACTTCCAACTAATTGCACAATCTCCAAAAGTAAAAATATATCCTGTTAAGGAATGCCTCTTGTTTAAATCACCCGCAAAATTCGCATCCACAAAACCCATTAGTACCTTGTTACCGTTTCCAAATTCCAAACGAGCATCAATGGTACCTTTCAAATAGCGAAAAATCCACTTCACTGTTGCCCAGTGCCCTTTTCCAAGACATGAGAGATATCTACTTACCACACTAACAGATTGAGCAATGTCGGGTCGAGTACACACCATCAAGTACATGAGACTCCCGACCCCACTCGAATATGGAACCTTCTCCATATATTTCTTCTCATCATCGGATTGTGGACTTAAATCAGCTGAAAGCTTGAAATGCACCGCAAGAGGAGTTGAAACAACCTTAGCTTTCTCCATGCCAAAACGCCATAACACTTTTTCGACAAAACTCTTTTGTGAAATAAACAATTTTCTATTGGGCCGATCCCTTGTGATCTACATCCTGAGAATCCTTTTGGCAGCCCCCAAATCTTTCATCTCAAATGCCAAACTCAATTGCTCTTTCAACCTCCTAACTTCTTTCAAGTTGGAGGATGCAATCAACATGTCATCCACATAGAGCAACAAGTAGATGAACTCACCACCATTCATCTTCTTTAAATAGACACAACTATCATAATTGGAACGGTGAAAATTAATACTCACCATAAATGAGTCGAAATTCTTGTACCATTGCCGCGATGATTGCTTAAGGCCATAAAGGGACTTCTTCAAAAGACACACACGGTCATCCTTTCCCGCCACCTTAAAACCCTTCGGTTGACTCATGTAAATTTGCTCCTCCAAATCACCATGCAAGAAAACAGTTTTCACATCCATTTGCTCCAACTCCAAATCCTGCATTGCCACCAAAGAGAGCAAAACTCGAATGGAGTTATGTCTTACCACGGGAGAGAATACATCATTGAAGTCCACGCCTTGGACTTGGTTATATAGCCTTTAGCCACAAGCCTTGCCTTGTATCGGAAATCCGCAGGATTTGAGTTATCAATCTTCCTCTTGTACACCTACTTGCAACCCACAGTCCTCTTATCATTAGGAGGCTTCACAAGAGACCAAGTCTCATTTTGTTGCAGTGATTGTAACTCTTCATTCATCGCGGCAACCCACTCGGCCGCATTCGTAGAAGAAATGGCTTCCTTGTAGGAAGATGGCTTGCTATACTCCACATCTTCGGCAACTGCCAAACAATAAGCAAAATCAGAGTGTCTATACCTGGTGGGTGGTCGAATTTCTCTCCTAGTGCGGTCCCTTGCCAGTAAATATGGTTGTGCATCTTCTTGGCCTGCCTCATCATCATGTGACATTGCCTCATCACCTTCTTGGACCGGTACTTTGAACTCCACCTTCTTTGCAACTGTCTCATTTTCCTTAATAGTCGGCTCGGGTGCAACATTTTTTTCTTTCAACATTGCCAACTCGTTGAAAATAACATCTCTAGATATGAGAAACTTGGATGATTCGGGACACCACAATCTATACCCCTTCACATTTTCGGGATACCCAAGAAAAACACATTTCTTCGATCTAGGCTCTAACTTTCCTTCATTCACATGAGCATATGCGGGACAACCAAACACCGTCAAACTGGAATAATCGGTTGGCTTACTCGACCACACCTCCTCGGGCGTTTTGCACTCAATTGAAGTGGTAGGAGATCGATTCACCAAATGGCATGTTGTGTTGACAGCTTCCGTCCAAAACTCCTTACCCAAACCCGCATTGGAAAGCATACTCCTAGCTCTCTCAAGTAGTGTCATATTCATCCTCTCTACAATACCATTTTATTGTGGAGTGTATACCATTGTCCTGTGCCGAACAATTCCTTCGGTCTTGCAAAAATTATCAAACTCCCGGTTGCAAAACTCTAAACCATTATCGGTTCTCAACCTCTTTACTTTCTTTCCCGTTTGGTTTTCTAAAAGTGATTTCCATTATCTGAATGTGCGGAACACTTCACTTTTCTCTTTAAAAAAATAGACCCAAACCTTCCTTGAAAAATCATCAATGAAAGTAGGCATGTAACGAGAACCATTACCTCTGGATGGCTCACCAGAAGGTCCCCAAAGATCCGAATGAATGTAGTCCAATGTTCCTTTGGTCAAATAAATGGCCGTAGAGAAGCTCAACTCTTATGCTTGCCAAAAACACAATGCTCACAAAACTCCAAGTTACCCGTGCATTGGCTACACAACAAGCCTCTCTTGCTCAAAATGGTCATTCCTCTCTCGCTCATATGCCCCAATCTCATATGCCACAACTTGGTAGCATCCGCATCCAAGATAGTACCCAAACGTGCAATGGCGGCCGAGCTCGTGACCATGGAACCTTGTAGGAAATAAAGAGTTCTAATCCGCTTTGCCTTCATGATTGTGAGAGCACCTTTAGAAACTCTAAGAACTCCACCTTCACTTTGGAATTTGCAACCCTTTTC
The DNA here is from genome assembly GCF_029961685.1 of Aristolochia californica. NCBI lineage: Eukaryota > Viridiplantae > Streptophyta > Magnoliopsida > Piperales > Aristolochiaceae > Aristolochia > Aristolochia californica. Next base: position 298,607 of record NW_027181826.1, on the reverse strand, counting down.
CTCAAGAGACCCCAAAGAAATCAAATTCTTTGTCAAAACGGGTATATGCCTCACACCCGTCAATCTTCAGACCTTTCCATCATGGAACCTAATTGTCACCGAACCAACTCCAGTAACCTTACATACATTGTTGTTCCCCATAAGTACCTTACCATCCATAGACTCATAAGTCTCAAACCAATCTCTATAAGGAGTCATGTGTTGTGAAGCACCCGTATCCATAACCCAACAATGCTTGTCATCAACATTGGTATCTACCACACAAAAAGTATCAATCGTGTCACACTCGGCCACATTTGCCTCTAAAGAAGAACCTTTGGTATCTGCCTTTTGTTTGTTTTTAAGCTTGAAACAATCGGCCTTAATGTGTCCCTTCTTCTTACAATAATTACACGTCAAATCCTTATGTTTAGACTTCGAACGGGTCCTTGTGTCCTTGGAGTATCGATCCCTTAGCCTACCCCGATCCACAACCAAACCAACACCTTGGCTTCCTTTTTCAACAATGGTTATTTCACTGTCAATGTGCATCTTGGCTTGTAAATTGCTCTTGACATCTTCAAGAGAAATCTTGTCTCTACTATAAATCAATATATCTCTGAAAGCTTTATAAGATGTAGGTAATGAGCACAATAACAAAAGGGTTTGATCTTCATCCTCTACTTTAGCATCAATTTTATCTAAATCATTTAAAATAGATGCAAACTCCGAAATATGATCGGAAATTGATGTTCCTTCAACCATGCAAAGGGTGTAGAAGCGCAACTTCAACCGCAACCGATTAGTGAGTGACTTCTTCATGTAGATGTCCTCCAATTTTTCCCACAAAACCTTAGCGGTTTTCTCCGATAAAACCTCTTGCAATGACGAATTGCTCAAACACAATTGGATAATGGAGAGTGCCTTATCATCCATTTCTCTCCACTTCTTATCCGACACCGCATCAAACATTTTATCTCGGCCAAAAATGGCCTCCTTGACACCTTGACTTGACAAAATAGCAGTCATTCGCACTTGCCACAGTGCAAAACTCGTCTTCCCATCATACTTCTCAATATCAAATTTACCCGACATATCCATTCAAATTTTCCAACACCCAATCCACAAAACACAGTAGAACCAAACTACAAAAAAAAAATTCTAATTTCAGAATAAAATTAGAATTACCTCAATGTCCCGAGAGCAGTGCTCACGGCGCAAGGCTGCGCTCCTCTCCCCCAAATGGACAAATGCCTCACGCTGATGAAATGTCTCCCGAAATCGGGATTTCGGCCCCAAGAAAACTCAGTTTTGGCGCCTCTGCGTTCGGTACATTCCGAACCCTACTTGCGGCGGCGGCAACGACAACGTCGACAGCAGTTCCGGCCACAACCACGGCGAGGAGTCCCTTGGACTCTCTCTACTCCGATAAACGGCTGAAAACAGAGAAGCGGGAAAAACAAAGCTTCTCCAACAGCTCCGACGCAAAGCTCCGATCGAGATTTTCAGGGCGGCTCTGAGACGGGATGACAAGCGAAAACGAGATTTGATTAACCTTGCTCTGATACCAGTTTGTTAGGATTTCCGGTTGAGAATTTCTAGATTGGATTGAGAAGAAGACGAAAGGGGAAAGGGAGAAGACGAGAGCGACGATGCTCAATTTCCCGATCTTCTTGATTAAATCTATTGTTCCCTAACTTAGGGTTACATAAGAAGAATAGAAAAAATTACATGGGCCCACTGGGCCCCACACCACAATTTGGTCAAACATAACAGTTTCCAAATGAAAATGTAGGCTAATGCGAGTTAGTTTTTAGGTCGGGCCTTATGTATGGCAAACATACCAGGAGGTCTATGAAAAAGTTGTTACAATTGGAGCTGCCATCAGAGCTTGTGGAGTTAATCCGGTAAAACGTTGAGATTGGAGTATTATTTGTATTCCTGGTGTAAAATTTCTTTTTATGCTTGTCAGACACTCTAATGTCATTGCTTGGATTGAACCTTATTTGTGTCAATAGGAAGGCCGGTGTGGCATATATGGATCAAACTGCCCGGAATGGATAATTGCCATGGAGGTACGGCTTGTTTTTTGTACATTTGCAATTTTGGCTAACTGTTCAAAAGAGTTGTGGGCGGTCACCTGTTGCTAGAGTTGAAAATGTGGTAATTGTGTTTGTTTGGTCCTTGTACAGGCTTGCAACAGTAAGGGAATCTATTATGTGCCTTTATACGACACACTCGGTGAGTCCTTAATCTTTTTGTTCTTCTACCATACAAAACCTGAGATAAGGAAGCTCAAAGGACTGAATGATTAGTTTCAAAGTAATCAACACTGTGCTGGTCGATGATGTCGTTGTTTGTATGTTGCAGGCGCCAATGCTGTAGTGTTTATCATCAACCACGCTGAAGTTTCAATAGCTTTTGTTCAAGGGAACAAGATGGACTCAGTAAGATTATCTTTCCTTTTGTTGTTGACTCGTTTTTTGAATAGACCGTCTTCCTCCGAATCAAGTCAAGGTCTTCAGAAGTGATCAGGAACTACAAATCACCCAAGATGCAAATCATGGATCCAGGTATGTTCTTTTTAATAGAAGAATTTTTTTCGAAATAACAAATTTGGGTTTAAGTTTTCAAAGTGCACACCATGAAATAACTGTCCACTATAGGCTGCAAAAAACATCGTTTGCTCTTTGAGAAACCATGTAACTAGTGCGTGTATGCCACTTTCACATGGACAGACTGATGGAATTCATTTCATTGATGGAGTACTAATGGATTGTGGAGGAGGGTTGTCTGCTTTTGTCCATTATATATAGTCAATTGATCACACAGATGAGTCATTTGACTGGAAAACTTCTTGCACACTGGCCCATCTATATTGGACTTTTCTGCAGCAACCAGTATCAAGTTTGCTTGAAAGTTGAAGCTGTTTCTTACCATCTTCAATTCAATTATATTTATTTATTTAATTTCACTAAGCACGTTTTGAAGTGGTTTAATTGGTGTTGTCTTGTTCAGATGCTTGCATGCCTATCAAATTGTGCTCGGTATCTACAGAGTATGTATTAAGAGCTTATGAAGGTCAAATGTCTAATATATCTTCTTTAAAGGCTTCTAACTTCAACAAATTGACTTAATTTATCCAGCAATTGTCAGCTTTGGAACAGTTGGAGTATCTTGCTATTCTTGGGAAGAATTTCTCTCGCTGGTGAGGCCACACTTGTCTATTCATTGGGCTTACTAGTCCAGACATGGTTTTAATATTTTCCTTCGAACAAAATCTTTAATGTTCATGTGTGATTTTTTAATTTTTTCCTTAAGTTAATCCAAGTAACAAACTTCCTCCAAAAGAAAAGGGAGATATTTGCACGATAATGTACACTAGTGGAACTACTGGTGACCCAAAGGGAGTTCTTCTTACTAATGAAGCCGTTATGTTGGAGGTCCTGAGCATAGAACATTTACTTCAAGAAACTGATAAAGTGGTACATTTCTTCATACTTGCCAGATCCTGTGCCTTAATCACAGCATTGAAGATCTTGTACCTTAATCTCAGCTGATTGAGATTACCTGCCCTGTTTACGGGCTTCCTTACAGAGACCTTTGACCATTAATTACAGGAGTTAATCAAGCTCCATTCTTCCCTTTATTGTAAAATCAAATCAATGTAAAATCCCTCCAATTAGGCTGTATAAATGGTCACCTCCCCTCCCTTCTCTTCTTTACATTTCTTCAGGGGCCCAAATGATGCAAATATGATTGGCAATGCCATATTACCTGGTTGAGGTTTTGATTCTTGGGGGTAAAACTATGAGCAGGATGCTTATTCTCTCTTGTTGTTTAATCATAGGTGACTGAACAAGACAGATACTGTTCATTCCTTCCTTTGGAGCATATATTTGATCAGATAATTGAGACATATTGCATCTATAAAGGTGCTCCCATTGGCTTTTTTCGTGGGGTAAAACTTCTAAATACTGATCTTGTCTTCTCCTTGCTGTTTCTATCACTGTAAAGTTAAACTATGTTTATGTTCTTGTCCTCTCCTATTAAGTTCCTAAAAACTGTGTTCTTAATGTGTTTTCCTTTGCAGGAAATTATCAACGAACTCTACAGAGAGGCGAAGGAGACAAAAAATTGATACTACACTGGAACTTCGACGAATTTGTTACTTGTAATTCTTTTTATATTTTTTTATAGCTAATGGGTATTACTTCAACAATGTAAATAAATTTTCCAAAAGAAATTGATATTAGTAGAAGTGATGAGCTTTTTTATGTTAGTTCTTAGACATTCCCTATTGAGAAAATGATTCAGCTTTCTATCATTATTGAAGTGAAGTTCCTGTAATATAATAAAGGCTACAAGCCATTTCCCCTAACAAAATTGAAGAAGACTCAAACGTACTGGGTTTTTGCATTTACATAAACTGCTACTGAAACTTGTATCAAGCACACACTACGGGGGATTCGTGTGATTGAAACATCTACTTGAGAGTTTTTAATACTTTGGACTTTGAATGCTCAAGACCATTAAATTATTAAAGTCCTCTTGGTATATTTATTCTGAAACTCTTTTACCCAGGGTCATGTGAGACGGCTTGGACAGGGAATACAGCCAGACCTGGTCAGTCCCCTTGCAGGATTTGAAAATTTTAAACATAATAAATAATAAGGTAAAAAGTAAGAGGTAAGATCAAGAACTACTTTAGTGTTTCTTGGTTTAATTTTCTTATAGTTTCCTATTGGAGCAATAGGAAACTCATTTTTCTGTCCTTTTTAACATTTATCAAAGGTAAAAAGAATCAAGAAGAATCAAAAGGAAAATTTTCCTGTCTCCAAAAATGGCATAAATACTAGAAAATTTTAATCAATGGAAAAAATTTCTAATGACTTTTTTTCCAACACTTTCCTATTGCACAAACACACCCTGAACTTAATTATTATTCATTGTGCTGAAGAAAAATTCTAGAACTGTTATGCTCTTGTCTTTTAAGTTTTTCTAACAATGACTTGCAGCAGCTAAACATGGAAGGGCATTTTCACGAATATTCATTGTCTCTTTCATGTACCAATAGAATTTTAAAAGAGAAAAAAAAGAGAGGCCTGCTTCTGCTAACCTTGAGTTACACTTGTCTACTAGGATTACAATATTATTGATTGATACTTGTACGTTTGGAGTTTATTATGGTTGGTTGTTGTTTCAATGATTGTCTACCAAAAAATAAATAACATTTCTGCATTTTGTTCAGCTACCAATGATCATTTAACTGCAGAAAAGTACTGACCTCATATTACATGACGCACTCAAATCTCTGTTGCTTGAGGTCTTTATGGATGAATCCTCAATTGATGAGCTGATCTCAAAATTGATTCTGGAGTATGTGTTATGGTTCACTGAAAATGATTCATATGCTGGGGAATTGGAGACAGTAGCACAGTTAATAATGGCACAATGGCCATATCCAAGAGAATCCCTATAATGCTCATCATCAAAGTCAAGAGTGAAGCTTATTTGCATCCAAGGCATTGAACCCAATTTAGATACGCCACTGTCCTGAGTGATCTCAATTTTGTTGAACCCTGAGTTTTATCTACATGTCTGTGTCTACTTAGAAGTCTCACTAAGTCAAGCTGAAAGAAAATGAAAACAAGTGTACTCCTGAGTGACCACTGTAATAAAAGAATCAACATTTGATATATTATTCATCATCTTTGTTTGAGATGTGAGTAATCCCTGCAATTGCTTTTCAGCTGGCTTCAGTCGGATACTAAAGCTCATTAAATTGGTGCACTTGGAAAATAAGAGACATAATTCATCACCTGACATAGAAATCTATTACAAGTCATATCCACTTTGACGACACTGAATTCTTGCTAGTTCAATCTCTTACTTGTTCTAGCACCTTTTGCCACAACTTCAGTTTTGGTGAGTCAAACACAAGTTAGATGCTAAGAAGACATCTATATCATCCGAAATCAGGGAATGACAATACTACTTATCATCTCTCATCTTTTGGAATTTGCAAGCATTAAAGACAAGAGATGGAAATCAGCCACAGGAGTGTAATTCCAAGAGGAATTACAAGAGGAAACCATTTTCGTCTGGATACACATTTTCCATACGAGTTCCAAGCCTGAACTACAGGTAATTGTGATAATATAATACCATAACCAGCTTTGACAAGGCCAGAACTCTCAACAGCCCCAAAATCAATCCTATGAAATAGATATAGTGATCAATTGAGGCATAGATTTTTTGAAAATGAGACTGAGCATAGAATAGAAAGGAATGAGTACTTAATGATATAAATAGAAAGGCTATTCAGCTTAATCAACTCAATGCTATGGAAAGAACTGTGACTACTTCCATACCCCAAAGACCAAGAGCAAATCTTCACACAAACAGTTTATTTCCTCTCCGTGTTTGGTTGGATAATAGCAGTAGATCTGGAGCTTCTAAAAGACAAAACAAGAATAAGTCTCTTGCAATTCTGGAGAGCAGAAACAGATATTGAACATAAAATATGTAGATGAAATAAATGTTTTCCCACATTGACATGTTGCAAATTATTTACATCTTCTTTGTGCAGGACCAGAAAAGAAGAAAGGCATATTTTCTTAGTACTTCTTAAGAAAGTACATTCCATCTCTCAATTCCAACTTCTCTTCTGCTACAAGACCAGACAAGAAGCTTTGCAATTGATGTAGTGACTTATCATAAGGGGGTTCAGCTACACAGAACATCTGCAATGACAAAGTCGAAAGAATCATACCCATTTAATGAAAGTAACCTACAAAACCAGAACTTATAAACAAGTTTCCCCATGCCTTCTAAACAAGTTTTCTAATGGTGGTGTTTCCTACACAATGTATTCTCTACTTTTAGTGGAGGGTGGTGCTTCCAATACAATACATTCTCAACTTTTAGTGGAGAGTAAATTGATCAATCTTAATTGCATGTTCTAGAAAATGGTATGATCTTCAAGTTTCACACTGGTGGTGCCTTCTGTTTTATGCAATCTCTACTTTTAGTAAATTGACCAATCTTATTTGCATTACAAGCAAATGGTGAGGATAACTCATTTGTTGGTCACCAAGAGTAATGCACACCTCAGCTAAGTCCCACTTGATTAAAGGTCTGCATTACAATAGAGATTTAATGTAAGCATGTGCCTCTTGTGGTCAAACCAAGGATAAAGGGATCCCATAGTTTCCATGATAAAATTATGAATCATGACTTGGTTTATATACAATCCTGAAGTGTTGACAACATGGTATTTGTTTTTTTTTTGAAACGGTGATGACAACATGGTATTTGTTTTTTTTTTTGAAAAGGTGATGACAACATGGTATTTGTTACCAGTTGCAAAGCAGTAAAGCCTTGCATCAGCACCTCGCTTATGTCCAAAAATTCAACGATGATTGACATGATTGCTAAAGATAATAACAATATATTAGTTTTATTAGTATAATTATTATTAATAAAACTAGAAAAAAAGCCAATACACTGAACTAGAGAGTTACAAGGTCTATTCTGCATCCACAGAAAGTTGGTTGCATAGTATTAATAAACCAATTACCTTCAATGTATTGTGAATCCTATCCAATGCCATACTCCCAAAATTTGTAAGCATTCCCAAAATAAATTTCTGCACAAACCCGATGTTAGTGGTTCAACAACCGCTTATGTAAATTGTGTTGATCACATAGGGCTGAAGGTAATAAGATCTTATCAGAACAAAGAGTAAATTTGGCCTATGGTAATTTCAATTTATTACAATCCATAACATAAGCAAGATATAAGAAAAGGATTAACTACACTCGACCATCAGAAAATTTCTGATGTTACACACTCCCCTAAAAATCTGTGATGTAAGAACCACCCCTAGAATTTCAACAATAACATCATTTTCTGTTAACAAGACAAAAAATACAGTTACTTATTCTTGATTAAAAATATTATTTTCTAAAGAGAATGTGACCCACATCCTTCTTCCTCAGCACTTGTAGAGGAGGAGAAGAACTGGCTATCATTTCCCCACTTCTCTTTTCCCAACAGAAAGAAGCAGAATGCCGGAGGGCCACTCTCCCATCATTCCCCCTTCTGCCCAGAGACAATTTTTATAAAACAATTTTTATTGAAAGAAGAGTTAAAGATCGAACATTGTGATTTTTAACTTAAGAGCATGAGGATAATAAAATTTCACCAAGAGTATGAGTGTAATAAACCTCATATACAGTCATTTCTTTCCGCAATTGTTCTTCAACAGAAGCTACACATGTCTCCCCCTCTTCCTCTGCCACCAAGAGCTCTTCACAGGTACCACCATTGGCTGCATTCTTGTTCATTTCAGCCATTTCATCAACAATAGTGAAGATATGGTCATCAACCTCAGTTCCTAATGATTCCACAAGGATTCCCTATGCATAAATGTGAAAAAAGAAGAAATTTTAGGTAGTTTAATGTTTTTATCTCCATAAGGTCTCCCAAGATATACACTAGCAAGCAGTGTATTGCGGACAGTTGAATAGGACCACAACCATAACATCTACCACTTACTACACAAAAAAATTATTTCACATACTTTGCTGATCCAAAAGTTTATCCTTCGGTTTAATGTGTCCACAGGCACCCCAATCACAGAGGCAAGGTTCTTAGAAGTCCAGCTGCAATAGAGAGTATAGTTATCATAAAAAGAGATACTTGGGAAAATAAATTAGCATAGATAATTTACCTTGGTTGTTCCTGAAATTGCATGATGATTGCTGCATGCAACGGACTCACAGTAAACTCCATTGTCCGATCTTCAAATTCCAATTCCAACTGAAATAGAAGCACAATAGTAAGAACCATCAGTTTGATCTAAGCATCGTTTCCCTAAAAAAAAGCAATTTTTCGGTCAAACTAAATAGTGATTTATTCAACAACAAATGCCAGCCAGACTAAACCTTGCTTTGTAGTCATAACAAAGTTTAAGGCAAATGAAAAAAGCTTGAGCATCTGGAGCTTCTTACCTTGACAGTACCAAGATTTTTCATCCACAAGAGTTTTCGAGGTGTTTTGATTTCATGAAACCTCTTTGCATAGTCAGAAAGCAGTTGGTTGACAGAGTCAGGTATGTCAAGTGATTCTACCTGCCATTCCTTTTCAATGTCAACTATAGCACGTGAAATTTATTGTCTAAGAGATGTCCCCATAAGTTTTTATTTTATTTTTTATTTTTTGAAAACAGATGTCCCCATGATTATGGATTGAGAAGAAGCAGATGGCATGAGCATGATTAGACAACACAGAAATGCCTTTCAAAAAACTTCTTCAGGAATCTTGTAACCTTAAGGTGCATATACTTGACATCATAACACCAGATAGAAATAAGCTCTTTCAACATACTGCACCAACTAAAACTTGACATCCCAGGAAGTTAAATATATCTATCCATCTCTAAAATTCTGAAGCCAAAACTAAAATCCATCATAGAGATAGTGATGCTAAATATGGCAGTACATACCTGGATTGGTGGCCAAAAGTTTGAAGATATTATAGTAGCATCAAGAAGATCCAGTGACATCCCAGCACCTCCTTGATTGACACCTAAAGTAAAAAAGAATAAGAAGCTTTCAGGCCATTTTCTGAACTCATGGCAGCAAAAATTTGCTGCTTTTGTTGAACTAGGCATGGCTTTTTAAATGTGAGATACTAAATAAGGTGTCAGATAACCTCTCTGAGATGGATTTGACATGGTTGCCTTGATGTTGGTGTTTGTCCTCTTTGAATCAATGAGATCATTGAGCATAATTTCACACTTCTGCATGCTGCCCTCTCCAAAGTGAATCTGGAAATAATGACATTAAAATTTAAAGAAAAAATGAATTTATCAGACAGAAAGATAAAACAACAAGCTGGGGTGAACTGCTGATAGTGTTAATTAATAACAAAGTTATAGTGATTATCCAGACAGACGAATTGATAGTCACAATAAGGATATCCACTATTTCAGACCAGGCACCTTAAGCAGTTCCAAAGTTCGTATCTCCGTGTCAATGTCATACTCAGATTTATTCAACAGTTTTTCTGCCAGCATAACACGATACTCATTGACGAGCTGATCCTTTGAACCAATAATACTGACCATCATACCGAGTATATCAATCTTCCTTCTATTCCAACTACCTTTGTTAGGATCTGCTTCTACTGGGTCTGGCTCCCAGCTGAAAAAAAGTAAAAAACCTGAGATAGACACAGATTTACTTCCAAACATGGTACATGCTACCAGCCACTGGTGAATGATACGTACCGCTCTGCATTGATCCATGCCTGCTTGTCATCTGAGTTGAAATCATCATCACAATCAACATTCTCCTGATTTTCTGAATCTCTATTTAATTCTTCAAGAAGGCTATCCCCAGTGTTCCCTGGTCCATTAGAGTTTCCTCCAGCTCCATCAGTCAGCATAGTCACAATGCATTTTATAGTATCTTTCCTTCCACGTAGGTACTCCCTTATTGGTTCGCCGACTGCTTCAAGGAACACGCCTTTAGGGTCTACTGTTCTAAGTGCTTTTATGGTTGAGACATACTGGTGCAATATGTCATTGGTCGAGGCACCAGCTGTCAGCAGACGATATCTCAGGGCAGAAATAAAAGAATCCACAAGCTTGGAGTGTTGGCCAGTATATTCCAGACATTGCTTCAAATCTTCTATTGCAGGAGAGCTGCAAAGTTTGTTAGTAGCTGTTCACAACAACAAAAAAGTAGTTTTGCCACATCTAGATGCTAACAAGAAATAAAAATTCATTAAGTAAAAAACGTTCATAATGATGAGCAAGTGACTGGTAGCAGAAAATATTACCCGTTCTAAGGAACCTCTCAGACAAGAAAACCTTAATTCAACAGCCCAAGTGGCAAAGAGGTAAGTGTGGTGAATTACCTGTCAGGATAATCCACAATAATCTCAAATAGCTTGCTTATTCTTAAATCCTGCAACGTTTCATATGCAAAGTACTCGAGCCGCAGTTGCCATCTAATAAGACCTTCAGAACGAAAGTCAACTCCGGAGAAAAATGAAGGACATGAAGCTAATGGTGACTTCACACCAGATACAAAATTATCATCTACAGCAACTGCATCTCCTAGGAAGGCAAAAAGGGCATATAAGAACTGGAGAGGCACGGCCTGTGTACAAGAAAAATGGAATATATGGAGACCTCAGCTGAATTAATACATAACAAGTAAGAAGCCTGGCACAATAGAATTGTTATCCCAACCCAAGAAACCAATTCGAATTCCAAGACGATAATACTAAAATATTACCTGAATCCACTCTTTAATTGACTCCAGAACAGGAGTTCTGTAGTCATCACCAGCCAAATCATGAACTTGGTCCTTCAAAGAACATTATAACATTGTCAAGGTTTGTGACAAGGAAGAAATGTCCAATACACTAATGTAAATCATCTACTAGAAGTCTAATTCCAAGATTCAGCAGGCTTAACAAATGAAAAGGATCCAGCAAAGGTTAAAGATCAACAGGAGTTGCAATTTATAATTTCAAATCACCTTTAATAGATGAAATATTGCAGAAGCATAGGCATCTTCAGTCATAGAAGTAAATCCAAGACTTTGAAGATCACGAACAACCATGCCCATGTTTCTCACTAATTTATTCTTTTGAAAAATGTTTCTCTCTTCATAATTTTCGCCAACGTTTGCTCCTGTGCCTGAGAAGATCTCAATTCTTTGACCAGAATCACTGTTCCCTCCAAGATCATATCCATCTTCACATTCTTCACATATCATTCTACTTAACTGCCCTAACTTCCCCTTGAAATAAACACGGAGTATTCCTGAAGAGATATATTGAGAATGATAATAAGAATAGTCAATGATCAAACTCCTTACAAGCATCATTGCGACCAAAGCAATCAAGGTACTTTAAAAAACAACTTGAAAATTGTTGGGTATACAACTAAAGACCCACATTGACTAAAAGTGGGGAGGATCATGGATATATAAGTGTGGACACTATCTCTATTGGTATGAGGCCTTTTGGGGTAAAGCCCGAGAGCAAATCCATGAGGGTTTAAGCCCAAAGTGGACAATATCATACCAATGTGGAGAAAGGTAGTGTCCATAGTCCTTACAAAAATGCAAAAAAATCCAACTTAGTTCCATGAGAATAAGTAGAAATGTTTAGAAAGCCCATAATCGGGTTTTCCATATCTGTCTTGCTTGTCTAGGAATATCTACATATTTGCTAAAATGTTGTTGTGATTTACTGAAAGCTATATTCGTTTAGATTTAGAACAATATTAATAATGAGAAACGGTACTGATTCATGAAAGTTGAAGTAACTAGTTTTATCTAAGAGAAAGAAGTTCTGGAAAACATCCAACAACAAATTTGCAAAGGAAAGAGGCTTACCAGGGAAATGACTAGGGAGAGTTGTGAGAAGAACTGATGATACCATCAACTGGTACCTAGCAAGTAGAGTTCTTCCCACCTCTGACTTCTGGATTCCCTTCATTGCACCATTTTCATATGAATGCAAAGCATGGGCCAACATCATCACACACTTCTCCAGATACTTTTTGTCTGAGCATATTTCTTCTAATGCTTCAGATAGCACTGCCTGATACCAAAAAATCCATACTTAACATGCTTTAAAAAATTTCTTATTGTAATTTTTTTCCTATCTCGAATAATTTGCTATTTTAACTGATAAAAATTGAGGAATGCAAGTGTTTCATTGTAACAACACTTTTGAGCATTCCAGGAAAATCATGACCAGACGAATCTAACTATCATTTAGAGGAATCAAGAAGACTAAAGGAGTCAATTGATACCATATTGTCAGAAAACACAAGTTGAGAACAGTCTAATGTGTGCAAAAAAGCCAAGCAAAAATCCTCCAAGAAACTAAATAAAAAATAAACAAAAACCGTGTCAAATTTTTCGTGTTATAAAGATTTTTAACGAAAATAGCATGTTATATATATATATATATATATATTAAAAAAGGGTAACAAGTGCCTCTGAAATTTCTAAAGAAGGTAAATGACAAGTAATTTTTCTTGCTTCAATACATGTGTATCATCTGTTTCCAGCAATGCACCATCGCAATAAGCATCGAAATGCTGCCAAAACCTCAAGACGCCATCTCTCTTAAAAGTTTCCTGCAAAAGTATATAATGCAGATTCCTGAGGCAGAACGAGCGAATATTGTAATTATAAAATGAAAAAAATGTTGCACACAAATCACTGTCATAAAAATAGTCGCAAGCAGCACATTCCTGTAGCTCATCTTGCAGTAGCATCTCAGAAACACAATAAAAATAAAAATAAAACATATGCTTGTTCTCACTAATTAGAATACAGTATATAATAAAAGAAAAAAAATCGTGATTTAATACCTCTAAGGACAGAAGAAAATGATCCTGGACAAGAGAGTCCAAGCCGTATCTGCAAAGGTCTCTTACGAAAGAAACAAAGTCAGATTCGACAGGCAGAATGTTTTGGCCTTTGAGGAGCTGATCGGTACAGCGGCAGAATCCGCTCCAGCTGTCCAAAATCTCGTTGACAGAGTGGTCGCCCAAGGAATCGAGAATCCCTAGATTTTCCATGGCGGCTTGGAGCTTAGGCGAATGTAAAGGGAGCCTAATTGTGTTGCTGGAGGAGAAGTGAACCTGAATGTGGCAGGGGCTTCGGGATGACGGACCAATCAGTTCAAAATGGCGTCTGTCGACAACTCCGGTTAGTGTATCTTTGCACCATTTCCGCTCTTCTCTCAAAGGTATCATTCATCTTTTGATTCCACTCGATGCACTCCTTTGCTCGGGTCGGCGTTGTCCCGGTGAGGTTGGAAAATGGGATGTGAAATTTGTACAAAGAAACAGAAGAAGCGGGAGTGAGGTCTTACCGTCTTGGCGCTCCAATATCAGATACATACAAGTATTTAGGGGGGTTTAGTGTATTTTGAAAGTGCCTGAAAGTGTATTTTATTGAGGAAGGGATCCCATCAATAAAATCAAGGGAAATATTTTCCTAAACTTATTTAGCCATACCCGTGGGGATGTATACCTATAATGCCCCTCTCTCATATTAAAATGATATTTGGTTTAATAAACAAAAAAACATAATTAATTAACTTTAGTCAGGGTATTTAAGGGAAAAAAACTTTTCACACATATGTTTATACCTTCTTATTTAAAATAAAGACTATGAAGAATAAAAAAGTTCAATTTAGGGCATTTAAGAAAGAAAAAATTGGGCTTTAAAGCCCTTATTTATCAAATTTTATAATTTTTACAGGTTAATAATTTTTATGGGGCAGGGGCAGTGATGGGGTGGAATAGTAGGGGAATAGGGTGGGGACAAGGTTGGTTTCCCAATCCCATTCTAGTTTTTTTTTTGGGGATGGGGATCGGTTTTGGGAAACTTGTCCCTGACCCGACTTGTGCCCACCCTTAATCAAAAGGCTTAATTGTGCTTTAATTAGATAAGAAAGCAACCCTTGTATTTTTAAACCAACCAAGACTTGTATAAACTAATTGGTAGCTACTGAAAATCCCTTAATTGGATCTAGGTGTTTGTCCTAGTAGCTGTTGACCATATGTCCCAAGTGTTAGGCAAGTGTTGTAAGTAAATCCTTTCTAGGTTCTTGTTTTAGATGTTGTTTGGATGATTTTAGTGGATACTTTAACTATAGGGCAAAAGATTCCTAGGAGTGAATTAACCATATGAAATATTGATTGTGAACCATTATAAAAGTCTGAGGTGGAATGGTTGTAAACTAGCCTTAAAAATTTGTTAAACCTATATAGAAGAAGATAAAAAGAAGAAGAAAAAAAAAAGAGAAATAGAAAGTGGTGCCACTACAAAATGGGAAGTGGCACCACCTCGAAGAAAGAAGAGGATGCGGGAAATGAGGGCAAAAATGGAAAATGGGGCATGAGAGCTACCAGGAGAAAATGCCCCCTAAATCTTACTAGATTAGATTTATCTTTAATGATGTAAACTTTCAATTCTTAGAATCTCTCTTACATTGATGTAATCCTTTCAATTTCTTAGAATTTCTCCTTGAATTACGTAATTCTAGTTGATTAAAGAGTTTTCCAAATAATGCTATATACAAGGGTGGTGGCTAAAGAAAGAAATTAATCAAACCTTTTCAAAATCTTTCTTTTCCCTCAAATTCGTACCTAGCACCTCTCCCCTCTTTTATCCTATATTTTTTCTCTCATTTCCTTCTATATCTTTTTCTATCTTCCTCTATTTTACATCTTTTTTTCTTCCTTTCTCTCTTATTCCAAACCTCTTAACCTCCCTCTTTCAACTCTTCCTTTCATTTTTAGAAAAGATAAGGACCTCTCAAAGTAAGGTTCTTATCAGGGTGGACCCGTAACTTGTAGAAGAATTTTGAACCACCTAAATATCTTATGTGTACTTTGTAAGTAATTGCTTTTGCATATACTGTAATATTAGCCTTACACTTTGAATTAATTAAAAGGATGAATATACACACAGAGGAATTAAGATAAAAAGAGTAAAAATTAATAAACCTATTCAACCTCTTCCTCTAGTTTTTGGTTCAGGAAATTGGCAAAAACTGACCACAGTGCATATGGCTTTGAGCCCAAGCTATGGACAGGGAGAAACTAGAAGTTATGCCCGAAGCAGCTAGAGGCCACAATATATGTTTCCTTCATCTGAGTTATCAAACATTCAAGTGTGAATTTAAATTTGAGAGATCGTGTTCTAGGCAACAAAGTTGGTCGCTCTAATCACATGGAGAAGATTAATGGGACCAATTTACACGAAGAGATGGTCCCATTTATCCTCTAGATATGATTGGAGGAGACTATCCGGTTGCTAGAACAAGGGAATGAGATGGATTCCCCAAATATGCAAAGCTTCCGTTGATGTTGTTCCGTTCGTCGTAAACCCAAAGGCAGAAAATAAAATGGGATAGAACACGAATCAACTTGACAACCCACAAATCCTTATTCAAAGTAAAGCTTTATAGACGACATGGAATCGGGCAGACAGAACACGAATTACATATTACGATGGAGCCTTACGCCCTACTATATGGACAGAGGCACATCACGCATAAACTGCACTTACATGTCCTACACTCAGGTAGGAAGTGCCCTATACGTGAATGGGTTTTATTGACAACAATATTCACATAGCCAAGAGAAACTTAAAAAGGCATTTGATGCAGCCAATGCCTGTTAGATACACAACGCCTGTCTAGGCTCATTCACTAGCATCCTCCACGCAGGTGGTGGTCCTTGGCTTCTCCGATGTAACAGCCCGTGCACAACGTCCACCAGGTCCTCCAAAGAAGAAATACCTACCAAACTGTGCTGAGCCTGTGCCCTTGTCTTCAATTTTGTAGCATTTGGGCCGAGTTTGTAATTTTGCTATATTGTTAGGCGCGTTCCGCAGTGTCAAATTCCTGTCTATGTACTTAATTTGCTTAAAGTAAGCAGCTTTCCTGAAGCCTTCAGCTGGGAAACGGCCACTTCCCATTGGTGGGTAAGTTCCAGTGGTATCGCCAACAACCTCGCCTCCCCAATCAATCCTATTTGAAAATCTTACTAAAGCCTTGAAGAGAGAACCTGGCCAGTAACCGACATTAATGAAGGTACTACTTTGGGTTTCATGGTATCCAAGCCACCAACGTTTAGTTCCTTCATCCTGAAAAAAAATAAAAATAAATAAATTCACTGTTAGCTAGCATCAAGAACAGAAAAGTTACTTCCTTCATCCAAGAGATTTCAGACATTTCATTGATTAGTTAAGAGTGAGTTGTAGCTGAAGAATGAGCATAGTTATGTAGTGTTGTAGTTAAATGTACCCAGAATACACGTAGTGATATGTCCTCTTGGGTGCCACCAGACTTGGAGATTTTCGGTAGTCTCATGCCGGGTGTTATTGTTCTTGAGACTTGTACAAAACCAGCACATTTTAGATTGTAACATCCAGTTTTTTTGTAATTATCCGCCTGAGAATCGCAAGATTATCATATCAGCTCTGGTTATGAATAAGAATTTAAGTAGCCAGGACAAGAAGATGTAGTAAAAACTCACCGTCCAATACACAAACAGGTGGGTTGCTGAGTCGCCGTATAAACCTGGATACACCTGATCAGAATCCCAAAAAAATTAGCTCATTTTGGTTTAAAATCTAGGCTCATTTTGGTTTACAGTGGTTTGTAAAAGAGCCACTTACATTCCATCCAGCCTCTATAGTGTTGAGGTTTTGCCCTTGCCCATTTACAACCCATAACTGGGCAAGACTGAATGTTTCACCCCGCTTCACCGGAGGATTCCAAACGTTGATTGAAACTTGTGTTCCTTTGTAAGAGCCTCCTGCTTGTGTAGTCAGACTTGCTGTAGCATACTGAACAATAAAAGCCATACTCAATTGTTTGGATAATTATATGCTGTGTGTCAAATCTCGACCTTGTTCTTAACATGGTTTATATACCTGATGATCGGCAACTTTGAGCTGATCGGGGCTGTAACCACTTCGACCATACTTGTTCATGAGATTTGAGACAGAACCAGCTTTTAACAGTTCTTCCATTTGCATCCTTATAATGGGAACTGTACCTACTGGACAACCTCCGTCCGGGAGTCCAGTCTTCATCGTGATATAGCTCGAAGGTTCAATATTTATCCCATCTGGAACCGAAGCAGGTTCCATCTGTTCAGAAAATGTTTTCGATCAGTAGGAGAAGAAAGAAAGTCTATTAAACAGAGAGAAAGATGAAGAAAGAATAAAATCCTCACCTGTATTATATGGTCTCTGAGTGCTGGATGATCTAAGGCTGGTTGCTTGTATATATCAACGCAATCAAAGATATCCCCATCTTCAGTCTATGTCAGTAGAATCAGAATTCGTTACTTTGATAATAATTACAGAATACTACTGAGCTCTTAACAGTAAAGAAGCAGAATATTAATTGCATTTACGTGAGGAAAAAAGTTCACCTCGATAGTTGTCACAGCAGGCCTGTTTATATACTCGAGATAATTATTCATTTCCACATAGTCTTCGTATGATATTTCACTGGCCTTGCAAAAGACGGCGAGGCAAATCGCAATCCATACACTCAAGGCTACATGGAGTCTGCTACCCACAGGACCAGCCATGGAGGTTCGACCAACTTGTCTCTTGTTCCTGAAACTATCAGCACTGTTAAAGAAAAATCCAATCGCAAACAATGTAGAAGGACAGACCTGCATATATCCCTACACTTACCCGACGAGATAACTAGAACAAGGTCCCGGATACCTCTGATACCTCTTCTGGTCACATTCTCCATCTATTTATAGGAGCAAGAAGCAGGTTTCTTGCTCTTTCACTGGAGAGTGTATACTAAATTTTATCATGAATGACGAGTGTACCGCATATTCTATTATTGTGCGACCATGTCAGAGAGGTAAAACTACAAGTAACACTCCGGTGCTGACTCTTCGATTTAGTTTAATGTAAATATATCTTATAGAATCTCAATACCTCGTATACATTTCGGTGGGTTTAAATGATTGGATCTCTTCATTTTCTGGTCGATCATGAAACGTTAAAATAGAGCAATGAAGGCTCATTCAAACAACAGTTACCGTGCACGTCATCTGAATCACCAGTGTGGGATAAGTTTGTTCGACTTCCAAGAAGTAAACCTAAACTATTGGGTTTCAGAGTGGAAGCTAAACTTAAATCAATTCCTTGTCTTATGCGACAACGAAGACTTCTTCAAACTAAGAGGCCACCCTGAGGGCCTTCAGTACTTACGGACGTTTGTCTCTTCTTTACTCGAGGACACTTAAATCTTCTACAAAGTGTTTTTTTATGGTGGATTTCGGCCTCCATGTTTCTGTAATTGGAGGCTGTTATCCCGGAGAAGCTTTAATTCTTGAATGGCTGAAGATGAAATCTCCTAATCTATGATGTCAAATTCTTCTATTTTTATTATTTGACCTGGAATTTGTTCTATTTTTATTCGATTAATGTATTTAGTCTTATATTATTTCTTACCCCTAAGTCTTATTCATGATATCTATCAACATTAAATTCTAATTTTTAAACAGACTTTATTCAAGACCCACTGGATGGGTATAGTTGTTTGTCTCATACGAATACCTGCTTCTTTGGATTTTTCACCTGTGGGTTGCGACGTGTTGGTAGATTCCTCGCAAGAAAGTTCGCTGTTTGACGATTGTAAGTTTACGAGGAATTTTGGACATTTGGAGCTGTTTTTTCCTTTATATATACCCTCTTCGAATTGAGAAAGAAAGAAAAAAAGAAAGAAAAAAGAAACCAAGAAGAAGCGAGGGTACTGGATCGAGAGGAAGAACCATCATCGTCACTGGTAAAAAACCTGCAAGCCTATAAAGTGGTAGAATCATTTTCTCTTTTCCTTCTTTTCAGTTTATTTTAATTTATTTTCTTTCTAAGACGAAAGTTTATAATATCTCTCTTGTTTTTAAATCATCAAACGCAATATATATATTGTGGTTGATTTTTGTTATTTTCCCAAATCAAAAACATTAAACTTAATCTTAATGCAAATCTTCTCTTGCAATGTTTGCCATTAATGCACAGTCAGAAAGCTTTTCGTAGTTCATAGTAAGGTATTTTCATGGCAGGATCCACCTTCCGTCATGGTCCTGTAATTTGCCAAGTTGAATCGTGAAGCGGGTAAGTCAGCTCAGTTTTGAGAAGGCAATTTGGATTGGGAATGAGAACTCACTTTGAATCGGCTTAACTAGGCCAGAGTTTGTTAAGAACATGGGCTAAACTTAGACAACATAAGTCTGACTCAGTGTTCCAAACCCGATTGAATTTTCAAGGTTTGATCGGTTGAATCATTAATAAATAGAAATATCTTGGATTTATTATTTAGGAAAGAGTTTAGCATATGTTTGATGATTTCAGGGAAGGCTATGGCTACTTTAATGCGGACCGTCTTCTACGTATCAATGTTCATCTGGGTTCTGGTTTTCCACCTCGTCCACTGCCAGGACATGAGTCCATCGGCAGAAGAATATGCAGAGATGGAGAAATACCTGGCCACTATGAATAAACCTGCAGTCAAGACGTTCATGGTGAAATTCCTATTCATAGTAGCTGTCTTCCTTCACTTCTCAGAGTCTCAACACATATCACAAAACTAATTCTGGACAAAATTGCTTTGGAAATAGACCGAACATGGTGATATTTTCGATTGTGTTGACATAAACAAGCAACCAGCTTTTGATAATCCTTTGCTCAAAGATCACAAAATACAGGTCCGCGTTTCTTCATCTCTTCCATTTATGTATTGATTCCTTCTGCAACTGTAAGTTTGCCCTTAAATACCGTACACATTGTTTTGGTTGTGATACAGTTGCGACCTTCTTCACTGCCGGTAGGGATGCAGAACAAATCATCTTCATCCTCATTCATCGCCATGAAGATAGGATTGCCAGAAGAAGGCTGCCCACCGGGAACTGTTCCTATAAGAAGGATCCGAATGGAGGAACTGTTACGAGCTGGTTCTGTTGCAAATCACAGGAGCAAGTATGGACGAGCTGCTCACGAGCCTCTGTCTAACGAGGGATTCGTTCATCAGGCAAGTCTCCCTGAAACAAACCGAGAAGTGATCATCAGAACTGAAGTGATTTTATGTTCGTTTTGTAAACATCCAGCATGCTGTGCTGAGGCTAGATGGTGGGGGTCCCTACTACGGAACAGCAGTAGGACTCAATCTATGGAATCCAAACATTAATACCGCCAATGGTGAAATATTCAGCCTGGCTCAGTTCTGGATTGTGAACGACTCAAGTGACACAAACACTATAGAAGGTGGATGGCATGTATGGTTCAATTTTAAACGATAATACTTTTAGCTACTTCTTGGTTCTATTATTTAAACTTACCATTTTATGCGGCTGATTTCATTTCCAGGTACGTCCGGAAATGTATGGCAATGATGCAACTCACCTATTTATTTACTGGACTGTAAGCATCAACCCTCTTCCTTGAACACTTATGAATTGTTTCTTATAATCTGATAGAGATAAAAATAAAGCTGATAGAATTTGAGATTGTTTCAAATTGTAACTCTGAAGTAATATAAACTCCTCTTAGTGATAATGCTTGTCATGTAAAATCTTATCTCTTTATAACCTATAAGCATCGGAAAATTATTCATTTTCTTCTTCTATGTAATCATCAAATAACCCCTAATCAATTATTGGCAGGCAAATGGTTATAGAACAGGATGCCACAATTTAGAGTGCGGCTTTGTGCAAGTGGATCAGAGGATCATGCCTGGCCTCAGTTTTCCTCAAATCTCTTCGTATGAAGGGATCCAACCTGGAGTAGTTCTCACTGTAATAAGGGTACGGCTACTTAGTAGATTATTTGATCATTAGAGTTTTGAGCTTATTCTGCTCTTTATTTCAGGACACAGATGGAAACTGGTGGTTGGGATTTGAAGAAGCGTACACCAGCAGTTTCGTCTGGGTTGGTTATTGGCCGGCGAGCATCTTCAATTCTCTAAATTATGGAGCAAACAGCCTTCACTGGGGAGGAGAAGTGTGTGGCCACACTTACCCAGGTGCAACTCTTCCTCCCATGGGGAGTGGTCAATGGGCATACAGCGACTATGGATGGGCTGCTTTTGCAAATAGAATTAAGATTGTAGGCAGCAACAATGAACTAGTGGACGCACCAGACCAGTTGGCCACACAAGAAACTCAGCCGAATTGCTACACAGTTGTGGATAAAGGAAATGACATTGGGAATTTCGGCAGATACTTCTACTTTGGAGGACCTGGTGGCTACTGCACCAACACCTATAGTGCTCTTGAATAAACGCTCACTTGTGACAATAATAAGTAAATCAATAATAAGTGACTTTCAGTTATATCTTTTATAAGTTCCTCGTATTCATATGGGGATGAGGAAGCAGTTTTAGAAAAAGGAAAAACCGAAAGTAGTTTTAAAATTCAGACAAACTTCATTTTCTTGATCAACGCTGGCCGGTAAGAAATGAAAAAAATACAGCAACAAGATTGAAGACTTATTTTCAATCCCCAGTTACCGTTCACGACTTCTGAATCACTGACGGTAGATAAGTTTTGTTGATCTTTCAGAGAAGTTGCTACTTTCTTTAACATCAAACTAAGCATTGGAATGAACTAAAAAGTTCTTCTCTCGTTATCTTTGGAAATTTTTTACATTACTAACCATTTATTCAAGCAGAGCTTTCGTTTTACATATTACACACAGAAAAGAGCACGCATTACATATCGTGATGGAGATTACAGCCAACCATGGGCTCCAAGCACGCAGTGAACTTATGGTCACTCGCTGGCATCTTCCATGCAGGTGAAGGGCTTCGGGTTGCAGGTGCAGTGACCACCAAGTCCTCCAAACAAGAAGTACCTACCAAATGCAGGGGAGATTGTCCCCGTATCTCGGATTATAAAGCAGGAGGGACAAGTCTCCTTTAGTTTAACAACACCAGACACATCCCTCACATACAAAATATTTTTCAGGTAAGTAGCTTTTCCATATCCTTCAGATGGGAAACTCCCACTTCCCATTTGAGGATATGTCCGAGTTGAATCACTAACAACCACACCTCCCCAATCTAACCTGTTTGAAGATCCAACTAAAGACTTGAAGAGGGAGCCTGGCCAATACACCACCCTTCACCTCAGGCTTCCATACATTGATTGTGGATTCTATTCCACGGTATAACCCTCCTGACAGACTTGCTATAACATACTGAATAGTAATTAGAAGAGAAACAGATAATCAGTTGTTAGGAGAATTATAATTTTAATAGTAATTATTGAGGGAGTGGTTTCCCTGGATGTAGGCTGTAGTGGACGGTTGTAACTGCCAACAGTTACAATCTCTCTTATTTTGATGGAAAAAAGAGGAGTTTAAGGTTACGGGATCTGGTCTAGTAGAGGGCCTGTGTGTTTCCATCAACAAACCTCTGAATAGAAAATTATAATCTTAATATGATATACCTCATCCACTTCTTCTTAATTAGCATGGTATACCTGATGATCAGTGGCTTTCAATAGATGAAGACGGCTACCGACCGCTCTTTCCATACTTATTCATAAGATTGGAGATAGAACCAACTTTTAACAGTTCCTCTATTTGCAATCTTCTAATTGGAACTGTTCCTATGGGGCAGCCTCCATCTACGACTCCAGTCTTCATTGAGCTGTTATTTGAAGCTTTGCCATTTATCCAATCTGGGAAGGAAGCAGGTTCCATCTGTTTAAACAACTTACAATAAGTAGGACAACTAGGAAAAAAAAGAACAAGGGGTGGAAGTACTCACTTGTATTTTGTGGTTTCCGAGTGATGGATGATCAAAAGCTGGTTGGTTGTTTATGTCAATGCAATCAAAGAAATCCACTTCTTCAGTCTATTTCAAAAGGAACGGAATTCATCATTTTCATCAATATCATATGTTTTTCAACCCTTCTATTGTAATTTTTTTTTAAATTATTAATGTGAAGTTAGGTCCAAGGTCTATCCCAAAATAATTAACCAAGTTAGGTAGCCTATTTTTTTAACTTTTTTTATGGTTCCTATACGTGTATAGTTTGGGTAGAGGCCAAGTATAAGCACCTGCTCAGATAACATATTAAGGTGGGTTTAACACTCGTCACAAAATGACTGACTAAGTTCAGAAACCTCTTTTACAGTTAACTAATTCAAGATCTTTGTTTAGTAGACTATTACAAAACCTCAGACAAGTTTTGAAATGCAAAAAGAAGACTGTAATGGTCTTTCCCTATCACCAGTTACCGTGCACGTCTATTCAATCACCCAGTGCAGGATATTGGAGACTTGACAGAAGTAAAAGAGAAACTAATAAGCTTCATAGGTTCATCCAAGCCCAAGTTCTCGTTAAGTATAATATTCATAAGCTTTCTTCAATGGCTTCGGTCAATCTAATAATAACATGGTTCCTTCTGTGATCAAGGAACCTTCTTTAAAATTCTCTGTATCGAGTATGGACAAAAATCCAGTTTTGGTTCTAGCTGACTGGGTTACTTCTCTCCTCAGAAAGTACCTTTTTGGCTGCACAAAGGTCAATCTTCGTTTTGCTTCTAGAAAGCTTTGGTAATATTCGTGTTACGTATCACAAAGTTAAAATACATCAACTGGAATTAAGGCTTATTCAATCACCAGAACGAGTGTTGGATACGTTCATTTAACTCTGAAAATTAAAAGTCCAAAGAGTAAAAAAATGCCTGATAACCTCAAGCTGCTGTGAGTAATCGAGTAACCTCATCACAGACTCACGTAATCAAGAAACCGTGTTAAATACTATGACAACCCGGATTTTAAAATTTTATATACGGCAACAGCTTCAATTTGCTTAGATTAAAAATCCCAAATGGTTTGCTAAGAGTGATCGGAAGATCCTTCTTGATTCGTTCAACTCTCCTGCTCTTTCTTGGACGAGATCACTTGTCAACCTTATCATCAGAAGCACAAATTACAAACTACAAATTACATCCCAGATTGCCCTGAACGATGCATTCACTATAACCTTTGCCAGAGTTGTGATTGTAGTTCAAGTAATAGCAATGACCTTGGGTGCTTCTAGGGCTGCAAATGGGTCTCGTTGTGTTGGAGAATCATAAGATCCACAAGCAAACTATTGCAGGCAGGTCTTAAAAATTTGATCCTAAAATTATTGCGGATCAGATTGGGTTGGGTTAATTAACAATTTTATTCACCCATGGATCTTGTAGATTGGTTCCGGTAACGTTGAAATCCACATGCGAACCATTGTTATGAGGATGGAATCAGATGTAGATTGGAGCAGATCATATTGCGTATTAGAATATTTTTTAACTTAAATTTTCAACTTAGCTGTAATAGACAAGCATACTAAAACTCTAAATCTAAAATATTAGTTTGACAAACATACTTAAACTCTAAATCTGAAATATTAGTTTCTAATGTGCATTTAAATAACAGGGGAGATTGAAGAAGAATATGTATGATATAATCATATATAAATATGATGTAGAAGAAAAAATATAATATTATGATATAAACCTAATCACCTCAACTAGTTCATTGACTATAAGTAAATTTCATTAATTACAACAAAGTCATTGAATTGACAAATATAAAAAATAGTTAAAGACATTTTTAAATACAAGTATCCATGAGAGAACAACAAGTACATTTATAAAACTTTAATAAATTCATAGTTTTAGAAAACATAAGAAAAAATTCATTACATGCTCTAACAACTCTTCTTTTCATCATCAATAAGAGTGTGGGCAAAAGGAGACTATTCCATGCATATGTTCAGACATCCATCATCCACTTTAACATTGTGTCAGACATAAATTTCTTCCCAGTTTCAGTTCATTTTTAAAAACTTGTGTTAGTTGTCGAATGACAAACCAAACTCAATTGTCTTTTGATCGTGTTGTACATAACGTTTCTAAGACTCGTGAATTAGTACATTCTAATTTATGGGGACCATCATATTTGATTTTAAAATTTGGTTACAAATTTTATATTATCTTTGTAGATGATTATACTAGATTTAGTTAGATGTATCCTCTTAAGGCTAAAAGTGAAGCATTTAGTTTGTTTATTAAAATTAAAAATATGATAGAAAATTAATTTTCTATCATATTTTTAAAGTACTTCATTCAGATGGAGGAAGTGAGTAGATACAATTTTTTTAAAAACAATTTTTAGCTCATTATGGTATTCTTTATCATCTTTCTTGTTCATACACTCAAGAGTAAAATGGAATACCAGAAAGAAAGCATAGACATATAGTTGAAACAGGATTAGCCATGCTATATGAAAGCAATGTTTCCACTAGTTTTTGAGGTGAAACCTTTTAAACTGTAATTTATTTGATTAATCGACTTCCTATTGCTCAACTACAAGGTAAAACTCGTTACTCTTTATTCTTTAATACCCCCTACATCTACCCTCGTATTCGTACTTTTGGATGTTTATGCTTTCCTTTTCTACGACCTTATATTAAAAACAAATTTGAACCCCGTTCTCTACCTTGTGTATTTCTTGGGTTTCATGATTCTTATAAAGGGTACCAATGCTATTGTCCATCTCTCTACAATTTTTTTATCACTTGCTATGTTATTTTTTGTTGGGTATACGACCAAAGTCCCACATTGACTAGAAGTGGGGAAGATCATGGATATATAAGTGTGGACACTATCTCTATTGGTATGAGGCCTTTAGCCTAAGAGCAAACCCATGAGGGCTTAGGCCCAAAGTAAACAATATCATACCAATGTAGAGATAGGTAATATTCATAGTCCTAACAAATGGTATCAGGTGGAAAAATCCGGGTTGGTAGAGAGTGGACGGATGGATGATTATTTTAGGGGAGGCTCGGTGGTCCTTTGTTCGAGGGGAGGATTGTTGGGTATACGACAAAAGTCCCACATTGACTAGAAGTGGGGAAGATCATGGATATATAAGTGTGGACACTATCTCTATTGGTGTGAGGCCTTTTGGGGGTAAAGCCCAAGAGCAAACCCATGAGAGCTTAGGCCCAAAGTGGACAATATCATAGTGGGGAAGATCATGGATATATAAGTGTGGACACTATCTCTATTGGTGTGAGGCCTTTTGGGGGTAAAGCCCAAGAGAAAACCCATGAGAGCTTAGGCCCAAAGTGGACAATATCATACTAATGTGGAGGTAGGTAGTGTCTATAGTCCTAATTTTTTTTGACAAATTATGCTTTCCATATACCACACCAAATAAATTCAAATTTTGTAACCCTTTAGATCTTATTATTTGTGATTTTATCAAATCATTAGATAACACACAACCAACTACCATTAGTTATTCCTCCTCAAGTTCTCATGACATCTTTGTTCTTAATCCTTCACTCTTGTCACAAAATACAATTTTTACCAAATACAAGTTCCCTACCTAGTCTCATCATCACAAACTTCACCACCTTCTTGTTGTATATAAATTGTTTTTCCTTGTTTACCCACCTTCGTTGTCTCATTCTTTACCTACACCTATCAAACCTAATCATCATCTTATGGTGACTAGAGCAAAGAGTAAGGCAACTACCTCTTCTCTTCAAGCTAATATAGTCACATATAATTTAAGCCTACGTCATACAAACTTGCTCTTACACTTCCATAAATGGCATGATGCCATGAAGAAAAAGTACAATGTGTTTCTATGATATAACACCTAGGAATTCATTCCTAAACGCCCTAATATGCATGTTGTCGGATCGCAGTGGAATTTTCAAACCTAATATAACATAGATGGTATTGTCCACAAATACAAAGCTTGTCTTTTAGCTCAAGGACATCGTCAAATTTTAGGAGTTGACTATGATCAAAATTTTAGTTCTATTGTCCGTCATCAAACAATTCGTGTAGCACTTACCCTACCCCTATACTATAATTGGTTATTACTTCAATTTGATGTTAATAACACTTTTCTTAGTGGATCTCTTCTCAAGGAAGTGTATATGCGTCAACCTCTTTGTTTTGAAAGTTCCAAGTTTCTAAACCATATATGTAGGCAAAAACAAATCTATCTATGGTCTCAAACAAGCACCTTGAGAGCTTGGTATGCTCGATTTAGTGATTTTTTACTTCATTTTGGTTTTCAAAATACTAAAGAAGATCCCTCATTGTTATGATATTGTTCTTCATCTAATCATTTACACCTCCTTTTTTATGGCATGTTTGTTTAGCATAAGCTACTTATTCTCTTTTGATGTATGGGTCCGTTCAAACAATCTTTTGTCACTTGAACAGATATGCTATCATAAATTTATTTTAAGGTAGTTTCAAACTGCACAATATATTTAATACAAATCATTCATAACTTGAGTGTTTGTTATCATAAAAATTATTTGCATGAGGATAGTGAGATCAACAAAAGTTTCTCTTCAGAGTTAAATAATTATTGACTGAAAACATTGATTTCCCGTCTTCTTATTTTCTTAAACAAGAAAAAAAAAAAAACACAAAATCACGAGTTTCACATTTAACAAATCTTGTACCAAAGCAGGTGTATGTGTATGGACTTTCACCCAAAGTTGTATATGTATACCAATGATAAAGTGAACCTGGGAAGAGTAGGGAGGGAAGGGGGAAATAGCCCCTCATAAATTCAGGATTAGAAAAATCTTGCGCTTATTAATTGGGAATAAAACTGTTAACTTTGCAAATCCTTTTGGTATAAATCTGAACGTAACTTTAGTACATACCCTAGTGGTAGCATCTGGTTTATAAGCAATACAAGTACAATCTCACAAGTTTTAATAAACTATATTTACACAGATTTAGGTCTTCAGTTTTTTATCTCTGAAAAAACACTTCAGCTAGCATCACATCAAGTAGAACTCCTCGTAAGTCTTCGTCCGCTTCATCTTTATAACATAGAATGGCCCCCCAGCATCAGTCCTCAGCACATCATGCTACATATAGAAAACACAATTGTAATCAGCTATCAATTGATGAACAGAAACTCACTCTGATTCCACAAGACATAAGTTTTAGTAGTATCAATATCACTTGCCTGATTGCCGTCTTCTAATCCAGAATGAGCCTTGTAACTATCTTCCCCGTACTTACTCTTGTACTTGGCAGATCTCAACATCTCTTCCATCCCAAACCTTTTGATGGGCACAGTTCCTTCTGGGCAGCCACCTTCCTGCTGTTGTGCAGGGAATGGAGTCTTCATGGCTATGTATGATGAAAATTTGGTCTTCGTCCACAGTGGGAATGGAGTCAGCTCCGTCTGTGTCATAAATTCGACCATTGCAGTTCAAAGTGAGAAGCGAATGTTGTTGTTAATGGTAGCAGACGAAATTTAGACGTGATGAAAAAAGAGTAAGAAATGCGCACCTCTGTTTTGTTTTGTTTAGGTTGTTGAATACCTGATACCTTGTTGATATCAACACAATACAGAATATCTCCACGCTCGGTCTGTTTCCACAGAATATAAGCTTATCAATTATAGTGACCCCATGAGAAATGCTAAATCAATCTCATCCCTGGCTTTTCAAATATGATTTTATCACATTTTTAAGCAATTGTATAAAAAAATGTTAGAACTAGGAGAGTCTCACTGTAAACGTCTTGACCCCTCGTTTGTTTAGAGTAGCGAGGAATTTCTTCATCCCCATATACGCTTCCATTGACGGATTCGTGGCCTCGCCGGTAACGAGGGAGACCACAACCCATAGAAACACTGTCACGTAGTACCTGGTACTTACTGAAGCAGCCATTGGACAGAACGTAGAGGTTTCCTTCCCTACGATTCCCAAATATACAGTCAAATCACGAAAGACAACATAGAAAGTGCTACTCGATGAACTAGTAATGATAGAAAGAAAATCTGATTTGATCGCAACTGAACCAGCTTGCCCAGGTAAGGCACCAAAGCAGTATCATTCATCGCACACAAATTCCTACCTGAGGAACTGTAAGCTTCCCTGAAAATGTGTCTCCTGGGTCATATAGTTCGAATAATTTATAAGTGCAGAGAGAAGATTTTTGGGTTTCAGTCCACACAAAATAACGCAGAATAATGTATGGCTATCTTCCGTTACAGAGAAAGAGACAAATGAAAGAAGGTATAGGGAGTAAAGGGACCTCCACCCCAAGCGTTTTGCATGATTAGATCAGTACAAAAGGGAAAAAATCAGCTTGAAGACGCATCACCGTGCAGGGAGGAGATAAGGTAGATTGTGGACATAGCTATATCTGGCTGTCTCCAGCCATTGAGATCTCTCTATTCTTGCATGCTCTATCCACCAGTCCTTCTCTAAAAATGTGTTTTGCATGGGGTGTAGCTTTTGAGAAGAAGACGAAAGAAGAGAGAGAAGAAATTGTGTCTTTAATTGCAGTGATGTGTTCAACTACAATTTACTTGTTTCTTATCAATTTCTACGTTTTTTTCTTTGTAATTGTATTACTGTGGTTGTGTTTTGGTATTTCAGAGTGTTTTTTCTTCTGTTTCTCGTGTGTGAGAGAGGTGAGGGACAAGTGTTACACATGGGAGGGCGTCCACGTTCATGCAAAACATGAAAAAGGGAAGATATTAAGTGAAATTATCCCCTCAGATCACTCAATTAAGTGGAGAAGATCAAGATCAAATCAATTATTGAAGAGAAGAAGATCAAGATCTAAGAAATCATGAAATAAGAGTGGAGGAATAATTCCCATAATTGATGTAAAAATAGAAAGCCAAATAGGTGACACAATGAAGTCACCAACATGTGTAAATCAAGCCTAGTTTCCCTTTTTTTTTTATGTTTTGAAAAACTATTTAAACCCTCACCTACATCACTCTCTTGGATGAATTTCATTGAAGAATTCCTTCATTCTCTCTTGGTGCTTTAAAGCCTTATCTCATTCTCCCATGGTGTGGTTTAGATTTTTTCAACAAAAATTAAATTGGACTTGAAATTAAAAAATCAAGAGAATCACTTTATTACACAAATCAATTTCACTAAGAAAATGATTTTATAAAATAATAAAAATTTGAATCCTTGATTAAGTATCTGAGTTATCCCTTCTTAGCCTATAATTAAGCAAGTGATGTAAGAAATTACTTGACTTCAATGAAAATTTTTTCTTCCATCCTTGGATTAGGCTTTTTAAATTCAATAAATGTTTTTCTCTTCCTTCCATGGATTAGGCTTTTGGGGCCAAACCTCCGTGATCTAAGATTTTGGAGGGGGTACCCTTCACCTCCCTTTTCGTTGTTTTAATTCACAAGTGGAAGTTGTCATCCTCCTTCAAACAAACCATGTAAAAGGGGGAGGAGGAGATTCTTTCACTCGCTTTTCTCAATTATCTCCTCTCCTTCACGATCCAAAATTTTGGACCAACTATACACACACCCTCCAAATAAGAAGGATTTTGATAGCTGTGACTATGCTCCAGGAGCAAGTAAAGTTGGATGATGCTGATTCAGTACTTGATTTCATCGAATGCAACAAATGCAACTCTTGTCGGGCATTTTGTGTTTTGATTCTTTACGCCCAGAGACATACATTATAGACACATACAGCCAAACTGGTCCATTTTTGACAGAAGAGAGGTGAATCTTTCCTTTTCTCAAATTTGCATCATATGTTTATAACTTGACAAGTGTTCCTTTAGCTTTTACAGCAAAAAAGATTCTTATCATGAGAATTAGGAACAAGAAAGAACTTATGGACCGACCTAGAATTCCATATACCACCAAAACTTATTAATTGGGAATTCAAATACCACCAAAAGTCATTAAGCAGATTCTTTATGCCCAGAGACATACGTTATAGACACATACAGCCAAACTGGTCCATTTTTGACAGAAGAGAGGTGAATCTTTCTTTTTCTCAAATTTCTTGACAAGTGTTCCTTTCGCTTTTACAGCAAAAAAGATTCTTATCATGAGCATTAGGAAGAAGAAGGAACTTATGGGCCGACCTAGAATTCCATATACCACCAAAACTTATTAATAGGGAATTCAAATACCACCAGAAGTCATTAAGCAGATTGGCCCTCAATGGGACTCTTTCACAAGGGAAAATACATTTTAAGTTAACATATATGTTGTAAATGACTTTCTAGGGTTTCTGCTCCACCCTCTACACATGCCTCTTCCTCCCCTTGCTTGTATGGACGGAAAAAAAGATGAGGCGAGCGGGAATGCGAAGTAGTCTCTCCTCACGTTTCTGCAGAGGATTTATATAAATAAATAAGTCGCACAGAAGCCATTGGCTTCTTGAATCGACTGTTCTGTCTCGTCCTCGCCGTATCACTTTGCTTTTGACGTTTATCACATCCTCCTTCATTTCTATTGGGTTGTTTCTGGAAAGAAACCCTACTGGATAACACATTCCAGAACACGAAGTGCAGCTAAGCATAATAACTCAATAATATTATCCCATTCATCGCGGGCTTCTTGTCTATAAATTCCCTGCGTAGCTGCTGGTTTGTTTGCATTCAAAGCTGCCGATTGAGTGGACAGTGTGTAGCAAACTACAGAAACCGCTGAGAGAGACTCTTACTGCAAATAAACTACAGGAACCCGTGAATGAGTATGAGACAAATATCCCACTCAAAAGCACTTCTCAATTTTTCTGCGGCCCACAATTTCAGCATATTTATCCTCTACCTTTATCTTCTGAGATCTCTTGAGCCACGTCTCAGCATAAAAAAGAATATGAACCATCGAGACGTATGATTGGTATTAGAATGTATTTACTTATTTAATTATTTTATTAATTCATTTTTATGTAATGACTGTATTTTACTATTTTACCCCTTATTCTTTAAAACCCCATCTGTATCCTGTAAATGAGAAGAACGATAATTATTATTTTCTCTCCCGTTTTCGTCTTCTCGACTGTGCATTCCCGACGACAGAGCTCAACGGCTATTTGTCATTCGAGGTTCTAACATGGTATCAGAGCGGACGATCCGCAATTTCTGATTCTCTTTCGGACGACGGCTCTTCCTTCCTCTTTTCGGCTACCGTTTTCCGGCGGTTTCGCCATTATTTCCGACAAAGGGGTTTCCGTCCTCTGTTCGGAAGGGACTCTGCGATTCAAGCTATTGGGAGGCTCTTTTGGTGTTTCCGGCGTCTTGATTCCGTTGGTTATTCCCGGCAAAGAGGTTAGCTTCCGTTACCCATTTATTTTTCCTCTGGTTTCCGTTGCCGAGAGGTTGGGTTTGTTTGCTGCGTTCGTTCTCTAGTTTTTGGGCGCCGATTTTGGGCATTTTCCTTGAAGAGGTATCGTTTTCCTTGGCCGAGAGGGTCGCGTTGGTTGGATTTCTCTGGCCTTCTCTGGTTGGCCGAGAGGTGAAGACTGTCCATTGGTTTAAAAATCTCGAGGGCAGTGGCTACTTTGGGTATTTTCTATGGATTATTTCTGCTCGAATTTTTTTTCGAGCTCGCTGTTGGATCCTGAGGTCGCGGAAACGGATTTGATTTCTTTTGGAGAGCTTAGGTGGAAGAAAAAAATAATAATTTGGAGCTGCCTTGGTGGTCAGTGCTCCATGGAGAATTATTCATCTTCGAATTCTGGTTTACGTACCAGTTCGGCTCGTTCAGTTTTTGAAGAATCATCAAATCCGTACTATATTCACCACTCGGACAGCCCCGGGCAAGTCCTTGTCTCCCAGCTGCTTACCGGTGAAAATTACACCAGTTGGAGCCGTGCGATGTTGATCGCCTTATCCGTGAAGAACAAAGTAGGTTTTGTCGATGGTTCCATCCTTGAACCTCCAAGTGCTTATCCTATTCTGCTCAACTCCTGGACCCGGAATAACAATATGGTCATCTCTTGGATCTTAAATTCCGTCTCCAAGGAACTCTCTGCGAGTGTTATTTTTATCTCCTTGCATGATATCCCTCATACTACCGTTACTTTGCCAGATAATTCTTATCTTTTGGTCCGTTTTGCTGGTGATATTAAATTACATTCTCACCTTATACTTAAAGACATACTATTTGTTCCTCAATTCAAATTCAACTTAATCTCTGTTAGTGCTTTAGTTACTGCATCTGCTCTTACAGTAAGTTTCTTTCCTGATTGTTTTGTTATCCAGGATCTCTCCACCCAGCGGACGATTGGCAAGGGTGACAAAGTCCAAGATCTCTATGTCCTCCGTGCTCAACATTTGTCTTCTGCTTCTCATGTTTTTGTTAGCAATGTTTCTGCCCATGTTTGGCATAATAGGCTAGGACATATTTCTTTCAAGCGACTTGATTTTTTGAAGGATCAGTTGCACTGTGATGTAACTAGATTACACAAAGCAGATCCTTGTTATATTTGTCCTCTTGCTAAACAACGTAGATTATCTTTTGAATCCTATAATCATTTATCAAAATTTCCTTTTGATCTTGTGCACTGTGATATTTGGGGACCATATCAAACTGTCTCTTATACTGGTCATCATTTTTTCTTAACTCTTGTTGATGATTGTACTCGATTTACTTGGATTTATCTATTGAAGACTAAATCTGATGCTATTTCTGTGATACCACATTTTTTTACCATGGTTTCTACGCAGTTTAATGCCAAAATCAAAATTTTTCGATCTGATAATGCACCTGAGTTATCCTTTGTTGATTTTTTTCACGCTCACGGCGTTTTGCACCAGTTTTCATGTGTTGAACGGCCTCAACAAAACTCGGTTGCTGAAAGAAAACATCAACACTTTTTGAATGTGGCTCGGTCCTTGTTTTTTCAATCACGCATTTTCGTCTCTTTTTGGACCAAGTGTATTCTTACTGCGGCTTTCTTGATTAATAGAACTTCTTCTCCCCTCTTGCGACACAACACACCCTTTCATTTGCTCTACAACCACTCTCCTGATTATTCCCTCTTTCGTGTTTTTGGCTGTTTAGCTTTCATTTCCACCTTAGCTGCTCATCGCCCCAAGTTCCACCCACGTGCTCGGGTTTGTGTTTTTCTTGGTTATCCAGCTGGTGTGAAAGGTTATAAATTCTATGATGTTGAGACTCACCAAGTTTTTCTTTCAAGAGATGTCGTGTTCCATGAAGAAGTTTTCCCTTTTCATACTATTACCAGTTCAGCTCAACTTACTAACCCCTTTCCTGATTTCGTTCTGCCTCATTCCTCCCTCCACGCTCCGCCTTTTCCTGACCTTGATTCTTCCCCTATTCATGATTCCCCAGTTATTTCTGGTGTTCCAGTTGATGATCCCCCACCTCCTACTCTTCCTACACTTGTTCCTTCCTCCTCCGCTGTTGCTCCTCTTCGAACATCTACTAGGGCGACTCATCCACCTCATTACCTGCAGGATTATCACTGCAATTTAATTATTGGTTCTTCATCCTCTGTTTCACCCCGTACGTCTTATCCAATCTCTAATTCCATTTCTTACTATGCCCTTTCTGATTCGCACAAAAATTTTGTGCTCAACCTATCTTCTCAAGTTGAACCTCAGTACTATCACCAAGCAGTGAAATGTCCTGACTGGAGGTTGGCTATGCGTGATGAGTTGGCCGCCCTGGAAGCCAACAATACCTGGACCGTCACTCCTCTACCTCCTGATAAACATACCATTGGATGCAAATGAGTCTATAAAATCAAACTTAATTCTGATGGTTCTATTGAGCGATATAAGGCTCGTTTGGTAGCTAAAGGCTACACCCAACAAGAGGGTTTGGACTTGGTTGACACTTTCTCTCCAGTGGCCAAATTAGTCACTGTGAAGGTTCTTCTTGCCCTTGCTGCTTCTCACGGTTGGCATCTCGCTCAGCTTGATGTCAACAACACCTTTTTACATGGTGATCTTTTTGAATAAATCTATATGGATCTTCCTCTTGGCTACCTTCGACAGGGGGAGTCTTCTCCCTCTTCCACCAAACTCGTTTGCAAGCTTCACAAGTCCCTTTATGGCCTCAAACAAGCTTCGCGGCAATGGTATTCCAAATTTTCTCATGTTTTAATCAATTTTGGCTTTCTCCAATCGAAATCTGATTACTCTCTCTTCACCAAAGGTCATGGTTCCTCCTTTGTTGCACTATTGGTTTATGTGGATGATATCATCCTAACTGGTCCTTCCTCTAGTGTTATTGCTGAGCTCAAACATTTTCTGCATACTCAGTTCAAGCTCAAGGATCTTGGTTGTCTTAAGCACTTCCTTGGTCTTGAAATTACTCACTCCAAGGCCGGTATTGTGCTTTCTCAACGCCATTACACCTTACAATTACTTGAAGATTCAGGTTACCTAGCTTGTAAACCTACTCGTGTTCCCATGGATCCCAAGCTTCATTTAACTGCCACTGATAGTGACCTACTTCCTGATATAACCCACTATCGGTGGCTTGTTGGGAAACTACTTTACCTCACTTTATCTCGTCCCGACATTACTTTTGCCATTCACAAGCTCACTCAATTTGTGGCCCAACCCCGCCTTCCTCATCTCCAGGTAGTACATCACCTACTTCGTTATCTCAAGACCAGTCCTGGTCAAGGTTTGTTATTTTCTTCTACTTCTTCCTTGTAGGTACGTGCCTACTCTGATGCTGATTGGGGATCATGCCTTGATTCTCGCCAATCTACTACATGCTTTTGCATCTTCATTGGTGATTCTTTGGTCTCTTGGAAGGCCAAAAAGTAGACCACCGTCTCTCACTCCTCCGCCGAAGCTGAATATAGAGCACTTTCTTCAACTGCCAGTGAACTTATTTGGTTACAACAACTGCTTCAAGATTTTCACATCAAAGTCAACTCTCCTACGCTGCTATACTGTGACAATCAAGTTGTGATACATATTGCTTCTAACCATACATTTCATGAGCGTACCAAACATATTGAGATCGATTGCCATTTTGTTCGTGAGCAGGTTACTTCGGGCGTCCTCAAGTTACTTCCTATTCGTTCTCCATACCAGTTAGCTGACATGTTCACTAAACCTCTTCCCTCTACTCACCTTTTTTCCTTGTTGTCCAAGATGGCTGTCAGAGACATTTATAAGCCACCTTGAGGGGGAGTATTAGAATGTATTTACTTATTTAATTATTTCATTAATTCATTTTTATGTAATGACTGTATTTTACTATTTTGCCCCATATTCTTTAAAACCCCATCTGTATCCTGTAAATGAGAAGAACGATAATTATTATTTTCTCTCCCGTTTTCGTCTTCTCGACTGTGCATTCCCGACGACAGAGCTCAACGGCTCTTTGTCATTCGAGGTTCTAACAATTGGCTCATTCAAATGGTATCTCCTATTGTTTGCCTGCCTCTATATTGAGAATGAGGAGGAGACCTTTTGATCCCCAATGTCAACTTTCTGCTGAGTTGAATGAAGCCCAGACAAACCAAAAGGGGTGGGGAGTGCATAGTTGGATTAACTTTTTCTTATAATTTACCTCGTTTTGGTTAAATCCTATTTATGTGTTTTTATCCTTTCAATTAATAAAATTGCAAGGCCAATTTTAAAATCTATGCTTATACACAATAATCAAAGTATAGGTGAAGACAATCATTAACAAACTATACAAGAATTTTTAGAGGGTTCGTAATCTTTCTACGGATTGCTAGTCCATCCCCCACGATGTTTATAGCACCTTGAAGCTTCAATAAGGTTAGGTTGGCCTATGACATCTCAACTGATTACCACTATGATCAGTTACAATGCTACCCACATAAGGAGTTAACGCCACTCCTTACCAAAATAGCCAATTTAAAATAGCACATTCTTAGTTAGATAACAATACCTAACTAGGCATAATAGTCTAGACTTGTAAAGATTTTTCCAGCAACTCACTAGGCTACACAAACCTAGACCCACATAAGGATTTTAAACAAATTACTATGATCACCAGCCTAGACCCATAAGGGCAATTAAACACCACATGCCTACACAAGGTCTTATGGCTTACAAAAACTACTACCACTCGTCAACTTATATACTTCAGCTTAGATAACTTCTTTCATTTAATATTCTAAAGAAAACATACTATCTTAACAACTAGACTTCAAACATTACAACTTTTCAACTTCTATACCTCAGCTACTAACAATTTCTCTCAAATACTATTTGTTACACAATGGAAGATGTCCACAATGCAAGAAGGAACATCTCCCGACGTCCACCTCATACACCATACAAGAGCTGCCACCTCATTCAATCACTCATAAACGGGACACACTACAAATATCTCTAGATTTTTCTCCTACAAAATCTACCGGTCAATCAACTCAATCAATGAGAGACAATCAAGGGAAATTATCTCCTCAAACTACTGAATCAATAAGAGAAGATCAAGATTGCGTCAATCAATCAAGAGAAGCAGATCAAGACTCAACAATTTTTGGAATAAGATTGGATGGAAAATCCCGTGATTTGTCTAATGATGAAATGCCAAGAAGGTGACACAATGAAGCCAACGAAGAGACACCCTATGCCACCAACTTGTGCCTCATTCTTTGTTTTTTCACATGTTGTAGAAAACTATATAAACCCCTTCGTACCTCTCTTGTCTTCAACTGATTTTATTGAAGCATATATTCTCTTTCTCTTGGTCATTGAAGGCTTATCTCTTCCTCCATTTTCACTTGGTGAGTTAAGATTTCCCTCATTGAATTGGTACCCAATTGATGATTTATGGGATTTTGTGGTGGCATTAAGAACAAATTTAGGTGTAGTGACTTTGTTGCAAGATGCTCTTGAAAATGGCTATTTTTTTGTGGAATCAAAGCTTAGGCAGATATTCCAAGTTGGCAATTTGCCTGTTGGAAATGTAAAAAAGGGCGATTGTGTAGCAGAAGAAGATAAAACCTCCGTCATGGAAGTTACTTATGTCCAAGAGTTTGGCGCCAATATGGTGGTGTTTTGGGTCTTCCCTTGATTTTGACTAAGATGATTCTTCTCAATCTGAGAAAGAGGGCATTAAGACAAGGGGTCTTTGATTGCATACAAATCCAATCATTGAGAACATAGTTGTTACTATCAATGAAAAAATAATTGAGAGACAATTTTAGATGGACAAAATTTGAAGGATGCACTAAACTAATGAAGCTAAAAACTATGAAAAAATGATTAGAAGCTAAAAATTAATAAGATTAAAAAAGTTGACGGATATTAATAAAAAATATAGAGAGAGACTAGAGTGATGAAAAAGAAAACATTGTCTCTATAAATCGATGCAATGTCAATTAATAGACCTAAAACTAGTTGCTTTGATACCATGTTGAAATTTTAGGAAAGGAAACAATTCAATGACTTTGTGTAAATTGAGTACATAGGTCTTCTATTTATAATGGAGAAAACACATAGAATCAAAGTGAAACTAAACTAGACTAATATAGAGAATTGATAACACTAAAAAAACTCCTTTTGTGAGACCTTCCTGTGAGATTCATATAAAATTTTGTCAGATTAATTCATTTACTATAAGACTTCTTTCTGTGAGAGTCATATAGGACTTTTGTATCTACTCTTCAACAAGGCTTAGCATGTACAACATGTGCTCAACCCATGTTTTACTCAATTGGTGCCTCCTTAAGTAGAATCCCAATATTTTGGGCTCGACAAGTGTCCACACCAGCCCAGGTTGGTCTGGTTTGATTTTATGGAATGATTTCATAATGGTTTAAATAATTTCAGCTATAACTTTAGTTGTTCAAGTTGGTTCACATTTTGGTTTACCTTCTACAAGTTGTTAACAACATTTAATCAACTCATTGATTGTACTTTTCATTTCATGTCCAGTCCAAAATCTTATTTATGAATTATCTATCCATTTTTATATGCAATCAAAGATCAAGATCTTTTCCTTAGTTCAATGGTTATAACACATTTATTGTTAGTTCACTCTATTTTTTTGCTTGGTTCTATATTCAATTGTAACATATACTTTATTGACTTTTGATTGGTTTAAGATATTTTGTCTCATTAAGTAAGGGAAAATTATGATCCAGAGGATATATAATAAAGCCCAATGCTATGAATTAAGAATTACAAGTATTTTTAGTGCCTAGTTTAGAACCATGCCACCCAAAATTGAAGAATTAATTGAGTTTAGTTCAAGAATTTGAAAGTCATTTTTTAAAATTCTAGCAACTTACAATGTTTCATAGTCTTTTACTAATGTAGTTTAGTTGTCATTATATCTATAATTTATTATAGATACTAAAAAAAATTATAAGGCAAGCTTCGTACAAGATTCCGCATGCAAGGCAAGCCAAGTCGATGTCTCTTGAGAGGCAATTCTCACATTTAAACAAGATAAGATGCTCTCCATGAAAAATATATTGTTATTATGTTTGAAAATGGCTTAGATAATGAGATTTTGTCCGCACACAACCTCTTTTCCCAATACGGAAAAAAAAATATCACTCCACTAATTTAATAAATAAATCCATTCTCAATGCTTCTCACTTTTTAGAATAATAATAAATATTTTTTTTTAAAAATAAATGATGAATGTTTTAGAAAAATTGAATAAAAATGAGAGAAATAGGGTTGGTTCGTGTTTGAACTAAAATTGGTTTGATTCGGGTCATATACTAAAAAAACTAGACATAAAAATTGTAAGCGGATATCAAAAGGGTCCGATTTGCTATTCGAATCATGCATCGGAGCTACGAGTGGTATTTGAATATGAGATGCAGAATGCGTTGTGAATATTGGAGGTGGATGCAGTTAGGGGTGGCACTAAACCAAACCAGTTGACAAACCGTTCGAGCTCGACCTAAAAAAAGCTCAATTCAATTCAATGTTTACTTGACCTCGACTTGATCTCAAACTTGAAATATTGTTCGTTAGGTATAATAAGCCAAGCTCGAGATTTTCCAAACTCGACTTGTTAGCATTTTTTTTTTTTTTACAAAAGTACCATTTACTCTAATTTTTCTTATCAATTCCCTCTTTAGTTGGCTGATAATTGTTCTTATTTACCTCAAACCTCAAATATTATCAACCGTCCAGCCGGTTTGGGTTCCTCAACATCTAATGTTGTTGTTAATCAATAGAATAAACACTATTGATGGAGGTGTTTGCTCTTTCTTTTAGGTCTATTAAGCTGGTTATTATACATTAGTATGCTCCACTACAGAGTCTTGGACTCTTCTATGATAGCTTATAGTTCAATGGTACTAAGTGCATTATAATATTCTCTTTATTTATTTTTGTATTTTTATATTTTATAGTTTTAAATGTAGGTTGGAGCTTGATCCCACCTTGAGTTCGAGCTCAAACTTGGTTAAAATTTTTGGGCTCAAGCTTGATTCAATTTTTGACTCGAGAGCTCAAGTTTGAGTTAGAAGTATTCAAATCAAACCAAACTCGAATTTTTGGGCTCAAACTCAATTCCAACTTTAGGATCAAGCTTGATTCGTCTCGATGCCACCCCCTAGATGCAATGTATTAAGGCGTATTTTTTGCCGATTGTCTAATGTGGATCCTAAGTTGTGGATCAGATTGTGCAGCAGATCATCAAGTTGAAACTGAACTCGCACGTTGGATAGACGTGCATTTGAGCACTTTAGGACCATTACCATCATATCAGGTATGTATGTGGTTCCTGAACTGGGACGATTTTTGAAACCAGATGGGTGAGCCAAGGATTTATTAGGGCGAACCATGTTGGCTCACCATCTTTTTTTCGATACAAAATGAACCAGAATAAAAGATTTCTATTTGCAACTTCATTTTTATGGGTTTTGATGAAACAAGATGGAAAATATTCGGATTTTAGTTGTCTTTCAAATGGATGCTTCAATTTAGATAGAAAGTCACGATATTGGAAAGAAAAAAGTGATTAAAAAACATGTTATCCAGTTGGTGTAAAAATATGAAATTCTAAATTATTTTTGTATGGATTTTGATGAAACAAGAGGCCAATGATTGTATTAAAGTGATCAATCTAATGCATATGTTAATTTGAATGAAAAGCAACGGAATAGATAAGACAAAAAATTATGCAGAAATTTATTGCAAAAATAAAAATAGGCCAAAGTAGACCTTCGGCTCTGATACCAAGAGAGATTTTTCTGAAAATAAAATTAAAGATGTAAGGAACAAAAAGCAAAATAAAATTTTACATGGTTGAACCACTGAGAGCCTAATCCATGGATGGAAGGAGAAATGGAGAATTTTTATTGAATAAGAATGATTTTTTTACAACAATACAAACCTATTTATAAGCAGAAGAAACATAATTTGAATTCTAAATTAAAGAAAATTTCCATAATTTAACAAAATAAAATAAAACAAGAAATTTTATTAATTTTAAGATATCATGAAAAATCAATCTCTTGATTGATTTTTCATTAATTTCCTATTTACTACATAATTTTATTTCAAAAATATTTTCATAATTTATTATATGATTTAATTTTAAAAATAATATCTCTCTTAGCACATGCAAGATCCCACATGCAAGGCAAGGCAAGCGGACATCTCGAAAGGCAATTCTCTCTCATGATTAACAAGAGAAGATGCCCTTCATGATTATTTAAATAAAAATATTTTCTATCAAGATCCCACGAGCAAGGGATGACATGATTCTCTCAATCAAGATACTACAACCAAGGGAAGAGATCGTCTCAATCAAGGTCCTATAAATTAGCTCTAAGAAAGACAAGTCTAGTTTATAATTTTGAATTAGTTCCTAAGTTTTCACATCAAATAGGGAACATCTATCTTTGTCTGTCTCTAGAGAATTCTACACATCCAAATCCAATAAAAAAACATGTTGGAATTTCTTGTATAAATAGGGCACCTCTTGAATCATTCAATTCATTCAAGTTTCATTCAAAGATTTTTAGTGAAACTCTCCAATTTTTCGTGTAATTTTCATACATGATCATCCTCTACCTTTTGATAGTTTAGCTTGTTGTTGTCTTTGACTAACCCTGGGGAGTTCATAAATTCCTCCATGATCTTACAAGGAAGTGCACCAAGATATATGTCTAGACATAAGGAGCAAACTGATCACTTTTGAAAATATTTATTTTGATACACGAAATAATTCAATAAGAATATTAAACATAATCTAATTCAATCATAACTTTTTTACTTTACTAACTTCCATGTCTCACACAATGATATGTAAAAAAATAAATGTTATAGGTTTTCCACGACACTATAATC
The DNA here is from genome assembly GCF_029961685.1 of Aristolochia californica. Lineage (NCBI taxonomy): Eukaryota > Viridiplantae > Streptophyta > Magnoliopsida > Piperales > Aristolochiaceae > Aristolochia > Aristolochia californica. Next base: position 255,970 of record NW_027181826.1, on the reverse strand, counting down.
ATATATTTCAATTTCCTAATTGGCTGAGCATTTGTTTTATCATTCCTTTCCAAAAGAGTTTGCTCTTGTGAATGGCAAAGTTATATTTGCATGATCAATAACATCAAATAGGATGAAAAACTTTAGAAGGAAGTGGAGTTCGAAAAGGAAAATAATAGCTCATATGTTCACAAAAATTGAATACTTATGGTATTAATGAAGTAGTTTGGACAACTTTAGTGATTGCAGTTTAAACTGAAACTATATGATTTTTTTGCCCTTTCACCAATAACTAGCAAAATTGTCAATGCTTTTGCAAAATTATTCGATCCAATTGAAAGACACAAATCACAATAGATTTTTATTCATTATGGTTAATAAAAGTTCCTCTTGCTCTAGCTTCTCCACTGTGTCACTATAACGATCCAATAATGGTTACTACACACCATCCTTGTAGAATTTTATTCAACAGGAGATTTGAACTGGACAAATATATCAAATACATGTAATTTTTGTTTGAGAGGGTAAAACTAGATATACTTTGTAAAGTGATGGACAAAAATAATATAATATTTGAAATCATGAATAGAATAAATAAGGGAGGTCCAGATATCAGAGAAAATAATGTCAAGAGGGGAAGAAGAGACAAGAGAGGAGTGGGAGAATGGTATTTTGTGACTCTTATTGTATTGACAAGAATTGTAATTGAAAGTAAAATTCAGAGGATGCGATAAATCTAACTGAAAAGTAGAAATAGTGTGCCTTAGAATTGGAGAGGACAAATGACCTAACCAATGATGCCATGCTGACGAAGTGGTCTTGACACCGGAAAAGGCTACTAAGGGTGAAGACTGGGCTGAAGACGACGACTACACGTACACACCACTCTTAGTTCAACCTTGCAAAAGTGTTGCCTCCGTGCGAAGATCATTTACAAGAAAAGTAGGTAACAATTCAATTTAAGTATGATTAGATTGTTAGAATTGAGAGATAGAAATAAGATTCTTTTGCACGGTAGGAACACACAGAATATTATTTAAGAAAATGTGCGGGAGGGTGTAGAGAGAGATTTGGAATCGGTATGTGTAATAGGGAGATTTGTGCCATCACCAATCACAATGTCATCAATGCCATCATCAGGAGTGTGAACATGGGGATTGTTCAAGTCAGATGTAACATAGTGTGATGTGTGACTATCCAGGAGCCAAGTAGAATCAACAGAAGAGGTGGCGGTTGCAAGATATGATCGTGGTTGCCATTGTGTTGAAGAGTGTTGTTGCAATTGAGAAGCTAGGTGAGGAGCTGGCGGTGGTGACAATTATCGATACATCTGACGAAAGATAGAACATTGTGGGACAATGTGTGCTTGTGCAAGACATCACTAGTAGCATCCGAAGTAGGTTTGGGGTTAGGGTCGATCATCAGCCATGAGCACAGACTCGGATGATAAGGAAAGAATAAGTTCCTTTTGAACAATTAGAAGACCATCGAAGTAGAGTTGAGTGCAAGAAGCTCATTTCTCTCTTTTTTTCTTTTTTTTTTCCTTCACTAGTGCAAAATTCGCACGTGTGAGTTTGCACGCTGCTTATGGGGGATTAATTTCTTCCCCTAGACTTAGGTCTCCCATGCTTGGTTCTTTTAAGATGACGAGGTCGATGGTGACATAAATGGCGGCAGGTTGTGGCTTAGGCAACGGTGACTGCTTTGGGTGATAGTGGTGCTTCTAGAAGACAAGGAAGAGGGGTTCTAGTTGCAAGACGGCTGACCCTCGATGATGATGGTGAAAATCGATGGGACTACTGGTGCATGGTGTCAGAAGGCTGAGCTGATGGCTCAGTTGCGGATTTCTGAGGCTCTGTCAAAGTTGGGTCATTTGTTGTCGATAGTTTTGGCGATTCAGACGAGAGCTAGAAGAGGTTGCACCAATGGGTCACTAGTGGCGAGACGCGCTGTTGTAGGGATGAGCACAAGTCTACGACAAGTCATTCACATTGATGACTGAGAGGAGAAAGAGTCGAGAGTTGCATAGAGGGAGGGATATAGAGCTGCAGCTCTGGTTCTTCAACAACGGAATAGTGGATTTAGATAGATCGGTCGCTTTGATACCCATGTAGAAGAATTGGAAGGAAGAAGAAATATTTTGCCATGCTTTACATTCATGAATCACAGGTATTTATAGGTTACAAATGGATAAAATTACAAGATAAGTGTTGTCGATAGGATTACTTGATAAGTATCATTGGTAAGATTACATGATAATTGACATCTTTGAGATTACAAATAATTGTTATCTGTTATCTCTATCAATCCCTCCACAAGAAAATCCCATTTCCTCCCGGCTCCTTTTCTCATCTATCTTTCTTTTGAATCGAATTCCCACGCTCTGGCTCAATAACATCTGCTTTACTCACAAATTTTCTTTGACAAAATCAAAAGCAAAAGTGAAAAAAAGGAGAGGACAAAACTTATAGTTATGCGAATTTGTATTTTTAAATTCTAGTAGTTTAAACTTTGTTTTATTAACTTGTGTTTGAGATTTTTCAGACCAAAGCTTCAGACAAAATTATGGTGGTCAGTTCAATTAGAGTTTAATTTGCATTACATACATTATATATTAAAGAGAAGGGAATTTTACCAAAATACCGGTTTGAAACAACTTATTTATGAAAATAACGAAGATCTCAAATTATTTACAAAACTACCGAACTTTGACCGGTCCACTGTATATGTGGACAGTCAAAGGCGACACGTAAGCTTTGACTGCTTATGCATCGCCCCGTCATCAGAGCGATGTTGTAGATAAACACATAGGATGCCATGTCATTACTATTGACATGTCATCTGCCACGTCATTATATGATAAAATTTTTGAATAAATTAAAAAAAATTAAAAAATCAAATACACTTTTTATTACCTTATATCTAAAATAAAAAATGATTTAATTTTTTTAATAAACAATTAAAAAATTAACTTTTACTTATTTAACACCATTTAATATCAATTAAAATATTTATTAATTAAAAAAATTATCGTTACACTTTTTATTTCTTCATATTTTAAAAAATAAAATAAAATAAGTAAATTAATTAGTTTTAAAATATTTATAAATTAAAAAAAATATTTTAGAGTTTAAAAATACAATTTATTTGTATACTTTTTATCACCTTATTTACAAAATAATAATATTTAAAATTTTTAAATATTTATAAATAGAAAAAATCTAACTCTTACCCATTTATTATGGATTTAAAATATTTATAAATTTAAAAAATCTTACTCTTAAGTCTTACCCATATATTATCTATTTAAAATATTTAAAATTTTAAAATAATATACAAAAAAGTTATTTTAGAGTTTAAAAATACAATTTATTTATATATTTTTTATCATCTTATTTACAAAATAATAATATTTATAAATTTAAAATATTTATAAATAGAAATAATCTAACTCTTACCCATTTACTATGGATTTAAAATATTTATAATTTTTTTTTACTTTTAAGTCTTTTATCTATTTAAAATATTTATAAATAGAAAAAAATTTACTCTTAAGTCTTACCAATTTATTATCCATTTAAAATATTTATAAATAAAAAAAAATTTACTCTTAAGTCTTACTCATACATTATCCATTTAAAATATTTATAAATTAAAAAATATATACAAAAAAATTGTTTTAGTGTTTAAAAATATAATTTATTTGTATACTTTTTATCACCTTATTTACAAAATTATAAATTAATAAAAAATATATTATTTATTTAAAAATCTTACAAAACTTTACGATAATTTTAATTTGGCAAAAATTTCATTATCATAAAATAAGAAATTAAACAGTAAAACACAAAAAAATCAATACAGTAATTACACACCTAAATTCAAATCAACATTATAATTAAATACAATAATTCGATTCAATTAACAAAAACCCTAAAAAATCACCCTCCTAGGTTTTGAGAGAAGGGGCGGCGAGAGGATTAACAGAGTAGGTTTTGAGAGAAGGGGCGGCGACAGGACGGCGAGAGGATTAACAGAGGGGAACGGAGAAGAGAACGTTTTGAGAGAAGGGGCGGCGAGAGGATGAACAGAGGGTAACGGAGATGAAGAACGAGAGATGAGGCTGAGACGAAGAGAGAACGGTTGAGAGGGGGGCATCGAGGGTGAGGCCGAGCGGCGGCAGCAGGGGCGAAGCCGAGGCCAAGGTAGAGAAGCGGCAGCAGGGGAGCGACGAGAGGAGAGAGGAGAAAGATCGTGGAAGAGATTAGATTTAAAAATATATGTGAGGGCTGACGTGGCGGGTGCTTACGTGGCCCATATGACAGGGACAAAAGAAATATTTTAAATCCATAATAAATGGGTAAAAGTTAGATTTTTTCTATTTATAAATATTTAAATTTTTTAAATATTATTATTTTTTAAATAAGGTGATAAAAATTATACAAATAAATTGTATTTTAAACTCTAAATTTTTTTAAATTTATAAATATTTTAAAACTAATTAATTTACTTATTTTATTTTATTTTTTAAAATATGAAGAAATAAAAAGTGTAACGATAATTTTTTAATTAATAAATATTTAATTGATATTAAATGGTGTTAAATAAGTAAGAGTTAATTTTTTAATTTTTTATTAAATAATTTTAAATAATTTTTTATTTTAAATATAAGGTAATAAAAAGTGTATTTGATTTTTTAATTTTTTTTAATTTATTCAAAATTTTATTATATAATGATGTGGCAGATGACGTGTCAATAATATTGACATGGCATCCTATGTATCCATCTACAACATCGCTCCGATGACGGGGCGATGCGTAAGCAGTCAAAGCTTACGTGTCGCCTTTGACTGTCCACATATACAGTGGACCGGTCAAAGTTCGGTAGTTTTGTAAATAATTTAGGATCTTCATTATTTTCATAAATAAGTTGTTTCAAACCGGTATTTTGGTAAAATTCAAGAATAGCATTCTCTATACACAGAGAAATCACAACAAATTTATTTATTTTTGATAGAGCAACACAGGACATCAGATATAGCCACAGGAACTTCAAATTAAAATTCATCATTCCATAATGTTCACTACAGATAAAGATCACCCGGAAGACGTGGACTCAAAAGAACTTCAAGAGGAGTTGCTTTGGGATTTGTTAATCCCGCAGTTTCAGTCATATCTACTGGTTCATCAAATGTCGTCTCTATCTCAAACCCATGTAGGAGACGAGCAAGTGTTAAGTGCAGAAACTGGAGTGCAAAAGTGACTCCTGGACACATTCGTCGACCTGACCCAAATGGGATGAGTTCAAAGTGCTGTCCTTTTAGATCGACATCCGCATTTGTAGTGACAAATCTCTCTGGCAAGAACTTGAGGGGGTCAGTCCAGATATGTGGGTCTCTTTGTATCTTCCATATATTCACCATTATCCGCGTTCCGGATGGAATTTTATATCCACCTACAGAACAGTCTTCCATGGCTTCATGTGGTACTGCAAGTGGAGCTGCTGGGTAAAGCCGTAATGTCTCCTTCACAATGGAGTGCAGGTACGGCAGGTTCTTGATATCTGATTCATTTACCTTTCTGTCTTTGCCGACTTGGGAATCCAGCTCCTCTTGAGCTTTCTTTAAAGCATGACGATTGTTCAATAGCAGGGAGAGAGCCCAAGTCAGGGTAACGAAAGTTGTGTCTGTCCCAGCAAGGATCATTGTCTGTAGATAGAAGAGAAGTACAGTTCAATCTAAATGAATTTATGCTCAAAGAATACAAAACCAAATCCCATAAATGAGTTTGATGGATAAAGGAACTTAGACTTACTAAGCAAGTTGCCTTTATGATTGTATCTGGATCGTAATCGGGTAAGTGGGATTCATCCAGTATCGTCAACAACACGTCAAGAAAATCTTGATCAGGTCCATGCTTACCAACGAGCCTCCGGAGTCGATGCTCCTTCAACCAAGCTGAACATAACGAGTCTAGCTCTTTGGATGTCTTCTTCATGGCACGTATATGACCCCCTATATCAAACCTCTCAAGTACAGGAATCGCATCAGATGGAATGGGATTCCCGCTTTGGACAAATAAATCAAGGATGGCTTGACGGCACTTCCGCGCCTCGCTCTCGTCTTCTGCCACGTTCGTGCCGAAGTATCTCTTGCCGACGACTGTCATCACTACGTTGTTGAAAGTCAAGTCCCCAAACCACTCCTTCATCTCAACTTTGATGGGGTCTTTCTTGTTTTCAATCCACTGTTTGTACAAGCCTTTTATGGACAAATCAACCTCTGTGGAGCGGACGTGCTTGAGCAGCTCTAGCTGACGGTTTGAGAGAAGCTCCAGAGTGGCAATTTTACGGATCTCACGCCAGAAGGGGCCATACGGTGTGAACCCAAATATCGCATAATTGTAACCCAGATACTTGCCGGCAGCCGTCAATGGGCGAGTTGCAAGAACTTTGTCATTGGTTGTGAAGCATTGTTTAGCCATTTCGGAACTGCTCACCAGTACAGCTCGGTGAACGCCAATCCAAATTGTGACCAGGGGACCGTGCTTATCAGCAAGGTCTCCAAGCGTTCCAGCGAGAGGCCGTCGGTTACCAATGAGCTTATGGAGGTGACCTATCAGCGGCCATCTTCCGGGGACTTCCGGAGGTGCAGAAACGGCTTCAGGCTTCCTACCTCCGGACCATGATTTCCAGAGACTAAAAGCCAGTACAAAGGCTAAGAGCCCAACCATTGCTTGCTGGGGCGGCAGAAGCATTCCTATTTCCATGGCTGCCTCGATAAACAAAAGATACAGCGAAGGCTCCTGTATTTAATGATCCAGAACGCTTATCGACCACACAAATACCTGCCTTTCTGTGGGATGATCATCTGAATGGACACGACATATACAATTTGTCAACGAAACTGTATATAGAACAAAGCTGTCGCCACCAAAATGACGGAAAAGATTATTATGAACAATCAATTGCATCAGCTACGGTTACGCTGGAACCGGATTCTTTTGCTGTAACTTTGATAACTGCACCATTGACGCATTTATTTATCTTCAGTGTGGACTGTTGTGTTTGTATGTGCATTTACTGCTGGACACCATTGGAGTTTTCTGTTTAAATTATGATTATTCAATTTTCTTAATCTTCTATTCAAAACTGGACGAGAAACATGTGATAGAGCACTGATTGTTGTGATTAAGGGATCTCTTGACTAAACTTCTCAGGCCTTAATATAAAACAAGGAAAATGATGTTCATTAATATAATCATAGAATGATGTGCCCCATTTTGTCATCTAATGAATGTTGTCCAAATCTAAAGTAACAAATGGAGAATTACCCAGAAGAACTTCAGTGGGATGTCTATAAATTCAGTAGAAAATAGTGCAACATGCATGAACCCATAAGGTAGGAGTGAACTAATTACTGTGAAACCATATTGCTAAAGTGGTTTTAGTTTTCTTTCCACCACTCTATTTTGTTTTGGAGTACAAGTGCAGGGAACACATCTAATAATTCTAGAGGTGTTAAGAAAACCTTGGAGAGATATTCTCCACCGTTATCACATTGAATTATTTTATTATTTTTCATTCAAACTGAAGCTCTACCATAGCCTCAAATTTACATAAAAACATAGAGAAAACTTCTAATTTAAGTTTCAAAGCATAAAACTAAGTAGATGTGGAGAATTCATCAAGAACAGTTATGTAATAACAAAAACCTTCTATCGAGGATGTAGGGGTGGATCCCCACACATCACTATGAATAACATCCAAGTTGAGCAATTTTAGTGCTTAAAGAGAAAAGGTAAATTATGGCTTTCACCCATTTGATTATTTATTAATTGAACTATTTAAGAAGCGCTTAGAGAGATCATGTCCCAATCCATTATGCCAAATTTCTGCAAGAGAAAATAAGGTTCTAGAGAGTGCTCGCTCCTTATAGGGAAATGCATACAACCCATAACTCTGATCAAAGCGATGACGACATTTAGGGGTAGCATCGAACCGAGCTGGTTCGCGAGCCGCTTGAGCTCGGCTCAATTCTGGCTCGATTCGATTTTTATGGATCTTGAACTCGCTCGTTTAAATTAACGAGTCGAGCTCGACCGAACCATGATTCAGTTTGTTAACTTAACGAGACCCAAGAGGTGCGAGCTGGGAACAAGACTAGATGTCTTCAAGTTTCAACTTGCAGAGTCGAAACTCATCACCGATTCACCCCGCCTAGGTAAGTGCATTTTGCCATCCTTCTATCTAGAGTTTTATAAGCCCTACTCTCATGCAATTCTCTTCTTGTTACCTATGTGAGACTAATAAGCCTCTAATGAGGAGGGGATGGAAAAAATAAAAGGAAAAGGAAGGGCATAAAGAAAAAAATAAGGGAAGAAAAAAGGAAAAAATGGGAGAGAAAGGAAAAAAAAGGAGGGGAGGAAAAAACAGAAAATAAAAATAAATAAGAGTTGAAAGACAAAAGGAAAAAGGAAACAAATAGCAAGAAGAGGAGAAGAGTGAAGGAAAAAATTAAAATATATATTTAAAATGATTTAAAAATATGATTAACGGGAAAATGAGGAAATAAATATAAAATATTTTATAAAAATATGAAGAAAAAATAAGGAAAAAAAAGGAGGAGAGGGAAAAAGGAAAAGAAAAGTAAATAACAGTTGTAATACAAAAGAAAAAGAAAACAAATAGCAGGAAAGGAGACGATTAAAGGAAAAAATTTAAAATTTAAAATTATATTTGAAATTTTAAAATGAATTAAAATTAAAATTAAAGTAAAAAATGAAGGAAATAAATATAAAATATTTTAAAAATATATAAATAAAAAATAAGGGAATAAAAATTGAAAAATATTAGAATAAGGGAAAAAAGGAAAATGAAAAAAATAGAGGAGACAGAAAAAGGAAAAGAAAAATAAATAAGAGTTGAAGGATAAAAAGAAAAGGAAACAAATAGCAAGAAGAGGAGAAGACTGAAGGAAAAAATTAAAATATATATTTAAAATTTTAAAATGAATTAAAAATATTATTAAATTGAAAATGAGAAAATAAATATAATCTATTTTATAAAAATATAAATAAAAAATAAGGGAAAAAATGGGAGAATAAGGAAAAAAGGAAAATAAAAAAAAGGAGGAGAGGGAAAAAGGAAAATAAAAATAAATAAAAGTTGAAAGACAAAATGAAAAGAAAACAAATAGCAGGAAGAAGAGAAGATTAAAGGAAAAAATTAAAATTAAAATATAAATTAAAATTTAAAATGAACTAAAATTTTAATTAAAGTGAAAAATGAGTGAAATAAATATAAACTATTTTATAAAAATAAAAATAAAAAATAATGGAAGAAAAAAAGGAAAAACATTAGAATAAGGAAAAAAAGGAAAATGATAAAAAGGAGGAGAGGGAAAAAAGAAAAGAAAAATAAATTAGCGTTGAAGGACAAAAGGAAAAGGAAACAAATAGCAAGAAGAGGAGAAGAGTGAAGGAAAATATTAAAATATATATTTAAAATTTTAAAATAAATTAAAATTTTAATTAAATAGAAAATGAGGAAATAAATATAAAATATTTTATAAAAATATAAAGAAAATATAAGGGAAGAAAAAAATGAAAAAATAGGAGAATAAAGAAAAAAGGAAAATGAAAAAAAAGGAGGAGATGGAAAAAGGAAAATAAAAATAAATAAGAGTTGAAAGACAAAAAGAAAAGGAAACACATAGCAAGAAGAGGAGATGATTAAAGGAAAAAATTAAAATTAAAAAATATATTTAAAAATTTTAAATAAATTAAAATTATAATTAAAATGAAAATGAGGAAAATAAATATAAAATATTTTATAAAAAATATAAATAAAAAATAAGGGAAGAAAAAAAAGAAAAATGGGAGAATAAGGAAAAAGGAAAATGAAAAAAATGGAGGAGAGGGAAAAAGGAAAAGAAAAATAAATGAGAGTTGAAGGACAAAAGGAAAAGGAAACAAATAGCAAGAAGAGGAGAAGAGTGAAGGAAAATTTTTAAATATATATTTAATATTTTTAAGTGAATTAAAATACAATTAAAGTGAAAATTGAGGAAAATAAATATAAACTATTTTATAAAAAAGATATTTTTATTCATGAGAAATATTTTGTTAATATTTTCTTGTACAATTGAGCTATGTACTTAAATCTTGTTCTCAATTTGAAAGTTTTTTTTGTTCATAACTTAGAGTGTATTTCAAGTATTTGTGACTTGTGAGCCGAAAGGTCGAAACTAGATGAAAGTAGGGAGCAATATGTAAAGGAGATGAACTTGATCCTATTAATTGAGACTCAATTATTAATATGGATTATCAATTAAATAAGACTCTTCTAGAATACCCTTTCAATTTAATTGACCCATCACAAAGATAAATTTCATGACATACAAAAAAATTTGTAATATTGGTAATAAAAATTTATTAAAAACGATTCCATATTAGTGGTTTTTTAAAGACATGTTGAAAAGACATTTTTAGTAGAAATACGTATCTGGGGACTATTAGTGCCTCATGTTTTTTGGAAATATTTTTCTAATTGGAAATTTTTATTAAAAAAATCATATAATTTTCTTAGTAAGATTTTCCAGCCAAGATGGGCTCGAAAAATGTATAGAAAATTTTTGAATAAGTATTTGACAGTTGATACTGTAATACTTTTAGCATGAGGTAATTTTCATAGAAATTTTGTGTTTGACATTTTATTTGATTAAAAATTTATTTGTAAGTATAGTAATATATTAAAATAATTATTAATTTTTATTTATTTCTCTGGAAGAGGCAATAAGAGGTCCATTTAACTTTCCTAAGAAAATTTTAAAATATTTCTTGTAATTTTCTAGTAAGTCACTAATAGTAATAGGATTTTATTTAAATATTTTTTTTGAAAATATGTATCCTAGGAAAAAACATTTATAGTTTTTTCTAGAATATAAAATTTCAACCAAGGGTACTAAGGAGGCCATAGTAAATTTATGACCAGATTCAGAAATTACAAAATAAACTAAACAATATTTGGGATAAAAAATATTAATATTAGTGCGTTCTAATCCATTATCGAGATTCAATCCTTAACCTCACTTATCATTCTTTTTTTAAAATGTATGCATAATTTTATATATAATTTATTTGACCGAACTAGGTTCGAGATCCAAATAAACCGAATCAAACCGAGCTGGAACTGAGCTGAGCTCGAGCCGCTCATGAACCGGCTCGGTTCGATGCCACCCGTAGTCTCACCCATGTCTGAAAATAAGGATTTGGAATGGAGAATATCGAATGAGGGAAATAGAGGGGGAACATTTTAATATCCATCCACATGGGAGGAGAGATTTTGAGAGCAAAGGACCTAAATCCATTGATCTCGTTAGAGTACATAGGTAGTGTCCAAGAGTTTAACGAATATGATAAAAATAGAGGAAAAAGAGGGAGAGTAGAGCCATGAGTGCAACGCAGGGAAAACGTGTGTTAGGAGGGGGAAAGGACCTTGCTTGATTTTATCCTTGAAATCCAGTAGATTCAGTCTTGCTAATTTTAACATGAGAGACGTTGGTATGTTTATCACTAAGCTCCATGGTTAGAGGCATTCCTGAGTACAAGTAAAAAATGTTAGAAAATAAAATGGTTCAACATACTGTAGAATAGTTGTCATACATGCACATTTGAAAGGAGATGGTATGTATTGAGTTTGAACTATATTTTATTGTCAATGTAATTTTCTATGTTTAAGTTTTTATGGTGAGAATATTTCTTAGATTGAACAATTCAGGATTACCCATCAATTGTATCATGGATGGACTAAATGACCCAAGGAACAATATGTAATATAATTATAATTTTAACATTCATTTATTCATATGTTTTATTCTAGAGGAGAGTAATATTATAATTATGTTATTTTATCTTTAATAGGATGTCATGTAATAGTTGGTGTGAGAGTAGAAGAGGCTGGTGAGCTAATAGATGAGCATGAAGTAGTGCAGTGTATACATAGTCCCAGGTCTACTTACATCAAGGGGTTGGGTTTAGCTTGGCCACCTATTCCCTAGATAGCTTGAGGATCATAGCTTGAGGATGAGTTGCTCTAAGCTTGGGAGTCATTGAACCAAACTCAAGAGCAATTGAGGGATAATGTTCGCCTAACTTAGGAGCATTGAGAGAAATTCATTGCCAGACTAAGGAAGCATGTGAGGTCTCTAAGAGAGTAGTATAAGCATTAAATAAATGTTATGTAGTCTCAGAATGAAGAGATGCCTCACTTTTTTCTACTATTGCATGCAAAGCATGAGATTCATTCCTTGGATCCTCCCCTCGATGATATACATATTACTTCATTTTAGATGTATATTTTTTTATTTGTATATATATATATGTGTGTGTGTGTGTGTGTGTGTGTGTGTGTGTGTGTGTGTGTGTGTGTGTGTGTGTATGTGTATGTGTATGTGTGTGTGTACATTTGTTATTTGAAATATAATTATTTTTAAACTATTTTTGAGTATTAGATCTTTACATTTTCATATTATATGTGTTTTATAGGGTAAAAATCAAAACATAATAAAAAAATTAATTTTTTTTCTACCCATGAAATTCATCATTTTGTGGGAAAATATTCAAAACTTTTCCTTGGAAAGATGAATTTTGTTGGAAGAGTTTTTGACTATTTTCCAATGAAAAATGAACTTCCTAGGAAGAGATTTTGGATTTTTTCAATGAAATTTACTTTGATGGGTAGAGTTTTCAACAAAAACTCTACCAAAAAATTCTTAAATTCTCTTGTCGAATCTATAGTATCGAAAATGCACCAGTGAACTCTTTCAACAATTTTTTTTTTTTTTTGGTCAGAGGTTCAACTAGCAAATCCTAATTTGCTGGCATTGGCTTACCTAATTACTGTATTAATGCACAATATAATGCAATCATTAAATAATATAATAGCTAATTCAATTAATAAATATATTAATATATTTTAATTATACATTAAATAACTTATTCGTGTAGTCATATTGCGTGTTTTACCTAATTTGGGGTTTAAGGATTATGTTCTAATTAAGTATACTGTAAGGGTTTAGGGATTCTCTTGTTTTATATGTTTTTCTCATGTTAGGGCACTAACACTGGAAATTATTTTCCAGTGCACATGAAGTCGTCTACACTAACGCCAAGTGCGAAGATGAAATTCATGTAGATGAATGACATGAAGTTCATCTTGGAGATGAAGATGAACTTGTTCGCTGTCGTCCTTTGTTCACTAAGCCTCCGTATGGGAGATTTATTTCTTTGTTCTCAGACGATTTAGATGAATGATGTTGATAATATGCCTCCTAAGATGCTAGGCATTAATATTCGTTTTTGGAATTATATTCTATTACATAAAAGAGCAGAAATGAACAAACACTTGTACATGGTTGACCAATTCAGTTAAGGCAAATTGCATCTCCATTCATTCAGAGAATTAAAACCTGATTAAGACTGGTTTTCGACAAGTTTTCTTGTATGCAGAATGAAAGATCGAGTATAGTCTATGTAGAAGATTTTCTTTATAAACTACAGCAACTAGAAGTCACCAGCCCTTTACTTCTCTAAAAGTCTTAGGGGGGGTTAGTCCACAATGAACTTGAATTGAAGTGAAGAATTGAATTGAAGTAAAATGAATTGATTCAACTTCAACTCATGTTTGGGTGTTAGTATAGACGAGTTCAAGTGTCTAGAAAATACATTCCAGTGTTAGTGCCCCCAAATGAAAAATATGATATAAAAAAAAGAATAAGTAACATTTTATAATATACTTAAATAGAACATATATCTAAATATATAATTAACAAAAATAAACATGGTTACTACACTTATAAGTGATTTGACGTGTAGTATTAGAATATATTAATATCCTAATTAATGAAAAGCTATATTATATTATTTAATGATTATAATTTATTATAAATTAAAACAATAATTATGTGTGACTAGAATAAATTATACAAAATTAATAAAAAATAAAAAATAGCACAAAAGAACATAATAAATAAACCTAATGGTTTAATTAATTATAACAATTGGATAATTAAACCAATTAATGATTATAGTTTATTATAAATTAATATACTAATTACGTGTGACTAGAATAAATTATTTAAAATAAATAAAAAAGTTAAAAATAACATAAGTGAATATAATAAATAAATAAATTATTCTGTAATAACATAAGATATATTTTAACATTAAAACTCACTATTTTAATAAAAAATAAAAAATACATAATAAATAAATAAATATATTAATTTATCAATAACTTAATATACATTTTAAATATTATTAATTAATAATATATTAACAAAAAATAAAAAATAATGGTTTAATTAATTGGATAATTAAATCACTTATGACGATGGTTTAATTTTTCCTAACTTAGGAAAAATTAAACATCGTCTTCGTCTTCCTCTGCGGCGGGCTTGGCAACGGCGACGCTCCAATCGTACGCCGAGAGGGAGAAAATAGGGAGGCCGAGAGAGAAGAGAGGCCGAGGGGCTCTGGCCTCCCATGCTTTGCGACGGAGGTCGAGAGAGGGAGGAAGGAAGAGGGGGGCGGAAAGAGAGGGAGGCCGAGTGGCTCTGCGACAGAGGCTTGACCTCTCGTGCTCTGCGACGGAGGTGGGGGCACAGGGAGCACGGCCGATGGGGGCGGGGGGGGGGGGGGGGGGAGAAGCAACGTGCGTGGAAAGCTGATGATTCGCAAAATAGGTAGGAAACAGCTTTTCCCCGTTTTTGCCTGAGCGAATGAAATAGTGTAATCTCACTTCAATTCAAGTCTTTCTACACTAACGCTATTTTTTAATGAACTAAGTAATGCGGGGGGAATTCATTCCACTTCATTGTGGACTAACCCCCCCCTTAGTGTCTGAATGAATAGAAGAACAACAGGATAAGCCTTCACTCTAGTTGTTAAGTTTTAACAAATGACTGATTCAGGTCTGTAGCATGCATGTTAACTAGAGATGCAGACAAATGCTATTTCCTGGAAACCCACTTCATCTGCAGAAAAATTGTAAACTAAATTGAGCTACATGATCCTTTGGATGCTACGAAATCCCACAAAAGGCTATGAATTATTTATGCTTGATCGTTATCTCTGCAGTACAGGAAATTTTGATATTCCTATTAAAGAAAGAGATAACCTGATGACAGCAAGCATGTAAAGTACTTATGTAAATTTTAAAGGGTTTCGTACATGTTATATTTTCACAGATGACCTGCTAAATAGTTCAAAATCTCATTAGTCGTCGTTGACATACTCAAAGCAACTTGGGCTTAGATAACCTTCAATAGTTTATGTTTACTTCAATAGAAGTCTTTGGCGTTCGATGTTCTGGTCCTTCTGGAGTAGACGTGCACGGTAACATGTGATTGGATAAGCTTTCATTCTATTTATTTTATTTTAAGATTATCACAGTTGTTTAGACTCAATAATTAGGCTCGATTATGTTAAAAGAATTTGAACAGCCAGTAGGTTAGTGTCACTTGTATATTTACTTGTCTCAGAGGGCGACATTTGACCGGACATAGACTTCTTCCTTCATTTGTTTCTCAGTTTCTGAGCAGTTTCTCTCCCCTTTGTAAGGAGTTAAAAACGTTTCCAGAGAAGATCAACAAACAATAATCGATACACTACCATGGTTAGTGTCACTTGTATATTTACTTGTCTCAGAGGGCGACATATGACCGGACAAAGGCTTCTTCCTTCATAAGTTTCTCAGTTTCTGATAAGTTTCTCTCCCCTCGGTAAGGAATTAAAAACGTTTTCTACTGAATGTCAACAAACAATAATCGATACACTACCATGCGTCATTTTAATGACCGAGAGGCAGGATTCCTCTGATTATAAATAGATCGAAGTGCATGATTCAGAAGCCATCAGAGAAACATCCAAGTGCACAGTAGCCTGGTAAGTGCAGGGACGCAGTCGAAAAGTATTTCTGGCTTTAAAGATTGTGTTTGATTTGCTTAGTACATATGTAATAGCATTGGATTGGTCGAAGTCATCTCCATACAAATGGGTCTCTTTCACCTTTGTTTTTTAGTAGAAGGAACCAGTCCATTGCTAGTACACAGCAGTTATTTTTATAAAGATTTCTAAATGGAAAGCAGTTTGGGTGTCATTAACATCGACCGTGTGTTGACAATTTACAGGAAAAAAAGAAGTTTTCTCAGTTTGTTGATCATTCTATCCAATGGCTGGTCCTGTGAGTATCAGTTTCCGTCTAGCCTTGTTGGTATGCTTTGTGATTTGTTTCGTCTCTTGTAATGCCAATGAGATCTCAGTAGAAGAGTTTCTTGAGATGAAGAATTATCTCAGGTTTATAAACAGACCAGGAGAGAAGACTATTGAGGTGAATATATTCTCTTATTCTGAACTATTACTATTGCAGGGCTAAAATATTTGTAATACTAATCAAAGCGGTTGTTTTGATTCTTTTGAAACAGACTGAAGAAGGGGATATCTTTGATTGCGTCGATATAAACAAACAACCAGCCTTTGATCATCCAGCACTCCGAAACCAAACAGTTCATGTGAGGATTTCCATTCATAGTCATCTTTCTTTCAGTTTCATTGTCTTCTGTAATACTACTACACTAATTTCGAATTGATTAAACAGATGGAACCTGCTTCCATCCCTGATTGGGTAAATGCCGAACCTTCAGAGTACATCACGATGAAGACTGGGCGTGCGGATAGAGGCTGCCCAATGGGTACAGTTCCCATTAAGAGAGTTCAAATGGAAGATCTCTTAAAAGCTGGTTCTGTATCGAATCTCATGAACAAGTATGGACGAAGTGGTTACAGTCCCGATCGACTGAAAGTTACTCAACATAAGGTATACAACAAGAATAAACGAGATCTGATGCATAGCTCATACAATTCTCCATACAAATTAACGATACATTTCACTTTTATTTTTCAGTATGCTGTGGAAAGTATGTCAGGACTAGCAGGAGGTGTATACAAAGGAACACAAGTTACAATCAATTTGTGGAAACCTCAAGTAAAATCCACTGAAATATTCAGTCTTGCCCAGTTGTGGGTTACAAATGGCCCGTCTAACACTATCAACACTATCGAGGCTGGATGGAATGTAATTCACGGTTAATATGAATCCATGTTACTTCAAACCAAATACGAAAACACCAGTGAATTGTGTTTTTCTGTTTGCTTTGTACTTTTTTCAGGTGTATCCAGGATTATACGGAGGTGATAGTTCAACTCACCTGTTTATTTATTGGACGGTGAGTTCTGATTACATCCCTGGATTACTTTAGAAGATACTTCTTGACAATTGATACGAATTGATTCAAACATTATTTTGCAATTGTCAGGCGGATGGTTATCATGGAACCGGATGTTACAATTTACAGTGCCCTGGTTTTGTACAAGTTAGCTCCACAATAACACCCGGAATGAGTTTGAGAACAATTTCAACTTATGGTGGCAACCAAGTGGACATGACACTTCTAGCATTCTGGGTACCAATCGTTCTACTTTCTGGTTAAAAACAATATTTTAGCATAGTAATAACCAGGACTTCTCTAATAATGCTTATCTTCCAACTCGTTTTACAGTTTTTTATATTACTATAACTATCATACTTAAGGTTGGTCTATGAAAAATAGATGTTTATTATTTTACATAATTTGGAACATTCTTCACAAAAGCTAATTAACCTTTGGATATTCCTATTCACAGGATGAAGGCACCACAAGTTGGTGGCTTGGATACTATGGAACTAACGGCGGTAATGTCAACTGGGTTGGTTATTGGCCTGGTAAACTCTTCAAGACTTTAGTTAAAACTGCAAACAGAATTGACTGGGGAGGTGAGGTTGTTGGTGACTCCACTAGGACCTTCCCACAAATGGGTAGCGGCCATTTCCCATCTGAAGGCTATAGAAAGGCTGCTTACATGAAGAAGATCATGTATGTCGATCCAAATCTCGTGCTAAGGGATATTCCTACTAATGTTAGGAAAAGTGAAACTTGCCCCTCGGGCTATAAGCTTCAAGACATGGGGACAGGGTCATCTGACTTTCGTAGATATTTCTTCTATGGGGGACCTGGTGGTCGCTGTACAACTACATCTGAGGAGGCAGGGACCACCACCTGCATGGAGGAAGAAAGTGAATGACGCAATGTCATAAGCCTACTGTGTGTGTTGTGTCTTCTTGAGCACGACTGTGTGAATGTGACGATGAATAATACTGACTGAGTAAATGCCTCACTTACTATCTAGTGGTTAGACCTGCCAGTGTGGTTGTACTTGTAATTTACCTTCTCTTTGTGTGTGTAAGTTTGGTTGTACTCAAATAAATCAAGTATGACTTGCCTTGATTTTAATTGTGTTCAGCATATATTTACTGAAACTGATTGTGGGTTTGTGCCATGGGAAATCATAAGAAATGGGTGAAATAAATATTTTTCTGTTTTCTATGGAAAATCTGAAGCGCCATAGAATTACAAACGTGAATAGATCACTCTAGACACCAAAATCTGAGACTAGAATATGGCCTCCATATTCCCCCCAAAAAAAGGGATTTTTATCCAAATATCAGATTTAAAAAATTTAATTACCTAAATATCAAAATTTCAAACTTATTTCCCAAACTATCAGACTTCAACCTTTAAAATCCATGCGGGGTCAGTCAAATCAGTAAAGCTTGTCTACGTGGTGCAAGGAAGGAGGAAAGATGGAAGAGAATGGGGAAGGAGGAATTTAGGATGTAGTGGACAGGTTGACTCCTATAGATGTGGTCGATCCCTTTCTCCTTCTATATTCCATGTCTCATTTTTTTTCAGGATGATGTAGTTAGTTCCTCCTAGTGCCTAGAGTCTTATATTACACTTCTTTTGGACTAGCTACTTGTTTCTTTTTCTTGCTAGGTCAAATGATGTGTTAGCCTAGGTGGCTTTTCAAGAGAAGGGTGAATTGATATATTCAAATTAAAAATAACTTGTGCATGTGATTAAAAATTCATGCATAAATTCAATTCAACATAAAGAACAACTTGCACATACTACATGGACAAATAGATTTTTTGTTATCTATGCTCCATTAGTGGTAGTCACCACCCAAAAAACCTTGTTTGGGAAAATTTCACTATTAAGCGCTAATAACTGGAAAATTACAAAAACGTTTATGGCTACGTGTAGCTCAATACATGATTTTACACAATGCTAATCTCCCCAAGAGATTGTTGCTAGATTCTAGCTCTAGTTACACCTTTCAATCTAGAGTAATAGGTTCTAGATAAACTTTGCACAATTACATAAAAAGAAACGAAAAAAGTTACACCCTTACTTGGAGAGATGCTTCTCTTTGTGAGATTCAAGCTGCCTCCTCCATTGTAGCACATTGTGAAATAATCAAGGAGTTTGTACTATGATGAGTGCAAGGATGATTGAAAGAGAATAAAGTTTTTCAAAGTATGTGAGTCTCTCTCTCTTTCTTTTTAAAGAAGTTTTGATGAAAATTTGTAAGATAAAGGATAGTAGCTTGAAGATATGCCAATAAACACTTACTCACTCATTTACACACAATTTAGTAGGGTATTTATAGCTTCCCCAACTCAAACTAAACGTTATTTGTTTGTTTGTAAATATCAGTACTTTGATTGATCGATCATGACGACTACTTTTCTGTCAAACAATGACTTATTAATCGATGGACTGATCGATCAATATGTTACCGTTGGTCCAAAAAAATCAAGTTGATCAATTATTTTCAGTGGATGATCGAACAATCGAGATTACCACTGGCTGTGTAATGCAAGTATGATCAATCAATATATTTTCCTATGATTGATAATGTTTTATGTCCCTTATTGGCAAGGTTATGATTGATTGATCAATTAGGAGGGATGATCGATCATTCTATAAAAACTTTGCTTACCTGGTCAGTAATGATCGATCAATCCAAGTGGGATGATCTATCACATGTTATAACATGAAATGGTCATGTTGTGGATGATCGATCAATTGACTATGGTTTATCAATCATGCTTTATATTATTTGCTACACAATTTTGGATGATCGAACATTACCAGTGGTTGATCGATCATTCCAATGCCAGTTTAACAATGTAGACTTTTTAAAATATGAGAAATTTTTTTTACAAGCTCTAACATGTTTCTAAATGATGTTTGTGATGATCCTAAACATGTCTATATGTAATTTATAACCTAAAACTCCGATTTCACAAATATTCTTAAGGAATAGGAAGTTTGGAATGGTCTCTTACAAAAAATGACTGAGTTTAGATATTTGTCTATAATGCTTAAACTCGAATCTTCCCATTGTCTTCTTCCTTGTGGGTGCTTCTTCAAGAGACATTCTTCAATTGTGTTTGAGGTCTTAAAATTGGCTTTGATGTTTTAGACCTTGCTATGTTCTTGAAAGTGAAGTATCTAAAATATTTGAATTTTTAAGTTATTAGTTCAATTAAGTTTTTTGTTATTATCAAAAGTAGTGTGGGAGTCAACAATAATGTACTTTTGGCATGAGTTACTTGCTCCCTTTTGATGTATTGTTTGTTCAGGGGGGGTTAGTCCACAATGAACTTGAATTGAAGTGAAGAATTGAATTGAACTTAAATGAATTGATTCAACTTCAACTCATCCTTAGGGGGTTAGTCAACATGACTCAGGACATGATCTTCATGCGTATTACTCAGTTCATGTCCTGATGTCGTTAGGGAGTGCCAAACTTCATGTCATGTACATGATCATCCATGAAGCAGGAGTTCATGTCCCAAGAGTAAACAGCGAAAAGTGCTTTCCGCCCGACTTTGAGAATCATGTACATGACTCACGCGCGGGGCTCTCTCTGGTGCACCCCTCTCTCGTTCCCGCAGCTCTATCATCTCCCTAAACCCAGAGCTCTCTGCTCCCTCTCTCGTCTCCACCGTCCTTCTCCGGTCTCCCTCTCTCTGGTCTCCCTCTCTACGGCCTCTCCCTCTCGACATCCGTTGTAGAGTACAGGAAACCGAGAGGCTCTGCGACGGAGGTCGAGAGGGAGGGAGGCCTTCCTCCCTCGGCGACGGCCTCTCTTCCCCCCTCCCTCGGCCATCCTCCCTCTCGACCTCCGTGGTAGAGCACGGGAGGTCGAGCATCTGTTGCAGAGCTTCTCAGCCACCCTCTCTTCTTCCTCTCGGTGTACCGTCGGAGCACCGCCTCTATCGGTGTTACTCGCCGCCGTCGCCATTGCCCGCTGCCTCTCTTCTCTCTCGGCGTTCCTCTCTTCCCCCCTCCCTCGGCCATCCTCCCTCTCGACCTCCGTGGTAGAGCACGGGAGGTCGAGCATCTGTTGCAGAGCTTCTCAGCCACCCTCTCTTCTTCCTCTCGGTGTACCGTCGGAGCACCGCCTCTATCGGTGTTACTCGCCGTCGTCGCCCGCTGGCTCGCCGCTGAGGAAGACGACGATGGTTTAATTTTTCCTAAGTTAGGAAAAATTAAACTATCGTCATAAAAATCATTAATTTATAAATTTTATTTATAAAAATAATTATTTTTATTTATTTAATATATTTATTTTATAATTACTATATTAAAATAGTGATTTAATAGTCATAATTAAAATATTTTTAAAATAAATATTTGATAAATTATTTTGACATAATTATCCGATTGCTATAGTTAATTAAACCAATAGTTTTAAATTTTGTGATAATATATTATTAATTAATAATACATAAAATATATTATGTACAAATATATAGTGTGTTAAAGTTATGATTAGATCAATTTTTTCTCTTAAATTATTTTATTTTAGGTCAAAGTATATCATATGTTATTAATAAATTAATAACTCAACGTAATACTTTCGTTTTTGTTATTTATAACGTTATTTATTTATTATTTTTAATTAATCATGTGCATATTTCATTGGCTCATGTAATTACCATATTAATGTACAATAAAATATCTAATTAAATTAATACATATATTAATATATTTAATTATACATTAAATAACTTATTCGTATAGTAATAATGGTTGTTTTACCTAATTTGGTTTAAGGATTATGTTGTAATTAAGTGTACTGTAAGGGTTTAAGAATTTTCTTGTTTTTTATGTTTTTCTCATGTTGGGGCACTAACACTGGAAATTATTTTCCAGTGCACATGAAGTCGTCAATACTAACACCAAGTGCGAAGATGATCTTCATGTACATGACTGACATGATCTTCATGTTGGACATGAACTTTGATCTTCAAAAATCCATTTGGGGGACTAACCCCCCCTAGGTGTTAGTGTAAACGAGTTCAAGTGGACTAGAAAACAGATTCCAGTATTAGTGCCCCCAAATGAAAAATATGATATAAACAAGAGAATGAGTAACTTTTTATAATATACTTAAATAGAACATATACCTAAATAGATAATTAACCAAAATAAACATTGTTACTACACTTATAAGTAATTTAACATGTAATATTAAAATATGTTAATATCCTAATTAACAAAAAATTATATTATATTACTTAATGATTATAGTTTATTATAAATTAATACAATAATTACGTGTGACTAGAATAAATGATTAAAAATTAATAAATAAAAAAATAACAGAAGCGCATATAATAAATAAATAAATTATTTTGTAATAACATAAAAAATATTTTAAAATTAAAACTCATTAATTTAATATAATAATAAATAAATAAATATATTTATCAATAACATAATATATATTTTTATGTATTAATAATTAATAATATATTGTCACAAAATTTAAAACCATTGGTTTAATTAATTATAGCAATGGGATAGTTAAACCAAAATAATTTATCAAATATTTATTTTAAAAATATTTTAATTATGACTTTTAAATCACTAATTTAATATAGTAATTATAAAATAAATATATTAAATAAATAAATAAATTATTTTATAAATAAAAAATATTAATTATTATTCTTATTACGTTGGTTTAATTTTTCCTTAGTTAAGGAAAAATTAAACCATAGTCTTCCTCACGGTGCGCGTTGTCTTCCTCAATGGCAGGCTAGCGGGCCATGGCGATGGAGGCGCCGCTTCGACAGTATGCCGTGAGTGAGAAGAGAGGGATGCTGAGAGAGAAGAGAAGCCAGGAGGCCGAGAGGCTCGGCCTCCCGTGCTCTGCGACGGAGGTCGAGAGGGAGGAAAGTCGACGATGGGGGGGAGGAAAAGTGGTTGATTCGCAAAATAGGTATGAATCTACTTTCCCCCGTTTTTGCCTGAGCGAATGAAATGGTGTAATCTCACTTCAATTCAATTCTTTCTACACTAATGCCATTATTTGACGAACTAAGTAATGCGAGGGGAATTCATTTCACTTCGTTCAAGGGATCTTGATCGAACACAAGAAAGAATGGGCGGGAGGGACCCCTTCCCCATTCCCTTTGTAGTATCACAGTGTACTACGGTGAAAGCACCTGCAGAGTCAACCTGTAAATCAGCTGATAGGTCGACTGATATACAGTTTCAGAGCAAGCCCTCATTAGACTTGCGTCTTCCCAAATTGAATCTAATTTGATGCTTGAGTCAGAGCTAAAGTTAGAGCTTCCGGATGAAGCTGCCTCTTTTACTGACAAACTCAGTTAGGACTGTACGTAGGCCTATCTCAAACTCTCATTTTTGGAAACTTACGGAAAGTTATGTGTTTCCATTACCAGATAACAGAAGATCCACTCTAAACACCTAATTTGAGTAAAAAGAATGTTGGATGTGAAGTTTATATATACTTGTAAATCTAAAGACAATCATTCGCAAAATCAGTTTCACTCAAAGTCCGAACTCAACATCTAAAGCCCTCGTGATACCTAAACAACTTATTAACAACTGAGATTGAATCACAGTCTCCATTGAATCTGTGAATTTAGCACTTGCCACCAGGTCCCCCGAAATAAAAATATCTGTGCCAACTGCCTTCATTTCCATGATCAGTCAAGCCATAGCACGCCGGTGCTTCATTATTCCTCACAACATCATCACCTGCAGGAGCGTCTTCAACTTTGCCCTGGCTGTTCAAAACTTGTAGTTCTTTTATATAAGAAGCTATCTTAACTTCCCCTTCTCTGGGGAAATGGCCACTGCCCATTGGAGGGAAACTCTTGTTGAGATCTCCATTGAAGACATCACCACCCCATTGAACTACATTGGCGCTTTTCATCTCGTTGTTGAAGACTGAAGGAGGCCAGAAACCCACATGCTCGTTATTGACAAGAAGCCACCACACCCCATCATTTGCCTGCATAACACAAGACTTAGTTAAAAGATTTCTTGGACCAAGCGGTCTAGTAGATGTGGACTCTCATGAAAAGAATATCGCATCAAAGAGTCCCATGAATTATAAACCAGTAAAAGTAACAATTCAATTATGGTTTGATAGGAAACACTTATATACCACGTAAATGACAACTTTGAGATCTACTTGGGGCCCTCCAAATTCAGAGCTGGTAGGAAAGAGTTTTGCACCCAATATCACATAGCGGCTGACTTGAACGAAGCCTTGGCATTCAAGATTGAAGCAACCTTTGGTGTGCTCATTATCTTCCTGGAGATCAAATTGGAATCAATAAAAGAGTAATGACACAGAAAAAAATGAATAGCATTGAAGGGTGAGATTTAATGATGCATACACTCCAGTGTGCAAACAATCGAGGTTCAGAGTCAGAAAAAGCCTTTTTGTTCACCTGGAGTTTCACAAACCATATTAGCTTGATAAAAGGGCTACAGTTTATGAAATTTAAAAGAGGAAATAAAAACAAAAGTGACAACTTTTATAGTAGAAATTTTGTTATGAAGTACCATCCATCCAGCTTGAATGACACCGAGCTTAGAACCAGAAACGCCGTATCCACGAAAGACTTGCAGACTCGCAGTGCTGTATTGTGAATCACTGACAGCCAGATTCCATACATTGAAGGTTGCTTGACCTCCTCTAAAATCACCTGGTTTGGTGCGAACAGATACAGACTGCGCAGTAGTTATAAAAATAAATCCCCCCTTACTGGGTATAACTTGAAGGACTAAGTCTCTTAATGAAGCCAAAAGAAATAAACTAGCAAACATATGAAAGGTTCGAAAGGTACATACACGAGATGGACTGTCTCCAGCTTGCGGACTGGTTTTATTCCAGTTGTGATACCGGTTGCCAAAACTAGACGAAGACCGAGATCTTAGCAAATCCCTGAATAGAACTCTTCGAATAGGGACAGTTCCGTCCGGGCAGCCTCCATCTGGCAATCCTATCTTCACGGCGACATCTGAAAGACTCCCCAATTCCAGTTTTGGTATAGTCTATACAGTCACCGGAGCCAAAAACTAAGTTATATCATGTACCTCAGAACGTCAATCAGGAAAACAACTTAGTATATACGATCCAGGAAAAGCAAATAATGTTAATAGCATGAATGATGGCACTGACCGGAATGGTGAAATTCTTGAGGAGAGGATGATCAAAAGAGGGTTGCTTGTATATATCCACACAATCGAATATATCTCCATCAACCTATTTAGAAACAATCATACTTCAGAGAGAGAGAGAGAGAGAGAGAGAGAGAGAGAGAGAGAGAGAGAGAGAGAGAGAGAGAGAGAGAGAGAGATCATTACATTGAAGCTTTTCGCAGCGGGCTTGTTGAGAGAGTTGAGCTGCCTCTTAATTTGAAGGTATTTCTCGTTTGAAAAAGTCCTTGCACTGCTGAAAGCGGGAGAAAAGGCAAAGCAAGCTATTATCATCATGAAAATAAATCTTGTGGCAGCAGCCATGGCAGCAAAGGAGAAGAAACCTTAAGAGACGACAGGAGGCAAGTTGTTTAAATATTTCAAGCTCCACCATGGCTGGCGTCTTTCAAAAATTAATTTTCGTGTCTACAGGAATGGAATGATTGAAGCTTTTTTCGCATTTACCACCTCAACTTCCTAATTCGTTGAGTAATTGAAGGATTCGCTTTCAATATTTCCTCGTAAAGTAGCCTATTTATGGGCTAACGGGTTTAATGCAATTTCTTCCGTAAAGAGTAGATTACGAAATGGATTATTTACCAAATTGGATTTTTATGTGTAATATTTTGTTAAACATCTTGCACTTTTAGTTATTTTCCATTATTATTTGAATGAGTAAAAACACTTCAAGTCTTCAACCGCTAGAAATGGAGGAAGTAAGTGTTCCGGGTTTAGATGAAAAGCTTAACATAATGTATTTTCTCTTCCTTTTGGCATCATGAAAATTCATTTTAGTGTAACACGAAAGGAAGCTTGAGGCACAATAATTAATGGAAGCACAAAAATTGTGTGTGTATATATATATATACAAAAATAGTAATTAAATTAAATATAAAAAATAAATATTCACCGACAAATCCACTACATAAGGAGGTACATAAGCTCACTTTCACTAATCACTACATATAGAGAAAAACTAATGTATATGGTTTGAGGTAGGTTGGGTGGGTGGAGTAGAACTTGGCGGTGGCTACGGTGGAGAGCTATGAAAGGTCAAGGACTGACCCACACTCCTATCTCTTTGGTGTGAAAGGCCCGTCTCAAAATGACTAGCCAAGTTAAGAAGCGTCTTTCCCAACTAATAAACCCAAAATCTTGGGATTCACTTATTTATGTGGGACTATTATTTAAAACTCCCCACACATGAGTACCTGATCTAATACCATATGAAGTTGGGTCCAAGGCCCATCTCAAAATGATTATCCAAGTTAGAAAGTTTTTTCCCCCAACTTATGAAGTTTAAGATCTTTGTATTTACTAATCGATGTGAGACTATTCTTTAGTAATTGGCTCACGTTTCATGTGATCTCTAGGTGCTCCCATCTATTCCTCCTATTCCTCTAACTGAAGCATATATGGAGCGTCCTCACATGGGGAATCAATCCAAAATGCCAATGTAGAGCTAACACAGTTGTTTCTAAGCCTACAATTCCTGCTTCTATTGCATCTACGTTATGAGTAATGGAGTCTCTAGAGTGTTAAAAGTCAGTGGACAGTTGAGTATGAAATCTCCCTATGCACACATTTGAGGGGTCTAGAATTTGTTAGTGACAACCTCATGAAGAAGTTAGTTAACCTCCTCTGGTCTAATCTCTTGATACTCCTCGATATCATCAACATTACTGCTACCCTCCTCACTCCCATTGTTATCCTCTCTTGGTTAACTAGGTTGAGAGTCAATTGAAGAACGGTGAGCTATCATGCTTCTCCACACCATCTGGAAGACATACTCATTCCCTTCTCTCAATTGGGGCGGTCATCTGTGCCATCTTCAATATATAATGTCGTGATGATCCATCCATGAAATCTCTTCTATAACTCTAGTATCACGGACTCCAGTCTCATCCATTGCATGGAGTCAAAAGTACACTGGAGGGGTCGAGCCCAAGAGGGCATGTGAGCTTTCTCAAACTCCACTCAAGCCGAGGAAAAATAACTAGGCTGAGGGGGAAGCATAGTAGTCTTCTTCCTGGCCTAGTACTTCCTAAGTAGAAGCTAAGTTGGTGGTTTTGTCTCTTTCAAGGCCACCGAAGGCTCAATAGGAGACTGAATCTAAGGAGACGGAGGCCCCTTTGTGCGATGAAAGAGGGGAACCTCATCTTTTGTATGCTCAAAATCCGAGTATGATGCCATCTCTAAGAGAGTAAGGTATAGGATTGGTCCTTTCCATCAGGTAGATGGAAGAATCTGGTCCTTTTGGGGTAGCATTGAGCTCATGTTTGAGTTAGTAGGAAGAAATTGAACAAAATAAGGGTTTGGGGAGAGAAGTAGTCGTGCACCTATTTATATCTTGACACATGGTGTCGACTCCATGCTATGGAGTGGACTCAACTAAGTGACATTGTAGCTCAGTAGAGTTGATAGGAGTCGACTCCTCCTGAAGAGTTCAACCCCTCTTAAACCCTTTTGTTTATTTGGCACAACTCCATTTTTTTTTCTTCATGCTATTGGACTCGACGCCTCTCAGAAAATGACTAAATTGCCCTTATTTTCTGTAAAATTTTCCCTCATACTTCATGATTAAATCAATTGTGCTCAAAAGTGTGAAATACAAGATTGATTGATTTTGCATGTCCCATATAGTTTTGATTCTCAATCTTGAGTTGAGACATAGATACAAGTTTTCATGTCTAGCTGGCTATGTCACTCAAATGAGTTATTTGAAGATGGTTAGTGCAATCTAAGGAAGATCTTGATAGAACATGGTTAAAGCTATAACTTCACAAAGCGCATTGGCTCTAGGTCAAGATTAGGAAAACCAAAGATAAAAATTTAGACTTGAGCTTAATTGAAAATCATGATGTGTTTGACTAGATGTAATTGCTTGCATAGACCACTCCAACCTTGCTTTTGAATTTTGAAGAATGTAGGCATATCCTCATAAAACTAAAGAGTCAAAATATACTAGAGTGATTAAGTGATGACAATCAAACTTTATCAAAGTTAAGAAAATTTGGGTCAACCACTTCACCCAATAAGAAATTTAGGCAAAAGATATCAAATGGCTGTCATTAAGTAATGCATATATGTCATTTGTAAATTTCTTCAAGGAATGAACATTAGAATTTGAAATCTTCACGGTTCTCTTGATATGTCATGGCTGCCCATGTAATGTTTTCAATATGAGTCGCCTTAGTACTGGGAGTATTAAAACCATTGGGAGGTCCAAATTAAGTTTCCTAGTTGAGTAATGGAAATATCAATATTGACAAAAAAAATTTACTTCATGCCTTGTTTTGATTTGAATGTTAAATTTGATCAATCCCATGAGTGATTGAAAGCTCTATGACCATAAGATGGTTGAGATTAAATTTGAATGAATTTCTTTAGTGTTTTTGGGTGCCTTTGTGAGTTTAGAGATGATGAATAAACCATTGGCCAACCTAGGACAAGAAGTTCACTACACAAATTTAGTTCAGACAAAATCCCCATACAAATCCATAAAAATGATATCAACCACTTTCTTTTGGCCTCTAGAGATTTCATTTTTTTATGAAATAGGATAACTTAGGAGATGCCATTGGAATAGTGACCGGATTTTTTTCTAAAATTGAAATAGAAAATGATTAGGAGGATGTAAATGAGGAAGAGATCAAAGAAAGTTAGGGAGGAAAGACCAAGTAGATTCACGATAGTGAAAGTACAACATGCCTCATTAAATACCCCATCTGCAGGGGAATGGCCACTGCCCAAAGGAGGGAAACCGTTCTTGGAATTTTCATTGAAGACATTGCCTCCCCATTGGACTATATTGCTGTTTTTCATCAAGTAGTTGAAGATGGAAGGAGGCCAGAAGCCCACTGTCTCGTTCTGGACGTACAACCACCATACCCCATTATCCACCTGCATCATTAAATGGAAAAAGATAGATACAACTGTGAAAGAGATTCAATGTTATTAGATATATCAGCGAGATAGTTTTAGTGAATTAGAAAAATTCCAGTAAGGCTAGATTTTATTGACATCAATTCCAGTACCACCATACCCCATCCGACAATGACCCGACTGACCGGGCCAGGCCACCTGGATGAGCAGCAACAGGTCAAACAAGTTGTGACCCTTCTCGAAGTCTTATAATCTTAAATCCTTGAAGATGGGGTCATTTCTAGTCAAACACAGTCCACCAACCAGTCTGGTCTGTGTTTTTATATCACTGCCATTTTTATTATCAAGATATAACACCAGCTTGTATCATTCTAAAACTTATCACAAACAACATAAAAGTAGATAATGCAAAAAGCACCAATCAATTAGTTTACTTTGACATAACCATGAAAAAAATAAAAGCATACCAATATTTTGGACATTGCAGCTACTCTTAGTGGCAATGGTCTTTAAACTTTCTTCAACACCGGAACAATAGGAAAAGAAACCTTGTGTTCAAAAGGAGGAGATGCTGCTATCACCTCTGTCACATAAGAATGCACCTTCAAACTGGAAAAATCGCTACATGAACATGAACAGTTACAGAAATGAAAATGAATTTCTTTGAAATATTAGTCAACCCAGAGTAATGCAAAAAAATAGACATCATTTCATGCTTGAACCAAAGAAAGCTTTTCAGACAATAGTTTATTCTTAAAAAAAAACTCCTTTTGTGTAGAGAAAATATTGTAAGAAACATGACACCTACTAATTAGCATAAATACAAACCTCATTGCTTCTCAAGAAGCCTATCGAGCTCAAGCACTTGTAACGCTATGACCGCATTTCTTTTCATGTCTAAAGTAGACGATCCTCAGGATTAGAAGAAAGCTGCATATTCTGCACACTTGTAGCATCTAAGACCACATTGCTATTGATGTTTAAAAGTAGACAGTCCTCGGGATTAGAAGAGAGCTGCAGACTTTAATCTGCACACTTGTATTATCTAAGACCACATTAGTTTTGATGTCTAAAGTAGACAAGTCCTCAGGATAGAGCAACTGCAAGGATCCTTGCTTGAACATGCAAAAAAGTTTATCGATTACATATTGCATCTTCAAACAGAGTACCGGGTTGATTTTAGCCTTTTCATTTATAGAGATAGAAAAGGATTAAAATTAGAGACACTTCAAATCTTGGTTAGGACATTATTTCTGAAAAAATAGATTTCTACTCCCACTTTAAATTAGAACTAAGATATTTCCTGTGGTCCTATTCAGAACTTAAAATAGAAATGTGGATTAAGTGTTGCATTATTTATATAAGTAAAAAAAAATGATTGCAGTTAAAAAATAAAACACAGAGGCACTTACCAAGACAGCACATAGTGGAGCACAGGTTGGAGAGGTTGTTCCCATTGAAGAACTTGTTCTGCCAATTGTCTGATTTCAAGTCTGTTCCGATTGGAAAGTCTTCACAGGCAAGACATCAGTTGAGTGGGCATGAATGAAACCATTACAATAGCTCCAACCAGTGACCACAGTACTAAATAACATATCGATCCCACTTTCTACAGGATGCTGGATAACATTAATGCTCAAATCACTTCACAGTTTTCTTTAAGCTTCAGTAGCAGGCATGAGGAAATATTTTGAATCCCAATCCATAATTTATGTTATAAAAATCCCTTACAGACTCTAACTATAATCAGACTAAGTTTGAGGGATATTCCATGTTGGCTAGACCACTAGTGACAGAGATGCACCATCAATGTGCAATTGATAACTTATGTTGCTCTGTTTTTTTTTTTAAGATCTTTTATTTTTATTTTTTTATGAAGGTCTTTAATACCAATTATGCTCTGCGCTGCTGGTCTTTAACACCAATTCCTCAGGTTGATTGTCTCCGTGTTCACGTGTGAGACATTTCCCCCAATTATGTTGGAATAACTTTATTCTTTTTGAAACCTTCTGGAAAGAGCTGTCTCTTCTCTGCTTCTGTGTACAGCCTTGCAATTAGATGGGCTTTTCCAGACTCATGGAGACCCTCAAAAATCTCTACCAAAAGGCTCCCAGTGAGAGCAATTGATCTCACCAACATTTCTAATAAAATTTGTGCAGCTCCTTCATAATCTTTGTTCTTCATAAATGCTGCAACTATCATGTGAAGAATATCAACAGTTGGATAAAAACCACTCTTTTTCATATGCTTAAAAAACAGAAATGCACGCTCTGAGTTTTGTCTCTGGCATTGCCCTATTATAAGAGCTGCAAAAGTTGAGGCATTAGGAGTCAGATCTTCTTTCTCAATTTTTTTCAACATATGTGAAGCTTTCCTTGTCTTTCCCTCTTTGCAGAGCCCCAAAACAAGAGCATTATATGTTAATATATCAACCTGCATACCATTTTTTAACATCTGTTCATACAGCCTAATGCCCATTTCACTATTTCCAAGTTTACCATAGCCATGTATGAGAATGTTGTAAGTAACAGTGTTGGGACTGACTTCTATGGCTTTCATCTCATTGAAAATTTTATTTGCCTCATGCATATTCCCTTTCTTGCAGAATGCATCAATTAGGGTGTTGTATGTAACAACGTTTGGTTGCAACCCATTCTTAGGCATACTGATCTTAAGCTTTAGAGCTGCACTTATCAGGTCATGATTGCAATATCCAGTAATCAATGAATTGTACGATGCAACTGTGGGTGCACAACCCATATTCTCCATCTCCTTGAACACATCAACAGCCTTCTCTAGTTTACCCAATTTACAAAAAGCTGAGATAATCATATTTAAAGTATAAACATTAGGAGAAATCCTGCATCGGCACATCTCTTTATAGAACGCTAGAACAATGTCAGCCCTGCGTAGATCAAGCAAAGAGCTCATATAAGCATTACATGACTCAATGGCTGGGAGAAACCCATAATCCCTCATCCGGCAGAAAGTATCAGTGGCATTTCTGAACTTCTTCATGTGAGCATATGTTTTGAAAAGGGAATCGAAGACTCGTGGAGAAGAGTCGCATAGACGGTAAGAATAAAGAAGAGCATCAAAGATTTCCAAAGGGCTTTTCTTTGGAACAAGGTTTCTCTTAAGAAGGGATTCAGCAGTCTTAAATTGCCTTCCCTTTGTGAGTATATGCAAGATTATGGCATGGACTTCAGGAGTGCTGGAATTGGGCTTCTGTAGTTCAACCCAATCAAAGAATTCCAGAGACAGAATGGGGTCCCGGTAGATTTTCAAGAGGATATGCTTGATTCGAAATGGATTTAGCCCAGAAGATAGAGAATTTAGTTTAACCCAGTCAGTGTGGATCAGATGGCTGTATGCAACGTTTATAAAGTCAAGATCTTGACCTTTGGGTTCGGGAATTGAGCAATGCGGTAAAGGGAGAAAATCTGTCTTCCCTCTCTGCAGTACATTTGGAAGGGCAGAAACAGGAGTTGTGTTCACAACATCAGCCATCTGTGATAAATTTCGCAAAAGAACTTTGTTTATGATCCTAATATGAGATGGACAAAGTGAGAAGCAGTGTAGTTTGTTCCCTTGAATAAGCGACCAACTGGAAAATCTTCGACTTTGTTTGACAACATCAAGTCCAACGTGACTACTTAAAGCCATTCTCCCAAGCATACCATAAGAGGAATTTCAATCATGTAATTGGAAACAGAGGAACTTCTGCAAGATAAACTAAGAATGTAAAAAGGTAAAGATAATATAAGTTAAGAAGTCTATAAGAATACAAAAAGATAAACTACTACACTTGTATTACAAAAATGAAAACATATATAAGCAAAAATTAACATAACAAATGTATTTTTGAATGAAAGATGAAACAATTATATTTCTAATATTATTATCATTACCAATAGCAAAAAATTTAAATAAAATAAAATCAACAAATCTAACAAACTTTTAACCTTTGAGGGAAAAAATTGAATGCCCGAGAATCCATAAAGATTCCAATATGAAATTAAAAAATTAAAAAAAGTCAGAGAGAAAGAAGGAAAAAAGAAAAATAGAATTCTAACTCTCGACTTTCATTTTTGCAAATGAAGAGCATGGGTTGGGTCGGGTTTCCCAAAACCCAATCCCGACCCGATGCCCATCCCCATAAACCCGTTCCTACCACATTCCCGTAAATCCGACCCATCTTTACCCCTCCCCATAAACTCGACCCTATGCCCATCCCTAGAACCTCGTTCCTACCACATTCCCGTAAACCCGACCTATCTCTGCCCAATCCCCATAAACCTGACCCACCTCCGGCCCGTCCCTACCCCTTTTTCATATCCCAGCCTCATCCTCGTTGGTCAGGTTTGGGGAAACCAGTCTCCAACCCAAAACCCAACGGGTTTTTTTTCCCTGCCCCATCCCCTAAACCCACGGGATGAAACCCAAAACTCAAACATAAGGATTTCAAGTCAAGTTGGGTTGGATTCCCCGCAAAACCCAACTTGATGACCACCCATAGAGATTATATGTAGATGGGAGAAGTCATTATTTGAGAGATGCCACAACTGGTGGGCAGAGTTTGAAACTTGTGTATGAAATCATACAAAAGGAATAGGAAGTCTGGTTACGGAGAAAGAGAAAAAAGTAGAAAAAACTCGTATAAAAACTAAGATATAGACAGCTAAATCAAATAGACAACTGACATGACAGAATTAAACTTTTAGCTCTATAATTTTTTTATAAAATCGAATTTGAGGTGCTTCCTTCATTTCATAGTTTAACTTTAGCATCTCAAAGGAACCCAACAGCATTTTGTATGTGCTTACTCCCTTTTTAGTGTCCAAAAGACAAGCATATTCTTGAATTTCGAGGAAATCCTAGTTACAGAAATAATAGACATCTAAAACTGAGGTCCAAAAAGATTTTAATGAAATAAAAGCATGTTCAACTTTTCTCCACTGCTCAACTCAAAGTAAGCATTATAAATTGCAAGCTCCCAAAAAAAAAAGACAAAGAGTTCACTTTCTACATTTGAAAAGGACCTAACCACTAATTTTCGTCTTCAACCAACTCGAAGAAAAATGATGAACCGATACTGTTTCATGGAAACATTTAAACTATAAATACATAATTCCACCCACCGATGAACCATCACCAGATCTAGTCAGACTGCACAACATTTCTCCACAACTGGAAGGAGAGAAATTAGGAGATTGTGCAGGAAAAATGAAGAGGGTCGAAGATACTGAAGAGGATTCAGAAAGTATTGCCTAAAAAGGCAAACTGTTGACAGCAAGAGTTTCACTAGCACAGCAAAAGAGCAGAGCAAAAAAACAAAAACCCTATGAAACACCACACACAAAGGAAAACAGAGAAGGAAAGAGGCTACAAACTTTAGAAGAGAAGACGGAGGAGAGCCTATGGTTATATCTGAAGAGAAGGGATCGGAAGTTGAGCAGAGGTCACAGCAAAGGCAGTGAAGATGCCATAGTATTAGACGCACCTCAGAAGATGTCTACTTCTAATGGAATTCGCCACATTGTGGAGGATAACGATACCAAATAAACAAATAAAGGCTGCCTTGTCCTACTCCAGAACATATTTTACACTTGTTCTTACAAAATTGAGATGCAATTATAACTAGAAGAGAACTAATAATTTTCAATGGCATGGTTGTAAATAACTTTTCTCACACCATTCAATGATGCAATTTGATAAAAAATCCATGAACTCGATAAGACAAGTATGGTGGCTACTGAAAGCAAATGAACACCCTGTTTTACAGGCAATGAAGGGACCTACACAAGAACCAAGATAAGTTATATATAATCATACAGAGAGAGTTTCTTTTTCAGCCTATTAAAATAGAATAAGTTTATTTTTTGAAATTAATGCAAAAAGGTTAAATAAGTTATTTCCTTGGAGAAAGGAATCAAAAGCATGATCATAAAATTACTAATAATTAATGTTTGTTTTGTAGGGGAGATTGGCCGAAGCTGGTCCCATGCCCCCACCCCCCACATCTGATTTTTTTCTTCTCCCCCCTCCCCCTACACCTCCTCCTATCTTTTTTTTTTCTTTTCCCCCTCCCCCCTCCCTCCTCCCTCCACTCCATCTCTTTTTTTCTTTTTCTTCTTCCCCTCTCCCCC
This sequence comes from Aristolochia californica, assembly GCF_029961685.1. Lineage (NCBI taxonomy): Eukaryota > Viridiplantae > Streptophyta > Magnoliopsida > Piperales > Aristolochiaceae > Aristolochia > Aristolochia californica. Next base: position 220,482 of record NW_027181826.1, on the reverse strand, counting down.
TCTCCCCCTCCTCCCCATCTCTTTTTTTTTCCTTCTTCCCCTCACCCTAGACCTCCCCTTCTCTGCCTCCCCAGTCTCACCCTAGACCTACCCACCACTGACACACTCGGCAAAAACCTCGTGTTTCCAGACTCCATTGGGCAACCTGTTGCCCAAATTGATCTGCTCCATCAGGAGATCAAGCATCTTGCTATCTTTGTCAAAGGTCCACGTGTAGTATGACCTCTTGTAAGATTCGTCCATGACGCTTTTTCATTTTCTTCCTCCAGCCATCTAAATCGATAATAAATACTTATTTGGGTCATTTAATGATAATAAAAACGACTACCTATTACACAACACAAGGAAATTCGAGGACATGGCAAGTTTAGGATATTAAGTTTGTAGGGCTTGGGGGAGGGGGAGGCCAAGGGGGGGAGGGGTAAGGATTAGGGTTAGAAGTTAGGGTTTAGGGCTTAGGATTAGAGTTTAAGGTTTGGGGCTTAGGGCTTAGGATTAGGGTTTGGGGCTTAGGGATTAGGATTTGGGGCTTAGGGATTCGGGTTTAGGGCTTAGGTTTGGGGCTTAGGGATTCGGGTTTAGGGCTTAGGTTTGGGGCTTAGGGATTCGGGTTTAGGGCTTAGGTTTGGGGCTAGGGCTTAGGACTAAGGGTTTAGGATTTAGGGCCTAGGGCTTAGGGCTTAGGGCTTAAGGGTTATGGTTTAGGGTTTGGGGTTTAGGGTTAGATGTTAGGGTTTAGGGCTTAGGATTAGGGTTTCGGGCTTTGGGCTTAGGGTTTCGGGCTTCGGGCTTAGGGCTTAGGGTTTAGGTTTTGGGGTTTAGGGTTTAGTTAGGGTTAGGGGTTAGGGTTTAGGGCTTAGGATGAGGGTTAAGGGTTTGGGGCTTGGGGGTTAGGATGAGGATTAAGGGTCTGGAGCTTAGGGCTTAGGGCTTAGGATGAGGATTAAGGATTTGGGGCTTAGGGCTTAGGATGAGGGTTAAGGGTTTGGGGCTTAGGTCTTAAGGCTTGAGGTTTAGGGCTTAGGGCTTAGGGCTTAGGGCTTAGGTTATGGTTTAGGGATAGGATTAGGGTTAGGGCTAGGGTCTAGGGTGGGGCATAGGGGTTAGGGTTTTAGTGCATAGGGTTTAGACCCTAAACACACAAAATTGCAAATTCTATTAAAAAATAGAAATCAACTTCGATAAATCATCCATTAAATCACCAATTAGAACAAAATCATTATTTAAGAAACAGAAATAAAATACAACAATGAAAATTATCATTATTGAATAATCTGCTCAATTTACCGAAATAAAATACAACATTAAATGGCATATTAATCCATAAACAAAAATACAGAAAATTAATAAATGCAGAGATCAATTCAATCAAGTTTCAATTAAACTTAGTAATAACTTCAATTTAAATCACAGTTCAATTTATCTGCAATTGACAAAATTTTAATTAACATAAATTCAGAAATTACACGAAAAATCAATACAGTAATTAAACTGTAAATCACTACGAAAAATCAATACAGAAATTAAATACCTAAATTAAAAATATACAATAATTACAAAATTTAGATTCAATTAACAGAAACCCTAAAAATATTTTCATCAAAATTAACAGAAACCCAAAAAAAATTACCTTGGTCAATCAGCTTCTAAAATTCGGCTTTAGAAGGTGAGAGGAGTTCAATACGGCTTCGGTTTTGAGAGAGGAGGCAGCGAGAGGATGAACAGAAGGGAACGGCGAAGAAGGTTGAGAGACGTGGCTGAGACGAAGACTGGGTTGAGAGGAAAACGTCGAGGGCGAAGCCGATCGGCGGCGGCAGGGGAGAAGCGGCCGATCGAGAGAGAAGCAGGCACGGCGAGAGGGGGAGGGAAGGCGTCAAAGCTCTGAAGTGTCGAGAGGGAAGCAGGCGTCGGCGAGAGAGCGAGTGTCGAGAGGGAAATCTGAGGTTCATGAGAGTGATGACGTCTTATCCTACGTGGATAAAGATAAGACAATTTGATGACGCGGCAGAAGTTCCCTTAGTTGACGATGTGGCATGATGGCGTGGCAGATGACCCATGTCCGCTTGAGTCCTGATCTGACTTAAAATTTCAGTAACCCAAAGTATGTCCCTTTAATTGTTTTATTTATATTTTCTTTCTGATTACTCTCTCAAACGTAGGAGGTGATAATTGACTTTTGAGTGTGGTTAAATTGATGGGATTAAGGTGGGAGTTCTGTCTATCTTCACCCACTATGGCAACAAAAAAAATAAAAACAATTAAGTGAGAAGAAATTCCAACTTTCCAACCATTTTTTTTTTTTTTTGCTTTTTTTTGTTTAGAGCTTCTCTAGCTATCTACTGACGTGGTACTTATCAACTGACTGACTAGATGGGGAAAGGAAATGTTTCCTACATATTTCTTCCCACCCTCCTTGTAGTTAAAATTGTTTTCCTCTACTATTTTTTTAATTTATCAAATTGTGCTTTTATTACTTCAGTATAATGCCTAAACTCATTACCTAAAAAGTATAGATATGTGCCCAACATCTAGCTGGAGTAAGTCTTTTGTTCTTCACCCAATAGGTGATTTGCGTTTGAGCTACCCCTAAAAAGTGAGTAATCTCCCTAAAGTTGGGTCATTTTTTTCGCCTTTAAAATTGAGTGGAGTATGTTTTAGACTATAACCATTTTGACTAGTGTATGAAGCTTTGTTGTACGGCTAGGAGTGATTTTCTTCTCCCACATTGTATTTTGTCTAGGCTAGATCTTTATATCATTTTATCCCCAACTTGAGAGGGAGAAGTAGAAAAAGAAGTACAAAAAATAGGTATTTTATTCCATATATTGTGGTAATTTTTGTAAGACCAAAATATTCAAGAAAATGGGAGAACAAAAGATGAAGAATTTTGCATCTATGAAAAAAAAATTCAGAAAAAAAAAAGATAGAATACCAATAATCTTTTTCCTTGTAAGTTGAAGTTATAAAGTCTAGCTTGAGGGGGAGTCTTATACAAGAAGGTCTCAGTTAAAGGTATTTTTGTTATGTTAGTCTTCTATTTATATTCAATTGTTCAATTGTTCTAGGACTTATCTTTTAATGTTTAACTTTGAGTATAACTAGGACAATGATAGTTTAATTATAATTGGATTTTACTTATTTCTTCTATTATAAATAGAGGCTTATGAACTCAAATTACATCAAGTTAGTGAAACTTTTATCTTTTCTAGAAATTCAATATATGTCTCAGTCAAACTCTATCTTTGGGTATTGAAACTTACAAGTTGAACCATATAAAAATCAAAGATCAAGGTTTGGGGAAAAAATTGAAATTCTCATAAACTCTAGAATTTAGGTAATTGTGTCTTCATATGCTCAGCTTGGTTTTGATCTCATTCATGACTTCTTGTGATTGGAATGTTGAGTAAAATATTGAATATGATTATCCACATGACAAGTATGTGAAAACACTACTACCATAGGCTGGACAAGATTGAATGAATTGTGTGAGGGGATCATTTTTATGATCGTGTTTTATAAAATGGGCTTGAATGGGTTTGCATTTCATGATGAGTTTGGGAAAATGAATGGACCATTAGGCAAACTAGGAAAGGAAGTTCCTTAAGAAAGAAGTAGGAAGATGCAAATGACGAGGAGGAGATCAAAGAAAATAAGGGAGAAAAGACCCCATTAGATTAATGGTAGATAGGGTATGAGTTCAAGGATCCAATAGCCAGAACGATGATTCTTGAAGGAGATAAGAGAGTGATAGGTAAAATAGAGACACCTAGTGAGGGAATTGAAGGAGATGATCAATTAAAAGAATGTGCCTATTTGATACATAAAGTTGGAAGTAATGGGAGATGAATGAGGCAGAACTAGACAGAGTGAGGGAGGTTTGTAAAACAAGAAGCAAGAATAAAGAACTGAGATAAAGCTCTAACTTTGAAATTACAAAATCTTATTCAAACTACGAGGAAGAAAATAAACTTTAAACAAATAAATGATGATGCATGAGAGGGATGAAGAAGTCACCTCAACTTAAGAAAGTTGAACATGTGAAAGAGAATCCAATAAGTATAGAGGGTAATTGAGAAAATTGAAAAGGAAAAAATAGAGAAAGTAGGAAGAAAGAGATAATGTTTCCAGGTAGGAGGCCATGCACCCTAGACAAAAGATGAAGAAAGGGACACCCTTGATAGAATAAATATCAACTTTAGGGAACCACCTAGCAAATCTAGGTGAAAGTGGAGCATGGCTAATTCAACTTTTCAAATGGAATTAAACCCCAATTAGTGATCACTATTTTAGCCATTGTGTGTTTTTTTGAATTGGCCAATAGACTCAAGATCTCTCAAAAGAGGGTTGGGCTCTATCTATAATACTCTTTAAGACTTCTTATGGACGTTTGCATGTAATAGAGTAAAGCGATTGTGTAAATTCAGGGGGAGTACAAATATATCCCAGTGTACATACCATAGGGGAGTAAAATACAATAACCATAGGGGGATGATAGGAACCCCAAGTGCGAAGGTCCTATGCTTTTCTTATATTTGAAATGAGGAATTGAAAGAGAGAGGTTCAAAATTTTAGAATAAGAGAGTAAGGAAGAAGAGAGAGAAAGAGAGGAAAAAAATAGAGGAGAGGTGCTAGGGCATGAATTTGAGAGGGGGAAGAAGAGGATTGGCAGAAGGTAATTTAAAATAAATTATTTCACTTTGGATGCCTTTCTCCAGTCTATTCTCCTCAGTTTATAATTTTCCTTTACATCTCTTAGGAAATTTCTAATTCAATTAAGATTTCCAAATACAACAATCTCAGGAAATCAAAACTATATAGATGTAGGAGATTGAAGAAGATTGCTAAATTATTGAAATCCTTTGTCTAGAGAATATTTCAGGAATGGAAACTCAAGATTGTTTTTACTCCCTCTTGACCAACTTTTCAAATTCTTAAGTTTCCCTTGAGTTAGCTCCCCTTTTCCAAGCCATGCCCCTCACTTGTTCCTTTTTTTAGGCACCCAAAAAATTATAAATTTTGGGTGGGCCCCCTAGATAATTTTCTAGAGAACAAAATCAAAATTTGAGATTTACCCTTAGTGGTGCCCCTTGGACTTTTAAAAATATAAATGCCCCGAAAATTATAATTTGTACCCATCACCTAGCATGGTACATGTAGGGGTGGCATCGAGTCGAGCCAAGCTTGAACCTACATATGTTCGAGCTTGGCTTGATTTGAATACTTCGAATTTGAGCTCAGTCTCGATCCTAAAATTGGAATCTAGCTCGAGCCCAAAAATTTTAACTGAGTTTGAGCCTGAGCTTGAGTTGGGTTCGAGCTCTAAACTACATTTAAAACTTTAAAAATAAAAAAACAATTACAAAAAAATAAAGAGAATATTGTAATGAACTTGGTACCAGTGAACTACAAGGTATCACAGAGAAGTCCAAGACTTTGCAATGGAGCATACTAATGTATAATAAATAGCTTAATAGACATAAAAGAAAGAGCAAACACCTTCATCAATAATGTTTATTCCATAGACAAAATACAACTTTAGATGTTGAGGACCCAAAAGGGCTGAATGATCGATCATCTTTGAGGTTTGAGGTAAATAAGAGAAACTATCAATCAACTAAAGAGATAATTGATGAGAGAAATTAGAGAAAAGAGTATTTTCATAAAAAAAAATTATACTAACGAGTCAGCTCACAAGCTAACAAGTCAAATTTGGCTTGTTATACTTAACGAGCCTAATTTAAAGTTTGATCTGAAACCGAGCTCAAGTAAAAATTGAACTAAGCCGAGTTTTTTTTCAAGTTGAGCTCAAGCGGTTTTCAAGCCGGTTTATCTTGGTGCCACCACTAGGTACATGTTTATTTTTATATAAATTTGGGTTTTATTAGGGGAGCACCATTATAGGGGCAACATCATAGTAGGGGGAGGATATCTATCTCCCCATTGTAAATTTTGATGATGTCTAAAGGGGGAGAAAATTTGGAGTGAGCACAAAAAAATGCTAAAAGGGGGGGGGGGGGGAGGGGGGGGGGGAGGGAATCCGAGTGAGTTTGAATTAGAATTTTATATTAGATGTAATTTAATTCATATTTATTCACTCATTTGTATCGATATTTTATATGCTCATGAATGTTTATCATCATAAAAAAGGCATATAATGTTGATTTCAAGATCCTCATTGAGATTTTTTTTATGATAACAAATACTCAAGTATTAATGATGTGTGTTAAAGTACATTGTGCATCTAATAAACCCCTAAAGAAAACTTTCGTAGCATATCCATTTGAGTGGCAAGAGATTATCCGTACAACCCCATATATCAAAAGTGAACAAGTAGCTTATGTAAAAAAAACACACCATCCAAATAGCTAAGCAATAGTGTTTGCCCAAACAAGAGGAAGAATAATCACTTTTATAGCCAAGTAAGTTTTTTTCCCCTTTTCATTTTTCTTCCTCTTCTTTGACTCGTCATATATATATATATATATCCATCCCCCCCCCCCCCCGCCCCTTTACAATGCAATCATTCATAGACATTCTTAAATATGTTGAATTTTTAGATAAGAGATAATTTATTGACTTTATTATAAATGAGTACAATGATCATCTATTTATAATAGAGAAACAAGTAGAATCAGACTATAATTAAACAACCCATATCTCAGTTACACCCAAACTTTAACTAGATTTTAACACAATTAAACAATTGAATATAACTAGAAGACTAATATCACTAAAACATATTTTAACTGAGCCCCTTTAGTGAGACTTCCTTCGTATGAGACTTCTTTTAGATTCCATTATATTAGTTCTGGCTCTTTTGAAACTTCTTCCTATGAGAGTCATTTAAGATTCTTCTATACATATTTTTCAACAAAATAATACTACATTTTTTTAGGGATCTTGATACCATAAGTTGTCTCATTTCACATATACAAGCCAACATACAATAACCAAAATGATGTTTTAAAGTTGGAGTTCTAATCTTCTATGCACCACCTTTCATTTTGTTTTGTTTGCATTTCGCTCAAATTCTTGCATAAACTAGCCCAAGACTTATTTCATTTACCTTACTCTCTAATTAATTTTGAGCCTTTGTTTTTCTTTTGTAGACATGAAATGAGATTTTGTGATTTAAAATTTTTAGGTTATCTCATTTTCATGGATTCATTATTTGCTAGCCACTATCTCAAATTCCTAAGATGTTACTTTCTTCTTCTTTTACAACTTCAAATCAGATTTGATGATTTCTAAATATGAGTTCTATCTCATTTCTTCTATCATGCTTCTTACCAACTTTTTAATGTCTTAATTTATCTTGGACTTAGAAAAAACAAAAAAGATAGATCATGTAGAGACAAATCACACAAATGTTCTAATAGGTTTTAAAATAACTCTCACACATGATTCTAACAATTTTTTTGTCTTTTATCTTTAATGGTGAGCAAGAAGTGGTTGGTGGTGTACAAGAACAGTATATTAGGAGAAGCTAAGCTCATTTTATGCTAATTAGGTTAATCAGACTCTTGCTTGAATCGACTAATTAATTCTACTGCTTCTAATGAAATGCGACACAGAATAAGATGGCAATTTGGATCATCTATTCATGGGAGTCTGGCGTGAATGAACGATCTGATTGTTGTCTCACAATGAAGTGTATTCAGAAAAATCCCTGTTAACCTTTTTTCTTTCACAACAAAAAAAAAAAAATGCAGCTAAAAACATAATAAAACAAATGCAACTTAATAAAGAAGGGAGCTCCATTTTCTGAAGCGGGTTTGACTCTTTTGACTGAGTAGCTTCGATTGGGAAGGTAAGAGCTCTGACAAACTGAAGCACCAGCGGGTTTGAGTAGCTTCCTCGCCGGTTGTTCCCATTTCCGTGAGAGTTCACCGAAACCAAATCAAGAACCGAGAACCTATATCCGACGAACTAAGAAATCGGGAGGAAGATAACTCACCTTTGAGAGCACCAAAAATGTCGAAGAATTACTCTGGCACCGATGATCTCCAAACGCAGCTCTGATACCATGTCAATCGATTTCTCAGAATGAAGGTAATATCAAGAGATCGATTTCTGTTTCGATGCCCCCAATTTCCTCCCGTTACACATATATAGACCTTTAAGTTATAATCTACAAGAAATTACAATAATACCCTCCCCTTATCATAATTCATAAATACATAAATACAAATCAACTTGATAACAATTGGCTCGTCTCAGAAAAGGGGCCTACAAGTCAGAGATACAGACTGGCATGAGAAATCACCATTACTGATTTTCTCCTGTACATATATAGTTCATACCATAGATGTACTCTGCATTAAAATGACAACGAAGTTCACCGGTCACAGTTTGCTGGCTAGCATGAGCAACAGCTCATGATGATTATAAATCAAAATAGTACAACCCAAAAGCCATGGGAGAAACACTGTGATCCTTCGCCGCTTCCATCTACTTCCCCGTTCAGGTTTAATTCCTTCAAGCTGCAGCAGCCATGGCGGGCGCTATTGGTGTCTGGCTGATGAAAGCAATACTTGTACTCGTGCTTGAAACTTCCCTAGTTTTCACTGAAGCCAAGACTCTGTCTAAAGATGAGTATTTGGCAATGAAACGACACCTCAAGATTCTGAACAAGCCTGCAGTCAAAAGCTTCAAGGTGAAGTTTCTGGGCACACTGAAGTTAATTTATCTTTCAATTATATTCTGTAAAAGTCTGTTGTCTTCCTCTCAAACCGATCTCCATTTATGGATACGTTTTACATCTTTGTTATGACAGACCGATTATGGAGATATATTCGATTGTGTTGACATTAACAAGCAGCTTGCCTTTGATCATCCTCTCATGAAGAATCATACAGTTCAGGTTCAGTTTCTCAAGAATAAGTGACTGTATGTAAGTTTATGCTTCTTGCTTCTTGTAGATCTAATAATGGTATTTTGTTTACAGATGCAACCCAGCTCCTTTCCTACAAGAAATGATAACCGCGTCTACTCCACTACAGATTTGGATATTGGACTACCTGATGATGGCTGTCCAATTGGAACTGTTCCGATTAGAAGGGTCACCATGCAAGATTTAATGCGAGCTCCTTCTCCCTCAGAGTTTGGGAAGAAATACGTCCTAAATGATTCGGAAGTAATCTTCACCACTGGCCCTCCTGCTCGGCACCATGTAGGTCACTCTTCAAGCTTTCCTTAAATCTTCCTTGTTAATACATCCAATACATATTGATAATATATCCATCCATGACGAGGAGTAATTGTTTCAATTTCCTTCTACTGATTCTTCTTTATTAATTTTTCCAGTGGGCACTGGATGAGACAAAATATGAGGAATTCTATGGTACCGAAGTGAGAATAAATCTTTGGAAACCAAATGTAGTTTACTGGAATAAATTTAGTCTGGCGCAGTTCTGGATTTGTAGTGGCCCTTATGAGAAATTGAACACCATTGAAGCTGGATGGATGGTAATTAGTCCATTATTCCTGAAACTTACATCATATTTTGATAGGTATCAAGTAAGTTTAGAATATTATTATCTAATTATTGAGATGATACTTGTATAGGTGTATCCAAGAGCTTTTAATGACTACAATCTTCGGCTATTTTCTTATTGGACGGTAAATTTCTTAGAATCAAAGATTTTTTTAGTGTGATATGGGTTCATTCATTTCATTTATACTGATTTTTTTCTTTTGATTTTCAAATAACAGGCTGATGGTTATCATAATACAGGGTGCCTCAACGTTAACTGCCCGGGTTTCGTACAGATTAGTAGAAAAATACCATTAGGCGTCACACTCTTTCCATTATCCACTTATGGTGGAGATCAGTATGAGATAACTCTCCTTTCATTTTTGGTGAGGTTTTGCATGTTGTCTACTTATTTCATTGTTCTTATTGCATCAAAAGGAAAACTCATTTTTCTATAGCCTTTATCTTCTTGTGAATCGAGAATAACCCATTCTCTAATGCTGAATAAATGATAGAAAATTTTGGCCACTGGTTTGCAGTTTTTCTATGATTTTCTATTGGCATATACGCATCCTTCCTATATTTATCTTTGCCAGAGCATCCATTTTAGTAACTTACTTTATAAAAACTTGGTCTTATTACAACAGGCAGAACAAAAGCAACAACCTTCGTTACATGCTATACAATTCATAAGTTTTTGCTCCTACTTTCCAGGACCCAAATAGCAAGCAGTGGTGGCTAATCTTAGGGAATGAGAGCATTGGCTACTGGCCGAACCACATCTTCAACTCCTTATCAGCGAAAGCAGAAAGGATTAATTGGGGAGGTGAGGTATACAACCCGGACGAAGCCCTGGACCAGTTGAAATCTGATATGCCTCCAATGGGTAGTGGTCATTTTGCCGAAGAAGGATATGGGAAATCAAGTTTCATGCGGGCAATGCAAGTCGTCATAGAAAACAATACGATTGTAGATGCCCCTAAGACTCATCCATTTGTTGATACTCGCAAATGCTACAACATGATTGACAAAGGACACGTAGATGATGTATGGGGAAGAACATTTTATTTTGGAGGACCAGGTGGAAAATGTCTTTGATGATGCTTTCACTCTTTTGATAGAGTAAAATGGTGCAATGAATATTATCAAATAAAAAGATTGTTTACTATAATAAAAAGCAGTTTTAATGATGAATTTTATAACAACGATTTATGGTTGTTAATTTTGTACCAAATGCCAAATTATTCTAAACCAAATATTTTTTGTTGTTTATGTTATCCTTGGCTTTATCCATATACATCTCACAAATTTGATCAAAGGTCTAAAACATGTGTATTTCTTGGTTACTTTTTATCTCAAAGTGCTTACTTGTGTTTTGACCCATCTACTTCAAAAATATTTGTTTCTCGTCATGTCAAGTTTGTAGAGTCTGTCTTCCCTTACACATCCCTTAATAATCACCTACCTCGTCCCACCTCCACCACCATAGATACTTTTATTCCCACCTCCTTCTGACGATAATTCACAAACCACTGAGACACCAACACATCACATAGAAACTGGGTAGCAACCACGACCCATCAAACTATCACCAAATACTACCTATCCATCCATCGAAACCCAATCTACCACCCAACAACTCACTCAACATCGAACGACCAATCGAGCCAAAAATAATATTTGTAAACCCATTCAAAAACTCAACCTTCACACCCACTTACCATCCCAACCCGACCTTGAACCTACCTCCATGACTCAACCCCTCAAAGATCATAACTGGCGTTGAGCTATGTTTGAAGAATATGATGTTCTTGCTTGTAATGGGACGTGGGAGCTAGTTCCTCTTTATGGTATCACTAATTTGTTGGTTGTAAGTGAATTTTTTGAATCAAAAGACATTTTAATGGGTCTATCGACATATTTAAAGCACGTCTTGTGGTCAAAGAATTTTATCAACGACCAAGTGTGGATTACCATAAGACTTTTAGCCCGGTTGTTACGCCCACCACTGTGAGACTTGTACTTGGTATTATATTTAGCAATGGTTGGTCCCTTCATCAACACGATATCAATAATACCTTTCTTCAAGGCCGACTCTTAGAAAATGTTTATATGGCATAACCTCGGGACTTTGATGATTCAAATCATTCAACTTATGTCTGTAAACTTCATAAAGCTATCGATGGTCTCAAACAGGCTCAACGGGCTTGGTATCATGAACAACGTCAATTTCTTTCGGGTTCAGCTTTCAAGAATTCTCACTCTGATACTTCCCTATTTACTTTCAATATTGGCAAGCATGTTCTGTTTCTACTGGTGTATGTCGATGATATTGTTATTACTAGTAATAGTGATAACTATATTTCTTAATTTGTTGATTGCCTCACTCATCGTTTCTCTCTGAAAGATCTTAGCTCTCTTTCTTACTTCCTTGGAGTTGAGGTTGCTCCGCATCGCAATGACATATTACTCTCTCAATACGGATACATCCAAGACCTACTTAAAAGAACTCTTATGGAAGATGCTAAACCTATGCTCACCCCTTTTCTGATGAAGCTCCACTTTCTGATCCATCTCAGTTTTTGAACTAGTTGGCAACCTGCAATACCATTCTCTCACTCGCCTAATATTTCCTTTGTTGTCAATAAGATGTCCCAATTTATGCGTCAATCGATTGACGAGCACTGGGTGCTTGTCAAATGAATTTTAAGGTATTTATGTGGCACATTGGATAAATGACTTCTTTTTCTACATCGTAAGTCTCCAATATCTCTACATGGGTAGGCAATAAAGATGATTACTCTTCCACTAGTGCCTACCTTATTTATCTTTGACATAATCTCATTTCCTGGAGTTCAAAGAAGTAATACACTGTTGCTCGTTCTTCTATTTATGCTGAGTTTTGATCAGTTGCAGCTACTGCTGCTAAACTTTAGTGGGTGTGCTCTCTACTTATTGAACTTGGTGTGACTTTGCAGTCTTCTCCTATTGTCTATTGTGATAATATTGCTTCCACTCAGTTAAGCTTCAATCCCATGTTTCACTCTAAAATGAAACATGTAACAGTTGATTATCACTTCATCCGTGATCAGGTTCAATAAGGTCTACTTCGTGTTGGTCATATTGCTTCTGCTGACCAACTTGCTGATCTCCTTACAAAACCATTGCCACGTTCATAGTTTCAGCTACAAAAAGACAAGATTAACCTCTCTAACCGTGGCCTATCTTGAGGGGGCATAAAGAACAGACTATCTTCCCTTCGATTTAGGAGATTTCTATTGATTGTATTTATCCCTTTGGTTTAGGAGATTTTTATTGTAAATTATATATATATATATATATATATATATATATATACCACTCTTAAATCAATAAAAAAACATGGTTCAATTTCAACAGAAAGCAATTTGTTTTCACTTATCTCGACCAAGTGATGGATGTGAAAGAGATATGGAAGCGTAGGGATACTTCTCATAGGAGAAGATGGGAGAGGTAGTACTAGCAATACAACATTGGTGACCTTTTAGACCATGGATTTTGTATTATAGCTGATCATGGATCTCTATAATTTCTTTTTAATCAAAACATTGTTTCAAATCTACAACAATGTTGGTTGGTGAAGCTATTTAGGATATGATTGAGAGATGATCTATAGGAAAGGCACAACTAAACCAACAACAACGTTGGTTTAAGCATGAAAACACTTGTAATTGAAATCTTATCCCAAAATTTCAGCGTTTTATAAAATCTTTCAAATACCTCACGACTAACCCCCCGAATAGACTGATTTGTATTGATTATCCAAAACCAAGTAATTGATTATGTAAATGAAGGCCATAAATAGGTGTGTAAATTAATGTAAAAAAACCCTATAATTCAATTAATCGTCCCTTTCTTTTTCATCTAGGGGTTATATTTCCAGGGCCAAATCATGTAAATAGCTTTGTGTGTTTTCACTCTTCATGCTTTGTAACGGCCCTTTTCATCCTATCTACGTGTCTGTGAAGTAAGTTTGTAATGATATTCTTTTCTTAAAGCAAAAAAGCTGTTGCTCTAAATAAAACATGGCGCAGTAACCTTGTCTATTTCAGTTCTGTATGGAGAAGGCTTCGAGTATTGAGCTTGCAAGAGCGATATTGTCTTTGTTCATAGTCTTCCTTGTTGTTGTTGATAGAGAGAAGATATCAAATCGAGAGTATTTGGCAATGAAGCGACAGCTCAGGAAACTCAACAAGCCCGGGATTGAAGTTATCAAGGTAACATTCATCTACTACTAATCTAATGGCGTCTAGCCTTAACTGAATGCTACTCCTGTAGTTTCTTGCTTCTTGCTCTCCGAGTAGTTTTTCTTGGATGGGACCCTTCTTGCTCTCCGAGTACTTCCACTCGCGAAAGATTTCCAGAGCGAAGTTCCATGCGCACTTTCCTTGAAGTATTTATTTTATTTTATTTTCTATTTTGAGAAAATTACTTTTGGTTCTTCCGATTCAAAGATGTGCATTAGAATTTGATTTTTTTATGTAGCTTGATGAGAACTAATCTACTGTTCACATGGCAGACTAAATATGGGGACATTTACGACTGCGTAGATATCCACAGGCAGCCTGCTCTAGACCATCCTCTTCTGAAAAATCACACTGTCCAGGTCTATCATTATCCCTCATCTTGATCAATAAAAAAAAACGTTGAACATCTCTACAATATTACTCTTTTTTACCCTTCCCCATGACTTCCATTTTTAAACTACCTCGTTTAAAGTTTTGAAAGGAGCAAATTGATGCAGATGGCACCGACTTACTTGCCAGAAATCCCAAAGAGAAATGTTTCTCGATCAGGTACTGTTTCAATAGATATATCTCTCCCAGATGGAGGGTGCCCAGAAGGCTCAGTCCCCCTTCTCAGAACGACTGTAGAAGGTTTGATCAGGGCTAAATCCGTGAAACGCATTAGAAGGAAACAATACCAGCAAAATAGTGGTAATTTAAGTGTGAATGTGAATGGTTATACTCATCATGTAAGTTTTTTCTTTATTGACTGGCGTTCTTTGGTCAAGACAAATGTAATTATACTGATGCACTTGTTTCTGTTTGATCAGTACGCAATTGTAAGAGCTGAAGGCAGTCGCTATTATGGACTTACTGCATCAATGAATGTCTGGTCTCCAAATGTAATGTACAATATTCACAGCAGCATTGCCAGGATGTCGTTTTATGGTGGCCCTCTTGAGCAACTCAACTTAGTAGAAGCTGGATGGATGGTAACTCTAGCTAGCATCTTCTGATTCTATATCAGCATAAACTGAAGAACATGAATTTCAAATGACAAATGTCAAGTGATCTGCTGAAAGGGTTCTGTTCACGAGACCAACTAGGTTCATCTTCTGACTCCTAATTACTTTCCCTGTTTATTAATATTCCTTCCACCTTTGAATCCACAGGTATACCCCACAAGGTACTTTGATGCACGTCCCGTCTGTATGTATTTTGGACAGTAAGCAGAAATGGCATCCCCTTCTGTTAAATTAAAAGGCAATTGTGTCAGACTTCTCTCGCTCATTCTAAAACTAATACTTGTGTTAAATTGTTAACTTCAGTCAGACAACTACCGCAATGGCTGCTATGACAGGGAGTGCCAAGGCTTTATACATACTAGTACAACTCTTAGTATTCCGTCTGTGGTTGAACCACTTTCCACTTATAATGGAGACCAATATTACATTACCCTCGAGATATACAGGGTAGGTTGTGACTGTAAACGATTGAATTCTATACTGAATATGACACTAGTCTCGTTATGTTTGTGTGGCAGGACCGAAACACAGGCCACTGGTGGCTTACATATGGAGAAAACCAAGATCGGGTGGGTTATTGGCCGTCCAATCTGTTACCTCACATGAGAGACTATGCTACTGAAGTCCATTGGGGTGGCGAGGTTGCCTCCTTCCCTCCGATGGGGAGTGGCCATTTTGCTCAGGAAGGATTTGGGAAGTCATGTTTCATGATGAACCTTGAGATGCTTGACGAAGCAGCTCACCTTACAGATGTACCAACAGACACCCACCCGCTCGTTACCGACAATACCTGCTACAGTATTATTGACCACTTACCAAACGGGAATGAAATGGGTAGGCATATCTATTTCGGTGGACCTGGCGGTCGCTGCCAGGCCTAGTGGTCTTCGTGCTCTTACCCATGCTTGGAAATAAACTGATATTCAATAATCTTTGTCGTTTTAGTAGATTGTGCAATGGTTTGTGTCATCAGCTTATATTGACAAAGGAAACAAGTTCCATGAAAGTAGATTACATTAGAACGTAATTTTTTTCTCGGAAAGACATATTTCTTAATGGTTCCTAGGAAGAATCACATAAAGGTCAAAGTCAAAAAAAATCTCTTGGGTTTTAGGTAGGAAAAAACTACCTAAATTTGCATATCGTTTTTAGATGAATCTAAACCTAATTTCAACATGGTTTCTAAACAGAGAGATTGCCTCATTAGAGTCGTCCGTTGTTGTTGTTGTTGTTTTATGAATTTGGGATGGATCCTTTTGTTAAATAATCCAATTTGGTAAATAATCCATCTCGTAATCTACTCTTTACGGAAGAAATTGCATTAAAACCCATTAGCCTATAAATTGGCTACTTTAAGAGGAAATATTGAAAGCGAATCCTTCCATTCCTGTATCAACGAATTAGGAAAATGAGGTGGTAAATGCGAAAAAGTTCAATCATTCCATTCCTGTAGACACGAAAATTAATTTTTGAAAGACGCCAGCCATGGTGGAGCTTGAAATATTTAAACAACTTGCCTCCTGTCGTCTCTCAAGGTTTCTTCTCCTTTGCCGCCATGGCTGCTGCCACAAGATTTATTTTAATGATGATAATAGCTTGCTTTGCCTTTTCTCCCGCTTTCAGCAGTGCAAGGACTTTATCAAACGAGAAATACCTCCAAATTAAGAGGCAGCTCAACTCTCTCAACAAGCCCGCTGCGAAAAGCTTCAATGTAATGATCTCTCTCTCTCTCTCTCTCTTTCTTTCTCTGCTCTCTCTCTCTGAAGTATGATTGTTTCTAAATAGGTTGATGGAGATATATTCGATTGTGTGGATATACACAAGCAACCCTCTTTTGATCATCCTCTCCTCAAGAATTTCACCATTCCGGTCAGTGCCATCATTCATGCTATTAACATTATTTGCTTTTCCTGGATCGTATATACTAAGTTGTTTTCCTGATTGACGTTCTGTGATACATGATATAACTTAGTTTTTGGCTCCGGTGACTGTATAGACTATACCAAAACTGGAATTGGGGAGTCTTTCAGATGCCGCCTTGAAGATAGGATTGCCGGATGGAGGCTGCCCGGACGGAACTGTCCCTATTCGAAGAGTTCAATTCAGGGATTTGCTAAGATCTCGGTCTTCGTCTAGTTTTGGCACCCGGTATCACAACTGGAATAAAACCAGTGCGCAAGCCGGAGACAGTCCATCTCGTGTATGTACCTTTCGAACCATTCATTTGTTTGCTAGTTTATTTCTTTTGGCTTCGTTAAGAGACTTAGTCCTTCAGTAAGGGGGGATTTATTTTTATAACTACTGCGCAGTCTGTATCTGTTCGCACCAAACCAGGCGATTTTAGAGGAGGTCAAGCAACCTTCAATGTATGGAATCTGTCTGTCAGTGATTCACAATATAGCACTGCGAGTCTGCAAGTCTTTCATGGATACGGCGTTCCTGGTTCTAACCTCGGTGTCATTCAAGCTGGATGGATGGTACTTCATAGCGAAATTTCTACTATAAAAGCTGTCACTTTTGTTTTTATTTCCTCTTTAAAATTTCATAAACTGTAGCCCTTTTATCAAGCTAATATGGTTTGTGAAACTCCAGGTGAACAAAAAGGCTTTTTCTGACTCTGAACCTCGATTGTTTGCACACTGGAGTGTATGCATCATTAAATCTCACCCTTCAATGCTGTTCATTTTTTTTTGTGTCATTACTCTTTTATTGATTCCAATTTGATCTCCAGGAAGATAATGAGCACACCAAAGGTTGCTTCAATCTTGAATGCCAAGGCTTCGTTCAAGTCAGCCCCTATGTGATATTGGGTGCAAAACTCTTTCCTACCAGCTCTGAATTTGGAGGGCCCCAAGTAGATCTCAAAGTTGTCATTTACGTGGTATATACGTGTTTCCTATTAATCAAACCATAATTGAATTGTTACTTTTACTGGTTTATAATTCATGGGACTCTTTGATGCGATATTCTTTTCATGAGAGTCCACATCTACTAGACCGCTTGGTCCAAGAAATCTTTTAACTAAGTCTTGTGTTATGCAGGCAAATGATGGGGTGTGGTGGCTTCTTGTCAATAACGAGCTTGTGGGTTTCTGGCCTCCTTCAGTCTTCAACAACGAGATGAAAAGCGCCAATGTAGTTCAATGGGGTGGTGATGTCTTCAATGGAGATCTCAACAAGAGTTTCCCTCCAATGGGCAGTGGCCATTTCCCCAGAGAAGGGGAAGTTATGATAGCTTCTTATATAAAAGAACTACAAGTTTTGAACAGCCAGGGCAAAGTTGAAGACGCTCCTGCAGGTGATGATGTTGTGAGGAATAATGAAGCACCGGCGTGCTATGGCTTGACTGATCATGGAAATGAAGGCAGTTGGCACAGATATTTTTATTTCGGGGGACCTGGTGGCAAGTGCTAAATTCACAGATTCAATGGAGAGCGTGATTCAGTCAGAATTGTTAATAAGTTGTTTAGGTATCACAAGGGCTTGGATGTTGAGTTTGTGACTTTGAGTGAAACTGATTTTGCGAATGATTGTCTTTAGATTTACAAGTATATATAAACTATATTAGACTATCATGAATTTCTAAACAACAGTATGAAATTCATTGAATAAAAACATTAAACAAAAGTCCAAAAACTTACCTCTATCCATTCGATCAAAATCTGTAAACTTCACCGGAGTTCTCTGCGTCTGACTCTTTCGCTTTTTGATCACTCTTTGTGATGGTGTAAACTGAAGGTTTGTACGAGTGAATGAGGTTGGGGACCAAATCTCTATTTATAAACCAAGCTCCCATTAAGCTTATCGGCTTTTGTAATTGCCGATGGGAGGACGTGGGTCTTAAACCTCCATGGACGTGGGAACGTGGTCTTCCGAAACGGCACCACGTTCTCCATAAAAGACGTTAGCCAATTGCTTTCAAAACTTAAAGGATGTTGGACAACCTCTATAGTTAACATTCTCCCACTTGGTCCACACTTCTAGTGTAATCTGAATCTCATTGATAATCTGAATTTAAGTCATAAATACATGAATCATGGCGATAGGTCCTCTGATAATGAGTATTACTTTTTATGTATTACAATGTATTTATTTCTTATACTTTATGAATAATCCCTATGTTTATTCTTGGTCCAACACAGATGATTTTCTCAAAATTAAAGTGCACATAAATATGAGAAAAATATCACAATAATTAAGAATTTCACTAAAATAACATTGTTCATATAATGAAAAATTATATAATGGAACCGAGTCCCATATTCACAACATGATCCTTGAATTTAAACGGTGGCATACCCTTAGTCAAAGGATCTGCTATCATTAACAAAGGATCCAACATTCTTTTACTCAAATTAGGTGTTTAGAATTGATTTTCAGTTATCTGTGTAATGGAAACACATGAGAATTTGTTAACTTTTGGCAATTTTCCAAAGATGAGAGTTTGAGATAGGCCTATTCTCTATTACCATGTTGATTCTCAGGACTCCATGAATTTAGCTCATGGAGAAAAGAATAAACGGCATATTGGGAAGATAATAGGAGGAAGAAAAAGGTTATGGACTTATGTCTAACCCTCCTCCAGAGGCCTAATTTATAGATGAATTATAATATTATAATAATACCCCAAAATATTAAAATAATTATAAAAATATCATATTTATGAGATGACTCTTTATTTACCATCATGTCATCATTGTGTGGGCCTATGGACATTCTCCTTGGTCTATGGGCTTGAGCCCATCTTCCACACACTCGGACGTGTGGGTCTTCCTTGGTCGTGTGGGCTTGGGCCCATCTTCCAACATGGTTCATTATTTGTTGACTGTTGTTGGCATTGATTCATCTAACAAAGAATTTGAATTTCTTAGAAAAATAAAGCACATGAGGGCCCCAATATCTTATCTTCATTTGATTCCCCATTACCCTCTTATTATTTGCCCTTCTTCTACCATTCTTTATTTGACTGTCACTTACCTTTTGGCCAACCCTTTTGGAGCGTTCCTTTGGTTGGTCCCTTCTATATATATGGGTGTTTTTTAAGTCCTTTGAGACTTTTTATTAGTACCCTTGGGTTTTTTACCTCCTTCTTGTGAATGATAGGGATTACCCACTTTAGTGATTATTATCATTATATTTGTTTAAAATCATTTGAGGTTGGTTTTGACTTATGTTTTATCACCCATTTCTACACTTTGAGAGTCTGTGTCTGGTGTCATACTTATCCTTGGGACACCATGATGAAGGAGATCATTAGTACATTTATGTTATTTATTTCAAGCTAGGAGCATTGGCACTACCTCCTAGCTTGAGGGGAAGTGTCGGAAGATATATATATATGTTGGAGGGTCATTGATGTAATTAGTTTATGTTTTATGTCTCTTCTTCACTCTTACTAGGGTGAAGGGTAAAATTATAATATTATACTCTTGAAGTCCAAAATCTCATTCTTCCTCCTATTTTCTCCCCAACGTGTGTTCTTATTCTTTCTCCATGATATAATCCAAGGAGTCCTGAAAATCAATAAGGAGATTGGCATTGTGTAAAATCGTGTATTGAGATACACATGGCCAAAGAAAGGCATAATCTTTTTTGTAATTTTCCAACTATTAGAGCTCAATTCACCCCTCTCTTGAGAAGCCACCTGGGCCAACACATCCTTTGACTTAGCAAGAAAAAGAAACAATTAGGCAATCCAAAAGAAGTGTAATATAAGACTCTAGGTACTAGGAGGAACAAACTACATCAGTCAGAAAAAAACAAATGAGAGATGGAATATAGGAGGAGAAAGGGATCGACCTGTCCATTACATCCTAAATTCCTCCTTCCCGATTCTCTTCCATCTTTCCTCCATCCCTGCACCACATGGACAAGCTTTACTGATGTGGGCAATTGACCGACCCCGCATAGATTTTAAAGGTTGAAGTCTGATAGTTCGGGAAATAAGTCTGAAAAGTTGATATTTAGGTAATTAAAAATTTTAAATCCGATATTTGGATAAAAATCTCTGTTCATTTCGGGGAACATGGAGGCCAGTGCTAGACTCAGATTTTGGTGTCTAGAGTGATCTGTTCATGTTTGTAATTCTATGGCACTTCTGAAAGGAAATATTTGTAAAGATAGATGACATGAAATGTGAACTTACTGTGACTTTCCTTATCATAAAAAGTTAAAATGGCTGATACCTATAACAAAAAAGAAAATACCTATAGGAGATAGAAAATTTATTTTTTAAATATCTTTTAGCATTTTGTCAGCCAAAATTTCATAAAATTTCCAATCCCCTACAACTAGTACAAATGCTAAAAACCCATTTCTTATGATTTCCCATGGCACAAACCCACAATCAGTTTCAGTAAATATATGCTGAACACAATTATCAAGGCAAGTCAAACTTGATTTATTTGAATACAACCAAACCTACACACACAAAGAGAAGGTAAATTACAAGTGCAACCACACTGGCAGGTCTAATCACTAGATAGTAAGTGCGGCATTATTCATCGTCACATTCACACAGTCGTGCTCAAGAAGACACAACACACAGTAGGCTTATGACATTGCGTCATTCATTTTCTTCCTCCATGCAGGTGGTGGTCCTTCCCTCCTCAGATGTAGTTGTACAGCGACCACCAGGTCCCCCATAGAAGAAATATCTACGAAAGTCAGATGACCCTGTCCCCATGTCTTGAAGCTTATAGCCCGAGGGGCAAGTTTCACTTTTCCTAACATTAGTAGGAATATCCCTTAGCACGAGATTTGGATCGACATACATGATCTTCTTCATGTAAGCAGCCTTTCTATACCCTTCAGATGGGAAATGGCCGCTACCCATTTGTGGGAAGGTCCTAGTGGAGTCACCAACAACCTCACCTCCCCAGTCAATTCTGTTTGCAGTTTTAACTAAAGTCTTGAAGAGTCTACCAGGCCAATAACCAACCCAGTTGACATTACCGCCATTAGTTCCATAGTATCCTAACCACCAACTTGTGGTGCCTTCATCCTGTAAATAGGAATATCAAGAGGTTAATTAGCTTTTGTGAAGAATGTTCCATTACTATGCTAAAATATTATTTTTAACCAGAAAGTAGAACGATTGGTACCCAGAATGCTAGAAGTGTCATGTCCACTTGGTTGCCACCATAAGTTGAAATTGTTCTCAAACTCATTCCAGGTGTTATTGTGGAGCTAACTTGTACAAAACCAGGGCACTGTAAATTGTAACATCCGGTTCCATGATAACCATCCGCCTGACAATTGCAAAATAATGTTTGAACCAATTCGTATCAATTGTCAAGAAGTATCTTCTAAAGTAATCCAGGGATGTAATCAGAACTCACCGTCCAATAAATAAACAGGTGAGTTGAACTATCACCTCCATATAATCCTGGATACACCTGAAAAAAGTACAAAGCAAACAGAAAAACACAATTCACTGGTTTTTTCGTATTTGGTTTGAAGTAACATGGATTCATATTAACCGTGAATTACATTCCATCCAGCCTCGATAGTGTTGATAGTGTTAGACGGGCCATTTGTAACCCACAACTGGGCAAGACTGAATATTTCAGTGGATTTTACTTGGGGTTTCCACAAATTGATTGTAACTTGTGTTCCTTTGTATACACCTCCTGCGAGTCCTGACATACTTTCCACAGCATACTGAAAAATAAAAGTGAAATGTATCGTTAATTTGTATGGAGAATTGTATGAGCATCAGATCTCATTTATTCATGTTGTATACCTTATGTTGAGTAACTTTCAGTCGATCGGGACTGTAACCACTTCGTCCATACTTGTTCATGAGATTCGATACAGAACCAGCTTTTAAGAGATCTTCCATTTGAACTCTCTTAATGGGAACTGTACCCATTGGGCAGCCTCTATCCGCAGGCCCAGTCTTCATCGTGATGTACTCTGAAGGTTCGGCATTTACCCATTCTGGGATGGAAGCAGGTTCCATCTGTTTAATCAATTCAAAATTAGTGTAGTAGTATCACAGAAGACAATGAAACTGAAAGAAAGATGACTATGAATGGAAATCCTCACATGAACTGTTTGGTTTCGGAGTGCTGGATGATCAAAGGCTGGTTGTTTGTTTATATCGACGCAATCAAAGATATCCCCTTCTTCAGTCTGTTTCAAAAGAATCAAAACAACCGCTTTAATTAGTATTACAAATATTTTAGCCCTGTAATAGTAATAGTTCAGAATAAGAGAATATATTCACCTCAATAGTCTTCTCTCCTGGTCTGTTTATAAACTTGAGATAATTCTTCATCTCAAGAAACTCTTCTACTGAGATCTCATTGGCATTACCAGAGACGAAGCTAATCGCAAAGCATACCAACAAGGCTAGACGGAAACTGGTACTCACAGGACCAGCCATTGGATAGAATGATCAACAAACTGAGAAAACTTCTTTTTTTTCCTGTATATTGTCAACACACAGTCGATGTTAAAGACACCCAAACTGCTTTCCATTTAGAAATCTTTATAAAAATAACTGCTATGTACTAGCAATGGGCTGGTTCCTTCTACTAAAAAATCAAAGGTGAATGAGACCCATTTGTATGGAGATGACTTCAGTCGAAGAGGACCAATCCAATGCTATTACATATGTACTAAGCAAATCTAACACAATCTTTAAAGCCAGAAATACCTTTCGACTGCGTCCTTGCACTTACCAGGCTACTGTGCACTTGGATGTTTCTCTGATGGCTTCTGAATCATGCACTTCGATCTATTTATAATCTGAGGAATCCTGTATCTTGGTGATTAAAATGAAGCATGGTAGTGTATAGATTATTTTTTGTTGACATTCTCTGGAAATGTTTTTAATTCCTTACCGAGGGGAGAGAAACTTACCAGAAACTGAGAAACAAATGAAGGAAGAAGCCCATGTCCGGTCATATGTCGCCCTCCGAGACAAGTAAATATAAAAGTGACACTAACCATGGTAGTGTATAGATTATTGTTTGTTGACATTCTCTGGAAACGTTTTTAATTCCTTATCGAGGGGAGAAACTGCTCAGAAACTGAGAAACAAATGAAGGAAGAAGCCTATGTCCGGTGATATGTCGCCCTCTGAGACTAGTAAATGTACAAGTGACACTAACCTACTGGCTGTTCAAATTCTTTTAACATAATCGAGCCTAATTATTGAGTCTAAATAACTTTGATAATCTTAAAATAAAGCAAATAGAATGAAAGTTTATCCAATCACATGTTACCGTGCATGTCTACTCCAGAAGGACCGAACGCCAGAGACTTCTATTGGAGTAAACATAAACTATTGAAGGTTATCTAAGCCCAAGTTTCTTTGAGTATGTCAACGACGCCTAATGAGATTTTTAACTATTTAGCAGGTCATCTGTGAAAATATAACTTGTTCGAAACCCTTTAAAAATTTACATGTGTACTTTACATGCTTGCTGTCATAAGGTTATCTCTTTCATTAATAGGAATATCAAAATTTCCTGTACTGCAGAGATAACGATCAAGCATAAATAATTCATAGCCTTTTGTGGGATTTCGTAGCATCCAAAGGATCATGTAGCTGTATTTAGTTTACAATTTTTCTGCAGATGAAGTGGGTTTCCAGGAAATAGCATTTGACTGCATCTCTAGTTAACATGCTTTGCTACAGACCTGAATCAGTCATTTGTTAAAACTTAACAACTAGAGTGAAGGCTTATCCTGTTGTTCTTCTATTCATTCAGACACTAAGACTTTTAGAGAAGTAAAGGGCTTGTGACCTCCAGTTGCTGTAGTTTATCAAGAAAATCTTCTACATAGACTATACTCGATCTTTCTTTCTGTATACAACAAAACTTGTCGAAAACCAGTCTTAGTCAGGTTTTAATTCTCTGAATGAATGGAGATGCAATTTGCGTTAGCTTAATTGGTCATTCATGTACAAGTGTTCGTTCATTTCCTGCTCATTTATGTAATAGAATATGATTCCAAAAACGTCATCATAGTGCTTGCAGATTGTTAAGAGTGACTTACAAGGAATATTAATGCCTAGCATCTTAGGAGGCATATTCTCAACATCATTGCCTTTAAAGAGTACTACTACGTTGGCTTCTTCTAATTCGTCTGAGAACAAAGAAATAAATCTCCCATATGGAGGCTGTCCTCATCTATCTCCCTAGTGAACAAAGGACGACAGCAAACCAGGTGAATATTTTGGAAGAGAGGTGCATATCAGTACATTGCACCCCCAAAGTTGATTCTAAGGAGACACTAGAAAAAATTGGACCTATGCCAGCGAATTAGGATTTTCTAGTTGAACCTCTAACTTAAAAAAAAAAAAAAATTTGTTGAAAGAGTTCACTGGTGCATTTCCGCTACTATAGATTGTTGAAAACTCTACCAATGAAAGTAAATTTCATTGAAAAAATCCAAAATCTCTTCCTAGGAAATTCATTTTTCATTGGAAAATATTCAAAAACTCTTCCAACAAAATTCATCTTTCTAAAGAAAAGTTTTGAATATTTTCACACAAAATGATGAATTTCATTGGTAGAATAAAAAATAATTATTTTTATTATGTTTTGAGTTTTACCCTATAAAACACATATAATATGAAAATGTAAAGATCTAATACTCAAAAATAGTTTAAAAAATAATTATATTTCAAATAACGAATGTACACACACACGCACACATATATTAATATATATATATATATATATATATATATACAAATAAAAAATAAAAAAGATATACATCTAAAATGAAGTAATATGTACATCATCCAGGGGAGGATCCAAGGAACGAATCTCATGCTTTGCATGCAATAGTAGAAAAAAAGTGAGGCATCCCTTCATTTTGAGACTGCATAACATTTATCTAATGCTCATACTACTCTTTTAGAGAACTCACATTAGTCTAGCAATGAACATCTCTCAATGCTCCTAAGTTAGGCGATCATAATCCCTCAATTGCTCTTGCGTTTGGTTCAATGACTCCCGAGCTTAGAACAACTCATCCTCAAGCTGTGATCCTCGAGCTATCTAGGGAATAGGTGGCCAAGCTAAACCCAACCCCTTGATGTAACTAGACCTGGGACTATGTATACTCTGCACTACTTCATGCTCATCTATTAGCTCACCAGCCTCTTCTACTCTCACACCAACTATTACATGTCATCCTATTAAAGATAGAATAACAGAATTATAATATTACTCTCCTCTAGAATAAAACATATGAATAAATGCATGTTAAAATTATAATTATACTTACATATTGTTCCTTGGGTCATTTAGTCCATCCATGTTACAATTGATGGGTAATCCTAAATTGTTCAATCTAAGAAATATTCTCACCATACAAACTTAAACATAAAATATTACATTCATAATAAAATGAAATAAAATATATTTCATCGGCCACGGCGTGCAACTTTGGCTGAGCCTCTGACATATGGAACATCATTTCGAAGATGACAGATCCTGATCTCCCGACAGAAGCCCTCCTGTCCCGTATTGTTCAGAAACTATTGGAGAACTGCAAAGAAAGTCATGTGATACCTTCAAGGGACTAAACACTACAAACTTACATATAAACGATCTGATCATCTGGAGGTGATTCGATATTTAGACTAATTTTGATGGTTGCCTTGACTCGAGAAATTCAACATCAGGATATAACTTCTTATTAGTTGGAGGGGTTATTCCTTGGAGAAGTGCAAAACAATCTTTGATTGCTACTTCTACCACAGTGGCAGAGTTTGTGGCATATTTCGAAGCGACATCACAAGCTATATGGTTGAGGAGTTTTATTTATGGGCTTGAAATTGTTGACACAATTTCCAAGCCATTGAGGATTTAGTACGATAATTCTGTTGCAGTGTTTTTGGCCAAGAATAATAAGAACGGAAATCGTAACAAACACATTGACATTAAGTATTTAGCTATTTGAGAATATGTCAAAACAAACAAAGTAGTTGATGATCCGTTGACAAAATGTCTACCACTTATTGCTAATAAGAGACATGTTGAACATACGAGACTTTGTTCTACTATGTAGTTTTTATCTAATTAAGATTCCCTTTATGTTTGTATTGTATTTTGTCAATTGAAAATTTCTAGTAACTCCATATTTGTCTTCTCTTATTTAGTTGTATACACGAAGTTTAGAGAATGACAATATATGTTTAAATTTTGGTGATCCTGAGTGAACATTTGGAAGTTCATTCATAAATAATGTGTTACATCTGGTTCTCATTCAAATGAGAAGGTTGCATTATGCTACGTGGAAAG
The DNA here is from genome assembly GCF_029961685.1 of Aristolochia californica. NCBI lineage: Eukaryota > Viridiplantae > Streptophyta > Magnoliopsida > Piperales > Aristolochiaceae > Aristolochia > Aristolochia californica. Next base: position 193,449 of record NW_027181826.1, on the reverse strand, counting down.
TAATACTTGATCTAAAGGACTTACCGTCATGATTCATGCAATTTAAATTCTTTTGTTTGCGTATCATATCTTTATACCTATGGGAAAAATTATGAGGATGTATCTATATTGAATAGTACATATTAAGTCTTGAATGGGTCAAGTGGGAGAATGTTAGAAACAATTTTTTTTAATACCTATTATTAGGTAGTTTTTCTTAGATGTAGGAAAAATGAGACAATTGTAACTACCCATCATTTCCAACTTCTACTCTTTTGATAAGAAAGAGGCTTTGAGAAGTATGTAAAAAGAAGATTCAGTCTAACAAATAAGCATGTGTGTCCCCATCACTGGATAGACTAACACTTTTATGAAAATTCTTGATATTTGATTGTCATGGCGGGAGATATGTATCTTGGGCTTTTACTTTCAATTTTTTTTATAAACTTTCAGTTTTTTTATGAATTTCATAAAAATTTTAAAAAGATTCTTTCATTTATAACTAATTTTATCACATCAAATAAAGTGCTTATTTGAATATATCTTCAACTTTACCCAGGGCCGCCTAAATATAGTAAGTTTGTAACGGTCCTTTTTCAGCCTATCTACGTGTCTGTAATAAGTTTGTAATGAGATTCTTTTCTTAAAGCAAAAACGCTGCTGCTCTAAATACAACGTGGCGCAGTAACCTTGTGTTTTTCAGTTCTGTATGGCGAAGGCTTCGAGAGTTGAGCTTGCAAGAGCAATGTTCTCTTTGTTCATACTCTTCCTTGTTGTTGTTGATGGCGAGAAGATATCAAATCGAGAGTATTTGGCAATGAAGCGACAGCTCAGGATTCTCAACAAGCCCGGAATCAAAGTTATCAAGGTAACATTCATCTACAACTAATTTAATGGCGTCTAACATCAATTGAATGCTACTCCTGTGGCTTCTGGCTTCTTGCTCTCCGAGTAGTTTTTTTCTTGGATGGACCCTTTTTCCCGGTACTTCCACTCACGAACCATTTCCTGAGCGAAGTCTACGTACGAGACAGCCAAGATCGTTCATTCACGGATCAATCCCGTGGTTGAATAACAGTGATGTTCCAAAATTCGGTTTTTCCACGGGCACTTTCCATCAAGAATATATATATATATATATATATATATATATATATATATATTTTTTTTTTTTTTTTTTTGTTTTGAGAAAATTACTTTAGCTTCTTCCGACTCCAAGTCGTGCATTAGAATTTGATTTTTTTATGTTGCTTGATGAGAATTAATCTCCTGTTCACATGGCAGACTAAATATGGGGATATTTACGACTGCGTAGATATCCACAGGCAGCCTGCTCTAGACCATCCTCTTCTGAAAAATCACACCGTCCAGGTCTATCATTATCCCTCATCTTGATCTGTAATACAAAGTTGAACATCTCTACAATATTATTCTTTTTCACCCTTTCCCATGGGTTCCATTTTTGAACTACCTCGTTTTAAGTTTTGAAAGGAGCAAATTGATGCAGATGGCACCGACTTACTTGCCAGAAACCCCAAAGAGAAATGTTTCTCGATCAGATACTGTTTCAATAGATATATCTCTCCCAGATGGAGGGTGCCCAGAAGGCTCAGTCCCCCTTCTCAGAATGACTGTAGAAGATTTGATCAGGGCTAAATCCATGAAACGCATTAGAAGGAAACAATACCAGCAAAATAGTGGTAATTTCAGTGTGAAAGTGGATGGTTATACTCATCATGTAAGTTTTATCTTTATTGACTGACGTTCTTTGGTCAAGACAAATGTAGTTATACTGATGCACTTGTTTCTGTTTGATCAGTACGCAATTGTAAAAGCTGAAGGCAGTCGCTATTATGGACTTACTGCATCAATGAATGTCTGGTCTCCAAATGTAATGTATTATATTCACAGCAGCATTGCCCAGATGTGGTTTTATGGTGGCCCTCTTGAGCACCTCAACTTGGCAGAAGCTGGATGGATGGTAACTCTAGCTAGCATCTTCTGGTTCTATATCAGCATAAGCTGAATAACATGAATTTCTGTGATTTCCCGTTTATTAATATTCTTTCCACCTTTGAATCCACAGTCAAATCCACCAAAGTACCTTGATGCACGTACCCGTCTGTTTGTATTTTGGACAGTAAGCTGAAATGACATCTCCTTGTGTTAACTTAAAAGGCGATTGATTCAGACTTTTCTCACTCGTTCTAAAACTAATACTCGTGCTAAATTGTTAACTTCAGTCAGAAAGCTACCGCAATGGGTGCTATGACAGGGAATGTCCAGGCTTCGTACATAGGAGTGCAACGATTAGTATTCCGTCCTTCATTGAACCACTTTCGACTTATAATGGAGAGCAATATGACATTACGCTGCAGATATACAGGGTAGGATGTGACTGTAAACGATTGATTTCTAGAGTTGGATGAATTGAAGGGTTGAATTAATCCCGTTATGTTTGTGTTGCAGGACCGAAACACAGGGCACTGGTGGCTTACATATGGAGAAAACCAAGAACAGGTGGGTTATTGGCCGTCCAATCTGTTACCTCACATGAGAGACTATGCTACTGCAATCCATTGGGGTGGCGAGGTTGCAGGAATGTTTGCCTCCTTCCCCCCGATGGGGAGTGGCCATTTTGCTCAGGAAGGATATAAGAAGTCATGTTTCATGAGGAACCTTAAGATGGTTGACGAAGCAGGTCACCTTATAGATGTACCACCAAACACCCAAGCCGTCTCTACTGACATTACCTGCTACAATATTATTGACTACTTATCAAGCGGGGATCAAATGGGTAGGCATATCTATTTCGGTGGACCTGGCGGTCGCTGCCGGGCCTAGTGGCCTTCGTGCTCTTACCCCATGCTTGGAAATAAACTGTGTCGTTTTAATACATTGTTCAATGGTTGTTTCATCAGCTTATATTGACATGGTTTCTAAGCAGAGAGTTTGCCTCATTAGTGTCGTCCATTTTTTATTTATTATTTATTATTTATGAATCGGGAGGAATCCTTTTGTTTTGGTGTGGATATGAGGGAGAGTGTTAGTGAAAAATACGAAAACACGTATCTAAAAATAGGTTATCAAGCTAAATTAAAATTGATTGCATTCAACCACAGCTTAAACACGTTGGAACTCATGGTTAGAAGCTCCTAGGTACAAGCAACTATTGGTTTCAAGAGCCCGATTGAGAGCTGTGATAATAACAAAACTCAAGTTACTAATAATTTGCATTAAGTATGTTGTACAAATCAAAAGGCCCTTAAAGGAAACTTATGGTAGCATATCCGTTTGAGCGGTAAAAGATTGTCGGAATGACCCATATATCAATAAGCCACTCATGCTAAAAATGCACACCATCTAAATGGCCTAACAACACCATTTTACTTAACAAGAAAAATTAAGAAGCAAGTGGCCAGCTTAAAGAACTAAGAAGAGTAAAATGGGAAAGAGGAGTCAACCAAATAGCAAGAAAACCATTTTGTTTAGAAAATTCAATAATTGAAGTGGCAAGGGTCAAAGAAGTCAAACATATGAATAGGAGTCAAGCACCTCAATAAGCAAGATGAAGTCATGAAGCAAAATGACAGAAGGAGTCAAGCATATGGTGAAAAAGGAGCAAATAAGTCAAATCCATTGTGAGGAGTCGACCCTAGCATAATGATTTGACCTAGGACGCAAGAAGGAGTCAAACCAGCTTACTGAAAGATTTAAAATTGAAAATTAGTTGAATTCATCTTGAGCCATCGACCCTTAGCTTAAGGATTCGACCCCATCAGCTTGAAAGGTACATTAGTTCTAAAATTGAAAAAGAAGTCAAATCCATCTTGAGAAGTCAATTGGGTAGCGTAGGATTCGACTCCATTATGCAAAAATTCAAATATGAAATCTTTTAAGTTTGGTGTTCCCCCCCTTTTGTTATCCCTTCCCCCTAAAGATGTGCTCCCCCTATCATCATGTAATGCAATTATTCATAGACACTCATTAATATGATGAATTTATGGATAGAAGAAATAATTTATTGACTTTATTATAACTGAGTACAATGTGCCTCTATTTTATAATAGAGAAAACAAGTAGAATCATATTACAATTAAAAAACTCATGTCCTAGTTACACCCAAAGTCTAACACTAAGAAATAAGTCTTAACTGATAGAGATAAGGATAATGATCAAAATACAATTACCAAATAGACTCAAACTCAAAATCTGTCCTCGGTTCCATCAATCGGCGATTACAGCAGCAGCAGCCTTCCCAAACCCATCCGCCTCGTTCACTCCCACTAGCGCATCGGGCCCGGCCTCTGACCGTCGCACCTCCAGAACAAATCCTATCTCGTCGCCCGACTTGGTTCTCGCGAACCGGCTCAGTTCAATGCTACCCCTAATGGTGTACAAGAACAATATATTAGGATAAGCTATGCTCATTTTATGCTAATTAGGTTAATCAGACTCTCGCTTGTATCAACTAATTATCTCTTACTGCTTCTAATGAAATGCGACACAGAATAAGATGTCAATTTGGATCATCTATTCATGGGAGTCTCGCGTGAATGAACGATCTGATTGTTGTCTCACAATGAACTGCATTCAGCAAAATCCCTGTTAACCTTTTTTCTCTCACAACAAAAAAAAAAAAACAGAAAAAAGAAAAGTGCAGTTAAAAACATAATAAAACAAATGCAACTTAATGAAAAACAGAGCTCCATTTTCTGAAGCGGGTTTGAGTCTTTTGACCGAGTATCTTCAATTGGGAAGGTAAGAGCTCCGACAAAAGGCAACTTTTCTGTTATTGGCTTGTCTCAGAAAAGGGGCCTACAAGTCAGAAATACAGACTGGCATGAGAAATCACCATTACTGATTTCTCTTTTGTACATATATAGTTCATACCATAGATGTACTCTGCATTAAAATGACAACGAATTTCACCAGTCACAGTTTGCTGGCTAGCATGAGCAACAGCTCATGAGGATTATAAATCAAAATAGTACAACCCAAAAGCCATGGGAGAAACACAGTGATCCTTCGCCGCTTCCATCTACTTCCCCGTTCAGGTTTAATTCCTTCAAGCTGCAGCAGCCATGGCGGGCGCTATTGGTGTCTGGCTGATGAAAGCAATACTTGTACTCGTGCTTGAAACTTCCCTAGTTTTCACTGAAGCCAAGACTCTGTCTAAAAATGAGTATTTGGCAATGAAACGACACCTCAAGATTCTGAACAAACCTGCAGTCAAAAGCTTCAAGGTGAAGTTTCTGGGCACACTGAAGTTAATTTATCTTTCAATTATATTCTGTAAAAGTCTGTTGTCTTCCTCTCAAAACGATCTCCATTTATGGATACGTTTTACATCTTTGTTATGACAGACCGATTATGGAGATATATTCGATTGTGTTGACATCAATAAGCAGCTTGCCTTTGATCATCCTCTCATGAAGAATCATACAGTTCAGGTTCAGTTTCTCAAGAATAAGTGACTGTATGTAAGTTTATACTTCTTGCTTCTTGTAGATCTAATAATGGTATTTTGTTTACAGATGCAACCCAGCTCCTTTCCTACAAGAAATGATAACCGCGTCTACTCCACTACAGATTTGGATATTGGACTACCTGATGATGGCTGTCCAATTGGAACTGTTCCGATTAGAAGGGTCACCATGCAAGATTTAATGCGAGCTCCTTCTCCCTCAGAGTTTGGGAAGAAATACGTCCTAAATGATTCGGAAGTAATCTTCACCACTGGCCCTCCTGCTCGGCACCATGTAGGTCACTCTTCAAGCTTTCCTTAAATCTTCCTTGTTAATACATCCAATACATATTGATAATATATCCATCCATGACGAGGAGTTATTGTTTCAATTTTCTTCTACTGATTCTTCTTTATTATTTTTTACAATCCAGTGGGCACAGGATGACACAAACGATGGGGAATTCTATGGTACCAAAGTGATAATAAATCTTTGGAAACCAAATATAGTTTACTGGAATAAATTTAGTCTGTCGCAATTCTGGATTAGTAGTGGCCCTTATGAGAAATTGAACACCATTGAAGCTGGATGGACAGTAAGTAGTCCATTATTCCTGAAACTTAACATCATATTTTCATATGTATCAAGTAATCTTAGAATATTATTATCTGATTATTGAGATGATACTTGTATAGGTGAATCCAAGAGCGTTTAATGACTACAATGTTCGGCTATTTTCTTACTGGACGGTAAATTTCTTAGAATCAAAGATTGGTTTAGTGTGATATGAGTTCAGTCATTTTATATATACTGATTTTTTTCTTTTGATTTTCGAATAACAGGCTGATGGTTATCATAATACAGGGTGCCTCAATGTTAACTGCCCCGGTTTCGTACAGATTAGTCGAAAAATACCATTAGGTGTCAAAATATATCCATTATCCACTTATGGTGGATATCAGTGTGAGATAACTCTCCTTTCATTTTTGGTGAGGTTTTGTATGTTGTCTACTTATTTCATTGTTCTTATTGCATCAATAGGAAACTCACTTTTCTATAGCCTTTATCTTCTTTCTGGGTCGAGAATAATCTATTCTTTAATGCTGAATAAATGATAGAAAATTTTGGCCACTGGTTTGCATTTTTTCTATGATTTCCTATTGGCATAGACACATCCTTGCTATATTTATCTTTGCTAGAGCATCCATTTTAGTAATTTACTTTATGCAAACTTGGTCTTATTACTTCAGGCAGAACAAAAGCAAATACCTTCATTACATGCTATACTATTCTAAGTTTTCACTCCTACCTTCCAGGACCCAAATAGCAAACAGTGGTGGCTAATCGTTGGGAATGAGAGCATTGGCTACTGGCCGAACCACATCTTCAACTCCTTATCTGGGAAAGCAGATAGGATTCATTGGGGAGGTGAGGTATACAACCCGGACGAAGCCGTGCTCCAGTTGAAATCTGATATGCCTCCAATGGGTAGTGGTCATTTTGCCGAAGAAGGATATGGGAAATCAAGTTTCATGCGGGCAATGCAAGTTGTCATAGCAAACAATACGATCGTAGATGCCCCTAAGACTCATCCATTTGTTGATACTCCCAAATGCTACAACATGATTGACAAAGGACACTTTGATTCGTGGGGAAGAACATTTTTTTTTGGAGGACCAGGTGGAAAATGTCTTTGACGATGCTTTCACTCTTTTGCTAGAGTAAAATGGTGCAATGTGATTCTTCTGGCATTCTTCTATGAATGTTATCAAATAAAATAGAAAATCTAACGAACCTTTGAAAGATTGTTTACAGTTTTAATGATGAATTTTATAACAACGAAGTAAATTGTACTTAAAAGTATCTTTCTACATTGTCGACAAAGTTCAATTTTAATTACTACTTTTACCAATGAAAATCAATTTGATATGTGTAGATATCCTACAAATCGTAACTCGTGAGTGGAAAGGATGTGCATGTTGGGTGTTTTACAATGTGCTTGTTATAACTTGTGTTGTTTGCAGCGTGTGCGAAGAGTGAGAACACTAGGTGTTTGAGAAAGTGCTTGAGTTAGTATCAATGCCAAAATTTAGAATGTCTAGAGAAGAGCATCCCGATACATCTACATGAAACCAATCTATATAAGAGACACGCCAAAGATAGACTGAAATCAAGGCAAACGAAAAAGCTATTAGAGGTAAATTCATGGCTATGAATCAGACATTGGAAGCCTTCTGCCAGTTGTTTGTTTAGTAAGTGAGTTAGAAAACTTGAAAGATTCATGGGAAGAAGTATGAACGAATTCTACAGTTAATAATTCATTGATAGGACTATGAGGATCCCACTACTCATATTAAAAAAGGAGAGTAATGGTTTACCAAAAGGTCATTTTTGCTTCTTTTCATCTAGGGGGGCACTTTTTGTTGTGCAGCCTACCTTTAGAAAGTTGAGAGAAGAGGAAATGGATAGTCGTAGACAGCGAGAGCTTCATTTTAATTGTGACGAATAGGTCCATCTTAGTCATTGGTGTAAGAAAAACCAAATGCAACTGATTCAAGAGGTGGAAGACGATGTGGAAATTCAGGAATTAGTACAAGAGTTGGAAGGTGAGATTGACATTTTAGTGGTGTCTATGCATGTCACGATGGGGAGCCATAGCTCAGCGACAATGAAGTTAGAAGGTTAAATCAAATATGATGGTATTATTGTGTTACTTGACAGTGGAAGTTCACTTAGGTTCACTTATGGCAAAGTCTCTAATGTTATGGGAAGCACAAATAAGCAAACTCAATCAAACTACCAAATGCTCTTAATGGAAGCTCTAACAACCAAGCTCAATCATACAACCACAACATGAGATTTACATGGAAAAACTCTTCAGTGTGAAGGGAAAAAACCACGGGGCAAATCCGAATAATCTTCCACTATTAAATATGGGCTTATAATATCAATTTCTCTCAAGTTTGCCCAAACTTGAGGTTTACAAAAATCATGAGAGAAAACAAGTTTCTAATTCAAACTCATTCAAAATAATTTAGAGATGAACAAATAAATAGAGGTTAGAGATCACCGGATATGGAGATTTCACCAAAATAAGGATGTAAGAAAAAAACGACTTTGGAGAAGCTTCGAAAACCTTCTTTCTTTCCTTCCTTTCTTTTCTCCTCTCTTCTTATTTCTCTTCTCGGTCGAACCCCTTTTTCTTCTCTCTGCTGAACGTCTTCGCGTTCTGTTTCTCTCGCTGACAGCACCGTTTCTCGCTCACGACACTGTTTTTCGCTCATGGCAAAAAACCCTTTCTGTTTATCTCTCGCGCACTGTTTCTCTCTTGCTCACGGCAAAACCCTCTTCTCTTGGGTTTTATCTTTTTTTTCTTTCTTTTACTTTATCTATTTCACATGAAAGAGATTAGTGGTGGGGCCCACTCATGGGCTGGACCCCACCTACTAAAAACAACAATCTCCCCCTCCAGACCATGAGGAAGGGTCACCACAATCTTCCATACGGGCTAGACTAGTGCACAACTCATGTTTTTCCTTGGTCACCACTTTTGTCATCATATCTGATGGGTTTTTATCAGTATGGATCTTCACAAGTGATAACATATCATTTTCCAACACATCTCTAATCCAGTGATACCTCAAATCAATGTGTTTTGTCCTACTATGAAAAATAGCATTCTTACTCAAGTCCAAAGCACTTTGACTATCACAATGAATTGCATACCTCTTTTGTTTGAAGCCTATCTCACCCATCAACCTCTTCAACCACAATATTTCCTTACTAGCTTCAGTTGCTGCAATGTATTCAGCCTCTGTTAGAGAGAGCAATGTATTTTTGAAGTTTAGATTGCCAAGAGATGGCTCCCCCTGCAAAAGTAAACAAGTAACCTGACGTAGACTTTCTCCCATCTATGTCACCTGCCCAATCTGCATCTGTAAAACCTTCTAATATAGGTTTTGAACCACCAAAACACACACAATTTGCTAGACCCTTTGAGGTGTACCTGAGAATCCACTTAATGGCAGCCCAATGTTCTTTCCCTGGATTTGCAAGAAATCTACTCACAACACCAACTGCAAAAGCAATGTCTGATCTAGTACATACCATAGCATACATTAAACTTCCTACTGCTGAGGAGTAGGGAATCTTCTCCATGACTTCCTTTTCCTTCTCAATTGAAGTACACTGTTGGGAGTTTAATTTGAAATGATTTGCAAGTAGTGTACTTACCGGTTTTGCATCTTTCATGTTGAACCTCTCAAGAATCTTCTCGATGTACTTATGTTGTGACAACCAAATTTTCTTCTTCTTTCTATCACAAGAAATCCTCATGCCCGAAATTTGTTTGGCTGCACCTAAGTCCTTCATATCAAAGGACTTGCTGAGATCCTTTTTCAACCTCTCAATCAAATTCATATCTTGCCCAACAATTAGCATATCATCAACATATTTTACATTAAACACAATGATCTATAGATGTCCTCTTGTAGCTTTGACCGATCATAAATGAGTCAAACTTTTTATACCATTGTCTTGGGGCTTGTTTCAACCCATAGAGACTCTTTTTCAACTTACAAACCATATATTCTTTCCCTTTTTCTTTGAATCCTTCTGGTTGTTCCATATATATCTCATCTTCGAAGTCACCATGGAGAAATGTTGTTTTGACTTCCATTTGTTGAATCTCTAAGTCTAGGCTAGCAGCTAGACTAAGAATCAGTCTAATTGATAGCATCTTCACTACAGGCGAAAAGATTTCTTCAAAATCAACTCCTTTCTTTTGGCTAAAATCTTTTACAACCAATCTTGCTTTGTACTTGACTTGATTATTCCCTTCTTGTTTCAGTTTGAAAACCCATTTGTTTTTCAAGGTCTTCTTACCCTTCGGCAATGTCACCAACTCAAAAGTGTGGTTCTTATGCAAAGAGTTTATCTCCTCTTTCATAGCTTTCAACCACATATTCTTATTTTTATCTTTCAGAGCTTCTTGAAAATTTTCAGGTTCACCTGCATCAGTAAGAGTAATAAACTCATTAAAAGGATATTTTTGAGAAGGAATTCTACCTCTTTGAGATCTTCTCAATTCAAGTTCAGTCACCGGTTGTTCAATAGGAGTTTCTTCTTCTTCAACTTCTTGAGAGGGTCCATTTAGTTGCTCCCCCAATTCAGCATCATTAGGAGTCACATCTTCATGGGTAACATCATCCTCTTCATGAGATTCTACACTTTCTTCAATAACTGGTGTAGGAAGGGACACATGAGGCAAGAATGAGGTAATATTTGTAGTACTTTGACTTTTCTCAACTTTTTCAAGGTCTTCAATGGTTTTGTCTTCGTGAAAGACCACATCTCTACTTCTATGCAACTTCCTATTCTTAGGATCCCATAATCTGTATCCGAACTCATCATCTTCATATCCAACAAATACACATGGAATAGATTTCACATCAAGCTTTGACCTGTTTTCTTTGGGTACATGCATAAAAGCTTTACAACCAAATACATGCAAATGGGAATAAGAAATGTCTTTTCCTTTCCATACTCTCTGAGGAATATCCTCTCCCAAAGGGTAAGAGGGTGACAAATTTATCAAATAAACTGCAGTCCTCACAACTTCCCCCCAATAGGATTTAGGTAATTTAGCTGTAGAAAGCATACACCTTACTCTTTCCACAATGGTGTGATTCATCCTTTCAATTACACCATTGTGTTGAGGGGTCATTGGAACTGTCAACCCATGCCTAATTCCAAGTTTTGAACAATAATCTTTAAATGCTCTAGAAGTATATTCACCTCCATTATCACTACGTAAGCATTTAAGTTGTTTACCTGTCTCCCTTTCAACCATGGCATGAAACCTTTGAAATATATCAAAAACTTCCCATTTGAATTTCATAGTGTAGACCCAAACCTTCCTAGAAGCATCATCTATAAAAGTAACAAAATACTCTGCACCACCAAGAGACTTAACATCCATAGAGCATACATCAGAATAAACAAGATCAAGAATTTTTGTGTCTTTCTTATGAGCATTTCTAGCAAAGGTAAGTCTATGTTGTTTACCAAACAAACAATCATCACAAGGAGAAATTTTCATACTTTTAGGTAAAAGGTCCTTCTTTGCTAGAATCTCTAACCCTTTCTCACTCATATGTCCAAGTCTCTTATGCCATAAAATTTATGAGTTTGCTTCTAGGGTTGCAGTCAAGCCTTCATTAATGACTTCTACTTCAGTTTTTTAAAGAGTACATGACTTGATTCCTTTTGCTAGTATAAGTATTCCCTTGCAAAGCTTCCACTTGCCATTAACAAATCGACTCTCAAATCCCTCTTCATCTAATATGCCTGCAGAGATTATGTTAAAGCGAAGATCTGGGACATACCTTACATCTCGAAGAATCATCTTGCACCCAAGGTTAGTTTTGATGACTATGTCCCCCTTTCCTTTAACTTTCTAAAAACCTGTGTTTTCCATTTTCACTGTTCCATAATCACCTGACTGAAACATAGAAAAACACTCTGCATGAGGAGTAGCATGGAAGGAAGCACCACTATCAACAATCCAACTTGTTTCAAAGTCACTTGCTAAAAGAGAATCTACATCACGAGTCATAATAGCAACTTCATTATCCAACACTATTATGTTTTCATCTTTTTCATTCTCTTTTTCTTTGGCACTATATTTTCCTTCCTTTTGTGCTTTCTTGAGAAATCGACACTCACTCTTGATGTGTCCCTTCTTATGGCAATAGTAGCACTCAAGATCCCTTCTTGACTTTGACTTTCCTCTAGATTTTTCTCTCTCTTGAGATTTTCTACTTTTGCTTCTACCTCTATTTTCAAACACCAATGCTTGAGAGTGGGAAAAACCTAGTGATTTTCTTCTTGTCTCTTCATTCAACAAACTGCTAGTGACAAGACTCATACTCACAATTCCATCCGGAGCGGAGTTGCTCAAAGACACCACTAAGGTTTCCCAACTATCTGGTAGAGAACTCAATAATAGAAGGGCTTGAAGCTCATCATCAAGAACCATCTTCATGGCTGTTAATTGATTTACAATGCTCTTTATCTCATTGAGATGTTGTGCAATGGAACTATTGTCATTGTACTTCAAATTCACAAGCTTCCTTATGAGGAAAGCTTTATTTCCAGATGTCTTTCTCTCATATAAATCCTCTAATTTTTTCCATAATGATTTGGCTGAAGTTTCACTTGAGACATGGTGAAAAATACTATCATCCACCCACTGTCGGATATGTCCAACTGCTTTTCTATCAAGTTTCTTTCATTCTTCATCTGAAATATTTTTAGGTTTTTCCCCTTCAATGGGTGCATACAAGTCTTTGCAATACAAATAGTCTTCCATCTTTGTTTTCCATATTATCTAATTTTCTCTATTCAAACCAACCATTCTATTAGCTGCATTTGAACTCTCCATTGGATAAAAAAACACTCCAAACAACCAAATGCTCTGATACCACTTGTTATGGGAAGCACAAATAAGCAAACTCAATCAAACTACCAAATGCTCTTAATGGAAGCTCTAACAACCAAGCTCAATCATACAACCACAACACAAAATTTACATGGAAAAACCTTCAGTGTGAAGGGAAAAAGCCACGGGGTAAATCCGAATAATCTTCTACTATTAAATATGGGCTTACAATATCAATTTCTCTCAAGTTTGCCCGAACTTGAGGTTTACAAAAATCATGAGAGAAAACAAGTTTCTAATTCAAACTCATTCACAATAATTTAGAGATAACCAAATAAACAGAAGTTAGAGATCACCGGATATGGAGATTTCACCAAAATAAGGATGTAAGAAAAAAACGACTTTGGAGAAGCTTCGAAAACCTTCTTTCTTTCCTTCCTTTCTTTTCTCCTCTCTTCTTCTTTCTCTTCTCTTTCTCCTCTCGATCGAACCCCTTTTTCTTCTCTCTGTCGAACGTCTTCGCGTTCTGTTTCTCTCGTTGACGGCACTATTTCTCGCTCACGACACTGTTTTTCGCTCACGGCAAAAAACCCTTTCTGTTTCTCTCTCGCTCACGGCAAGACCCTCTTCTCTTGGGTTTTATCCTCTTTTTTTCTTTCTTTTACTTTATCTCTTTCACATGAAAGAGATTAGTGATGGGGCCCACTCATGGGCTGGACCCCACCTACTAAAAACAACATCTAAGAGGCTAAATCTAAAATAGACCAAGGTGTCTATGTTTGGAGTCCTCTACATGTAAGAAAGTTTCTTTATCTGTTCAAGGGGTGACGAAAGAAGTTGACTTCTATATGTTATCAGTTTAGAAAACTAATGTTGTGTTTGTCCTAGAGTGGATGAGAACTCTGGGTACAATCCAAATGGCACAACAATCTCCGCTCCTAACTCCGTCCAATGAAGGTCGAAGATGAAGCATGCATGCACGTAAGTGAGCCACACGTGTAGAAAAAAAAACTCACAGTCGAAAACTGCCTACTCACTATATTTCAATTCCAGTTCACTGTTTATTTTACGTACTCATTGTTTGTCGGTGTATATTTCTTTCTTCTATTTAATGTGACTGTTTTTTGGGTATATATACACACATTTTTGTGCTTCGATTAATTATGGTGCCTCAAGCTTCCTTTCATATTCCACTAAAATGAAATTTCATGATGCCAAAAGGGAAATATAAGATATTATGGCAAATTTCATCTAAACTCAGAACACTTACTCCCTCCATTCCTAGTGGTACCTTAAAGTGCAAGATGTTTAACAAAATATTACACATGATATGAGGGCGACATTTTCCAACTATAACCAGGAAAGAGTCAGGTTAAGTGGTTTTCTTTAACACTTTAATTTCTCTTTAAAAATGTTTTTTTTTTTATGAATTTGGAATTTTTGGTTACCATAGACATAAAAGGGAATCTATAAAAATCCAATTTGGTAAATAATCCATTTCGTAATCTACTCTTTACGGAAGAAATTGCATTAAACCCGTTAGCCCATAAATAGGCTACTTTACGAGGAAATATTGAAAGCGAATCCTTCAATTACTCAACGAATTAGGAAATTGAGGTGGTAAATGCGAAAAAAGCTTCAATCATTCCATTCCTGTAGACACGAAAATTAATTTTTGAAAGACGCCAGCCATGGTGGAGCTTGAAATATTTAAACAACTTGCCTCCTGTCGTCTCCAACCTTGCTCAAGGTTTCTTCTCCTCTGTCTTCTCCTCTGCTGCCATGGCTGCTGCCACAAGATTTATTTTAACAATGATAATAGCTTGCTTTGCCTTTTCTCCCGTTTTCAGCAGTGCAAGGACTTTCTCAAACGAGAAATACCTCCAAATTAAGAGGCAGCTCAACTCTCTCAACAAGCCCGCTACGAAAAGCTTCAATGTAATTATCTCTCTCTCTCTCTCTCTCTCTCTCTCTCTCTCTGCTCTCTCTCTCTGAAGTATGATTGTTTCTAAATAGGTTGATGGAGATATATTCGATTGTGTGGATATATACAAGCAACCCTCTTTTGATCATCCTCTCCTCAAGAATTTCACCATTCCGGTCAGTGCCATCATTCATGCTATTAACATTATTTGCTTTTCCCGGATCGTATATACTAAGTTGTTTTCCTGATTGACGTTCTGTGGTACATGATATAACTTAGTTTTTGGCTCCGGTGACTGTATAGACTATACCAAAACTGGAATTGGGGAGTCTTTCAGACGTTGCCTTGAAGATAGGATTGCCGGATGGAGGCTGCCCGGACGGAACTGTCCCTATTCGAAGAGTTCAATTCAGGGATTTGCTAAGATCTCGGTCTTCGTCTAGTTTTGGCACCCGGTATCACAACTGGAATAAAACCAGTGCGCAAGCCGGAGACAGTCCATCTCGTGTATGTACCTTTTGAACCGTTCATATGTTTGCTAGTTTATTTCTTTTAGCTTCATTAAGAGACTTAGCCCTTCAAGTTATACCCAGTAAGGAGGGATTTATTTGTATAACTACTGCGCAGTCTGTATCTGTTCGCACCAAACCAGGTGATTTTAGAGGAGGTCAAGCAACCTTCAATGTATGGAATCTGTCTGTCAGTGATTCACAATATAGCACTGCGAGTCTGCAAGTCTTCCATGGATACGGCATTCCTGGTTCTAACCTCGGTGTCATTCAAGCTGGATGGATGGTACTTCATAGCGAAATTTCTACTATAAAAGCTGTCACTTTTGTTTTTATTTCCTCTTTTAAATTTCATAAACTGTAGCCCTTTTATCAAGCTAATATGGTTTGTGAAACTCCAGGTGAACAAAAAGGCTTTTTCTGACTCTGAACCTCGATTGTTTGCACACTGGAGTGTATGCATCATTAAATCTCACCCTTCAATGCTGTTCATTTTTTTCTGTGTCATTACTCTTTTATTGATTCCAATTTGATCTCCAGGAAGATAATGAGCACACCAAAGGTTGCTTCAATCTTGAATGCCAAGGCTTCGTTCAATTCAGCCGCTATGTGATATTGGGTGCAAAACTCTTTCCTGCCAGCTCTGAATTTGGAGGGCCCCAAGTAGATATCAAAGTTGTCATTTACGTGGTATATACGTGTTTCCTATTAATCAAGCCATAATTGAATTGTTACTTTTATAGAGTTTTATTTCAAAGAATGAAATTTCGGTGACACTGGTTTATAATTCATGGGACTCTTTGAGGGGATCTTCTTTTCATGAGAGTTCATATCTATTAGACCGCTTGATCCGAGAATTCTTTAAACTAATGCTTGTGTTATTTAGGCAAATGATGGGGTGTGGTGGCTTCTTGTCAATAACGAGCATGTGGGTTTCTGGCCTCCTTCAGTCTTCAACAACGAGATGAAAAGCGCCAATGTAGTTCAATGGGGTGGCGATGTCTTCAATGGAGATCTCAACAAGAGTTTCCCTCCAATGGGCAGTGGCCATTTTCCCAGAGAAGGGGAAGCGAAGATAGCTTCTTATATAAAAGAACTAAGAGTTTTGAACAGCCAGGGCAAAGTTGAAGACGCTCCTGCAGGAGATGATGTTGTGAGGAATAATGAAGCACCGGCGTGCTATGGCTTGACTGATCATGGAAATGAAGGCGGTTGGCACAGATATTTTTATTTCGGGGGACCTGGTGGCAAGTGCTAAATTCACAGATTCAACGGAGACTGTGATTGAATTACAGTTGTTAATAAGTTGATTAGGTATCACGAGGGCTTTAGATGTTGAGTTCGTGACTTTGACAGAAACTGATTTTTCAAATGATTGTCTTTAGATTTACAAGAATATATAAACTACTCATCCAACGTTCTTTTACTCAAATTAGGTGTTTAGAGTTGATTTTCAGTTATCTTGGTTATGGAAACACAGAGAGAATCCTTCAACTTCGGCAAGTTTCCAAAGATGAGAGTTTTGGATAGTCCTACGTATTGTACTAACAGAGTTTGTCAGTAAAAGAGGCAGCTTCATCCAAATCTAGCTCTGACTCAAGCATCAAATTAGATTCTATTTGGGAACATGCAAAACTAGTACACCACTCAGGCATTCAATAGGTCATGATTAATCCCAATGGTCCACATAAAAATGGAAGTAAGTAGCTCATGTCAGAAATTGCACTATCCAAACAGCCTAGCCACACCATTTGATCAAACAAAAGAAAAGAAGAATTATAATGTGCAAAGTAGCTAGCCCAAAACATGCAAAAAGAGTAAAATGGGCAAGAGGAATCCACCAGAAAGTAGCTTCAGTTAGAAATTGAAATCGAAGTGCCAAAGGTCGAAGAAGTAGAGCCCAATGCGTAGGAGTCAAATACAACAATATAAAAAATGAAACCCAGAGCAGAAAAACAATAAAGAGTAGAACATATGGTAAAAAAATGAGCAAAAGGAGTCAACCCTGATAAAAGGAGACAAACCCTTGTCATGATAGAGAGAAAAAAGAGTTGAATATAGACAAACAAAACTTTTTGAGGAGTCGATCCCATTAAAGGAGTCAACTCCTTTAGCATAGGAGTCGACTACATCGAGGAAGCAGAGAGTGTGACTACTGTTCGCTTGATTGTGAGAATCTCCTTGCTGGACCTTGATTTTGTTACCAAGAGAGAAATAAAGCAAGTGCAGGTTAGGAGCGTAGAGAAGGATCTCAATAAGTGAAGCAAGACTAGAGAGATTTTACAAAAGATATAGTAAGTGCGGATTCGAAGGAGAAGAATTTTTTTCTATAAACTGGACAATGGACAATATGGCGAATGATCTCAGTAGAGGAAGGCCGAAAATCATGGAGCAAACTACGGCCGTAGAGAAGGATCTCCAGCTGTTTCTTCTTGTTTATATTTACTTTCACTTTTACTTTCATTCAAGACCTGTTGCTATAAAAAATAAAAATACCTAAAGGAAAGTCCGAGGCAACGCTTATGAGAAAACTCTCTCCTCCAGCTGTATAAAGAATCTGTTTTCCTTTTGTTATACATAATTGTCTTGATACATTTTCTGATAATCGTATTATTTACTGACAACTTTTCGTGATGAGAGACAAAACCCAGATCATTATTGTAATCTTCCGATAATCAGTAAATTTGTAAAGGAAACCTACTATCTCCAGGTCAAATCCGTTCTCCGAATCCAAGAATTTAAGGCGACGAGAATGAGCATGGCAACAGTAACCAGTAAACCAGTTCATCACCTCCTCCATGACCCAGGGAAGTAGAATGAGCATGGCAAAAGTAATATTAACTCTGTTTGCTGTCATGTTTGTCGTCTCCAATGGAGAGACTTTCTCCCATCAGGAGTATCTCGAAATGGAGCGTGAGCTCAAGAGGCTCAACAAACCTGCCTTCAAGGTTATCAAGGTGATAACTTGAAGCTCTAGTAGTTTGAATGAAATCTATGAATTTGTTTGATTTGATTTGATTTATATGGCAGACCAAGTACGGGGATATTTATGACTGGATGGATGATAAGTTTGGTCCTCACTTGTTCATATTTTGATTACTATAATTACATTGTGAATATGTTAATCATGTACAGGTGAACCCAACAGTATATCCAGACCATTCTGTGTATCTCTTTACGTTTTTTACGGTAAGTGGCACTAGTTTTTTTTTCTGCTCGTGCATGATCATCAATTTTAAATGAATTAGATTTGATTGTTCCCAATAGATTCATGGGGGATTTCTGATTACAGCCGGATGGTAATAAAACTGCTTGCTATGATAGAAAGGTGCGGTTTTATTCTTGTAACTGATAAAATCCCTATGCTGATACGTGATGTTTCCATTTACAATGGGATTCAGCAAGACTTCGTAGTTTCGATAATCAAGGTGAGTTCTTGCATCAAGTATGAGATTAATTTTATTCAGTCAAATAAATTGATAATAATGTAAAAAGATATGGGATAAGATGTAAAAAGTCGAGGATGATGAATTGTTACATCTGTGGTAGGATCCTAACACGGGGCATTGGTGGGTGATATTTGGAGAGCAGCAAATTCCAGTGGGATATTGGCCAGAAAATCTATTCCCTTCCATGAATAATCATGCCACGGGTTTCGATTTTGGTGGCAAGGTTGCTTCAGCTACTAATGAGTTTCCAGAGATGGGTAGTGGTCACTTTCCTGAGGAAGGCTATGGAAATGCTTCTTTTATGAGTAACATTATGTTGATCGATGAAAATAATCATCTTGTGGATGCCCCCACAAATGCAGATATTACTATCAGTCATAAGCTCTGCTACAATATTATCGACAATCCACCAAGTATTAACCCCTTGGGAAGGCATATATTTTTTGGTGGCCCTAGTGGAAAATGTTTTGGATGAATTTTTTGTGTTTTTGATTAGGATGAAAATCTTGTTTCTATGAAAAAATAATTGATTTTATCAGGTTACTTGTATTAGTAACAAGTGAGACTCAACACTTACCTATGTCAGGCATGTTTCTTCTGTCATTGCCACTATTTCTTCTTGAACAACTTAATTAGTTTGGATTGGAAAGTTTGGATTTGCCTTTCTATTAATGGATTAAGACTATCGTGAGTGTCACTGGGATCTAATAACACTGAGGGATACATCCAACATATGCTTCAATTGTATTTAGAATATGATCAATGTATGTGGAGGAAAAAATTCTACTACTGATGCCCTCCTCTTACTTCAAGAATACAACCACGATAAATTTTTGATTACAAAGAAAAATACAAAATGTAAAAGCAAATATCCCCAAGGGTCAAAGGAGTTGAGCTCATGCAAAGCAATTGAGTGCCTCAATAGGAGAGTTCAAGCCTTGAGGTAGAAAGACAAGGAGTCGATAAGGTGAAAAATGACCAAAAGAGTTGACTCTGATAAAAGGAGTCGGCCCCTTGTCATGGTAGAGAGAAAAGGAGTCAACTATGAAAAATAAAAACTATTGAAGGTGACAAAGGAGTTCAATCCATCAAATGAGTCAACCCCTTGTCGTAAAAATGAAACAAAAAGAGTTGACTACAAGCTGTAGAAAGTTTTGAAAGTGAAAAATGATCCAAACCCATGATAAGGATTTGACCACGTAGCAAATGATCCATCTACAAACTATTCGGAGTTGTTCTCACCTTGGCCATAGTTAAATATTGGTGTTTCCTTCAATTTGATGTGAATAATGCATTTGTCAAAGGTTCTCTTCAAGTTACTCTTTATTAAACAACCATCGGGTTTTGAAAATTCTTCCTTTCCAACTCATATTTATTGTTTAAAAAAGGTTTTCTATGGCGGCTCCAAGAGCATGGTTTGAACAACTATGTTTTTTCTCTTTTTATTCAGTTGTCAAGATAACTTGGTAGATCCATATGTATTTACTTACTACTCTTCCTTAGGATCACTTTTCTCACTTGTTTATGTGGATGACATCACCCTTACTTGTAGCAATATATCCCTTATTTCACTTTTTAAGAAATCTCTCTCCGATGAATTCTATTAAAGAGTTGGGTCCATTAATTGTTTCCTTGGAGTTCAAGTGGTTTATGGTAAAAAGAGTCTCTTTTAGTATCTTATTGATGTTCTTGAATGTGCAAGTATGACCCCATGTTCTCCTGTTTAGACACCCCTCACTCCAAATTTTAAAACTAATCAAACCAGGCCTTCTTTTTCGAACTCAACACTGTTGAAGTCTTATACGTGCATTACAGTGTCTCATTGTCATAGACCTTCTTTCCTTCTTTTTACAGTCAACACTCTACAACATTTCTCTCTTGCAAAGAGATGTTATCAACAGCTGTATAAATATTGTAACATAGCGACAATTTGATCAGATTGGAATTCATCCAAAATTAAAACTTCATTTCGTATATCAGTGGTTGAAACATACGGAAGGGCTGAATTTCCCTGGGGTTTGCCCCTCCAGGTTTTTCAGTTTTAGACTTGGAGAAGGGATCATTTACAGTTGAATCCAATGCAATGAATCGACCTGATATGGGTATACTCGGTGTAGGATTTGTAATTAATGATCCAATTTTTTTTCCTCAGCCTATATATTGGTCTAAAGTTCGTAGGAAAACTCAGATTGTTCGTTATAAAATGGGTAGTTTTCAAATACAGTCATTTAGACCTCCTGATGTTAGAGCATTACTTACTATAACTTTCATGAAAAATGCTTAACAAATCATGATATAAACCATAAACAAAAAAAAGGTATCAAAGCATTAGAACATTATTGGAAGACATTCATGGCTGATTACAATGAGGGCATAGATGTTCAAAAGGTGGAAGCGTTATCAATTACAATTTCCACCCGGTCCTCCAAAGTAGAAGGTCCTTCTCCAACCCTCACCTAGGCGTCCTTTGTCAGTGATGTTGTAGCATTTGGGTGCATCAGCATAGGCGAAAGTAACAGCAGGAGCTTCTACAAGAACATTGTCTACTGTGACAACCTGCAATGCCCTCATGAAACTTGATTTCCCATATTCTTCTTGGGCAAAGTGACCACTCCCCATAGGAGGCATATCAGATTTCAATTGGTTGATTTTTTCATCTGGGTTGTACACCTCCCCTCCCCAGTGAACCCACTGTGCTTTCGTCGATAAGGTGTTGAAGATTTCTTGTGGCCAGTAGCCAACAAGCTCATTCCCAAAACTTAGCCACCAAACTTTATTTTCATGATCCTGAAGAAATGGCAACGAAAACTTAGAATCATATAGTAATAATTTTTTAAGATGTTTATTTTCACTATACTTAGTGCTGGTGGAAATAATCGAATATTGATAATTGTTAAGAAAAAACCCATAGTTATTATTTGGAAAATAGCTTCCTAACTTTAACTAGACATTTTGGAATGGATTTGGATCCAGCCTTCATACGGTATCAAATAGGGCTTACATACGAAGGAGATGGTCCCATATTGATCAATGAATAGAAAATTCTTGAGTTCATTAGTTAGGAAATGGACTCTCAAGCTTGGCCGGTCATTTTGGAATGGACCTTCTCCCAACTCAAATAATTAATATGAAAGAACAAAATAAGCGATTTGAAAACATACCAAAAATGAGAGAAGAGTTATCTCATGTTGTTCTCCACCGTAAGTAGATACTTGAGTGAAGTAGGCACCCAGTGGCACTTTGTTGCTAACTTGTATAAAACCAGGACATATAAGATTGTAGCAGCCTGTGTTATGATACCCATCAGCCTGTCATTTAAAATTTTTTTAAAAAAAATCAGTATAAATTGAGTGAATAAAGTCATAAAATTTGCTAATACAGTCTTTGATTCTAAGAAATTTACCGTCCAGTAGGCAAATAGGTGAGCTTTGTTGTCCTTGAACAATCCCGGTTCCACCTAAACAAGAACATGATTAAGCATTTCAAGAAATTAACAGAAATCTCTTGATAACTACTGCTTACCACCCATCCCGCCTCAATGGTGTTCAATTGGTCGTATGGGCCATTGCTGACCCAGAACTGTCCCAAACTAAATTTATTTGAATAAGCTACATTTGGTTGCCAAACATTCATTGTGACCTGGGTACCATAGAACTCTCCTGGATATGTTTGATCATTTGCCCACTGGATTGTGAAAAGCAAGAGCGAGTAAGAAGAGAAAAGGAAGTTTCTGGTATTGACTATAAGACCACACTATTTGAAAGCACAAGAAGTCGAGGAATGCTGAAGAGTGACTTACATGGTGATGGCCATTAGTGTTGCCGGCAAAGATTACTTGAGAATCATTTAGAACGTATTTCTTTCCAAACTCAGAGACGGAAGGAGCTCTCATTAAATCTTCCATGGTAACCCTTCTAATTGGAACAGTTCCATCCGGACAGCCTTCACCATGGACTCCAATATCCAGAACTGAACTAGAGAAAATCTGATCATCGTTTCTATCAGGAAGTGAACTGGGTTTCATCTGTAAACGAAATTTCAATCTCAAATACAAACTTAATAACCATAACTAAGAGTAATCACAAGAAACTGATACAAAAAAGAACCTGAATTGTATGATTCTTCAACAGAGGATGATCAAAAGCGGGCTGTTTATTGATGTCAACACAATCGAATATATTCCCATAACCAGTCTGTTAATAAGCAATGGTATATACGACTTCATCAGTACTAAAACACATAAACCTTTTTGAGAAGGAAAGACTAATGCTTCAGTAATCGTCCTTACTCCACTATTAACTTAGGAATAAACTTTACCTCGATGCTTTTAATTGCAGGCTTATTCAGAGACTTGAGATGTCGCCTCAGTGCGAAATACTCATCTTTAGATAGACTATTGGCCGCTTCGGTGAAGACAAGGGAAGTTTGAAGCCAGAGTATCAGAATTGCTTTCAGCAGCGAATAACCAGTGACACTTCCCATGCTTGAGCGTTTTGAGGAAGAAGATGAAAGGAAGATGGCTGTAATATGACTACTTAGAGGTGACGAATGGTCGTGTCCTTAAATTTTTCCCAGGATTTTAGGCTGCATAGCCATTTATAATCCTCAGGAGCCGTGATTTTGGACAGATTTGACAAAGGTGAATTAAGTATCTTCGTTTTCATGGAAAAAAATCTTGGGTTAGTTTTTAGCATTAAAAATTGCTACATCGAAAAAGTTATTCATAGAAGAGATATCATATATTTTGGCATTTTAAACGAATCTGAATATCTGAAAAGTCGCCAAAGAAGAATTGCTTTTCTGCACGCCTGTAGTGGAGTGGTAAGGGAAGATTGCTATAATAATATTACAACTTAATTGGAGGCGATCGATGGTTATTTCATAATTTTAATCTTTTAAGTAAAGAAGGAGATCTTTGCCTATTTACTCGTTTGTGTCGACAGTTTGGTTTGAAGTTCTAGCATTTTTGTTCTTTAAGACGTAGTTTCTTGCTTCTGAGGGAGCCGGATGTAAACTTTCTTTTTCAGTCGCATGATAGTTTTCAACTGGAAAATTCATTGTAGCAATACAGCCTGTATTGTTGAACTGAAAAAAAAAAAAAAAAACTTGCTCTATATACTAGGATTAGCAGAAGCGAGGTCATTTGTTGCACAAAAAACTTCTCTTATACTCTTTTCGTCTGAATCGTTACCACAGACCATCTTGGTTCTCATGCTAAGTCCATTTAACCTTGTCCTGTTATTTTGATTGCTTTTTTTTTTTAGAATGATTTGCTCCAGCTAGTACAGCCTTTTGGCATAGTCACTAAGCTTGTGATGTTGCGCACAAACAATCAGGTTTCCTTTTTGGACATTTAAAAAGGATTTGACCTATTTTTTTCTATATAAACTAATGCATATTTTGTGTATGGTTTGTTGACATTTGTAACTAATACTTCTTCACATGCATGATGTTTCTTCTGCTGTTAAAGCAATTCAGTATTACACAAATGTTCAGTCAAGTGTAATGTGCAGTTATGTTCGTTTTGGAAAAGGTCCCTGCCATGTCTGACATTTCATCTCTGTTGTCCAATACGAGTTACTATTAATACTATCAGTATTAAGTGTTTGCTAATGCAATTGGCATCATTAAAGTGAATGAGTGGCAGGAAGTTAACCTTCCTTCAGAAAAATAATCTGTTTGATGGGGTAATCCTTTGTGGAAGAAGGCAATTTGCGGGTCTTCCAATACCAAGGGACTCTACTTACCTGTTGAACATGTTTAACCAGACTAATTTTGTCCTAAGACAATTCTAACAGGAATATATTGGTCAGCTTGGTGGGTAATTTGGTCTTAATCCAAAATATTCATCAAATGATGGACCTTCTATCACATCTGTTGTGTATTGAGTATTGCTCAAATCAAAATTCATACAGAAAGACACTGCAAAAGAGATAATTGTGGTTTCTATCACATCTGTTGTGCATTGAGTGTTGTTCAAATCAAATAACATTTGTTGCAAGCAGTTGTAGCAGATAGCTGTATGAGTTGTTTGCATAAGTTCTGATTAAGTAGATGTTCTCAGTTTCTTACATCTCTTTTAACATCCTGGCGTTGGTTGAATTCTTTTAGAAGTAGGAATGTGTCTTTACAGTTCTCTTCCCATCAGGAGTTCATGCCTCCCCTCTCTGTTCAAACAGTATGTAACAAATCCTGTTTCTTTGAAATCTATTCACTCACAATATTAGAACCACGAAAATGGAAGATTCTGGTAGTGGATAAAAAGCCGTATCCTTTTCGAAAGGTGGAGAAATGTCTTAACAAGAGAATCGACAGTTTTTATTCCGTTGAGGGCACACATTACATCCTAATCTTGTCACCAGCCCAACGACTAAGAAAACTCAACGCATGGAGACTCCCCATTAATTAGAATGAATACAGAACTTCAGGCATTCTTGAACGGTTTTGTAAACAACGTGAGTGTACTGGCACACCCATTCTTTCTCAGCTGCCTCCTCGCAGAATCCTTGATTCGGAATCACTTCTGCTGTTTCCTGTGCAACAACCTTTGTTGCGGTGCCTGCGCTCAGAGAATGAAAACAATTATTATGAATATTTAGAAGAGATCAGAAAGAAACATGGAAGAAGAGTTCTTACATTGATGGAGAGTGAAGTAGGAGATAAGGAGGCAGCAGAGGAGTGAAGCGAAGGGTGGAGCTCAACTTAGCCATGGCGACGGAGAATTGGAATGGGATTCGATGACTTCTGACTTAGCTTTGTTCGGATGTGTTTAAATAGTGAAGGCAGTGGCTCTGATATGATAAACAAATCTTCCACTTTTGAGAGCATTGTAACATCATAAATTTTGATTCAGTTAACAAAAAAGAAAGCAATCTCTCGATTCAGTGTCAACGGGATTCTGATACAGGATTTTTACAGAATCCAAAGTGATTACAGTCACAAATCAGATTTTATTCTGATACATGTCTCAGTATGGAATGAACAACTCTGATCACCTAAAAATGACCGCTGCACATCCGAGGCATATCCTGGCTGACGCTGTCATTGGGGATGAACACCTCGCCACCCCCAGTGAACTTGATCGGCTTTCGTTGATAAGCTGTTGAAGAGGGTATGAGGCCAGTAAACCCACATCTCGTCCCCGTATACTAACCACCGGTCTTTACTCATTGGGTCCTGTATGCCAAAACCTCACTGTTAACAAAAAGTTACAAATTTTCTTTGCATAGAGATCCAATTGTTACCGAACTATCAAACTCTTCATGGTATCAAAGCATGACAGATTTAGAGAAGGCATTTCTTTATATCTATTTTGTAATCGTAGAAGAGATCTGTATAGAATTTGAGGATTTTTCCAAAATCACTTCGGATTGTCTTAGTTTAGTAGTCTGTCTGTTTTCCTAATTTTTTATGCCACAACCAATTGTTGGAGTTTATTGTTTGAATGGATTGTGCTTGGAATGTATCCATGTTATGTTGAAACGAGTGGTTGAAATGGAGTTTTTTGGTGTTTGCAGGGAAAATTGGAACTCTCCATTCTGATGGTTGATCAATGAGAAAGGATTGATTAATAACTGTGTCATTGATGGATCAACCAAAGAGTGTTTTTTCTAGGTGATGGATTAGACAGAAGCTGGTGGGTGTCTATTTTGGTGTTTTGATCTATCATTGATCAATCATTGGTTGAATTACTGATCCATCAACTTTGGGGACTGATGATGGTGGCCTCTTCTAGCTCAACAAAGGTGGCGTGTAGATGCATTAGAGTCAATCAGGATGGTGTGGATGATATCAGAATCACCCATGTTCAAATTACCAATACTAAATTAAATGGTAACAAATATATGGTTCAAAGTCTCTCGATTTTCATGATAATAACTGTCCTTCCTTCGGGTTTCTTCATGGAGGTTCTACTGTAAATCTTTAATCAATCTTTACAGTTATCCAAAGTGAATACAGACATAAAGCTAGATTTTATTCCAAGATCATTTCCTGAGAGATGTCTCAGTAGGGAATGTTAATCAGAGCCAGCCATTCCTGCGAGTTCTACTTGAATGTCATTACGGAGAAGTCCTAGATTACTTTATACATTTCCCACCGGGTCCTCCGAAGAAGAAAGTCCTTCCCCAATCATCAAGTCTTCCTTTGTCAATGGCATTGTAGCAACTGGATACATCAGCATAAGTTGAAGTCTTGGGAGCATCCACCAGGATGTTACCCTCTTTCACAATCTGCATCTTCCTCATGAAGCAGGCCTTTCCATACCCTTCTTCTGGAAAATGACCACTGCACATCGGAGGCATATCCTGGTCGATGCCTTCGTTGGGGTTGAACACCTCACCACCCCATTGAACTCGATCAGCTTTTGTCGATAAACTGTTGAAGAGGGTATGAGGCCAGTAACCCAGAATCTCGTCCCCGTACACCAACCACCAGTTTTTACTAACTGGGTCCTGCATGCAAAGACCTCACTGTTAACAATGGAAAAAAAAACAAAGTTTCTTTGCGGAGAGATCACACTGTTTAATCACTATTTTCAACACTTACCCTCTTTCTATATAAGGACAAAATAAACTAGCCAAGCCAAGTCGTAGTTTATGTGATAGGGTTTAACAGAGCATACCAAGAATGCGAGAAGTCGTATCTCGTATTGTTCTCCACCGTAAGCAGATGCAGGAGTAAGTCTTTTACCCAGTGGCACTTTTTCGCTAACTTGGACAAATCCTGGGCAGTTCAGATTGAAGCAGCCTGAGCGATAACCATCTGCCTGATGTTTGAAATAAGGCAGTTATTACAAGAATGATCATTTTAGAGAATCGTGGCTGGTGAGTAGTAAAAGCTTACTGTCCACAGCGCGAACAGTCGAACATGGTTGTCCAGGAAGAGTCGTGGATAGACCTGAAGAAATTATCAGATTAAATATAAGAACTTCAAAACAGACTCCAAAAGGAAATTACTACATTAATCAGCACTACTTACCGACCATCCAGCCTCAATGGAGTTCAGATGTTCATAAGGGCCACTGGTAAGCCAAAACTGGGCAAGACTGAATTCACTGTTGTTCGGTACAATGGGTTCCCAAAGATTAATTGCCACTTTTGTGCCATAGAAGGTGCCATCTTCAGTATTGTCTTCTGCCCACTGGATTATCAAAAACAGTACTCTGGTTAAAAACAAGAAGAGCCGTCTGTAATTGTATTCATCTTCATGTTCTGATGCTTTGATAAAGTTAAAGAAAAACTGAAAGAAGAATACTGGAGACATAAGAGCGAGCTACATGATGATGACTACTAGGATCATAATCTGCGACGATTGGTTTTGAGCCATTTTGAATGTATTTCTTCCCGAAGTCTGAGAGAGAGTGAGCTCTCATTAGCTCCTGCATTTTAACCCTTCTAATGGGAACTGTTCCCTTCGGACAACCTTCACCAGGTAGCCCAATATCCAAAACTGGTGCTAAAAAATTGTCATTACCGTTTCTCCTGGGAAGAGAACTTGGTTTCATCTGTAAGACAATAATGTACTGTTCTAAATCAAGACTGCGGAATTAACATAAACTCCATAAAGAACCTAGAAAAAAAAAGGTAAAGATGATAGAACCTGGATTGTGTGATTCTTGAGCGCAGGATGATCAAAAGAAAGCTGCTTATTGATATCAACACAATCGAATATATCTCCATAATCTATCTGTGCTAACAGAAAATAACATTGCCTCAGTAGTAGGTGCAAACAGATGATCTCATAACGTCACCGTTTGTTAGAATTCCCTCGATCTCTTCACTGATAAGAAAACTTACCTTGATGCTTTTCACTGCCGGCTTGTTCAGAAATTTGAGATGTCTCTTTAGTTCCAAATACTCTTCTTTAGACACAATCATGGCTTCGCTGAAGACAGCCCAAGTTACAAGCCAAACTACTAATATCGGTTTCTGCAATAAGACAGTCACAATGGGATTCCGATTCGCCATGCAGGATGAAGAAGAAGATGGATGGAAAGACATCTGAAGAATTTAGCACGATTTGTTTTACTCGTCAAACAAATGCTATGCAACACCTCGAAAACAGATTTCATTAATTTGTTACAGATTTTTATTAGACGATGCACCATCTACGCGTTGTTTCTGTAAGTTACAACAGAACGCACGATATGAAGATTCCACTCCATTAAAAACTGGTTGCAGAAAATGATCCATCGCTTCCAAACCGCCCCTTACTATCCTTCCGCTAACCTTTGCCATTCCATTAATATTGCCTACTGTTCCCATTGACATGACACTCATGTGAACGGCAATGCCACGGAAGCCTGATCGGAACCCACGGATCACCCAGCCAGATTTAACAAATTCTTGTTTTCGATTCTATGTATAAATATGTGATGTAATTTTGTTCCCCATATTCTATGTATTAATAAAACTCCTTTTATTCACCATGATTTGGAAACAAAATTACATCACATATTTATACATAAAATTGAAAACAAAAATTTCTTAAATTTGGCTTGGTGATCCGTCGGTTCTGGCGGACGAAAGCCCGCAAACCCCCCCAGGTGAGATGGTACATACTGTGTGTGAAATTTGTCTATAGTAACAAATTCTCGAAGGAAATAATAATCTAACTCAACATGTTTAGTGCGTTTGTGAGATACTGGATTGGAGCTGAAGAAGATTGCACTTTTGTTGTCACATAAGAGTAGAGGTGGTTGTGGAAGTAGAACATGTAGATCAGTAAGAGGATGCGTACGCCAAATAATTTTAGCTGCAGTGTGCGTTAGACTAGTAGTAATTCCACCATTACAGGTTCGACGAAATCTGGAAGTGTACTCAACTTACTTCCTCTCAAAGATAATATTTTGCCTTTTTCTCTTCTCATTTCTCAAGATCTCTCTTCCTGCAAGACAGAGAAATCAGAGCAAGTAGTTTGGCCTTTTCTGATCTAAACTTGACAGAAAATATTGTATCCTGCAAATGCGTGGTTGATAAGTAGTAGTAGAATATACAGTCATGATTCTAGCCATGGACATGAGAACTAAATTGGGCTGTGTCAGTCCCGAAGAAAAGCTATTTAAGTATGTTCTTCCAGTGTTTGATGAGTCGCTCTTAAATTGGCTTATTTTGAACGCCTGAAATTTCTTAATCCATTTCTCAAGCTGAGACAGAATTAGAACAGTCCAGTCGCACAAGAATGGAGACTCCTTATTCCGTCTCATGCTCAAGGAAGGTTCATTCATCAAACAAATTCTATACGCATATCGAACTTTGATTTATTAGTTTGTTGCAGATTCTTATTCGAAAATGCACCTGAATTTTGGTAAGTTATAACAGAACTCTCCTTCTCTTTCATCGACATGGCAGCGGCCATGATTGAAGAGAGAGTAAAGTACTGATTGAGCTACTCCAATGGCGCACTGTACCTAAGTTGGTTCGAGTGGGTGTTCCCACGACCAGGAAACCAATTATATCACTAAGAAAAAGAACAAATTTATAAGTAGTTAATCAACCATGACAGCCACCACTACTAACATCTGGGTTTTATGTCATATGATATTACATAAGATCAACAAGAAATTTTTACGAGTGACAGAGTACCAGACATTACATCACAAAGGGGACCAGTAAGTCCTACACATCACATTTATTTGCACCCCAAACTTGGAAGCATAAATGCTTACCAAGATGAAACTACCAACAACTAACTCGCAAGACTAATATAACATACTCTTGAAAGACAGCATTCTTCCATGAGATAATTTTCGGCTGGCTTGAACAAGACCGATGCCATCGAGCTTGCTCCAATCGTTTGTTTTGTACCCGGATGCCTGTGTATTGGAAGATAAATCAGTTCCATTCATAACTAATACAGATATAATCATAGAACTAGACAGTAGAAGCTTCTCATCCATTCTTGAAATAAAGAGTTCAAATTTGTAACAGTTAAGCTAATAATGTCCCAGTATACCACCTATTATATTAATATTGGTGAATATTGGATATGGGTGTTCTTGCTGTCTTACCTCCCATTCGACCTCAATACTGTCAAGATGATCCTTTGGTGAACTTCTAAACCATAGTGAGGAAGGCATGAATTGTTTTTCACCAATTTGAGGATTCAATTCGCTGATGAGCACAGTATTTACTTCATAAGACACACTCGTGGACTTGCTAACCTCCTAAACAGAGGAAGGATTACTGTTATTAGTGCCAGTACAAGTGGGTCATCAGTGAACAGTCACTAGGGATCATTAGTCAAGAATACAAGTTATACAGCTGGGAAGAATTGCCAAAAGAAAATGGAAGTATTAAAATAGTACATATATTGGACTAATATTACCAGACAACAATAGTTAAAAAAGCACTTTTAGAAATGAAAGTACAGAAGGTGGCCATTGACCTCACTGGGGTTCTTGGAAGAATTCTATGAGAAAGTAGAAAGACTAGAAATGTATATATAATTAGCAACATATAAAAACCATTAGTCATAAAACAGAAATTCATAGATTAAGCAATTTTAGAATTGAAAGCACAGTGATTGACAAGGAATTTTCACATACTATGTATACTCTTGACAAATAGGAAAAATTATTCAGCAAGAGACAGAACAGAGCAAACAAGTTATGACTCATTTTGAAAATGCGCTTCAAGAAGGTGGAAGAACAAAGCACAAAAGTCATGTCTTAGCGAGCTTATAACAATGGAGAAGAAGGAAAGAAGCGAATATGATCAGCAAGTACTGAGAAACACGAGCAAGAGAGATCAGACAAACAGCGAAAGCCTAACAGACAATGAACAACGGAAAAGGAAAGGAAAAGCAGACCAAGAGGGAAAATGGGAGTAGGAGTTTTTCAATTAACAAAATAGAAATAATTCAAGTACCAGATTAAGGTGTTTAGGTCTTCTTTGTTTCAAAGAGAGCTCACAAGCAGAATTCTTCTTCACTAGCAAACTCCCAGTTACTGATCCTACAAGTTTTGAGTGCTTAAATTTTTAATCATTCTCATTTTTTTAATATCATATGGTAATTGTCACGAAAATATAGAAATAATTCAAGAACCAGATTAGGGTGTTTAGGTCTTCTTTGTTTTTAAGGAAATGTGCTTCTACATCTTTGTAGAGAAAAAAAGAAGGCACAATGTTCTTCTATCAGTCTGAAATCAAAATCTGGAGTTGATGGAACCGATGCAGGGGAGATTATACAAATCTTCCCGAGTAAAATCCAGCAGCATATGCATTGTAGCTAGCCTATGAGCATGAAACCGGACTTAATTCTTTTGAATACTGAGAATCTCCACTAATGAGTTGCTCTTCTCAACGTAGTTTTCTCTCTCTTTTTTTTCCTTCTTATTTTTAACACCTTATTTCAGAATATAACATGGGTATCAAAGTAGGATGTCTGCCTGTTAAGCCCAATTTGTGCCCCATTATATTTGTACTCCCATGTGTTATCCACGTATCAGGCCTGTAATCCATGTGTGAAAGCCTGAAGGTGAGGGGGAGTGTTAATGGGAATAGTCCCACACACAATAGTTAGACAAAATATTGTAAGAATAGTAAGTCCTATCTAGTGGCTGTCATGACTATAATCCAAAGAAACTGCAGCTAGTAACAGTAACATTAAAGAAAAAGACAGATAAAAAATGAAAATGAACACTACTTACATGATGATCATCATCATCATCTCGGGCCTCTGTGGTGGAACTCCCTCCCTTTCCCTGGACCTGTTCAGTAGACCCTTCCCCCTGATTTGCATATTGCTTTCGCAGCGACTCTAAGTTCCCAGGCCTCATAATAGGCACTGTTCCTTCAGGACAACCTTCATCAGGGAATCGTGCAAATATTGTTTCACTCTTGACTCCCTCAACTGCAGAACATCCCTGAGGCTCCGGTTGAGTTTCACTTGGTTGTTTAGTCTTCGTCACTAATCCTTCCGGAACAAAACTTGGTGCTTTCTGTACATTCCATCCCAACCTCCTAAAGTTAATCAAAGACTTACCAAATGATACATTCAAGTCTATCCTAAATGAAATCATAACCATCCGAAGTAAGAAATAATGCTACTGGACAGTTAAAACAGAGAAGAGTCATCAACGTATAGGCTTAACAGAAATGAACGGTTACCAACCTGGACAACATGACCCTTGAGAGCAGGGTGATTCAGAGAAGGTTGTTTATCAAATGGTACACAGTCGATGAGGTCCCCATGTTCAGTCTGCAACATCCATCAAACATCTCAGTCCAAAACAAGCAACATGGGTCTTCTTTAAAAGAGATTAGCGAGACTCAACAACGGATTCTTTCATCCGTTTGGCCAACAGAAGGGCCGTCATCTAACATTCTCATCCTACACTCTATTCACTCTTTCAGCCGGACTACTGCCATAACCAGAAACAGAAAGGGAAAAAGAGCATGCACCCAATTGGAATAATCACCTTCCTCATCCCCTGATAACATGGCGAGATGCCCTAAAAGCATGAGAAATCTCACCTGAAAGGTTTTAACAGCGACGCTCTTGACATACTCGAGTTGGCTCTCCATTTGCAGGTAATCCTCTCTTGTGAAAGTCACCGTCTTACCCCCTAGTGGCAGAACCTTCTCTCCAGGCTGACAGCAAACATCACAGAACAAAACGGAAATAGCCAAACAAGCGAGTCCAAGCTTCATCGTGCCAAGACACTGTCCACCAGCCATGGAACCCTGAGAGAAAAAAGCTTCAAACTCGGATGATTTTAGTTAAGCATATGCTCCAGTTCTCAAAAAATTTATATATAACGATTGCTGAGGTATGTCAAAGCTAGATAACATAATTTGGCTTTTTGAAATTGAATGAACGAAGAAAAGAAAGATGCCTTCGCCTCTAAGGCTGACTGTCAATTCACCGGTCAGCCCGGTCGTCCCGTTCGGGAACGGGAGTAGATCGCCTTCAGATCCACCGCTTTAAATGTCGGCATTATCAAATAATGCCACCTAAGCGGCATCGTCAACTGTCAACGTCAGATGGACCACGTGTCCAATTTTAGAAAACTACCTTCGATGCAAGCCTATAGACACGAACCAGGCCCACTTTCAAATGTGTAAAGACTAAAACGCCCTTTTGTAAATCTTCTGTAGTTTAAAAAGTCATACACCTAAAATGTAATTTAACTTAAGAAAATCAAACGTTATTTTATTATTTTTTAGTTATCAATTAATTAATAAATAAAATAACATCAGATGATGATTAATAATAATTACTTCGATTCCTTCGTCCGGAAGAAAGAGTGACGAAATTAGTGGAATAAAAATAGATAAAATTAAAAATTGAAATGAAAGGGGGTCTTCGTCATCATTGCAACAGAAGAAACTAAAAATATGTCGTTCAATATGCTCCTGTATTAAATTTCCGACCATCTGGAGATCAGACAACTCGATGAAGAATGACCCAAAACAGAAAACGAAGAGATCGAATAAATAAAAATTTTATTAACAATCTCAAATCCGATGCTGTGAAGAATTAACAGAAAATCGCTACTGGACAGTTAAGTGGAATGAATTGCAGAGAAAAGATTCGATTTTTATGAGAAGGGAATGAAGAAGAGTCATAAAGAAGAGAATTGCGAAGAAGAAACAAGTACCTGATGAGGTGAATTGCTAGAATTTGTCTAAGCTATCCTCTGTTTCCCTCTTCGCCTCTCTCTGTACACGACTAGAAATTAAGAGGCTTCACATCTTCAACTTGAAAGATATATGCTGAAACAGCTGAACCACTCTCTGCAGACTGCAATCAAGTGCTCCGTGACAGAAATGAAAACGGAAAGATGGGGGGGAAGCAGGGACGAGAGAAATTACCTTGGTAAAAGAGAAGTCAAAACTTCCGAATCATCTAGTTTCAGCTACTACCACCTGCTTGACATTAATGGGATTTTGTCCAGAAAGCAACAAGATCCGTGGGAATCGGTTCAACCGGGTTTGACCAGTGGGTTCGGATTCACTCCTTTTTCCCAACTTGTTGAACGGTCTCCTCCTCGTTTCCACCAAAGAGATGGAGGGCGGTCGTCTCACTCTCACCCTTTCTTCTGTTAACAAGTGGAGGAAGAGGGGAAACGTGTCTCCTTTCTCGGGCTGCCAGTCAAAGAAAGATACGAAAATAAAAGCAAGATGGCAAGGAAGGGTGGAAACAGGCCTTCCTTTGCTTCTCGCCCTACATATGAGCGTCATCTAAATCAAATTCAAAAGTCCATTACGCTTTGCTTTGGAATTATTTTGTTAAGATGTTGCCATTAACGGAGTTACAACATAGAGAGATGAAATTCTTCTGTGATGGCACTTGCTATTGAGAGTGAAAGTCTAGTTCCACACAGGAAAGAAATATGAAGACCAGCTCAAGAATGATTTAATCACTTGATTTGCCAATGATACTTGGATAGCAATAACATAATTTGGATACATCATGAACTTTGTAACGTTTCATCTTCTCTTTAACAAATCTTGAAAACAAAATTGGTCATTCCTTCAAATATGTACAAAGTGCAGAAAGTTATTGTTGTTTACTTCCTCAGTTCATCTTCTTTTTCTTTTCTTTTTTACAGAACTCCATTGTTTTATCAAACAAAAGAATCGTCATTTGTAAATAAAACTGCATCGTCTTTCCATTATCTGGCTTCTCATGTCACCCCTAGTTTTCCTCTTGGTTATCTCTTCACCTCTTAACTGCATCCATTGACACCCTTGAGAGGAGGAAGATACAAGCTGATGAGCACTGCACCAGCAAAGCAAGCAAGATCCAATCCAGTCACCAAGTGCACGTCCTTGAACTTCTCCAACACCCCTGCCTGCAGCATCATCGTGACTGAATGCCCAATCCTCAGTTTGGCTTTCTCAACTGATCCAATCTCCATCCATGGCGGCAGCCTCTGTAACCAGTTCAACCATCAGGAATCATGTTTCAGAAAAATACAACTTATTTCTCTTTTTCTTTTTATGAAAGCGCAGAAAGAACTTTGAAATTTTGCAACAAAACAAAGCAGACCTTGAGATGGAAAAGACCGAAAAAATTAGATCCAGAGATCAGTACTCCTTCCTTTCCTTTAACCTCTTTCGAGCTCACGAAGAACATATAGATTCCTAAGCCAAAGATAAGCATGGCAGTTCCTACCAGGAACATATCTGCAAAAGTTAAACATCATCACTCGCCATCAAATAACAGGCCCTGAAAATCGCTTGAAGATTAAAGATAAAACTAAACTAAGAAAGAAAAGGAATATTGTATCTTGTTACCTAAGGCTTCAATTAGTAGCTTTACTACCTCTCCTTCTTCCGATCTCTGCCATGTAGAACGGAATGATTCTAGAACGAGAAAGCAACCCTGCAAACAAAACCAAAAGAAACCAAGAGTACTGTTCATGAAATGAACTATATACGTATATAATCTCTCTGAAACATTGAACTATGGTTATCCATCGAAATTGCACATTACCTCGACAAAGCACAAAATGGAGCCCATCAAGGATCCTGCCACGGAAAATAAGGTGAAGAACCGGCAATTGATTATTCCCTGCAGTGTAAAGAAGAGAAAAACAAGGCCAGAGAATCAGGAAGATTCCAAGATTGATCCTTTCCTTTTCCTCTAATTTCCTAACTTTTTTCATTTTATTTTTGTAACTTTTCAAACAAGGTTTCTTCTCTCTTGTTTTTTTCTAGTTCTTTTCTGTTGTCTGAATCTGTTCTCTTCATTTCTCGCATTAAGAGAGAAGCAGATCATACAGCAGAAACGACGAAAAAATTCAGAGTTCCAGAAGGAAAATTCCTTAGTGGACGATAAAAACAAACAATAAAAAAGGTCGACGATAAATGGAACGTACTCGTTCAATGTGCACCTCCGCCTGCTTCCGAGACATCCCCCACGACTTGCTCCTCTCCACTGCCCGACGAAACATCTTCCTGGCCATGGAAGAAAACTCAGAAACAAGAAAACCAACGTCAACAACTCCCGTCCTCGCCGTCTCCGTATCAGAAACAACGTTGACTGAAAGCACCGCCCTTGGCACTCGGGCCTTGCAACTCTCTCCTTCTTTGTTCCTCATCGTCGGTCCGCGACGACGACAGAAGCTCACAGAACGGCCCCGACACGAACTACGGAAGGAAACCAAGTCTTCCGTGTCCACAGGCCTGCATGCGCGCAGCATCCTTCCGCTGACGACCGCCATTGCTGCCAAAGCAAGGTTGTACCGTTCATTAATTCTGTTTCAGCTGAAGCTGGCGAACTTATATATACGTGTAGAGCGAGGGAGAAGGCGAGGAAGATTCGACGAATAATGGCGGGAGGTCCGGTCTGCGTGTTTGATTTGAAGCGGCGATTTTGAACAGGGATTTGGCGTGGGGTGAAGAAAGGCGGAGGCGTGTGGGACCAGAAAGGAAGAAAGCCGCACACGTGGAAGCAATTCGGGAACGATTTGAACTGTAGCTTTTTCGTCACGCGAAGAAGTTGGAGCCGTTGGTGAGGGGGGATGGACTCGTCTACTTGTCGGCTGTGCACGTGCGAAAATAGACGGACGAGACTTGAAACCTTCGACCAGTGAAAACAAACGTTCCAAACTTGAAATTCGCCCCCGTATCCCGTTTGGATCGCGAATCTGGCCGGAGAGTGATTTTCTCGTTCACCGACCGAGTTGCCTCCTGATTCAACCAAGTAGACCAGATCTTGAACTGATCGAGCCATGTCCATGGTGGGACCACAGGATGTCATTGCCACCCCACGATTGGCTTCTAATTTATATTAGGTAAAACTATTCGAGTTTGCCTTGAAAATTTTTCAATTTTTATTTGAGTTTGACTGAGTTTAAACTTGAAATAAGGCTTATTGAGTATAACAAGCTCATCTGAGTCAACTCATTAAAATAATTTTTTTTTATGAAAATATCTGTTTGTTCTTTCTTTTAGGTCTATTAAGCCAGTTATTATACATTAGTGTATTCTATTACAAGGTTTTAGTCATGAACTCAAACTTTCAAATTTTTTAATTCGAATTCAATCAAATTTTAGGCTTGAAGTTGAGCATGCAAATTGAAGTTTAGCTCGACTCATGCAACCCCTAGCCTTAATTTATCATTAAATAAATGTATAAAATACTAAGTCATATCTATAAGCCAATCACAAAAAAGTCAATCTATATCTTTAGTAATATTGATTGTTTATATTTACTAATTAAAAATTATATTTAATATTTGTTAATATTATATACCGTTAAATATTTACTACAATATGATTATAATTTAGTAACTTGAGTATAATATCAATTTAGTATAAGTAACTCAATTTAATTTAATTTTTTATTGATATCTAATACTTATTGTTGGTATTTTATTAATCTAC
The DNA here is from genome assembly GCF_029961685.1 of Aristolochia californica. Classification (NCBI taxonomy): domain Eukaryota; kingdom Viridiplantae; phylum Streptophyta; class Magnoliopsida; order Piperales; family Aristolochiaceae; genus Aristolochia; species Aristolochia californica. Next base: position 155,339 of record NW_027181826.1, on the reverse strand, counting down.
ACCATTAAATAATAATTATTTAGTAAAATATTCATTTCCTTTAAGTCACTAAAAAATAACATGAAAAAGACTAAATAAAAAGAAGTTTTTAATAACATCATTTTATCATTAAATAAATGTATAAAATACTAAGTCATAATCTATTGCAAATAAAATGAACGATTAATGTTAAACATATAAATAATTTACAATAAAAACAGTGTATTATAATTGTTAATAAATAAAAAATTATACAGAATGAAACAAAATAATGTAACAATTTGTTGCAATTATAAAATGATTTTATAATGCAAAAAAATATAATTTTTACAATTACATCAATGAAATTGTATTTCTTATGCTCCAAATATGGTCTTGTTATGTTGAGGTGACACAAGTTTAAACAAGAAAAATTAAAATCTCGTACAGTGGGTATGGCCCTCTTTTTAGGATACCATCACGAATAATAGAAACATTTAAAATTTCAGCCTGGTCGCACCCAATCAATCGAATGAAACGCAGTTTGAAAGGAACTGAAGATTACAATTCCAGAAGATCTACGAAAGAATGAAAACCAGAAATGCGGCTCAAAAGTGCTTGAAAATGGTTCATAGGAGAACTTCCTCATTGTATGAGAGAAAATTTTTGCTTTCTCATCATCGCTGCATTTCATATAATCGAGAAATTTTGCATTTGTACGCACTAATGGCGATGCATAAACAGAAACGAAAAAAAAGGGAGAAAGAAAGGTAGGAAAGATTTAAACTAACGGAAACTTCATATAATCTAAAAAACAGCAGAAGGTTCATATGATCGACCGACGGATAAACAAAGCAAAAACAAGGTGTCGCAAAACGGCGAGCATTCAGAATGAGTATGAGGATTCATTCGATCATGAAAACTCAGAAACATGTTAGTCTTTCATCATCATGCCGCGCCATAAACAGAACGAGCAAACACCTACAAACTCTCAAGAGAAAAAGATTGAAAAAAAAAAAAGAATCAGAAGTAAGAGGGAAGTGAAAAGGAAGGGCTTCTCTCAGACAAATGCCTCAATTCGTCGTCATGAGGAATGGATTTAAACCATCGGACTCGTCATCATTTGCGTCTTCATTGAGAAACCTTCCGTCTCCTCTGGGATTTGATCGATCCTCAAAAGAGGGGAAATAAAATAAAACTGATGATGATTGCAGAGAAAAGAATTGGGGTTGGGGCCAATGCGGCCATCAGAGGCGGAATTTTTATGCAGTTGGATGAGTGCGGAACAGCTGCCAACTTAGACTGCTACGTTGTCTATTTATCAAGGAGCGTTGAGGTCAGTGTTAGGGTTAGGGTTAGGGTTGCATGCAACAAACTTGATTGATGAAATTACTTACATACCCTTATTTTGGATCATAACTTGGGAGGGGACACTCTTGGATTGAATCGGTCGGTTGAACCGAGTTGAATTAGGATGATCACTCGGGCCATTTATCCTCGAACTACAATCCCTTCTCTAATCCAAGTTATGCATTTCAGAGAATATGTTCATGTCCCGAAAGAATCATCCCATATTTTTAGAATCTGAAGATGAGATTAATGATCTGAACAAGTTAATTTATCTCGGGCAACGTCTCAGATATTTTTTTTTTAGCTGCCAGAAACGATTTGTGGCATTTGAATACCCTTTGATCCATTAGAACTGTTTATAGTTTTGTAAAAACTGAAAGAGGTTTATGTGAATCTGTGACATTAAGTAGATTTTCAGTACTGAACAGCTAGGCCTTATTTGAACCAACAACACAGTGATCATACCAGAATTCATTTGAAAGTTTGAAAAGAACAAATGAGTTTGTTCTTTTCATCAAATCCACAACCTAGAACAACAACTGCCAATAACAGAAACTCACAGATACAAAGAGCTGCACCAGGCTCGGGCTCCCACCTACTTGGCCATAAGTCGTAGTACAAATGAGCCAAGACAACCTGCTACACACTAATTGCATCACCCTCAGATTACCTTCACTCACACTGACAGAACACTCCCATGCTACTTATATTATTAGAACCACCACTAAAGCAAGCTTCCTGATCTTCAATAATGAATCGTTACAAGGCAGCAGCACTTCTGCAGTCTTGCTGAAACAACTAGGTAGAAGAACCAAGTCCCCGTACATCTTGCCAAAATTAGAGTCTACAGGAAGTGAAGTACAAGACGCCAGACGGGGTAGACGAGCAGAAGGATGATACCGATGGTGTTGGAGATACCATGACTCTGAGTGAACGAGTTTCTGAACCCACCTGATGCCCTGATATGTTCTTGCAGTAAGTAACAGCCGATGATCAGACAGATCAGCACCCCCACCCAACTGTCCCTCACGGTGTGGGCAAAGAAGTTTGGAGCAACCACCAGTAAAAGAATCAATGATCCCGGCATCTCCAGCCAGTCTGCACCCATACACCATAGCTGAGGTCAGGAGATAACAATAGAAGACCTTGTCCAGTAAATGTTTAAGATAACAGAGGATCAGAGGAACCACAAATTGCACAACAAGGTAATATATGATCATAAAATACAGAAACCCTGTCCCCTGGTTAAGTGCACCAAGCCTCAAGTGCAAACTCAGGAGGGTTGGATCTTCAGGTCACATGACAGATGACTCCAATGGAGCAACTGCTGTTTCAGAATGTATTGATGATCAGCAGAGGATGATGAGCAACATAGAATCAGTACCTGGGTAATGTCGAGGAAAGAAAAGCCTTAGTACAACACCAATGACAGAAACCCATTTCCCGAACTCTCCCCTGCAAAAGAAACCATGATTTCTTAGTTCACATTATGAATTGGGTTTGCAGAAGGCACTCTATGCAGGATTTTTTAGTCACCTCAATAAATTAAAAATCAGAGAAGGGAGACTCAAGAAAATGTAAGGGATCAAGAGGGCGGTCAGCATGTTCGTCCTCCAGTTTGTGCGGTCCAAGATCAACAAGTATCTGCAATCATCATATAACCAAAATATAACTATTAACAACTCTTATAATGTTATCAAGCAGTAAAAACTTAGATTCTTTAAACCCAAAACATACAAGTGTTTTTACAAATCCACATTACACAGGAATGAAACAAAAGCAGACAACATAAACAGACTTTTAAGGAAACATAAAATATGGCCTTTCTGTTTCCTGTTCTTGTTTGAATTGCTATTTTTTTCTTTAGAAAGAAGGGTGGTAAATGGTTTGATAAGACGAGATCAAGCGAGGACTGCAACACAACAAGTAGCTGTTTTTATATTCAGCAGACAAAATTGAGGTGATGAATGCAAAGTGGACTTCAATTCCCACAACAGGATAACATCAATTTCCAAGGTTTATCACAAGCATAAATATGAATTCGCACAGAAGGAGATATCCCCATATACATCAGCTTGCAGAAAAGCTGAAAGAAATCAAACACCATCTTGCTCGATATGAGTGATCCATAAGCAGGACAAAATAATAAAGAATTTTTGCAATTTCACACATATTTGGCCGACTGGCCTAAGCCAGAACGAAAACCAAAAGGACACATATATTACTTGGGAAGAAGCGATGAACCAGAGATGTGAACCAGATCTTCAACAAAGATGAGACAGCCGATAAATCTCAACGTTAACCAAACTCTTAAGTGTTAAAAGTTCAACATTTGTGGGTGAAAAGTAAATCTACAGAAAATTAAACTTGCAAAAGTAAAAAACAAACGAGCTACCTATGTTCCATAAAATTAGCGCTGAGATGAAAACTAAAACTTCAGTAAGATAAAAGGAGCATCTTCAATTGAGAATTCCAGTCTGAAAATCCATATAACTGTTGAATCTATGGGAGACACAAAAAGAACGAGCCAAGGAAAGGCTTTCAAAGTACAAGTAATCTGAACGGAAAATTCTCCATTAACAACATGCAAACTCACCAGAAAATAAAAATTCAGTATAGTAAGTAAGCTTTAGGAATATTAGATTAAAAAGCACCGTAAAGTAACATCCATCCAACAAAAACAGCAGAACATTGGGTAAAATCCTTGGAAAAAAATGCCCAAAAGAAACACAAATAGAACAGATGCGGCCAAATTCAAGCAGTCAGAACTCTTTAAATACACCGAAACAGAGGATCTTAAGAGCAAATAACAAAAAGAAAAAGAAAGCCAAAAGGGGAGAAGTCAACACTCACATTGCTGCAAAGGAAGCAAACCATTTGAGAAAACTAGTCCCAAATCCTAGACCCCCAAGTAACATGGCATGGTTCGCAAGCTTCGTCGCCGCGACCTTGAGGTCCCTAAGATCCGATTGGATGAGCTGAGTGTTGCTCTGGTCCGTTTTCATCGCCAGGTACCCGAGCTTCCCCATCTTTACCGGCGCGCCTTCTACCAGGATCGAGATACAAACAACCAATCACTGGAGCGAGCAAGAGAGAAAAGAATCAAGATTTTGGATCCTCCCCGAATTGGGTCTCTGGGATTTTAAACGCAATGATGTCTCGACTGTAATAATGAGGGAGAGAGAGAAGAGAAGCAGAGGGATATACAGTGGCCAGTGGAAAGAAGAGGTAGACACGTGGAAGCGACGTGGAGAAGGGACAACGAAGTGTCGCGTTTCACCAGCGTTTACTGGTTCTCTGCTTACCGATTCTTTACCCGAACTTCCGCTATCTTCCAAAGAAGCAACTAGATGAAATCGGACCTTAGCGTACGTGTACTTAATTTTTTATTTAACTATCAGAATTGAATTAAGTAACTTAAAAATTATTTTTTTATTCCACACATAAATAATTAATATAATATTATTATAAATATAACGAGGTTAATATCACTGGGCCCCCCGTCCAAAGTTGTCAAAAAAAAATCTGCAAATGTCACTGATACGGATCCTTTATCGACCGATACTGACCGATATGTACTCACTCGTATTCAAAACTTTTGGAGTTCATTGTTGGCCCGTGGGGTTCAGGGTTTTGGCCTTTTGGGAAGACAGCCTCCGCTTGCAGCTACCCTGGGTCTCAGGCATTCCGGTGCGGTTCTTTCTGCAATCACCTATCTATAATGAACAAGAGGAGGACCGCATTTCTCACCATCAAATCGATTGCAGCCTTCACGGTAAGATCTTCTCCGTGGTGTAGTTTTATCTCATATAGTCCCAGGAACTCCTGTTCCTCCCACTTTGCCAAAACCCTAAATTTATCCAGAACCCTCAGCACTGCTGCTGAGAGAGCTGACTCTCATGTTGAGAATCCCTCTCCAGCAAATAACTCGTATGCGTTTCAAGTAGATTATCGGCAGAACGCTGATTTATCGTCTAGGGAGGATCTCAATCATAATATTGATGGCGGTTATAGAGAACATATCAGACGGTTTGATCGCGCAGACGAGCTCCACGGTCGAAGCCCTCCAAATTTTCGAACCGATTCGAGTGGGCTTTACGGAGAAAACGATAGACACGTCTATGGTCAACAGTATTCATCCGGGTTTAGGAGAGAAAATTTAAGAGAGGTACCACCGAATGCCGATGGGTTGAGTGGAGGAAACAGTAGACAAGAATTTCAGCCGTGGCCGTCACCGTCTAACAGAGGAGACCTAACTGTAAACCCTGCTGGGTTTTTGGGAAGCTCCAGTAGTTCTTCTAGAGAGAATCCTAGAAACCTCTCGCAGTCTGCCGATGGAACTTATGGATCAAGTTCTGCAGATTCTTTTCAGAACTCAAATACTTCTTATGGAAGAAATCCCACTGAGACACTGCAATCTTCAAATGGGTATTACAAAGAAAATTTTGTGAATGTTCCTCATAATTTTAATGGAGACTGTGGTGTAAATTCTCAAGTTCTTAATCAAAGGTCTAATACGAACACAACTGGAAGTCCTGCTTATAGTCATTTATCCCCGACCAGCCATAACGGTATAAATGCCAGAGAGGCCTATCAGAGTAATTTGGCAGAAGCAAATGTCACGGGAATTCAAGCGAATCAAAATAGCAGGTACATGCTACATTCAACCCAGTTACAACAGAGCTCGAATTATTACATGGGAAATCAAAGACATACACCAAACCAACCTGCACAGTACTGTAATGAAAATCTTGTGCAGCATCCAGTTGGATCTTTCCAAGGGAACCTTGGAGTAACTGGGCAGAAACCCGATGGGTTATATGTACAGAACCCTGCAGAGGTACAGCAAGAGCCAAATGTTTTTCCTAGCCAAAATTCTTTTGGTTATGATGGGGAATTTGGTGCTTCTCAGATGCTGGAAGGTACTGAATCAAACAATGGAATGCCAGAAGCAGCTGAAACCAGGAAATCCATGGGAACAATAGAGGAACTTGACGAGTTGTGCAAGGAACGGAAAATGAAAGAAGCCGTTGAAGTTTTGGATCTTTTAGTAAAACAAGGCATCGCTCTTGATTTATCAAGATTTCTCCAGTTGATAGAAGCATGTGGTGACTCTCAATCTCCCGATGAAGCAAAGATTGTTCACGAACACATCATGCGGTCCATGCCACAAGTTGATGTTTGGGTTCATAATAGAGTTTTGGAAATGTACTGTAAGTGTGGTTCAATGGAAGATGCACGCCAGATGTTTGAGAACATGCCTGCAAGAAACTTGACTTCATGGGACAATTTAATAGCTGGCTTTGCAGCTAATGAACTTGGAGAGGAAGCTATTGATATCTTCACTCGATTCAAGCGGCTAGGACTAGTGCCTGATGGTAAGCTTTTTGTTGGGGTAATCTCTGCTTGCTGTGCTCTTAATGCAGTAGATGAGGGAATACTTCATTTTGAGTCGATGAGCAAGACATATGGCATCAGCCCAATGATGGAGCATTATGTTGCTATGGTGGAATTGTTTGGACAATCCGGGCATTTTGAAGAAGCTCTGGAATTTGTAGAGAAGATGCCAAGTGAACCAACAGTAGAGATTTGGGAAGCTTTGATGAATCTTTGTAGAGTGCATGGGTATGCAGAGCTAGGTGATCATTGTGCCAGTCTAGTGGAGTGCTTGGACTCTTCCAGGTTGTCAGAACAATCTAAGGCAGGTCTTTTAGCTGTAAACGCTTTGAAAGTCATGGTAGTGAAATCAAATAAAGAATTTTTGCAAGCTCAGAGCAGGATCAATAACTTCAGGGCCGGTCGTCCTGCGGAGACGGTTATGCAGGAGCAGCTGAGATGCCTGAATCGGCAGATGAAGGAGGCTGGTTACTTGCCTGATATCAGATCTGCTTTGCATGATGTGGATCAAGAGTCTAAAGAGGAATGTTTGATGTACCACAGTGAAAAATTGGCCTTAGTCCACGGTTTCATGAACAGCCAATCTAGGCAAACAGTTCGGATCATTAAGAATCTTCGTATTTGTGTAGATTGTCACAATGCTCTCAAGATTATATCCAAGCTTTCAGGTCGACAAATCATCAACAGGGATATCAAGAGATACCACCACTTCAACGATGGCCGATGTTCATGCGGGGATTATTGGTAGGGAATGTGAAGTTATTCAATTTTGATTTGTTTACCAAAAGCTTTATTGATGACATTGCCTGCTTCAAGATTGCAAGAACTCAATTTTCATTTGAAGTCGTGGTTGGCCAGATATAGGACTCTATACTTCAATTATTTGGAGAGGTGGTTATGTACTTGTTCTTTTGTACCACTTCAAAACTTGAAACCAAGGCTGATTTATTATAGCATAGTTATATGAAGTCAATGATGTAGCTAAAGAAAGGGAAAACCTGCATTTCTCGATATTTGGTTGTATGTCCTCCTGTAATTTTGTTTTGCCTGAAATGCAACTGACAGGGTGTTATCCGTGGGCCACTGTCATCTGCCGTTGGAAGTTATGTTATCCTTTTATATCCGAAAGAACATAGTTTTTGGAATTTCTGCTAGTTATGTTATCTTTTGACATCTGAAAGAAGATAATTTCAGGAATTTCTACTGAATAAATTAGCTTCCTCTAATGGTTTTATGACCATAAACGTGAAGTTTATGTACACAATCGTTGTATTCGAAGATGATAGGACAACATTCTGCTAATTGTGGCTCAGGGTGGTGAGCAATAAGGCTCCAAAGTAAAAGGCTTGTACAGGCTGAACTGTTCGGGCAATAAAAAATTCTGCTTGAAGCCATATAGTGCGAGAAGTTCATCTGCATAGCGTTCACCTAAAAAGAGGAGATGATATCTTAGATTTGATTGCTCTATGCCATGTATTCAAAATTCAAACAAAAATATAAGCGTGTTAAGCATTTTGATCGGTCTTTGTTGTCATATGATCAGTTCTAGCGACTCTTTTAGCACTCAACCACCTCTTCTGACTGAAGTAGTTCGCTTACAAGAGGCTTTTAAATTTTGGTATCCTCACAGCCTCTATCTACTTGGAAGAGGGAAGGAATCTTCCAACAGCATTTAATATCCTTACTGTAATAGCACGGAGGGCGCAGGCAAACCATAACTGATCAGGATGTGAAACCGCTGGGAGAGAGAGAGAGAGAGATTGCGTATGGTTGTCTTTCCTCTCTCCTGAACCATCTCATTTACTCCTGTCTATTTACGTAAGATTAGATCACAGGCCACTGATCTTAATGGCGTTTCTGCAACGGCAAACTTTCCGCACATTCTACTATTGGCTGGTTTCCCCTTTCGTATTTCCCAATGATAATGGGGCTCCGCTTTCCTTACAAATCTCAGTCATGGATCATTACTTTGTCCCCCCTATCTGCTCTTTTAAAACTTAAAAATGGCTCCTCATTTTTTTTCAAGCCTGTCCGTTGCTCTTGCTCTAACAAGAGATTATTACTTCAGGGACGCAGCGCTTGTCCGCTATAATGTCACACTGGTGAACGTGTGCGGCCTACGGGAACGTACAGTGCTGACAACTAAGGCTGAAGCAATCTGGGCAATTCAGAATTTCAGATAAAGAAAAAGAGCAAATGGCATCTGATTTACGTTTCTGGCTCGTCTTTTTCATCGAACTTACATAGGTTTTCTCTTCCTTTGCTTTCGCTTACAAAGGGTCGGGGGTTTTTTCTCTACTAATTTTTCTGGTTTTTCATTTCCTACAATTTTGCTCCCAAATGGTCGTGTCTTTTTGTCTGTAAAACTGAGATAATATAATAATCAATTCCCTCCTCGCCCCCAATATTTCTAAGAACGAAATCGTGGAATTATAGGGAACAATGAATGATGCCAAGAAGATATAGTACAGAGGAGAAGAAACGGAGAATTTATAACTTCTCCTCTTGCAGCCGCGTCTGCTGTTGCCCTTGCTTTCCTCCTCTCCTAGTTTCCATCACCGTGCGCTCTTGCGAGTCGCAGACTTGGGTCCTGAACTTACACCCGAACTTTCTGGTGAACGAGCTCCATCCTCCTGCCGCCGTGGCCATCGACGACTTATCGATCTTCTCTATTGCCTTCCTCATGGTCGAGCACTCCCGTTCCAGCTCGTTCACGCGCGACCTCATGCTGTCCATGTCCAGCCGCAGCACCTGGTTCTCCCGTGTCGCCGACCGCCAAACGCCCCCCTCCGGAGCCCCCACCACTGTCGGGGTGCTGTCGCCTTCCAAGCGAGACGGCCGCGCCGAGTCCGGCATGGCTGCGACGTCCGCCGCGAGGAGGGAACCGGCGATGGCGTGCCGGAGCTGAAGCTGCTCGAAGAAAAGGACCTGCACCACCGCGCGCAGCGGTAGCCGCTCGTTCTGCGCGGCATGAGTGCACGCCTCCAGCGTCAGCTTCTGACAGTCCATTGCCCCGCACAGCTTCTCCCGTTCTTCCTCCGAAATCCACGGATGCGCCTGTGGGCAACACAATTACTATTTTACTCCTCTTGCACGAAATTTAGTATTTAGGTATGCAATTATATTATATAAAATGAAATAAAATTCCCTATTTCCTACATAGTTTTGCAAATGGTAACAAGAATAATTTGGTAAATATATAGTATACAAAATAATTTCGAAATTTAAAAATAATCCCATGAATCGAGAAAATTACTAATTTTTAAAAAACTGGACATTGTGAGCATTTATGAGGGCATTAAAGGCAAGAAAACATTGGACGATAGGAAGGGCATGCGAGGCATCAGATTTGCTCATCATTAAATAGCAATTGATATAATTAAGATTAATAATTACCAACACTAACCTTGAGGTAAACGTCGACGGCCCGGTACAGTCCATCGTCGAAGAGCCTGGCGTGAACGGGAAGCGCTACGGCGAGATTATAAAATTTCTCTGGCTTGAGATTCGCATCGGACGCGACCTCCGACAGGTATCCGTCGATCAGTTTCCCGACGAGGATGACCGGATTCACCGACGGCGAACGCGGTGCGTTGCCGCCTTCCGCTTGCTCGGTCTCTGGCGCAGTCGACCTTCCATCCAATCCTTCCAAGAAATACGCTAAAACCCTCTCCACGCAGTCCACGTCGTAGAGCGTCTCTATTAGGTAAGAGTAACTTGGCAGCAGGAGATCGTCCAAGGTCGCGAGCTCCAGCTGCGACGCGATTTTCTTCTCCAGAACGGTTTTAGAGCTCGGTGAAGCGTTCAGTATGTTGGCTGTTTTGAGCAGTCCGAAGAGGAATCTGGTTGAGGAGGTCGAGCTTGATGTTCTGTTTAACGGTAGATTGGAAACTACTGTCTCTAGAAGCTCTCGCTGCTCGGCTTCGGAAGCGAGGGAGCTTGAGGAGTGTTTACGACTGGATCGGGATGAGAGTCCTGGGATGGATCTCTTGGCGTATGAGATTAGAGATCCTTCGATGATTTCTGAGCTGAGATCTCGAGCTTTCATGGCGGAAATGAGGCGTTTGTAGAGTGGTAGACTCAGGAGGGTCAAGTCTTCGAGCCAGGACTCGGCGGCGGACCCGGTTGGATTCTTGAGACGTGCGCCTGTGTCAATTCCGTTCCACAAAACCGCATTGGAGACCCGTGGATCGGACAACTTGTCGCTCACCGGCCAGCCGAAAAGCGAAGGATCCGACGAGGAAGCCCTCGCCGCGACCGAGTCGATGCATCGCTGTGCAATGCCTAGGGTTTCTGCCATTGGCATCAGCGCTTCGCAGGATTTTAGGGTTCTTACCGAGTCTATGATGCTTCGGAGAACGGATTGAGACAGGAACCTCTCGGTTTTGGAGATGAGATTGTCTTCGGAGAATTCCTCCGTCATTTCAAGGTACTCGCCGGCGCAGAGCAGCGGAGCGACATTTGTTGCCGTGAGGTCGATCTTCACGCCGTAACAGAATTTCGCGGCGGTTTCGAAGGTCTCGGAGCCGCCTGGGAAATCCGAAAGCGAAATGTAGAAGGGCTCTTCGACGACGACTTCTTCGTCTTCTTCTTGTACGGGCTCTGCGTCCGTGTTAGTGCCTCGTCGTTTCCCAGGGTTTCCTTCTTCCTCTGTAATTATCTTGTGAAGCTTCCTACTTTTGGACATTAAAGGAAACTGAAAACAGCATAAAAAAACACAGTTTTTTTAACATCCGAAAGGGAGTCGCATAAAAAAAAAAAAAAAGAGTACATAAATATAAGATTTCTCCTACCTTATGCAGGTGGAAAGTCATTTCCTCCACCTCTATTACAATGTCGCCTGGTAATCCCGTCGTACAAAACCTGCAAAATGAAACAAAACATGAGCAAACAGAACTCCCAATAAACAAGTCCCACGATTCTAGACAGATGCTTACCATGCTTGACCTTTAGAGCTTAGCTTCTCCGTCGACATTTTCTCCGAAAACAAAATTCTTACACTATGGGAAAGCAACTGGTATTCAGAATCAGAAACTGAGGTCGAAAGAATACAAACTCCTCCGAGTTCGGCACTGTTCGTTCTTCATCAGAGTCCGAACAACACTCGTCAGTAAACTCCCGCTAAATATTTTTTGCTTTCCTTCCCTTTTCCCTCTTCCCTCTGCAGATCTGAAACTGTGACAGAAAAAAAGAAAAGAGAAAGCGGTGGCTCGACACAAAAACAAAAAAAAAAACGATTCCTAGAAATCTTTGGTTACTTTCTAGCAAGATAGTGCCCTCCGGAGAAGATAAATACTTAAAAGGCAGAGCCCGCGACGAGAGACACCGGGGCTTCTTTAAAGGAGCGATTCCCACCTCCAGATCAGACAAACAGCGTTTGAACAAAACAGACATGAAAAGCAGGTATTTATGATTTCCCAAAATTCTCTTCTATTTGAGTAAAATAACCGGCTTACATTACCATTACCTGAGAATCTTACTCTCTCTCTCTGCGACTCCCAGTCAATGGAAATCCATTTTTTTTAACTTGTGCTCCAAAGTACGCTGCGATATGCTTGCCAACTGGTTCTCTTCTTCTCCCCATCTCCAATTATTTAACTGCAAATTTCAATTTACGTTTTTGTTTACTTTATTGAAAATTGGGTCCTCCCACGTCATTACAGGCTTCGGTCCCTCATCAATGTCTTATCTACTCCGGCGCAAGGCATTTAAGGTATGGGTCAGTATTGAGCAGTGAGTAGTAAGTAGGCTGTGGCAGTTGTGTAACTTCCCAGGTTAGGGGAAACACGAAAAGACGAGGGAAAGGGCAGGGAGAAAAGACGAATTGATTTTTACAAAGGCGACCGAACCACTCCCTTTGTATTCTTATGGAGATTTGGTTTCCAAGGTAATCATCTCCTTTGACCCTGTAAATGAAGCTCTGTCTCTAATCATTCTCTTCTAACTACAAAGAAGATGGCTAACGTGACTTCCAGTCATAATAAGCGCAATGATCTCCTCTCCATTAATGAAAAGGAATATGTGGGTCTCCTTGCATCGTTTATTCATCCTTCGCCCGTTGGATAAAATGTCTGCGAGAGGTCATCTCTCAGGTATGTTTGTCAAAGTCACCACACTTTGGGACCGGTGTCAGCTTGGAGGGAGCGTAATAATTTCAGCTTCCTTCTCTATTTAATGAAAATTGAATTCTCTTCCTCCCTTCTCTGAACAAAAGAAACATTTTGAATTCTTCTCTTCATTGCGTACACACACACACACACATCTTTGTAGACTGGATCTTGGAATGGACGGTGATATCGAGGAAGGACAGCTCCTGGTTTCATACTGTTGGCAAATGAAATCAATTGGTTCAATTGGTAGGGAAGGAGGCCAGCGTGGTGGTGCGTTGAAAGGTACAAACAAATTGGCCCTGTCTCATCTACTGTTTTTTTTTTTTATGGGTGGCAAGTTAGAACAAACTTGTTCTATTATTTTTACCATGATGCGACGTGTTCATGACCGTTACCCTGTCATCATTCTGCTAATGTTTTGCTCGACCATGATAAGAGTATCTTGTGCAAGGTTCTGTAACAGAAGAGGTATGAACTGTTGCTCACTATAGAGAATAATATTTTATAATAAGTTTGTCTATGATATGAAATGAAGGAGAGATATGATATGAACTTTCCAAATATTAAGAACAAAGAAAGGAACATCTGTGTCAACGAGAATTGACACGTTATTACAAAACCCAGAAGACGTGATTGTATCAACCAGAGTTGATGACTATTACCATAGAAAACACTAGGAGTTTTATTCTATGGTATGATATGATATGATCTTGTCTAATATTAAGACTCGATTAACAAAAAAAAGGGAACATCTGTGTCAAAGACAATTTGACACGTTATTACAAAACCCACAAGACTTGATTGTATCAACCAGAGTTGATAACTAATTACCCTATCTTTTGATCCATGCTTCTTCAGTTTTTTGCTTCACCTGCAAGAGTTAGACAGAGATATCATCGAAAAGCAGTGAACCTTATCCCATGATGCAATAAGCGCAAATGGGATTAGAGAAAAACTTAGCTTAGATCCCCTAGTTGGATTGGGATTTATCAGTTCAGTAAGCCAGGAGAATAGAAAAGAGGGAGTGATTTACAGTACGAAATACTGACCTTCCTTGGCGGAGGATGTCCCTGGCTGTTTCTTCACCTGGTCTGTGTTTGATGCAGTAGATATCCCTGGCCACGATTTACACTGGCAATGCTTTCCTTCCTCGATGCTCCTGTAAACAGAGGCGACGTGTTTGCCGCATCCGTTCCAGGAATATTTCCCGCACCGCTTGCATTCGACCTTCATGCACATCTTTCTTCCTCTCTTCTCTCTCTGCTTTTACAGATGTTTAATGCAGATCCACCGAATCCTTATCCATTTCTCCTTTTTTGTATCCTTTGCCACTTTGATGTCATCGGCGCTTTTTCTTGTTTTAAATCACGTTTTTGGATCGTCTTTCTGGCAAGGTTATCCAGCCTCAACTTGAGATCTGACTCTTGAAAACTTCCCACAAAGCCTATTGGACTGCAGCCCAAAGTCTCGATATCATCCACGTTTGTTGTCCCTTATCGAGTCTTTAAGTTAGCGAGCGTCGGCAGTATCGTGTGTGCATTTTCCCATGCCGAGCAGAGAGAGGAAAGAGTCAATTCGCAGCAGGGTTTATCCAGTGAGATGAGGACGCAGTAGTCTCGAAGCTCAGTCGCGACAGGTTAGTTCACTAAAAACAAATCGACTGCTTTAAATCAAGAATACTAAATTTAGGACACAAGTAAAAGGTAGCCACATATTAGTACAAATGTTAGATCAATTGTAAAAAAAGGAAGAGCAAATGTAGGATGGTATGAGAGCAGCAAACGTACCCATCAACGCATGAACTAACAAATACATCTTGCACAATTAGATAGAATTCCAACTAAAATATCCAGTGCATAGTAACCGCTCACTGTCTACGCTACATGACATGACAATCCAACCACTGCGTCACCTTGTTTACTTAAAATTCTGCAGGGTCAACAAAATCTACAGAAACAGGACAATTTACTCTGCTGATTCGCTCACAATGCGGGCTTTTTTGGAGGAGGTTCTGCATTTATTGGCTTCAGATTCGCACGCTTAATACCTCTCCCGACCACACCAAGATCTGTGACAGTGCTGCCGCCAACACTACTATTAGCACCAGTAGCACCACTTAGAACATGGCCGACCTCTGATGAAGTTTGTGGACCTGCAGGACCCTTAGGTTCACCATTGCTATTATTAGACTTAGAACCAACAATTTGCATGATTTCTGAAAGTATCGATTTTGGGTTCTGTATAGCCTGCTGCAGGTCCTCATGCTGCATTTGCCCAAAAAAAAAAAAAAACACATTGATGTAAATCAAGAAACATAAAGCAATAGCAGAGGAATCAACGAGAAATTTCGGACATGTAGTACCTTCTTTTCCAGCTCATGTAGGAGTTCATTGAGTGTCTCTATTTCTTTTACTTTGGAAGCCAAAGGAGGCCCATCCACACCTTGATCATTTCCCAGATCAATCTCAGACGCTGGACCATTAACAGGTGCATTTGTAGTTGAACCAGACAGTTCGCTTGTTTCATTTTTCAGACGTCCTGCTCGGGCTCTGCAGATAGAAATTGCCTTCTCACAATATGGTAGAGCTTCATCGGTCCTGGAGGCCACCTCCAGCACCAAGCATATTCTAAAATTCCTGAAAGTTTCGAGTCAAGGACACTAACAAACAAACAAAAATTCTATTAACAATAATATTTTTAAATGAACAAAACAACAGAACAAAAATGATCATCAAATCTATTGACTGGAGTCCTCTTAGTCACAGAAGTTCTCTCTTAGAGAGCAAAAACAAGGATAAAATGCAACACCATAGATGGTGTGGAAGGGTGGACCAGAAAAGGAAAACTACAACAAACCAAGAAGTAAAACCTCCCTGAAACCCCTAGTTGAAATAGACAGGCCATATTGAATCCAACAGATATTTTCTCCAAAGAAAGACCATTTAAGCCACTCAGCTAACTGCTTTTCAGCTTAACCAGTCAATTCACAACATATGCAATACATGGAAAAAGAAACCAGAGAGTGCTCTCATGGCAGTAAAAAAGTAAAAGTTTATTGCTCTCTTGGCTTATAATTTGAGGATTTAGGGAATTGGCCCACAAAATTATTGAGTATGAGTCCAAACTCTTGAGGTAAGAATCATTCTCTTAAATTCATTAGGGAGATAAGCCCTATTAATTAGAGTTAACCTTCCATTTGGGAACACTTACTAGAAGAGATTCCAACTACTCAGCCACCAGAAACTCTGACCATGATGACTTTCCCACCTGGAATGATTTTCATCAACTGCACAACCTCCCCTTCAGTTTCAGGAAGCCTTTTACATTTAAGAAAAAAAAAGGAACTGGAGATATCAACATTTCTGTTTATTATTTTAAGGCACAGTCCTACAGAAGAGAAGCAAACTAATTTTAAATAACATTGTGAAAATAAAGAAATTTTGTGGGCAAGGAAACAGTTAATGTCTAGATAGTACAGTTGAATTCATGGCACATCCTAATAACCATGAATATATTAATCCTAGAAGTTCAAAACTGACATAGGAAAACAGGCAAATGTTGAATATATGCGGAGCCAAAAACTCAATCTGCACTTTAAACATACCAACTTTTTAGTTAGACAGAGCAATCAGAAGAAGATATGGAAGACCATATCCTCACACTTTGAAGTGCATCAACATACAGCTAAGAAGCCAATGCCTCTACATCGTTCCTTTTGTTCCTCCCTTCTAATTTGTTTATTTTATCATTTTCTGTTTTGCAATGTTAAACTTGCTCCAGCTTTCATTTAAGATAAATGAAATTAAAGAAAATCTAAAACTTATTTTTAGAAAATTTCCCTATCTTAAGGTTTTCGCAATGTTAAACTTGCTCAAACTTTAATGTAAGATAAATGAAACAAAAGAAAATTTAAAACTTATTTTTTTGAAAAAATCCCAATCTTAAGGTTATGATTTAAAATTTTGGTAGGCTTAAGGATCATCTTTGTATCAGGTATCACATCTTTCTGAGGCTGATGCCATCACAAGCAATGGAAACAAAAAAGTTTAGCAAAGCATTTCATAGTAACTTAGAACTGTATGGTTCAAAAGCATGTGAAGGGATACAATTCAGCTAAGTGGCGATCATCAGATTCAACCAGTCGTTGCAGCATTGAGAGAGCTTTTTGATAATCACTAAAGGAAGTCTCAATATCCTCTGCAAAATTAATATGCTCACCCGCATTAAATGAGTATACACCATCCACAACTATACATTCAAAGATCAACAACACCAAGAGGAAACGAACCTCGTTCCAGAGCAACCTCCCCCAGTGCAGACAAGATCTCCACTTTCATAATTGAATCTTCCGGCGCCTTCTCAGAAATTGCCCTAGCTACATCCAATAATTTCCATGCAAGGTCCAAATCAGATTCATCTTCATCAGCTTCTTCCAAGTCTTCATCTTCATCTTCCTCATCTTGGCTGCTGCCACCTGCTGCTCACCCACAAGAAAAGAGCAATCACAAAAAGGCCTTGGAGAGATTTATATATGGAGTGCAACAACATTTGGGATGAATTTGTTTTTCATACGTATGCAAGTAAGCAACCCACTGTCTGCTGAGAACTGTGACACTTGAAACATCTCACATTTGAAAATTTAATTTTTCAGTAAGAATAATTTTTATTAATTTTATGCAATATTAACCACACAACACCTCGCAAATATTAATATATTAATACATGATTTTACATCTTATCCAATCAGTGATTTAATAGCTAAAGCTTACTTTACCTATGCTTAACATAGCTCACTTCATATAAATTAATAATTACTTATTTTGCATGATCTCACATTGATATTGAAAGCATGGTTCATCTGATAGAATCCTTTATTTGATCAAGAACCACAGTGCAAAGATGATTCACGGGGAAGATAAGCTGTTGGATATCAAGGTAATGATCACCTTGACATTTATGCAGCAAATAGTAACTTGGATTTATAAAGCATATCTAGTCACAGGATTAATGAGCAATAACTTGGCTTTTTTAGCACAACATAAATAGTCACAAACCTTCTTCCGGTTCTGCCATGATGCGACTGGAAACACACTCTTGTTTGTCATCAGTGGCAGCAGGAGTTGAAGAACCCTCACCATTTTCCCCACTCTTCAGAGAGGCACTCTCTTCTTTACCATCAGCAGCAATAGGAGCAGCTGAACATTCACTGGTTTCCCCATTTGAAGTTTTATTTGAATCAATGTTTCCATTTTCAGATTCTTTCTTAGGTACATGCGCCAATGGGTCAGCTTCTTCCTGAGCCTTGTAAAGGAGTGTACGCCCATATTCATAATAAGCTTTGACACATTCTGGAGAAAGCTCACCATAATGTGCAACACTAGCCAAATAGAATAACATTGAGAAACCAGTATTTAGTTAACTCATTGTTTGGGGTAATAACCACAGTAACGGGGAAAAGAACAAAAGAGAAGTTCAACACATACAAAATCGTGTTCTCCTTATTTATGTGGTTGACAGTGGTAGTCACGAAAAATGTATAGCATGGGGAGAGTACAACTGGTACAGAAACTTCTTACGTTTATTATATTCTTGAAGCCAACTCTAGCAGGTGAATAAAATAAAACTAACTCTGAAGAATGCATGGCAATGGGAAAGGAATCAACTTTAAAAATAAAATAAAAATGAATTGGAGCAGATGGTAATGAGATGCTACTTTGCTCCTGACTTCACTACTAGCTCCACCAGCATTCTTCCGCATGCGACCCTTACTAGTTTCACTACTCCGTTCAACAGGAGAAAAAATGAAAATGTTAACATTTTCTGCTAACCTTTAGTCACTGCCAATCGATATCAATCTCGAGGTAACAATCAAAAGAACAACAGCAAAACAGAATCAAATAGAACAAATAAAGCTAATAGAATTGTAAAATCGAAACGTTAAAAAATAGACACCACCAAACAGAATAAACCCTAACCGTATTTCAACCGCACGACTCAGGCAATCGACCGCAGCAGCATAATCACCGGCCTTTCGAAGCCTCATTCCCTTTTCAATCAGCTCCCCAGCATAATGCAACATCTTTTCCTGATCGTCCCCGCGGGGAAGAGAACCCTCATCGCCACTCTCATCAGAACCCTCGCCATGTTCCTCAACAGCTTCGTCCTCCTCCGCTTCCGGAGCTGACATGTCGTCCTTCCCGCCTGACCTCACTTCCTTGGGCTGGATTTCCTGGGGTTCCAAAGCCGAGGACAACGCATTCGAAGCTTCTTCTTCTGAAGAAGCCATGGCTGTACGGCTTATTGGCGGAAAGAATGCTTTGAAATGCAATTCTTGACCGCCAATGGAGTGCTTTCTATAAAATTTATAGGAGAAAGGAAATGTACAAGATCCCACGGATCTTGTTAAATCTTTAACAGCAGCTTTCATGGATCAGACATTTTCTGATGCAATTACGACTCTACCCTTTCGCTGAATAAAGAATACATTTACTTTAATACCCCTACGAAATATATGGAGCGTAAACAGATTAAGTGGTAAATTTGAGATTTGATAATACTAGTTGATTATCCTGGCTATTTATTTTCGATGCCGAGGCGCAGCAGTGAACAAGAAAATAACTGAATCGCCATGGCTTCTGCTGTGGCTGCCAGCCCATTCGCTCTTCACAAGAAGTTCTCTTCTTGCGTGCAACAGCGTAGTTCTTCAACTTCTTGGAGACCTTCGTTCCCGTTTCAGGGACGACTTCGCGGCTTTCAAAAATTGTATTGTCAGACGAATCCGGATCCAATCGATTCTTCTAGGCAGGTTGGTTTCCCTGTTTTTGTTGCAATGGTTTATTATTTCTTAATTGTGTGATATTGGGCTTGTGAACGGCTGGGACTGGACTTGTTAGAGAGTTGCTTTTGGGCTTTCTTCTGGGATTATTTTTGTTGCTTGTTTCTTCTATTCAGGTTTCTGGTTTCTTAATTGAGGGTTCACTACTGGATGCCTCTTGTGGTTGTGTTAGTATTCAGAATTCTTGATTTCATCTAGCTTAATTTCCATCGTATTTTATTAGGAAGAGTTGCAGGTTGAACCCGGTACATCGACGGAAAATCACGGTCCTGTTACAGCTGCTAGCACAAATGTTGAAGTTGCTGCAATGCCAAATAAAAGCAGCAGTAGACGTATTGCAGTGGCCTCTACGGCTGCTGCGGTTGGCCTTTTCTTGTCAACAAGATTAGAATTTGGTGTTTCATTGGGAGATCTGACCGCTAATGCAGTGCCTTATGAACAGGTCAGTTGACTGGTGCAAACTTTGAAGTCTCTGTTATCTCTTGCTTCTTCTTTCCTTGCTTGTTGTGTGTGTCACTGTGAGAATGACGGTACGGATGGGAGGGAAAGTTGGATAGTTGCTAACTTAGCGTTCACTAAGGGGATTGAAAATTATATGTCTTTATCTTTATATGGTCAAGCTTGACTTATTTGTGTAGGAGTTGCTGTATACTGTCATGTAGTGAAATAGGCGTCTCTTATGTCTTATAGCTCTGTTGTTGTGGTGTATGCGGTTTGCTGTGTGCAATGAAAGGAACGGTTTATCAGAAAGAAAAAGAAAAAAAGTGTGGTGATATTTAAGAAAAATTTAATGCAGTGAAGGGTTTTAAGGGAATTTACAAACTTTTTCATCTGATGGGCTATCCTGTTGAACTTAGAAGTAAAGCCAGCTTCAATCATTGATCTACTTGTGCAATTTTTGTTATAGATGTAGCCTAAGTTGGTACTCTTTAGGGGAATTGTAATGAATTTTATGGTCACAAGGACCAAGAGGAGAAATCTGTAAGAAGTTTTGGATTAGTTCTTGAAATTGCTTTATTGTTCAAATATTTGACATGAATGATTTTTATCATTAATGCTACTGAAAACTCTGTACTTGTTTGGTTTAGCAAAAAAAATTATTATATATTTCATTTTTATTCCTTTTTTCAAAGCATATTGCAGGCTTTATCAAACGGGCTGCCCACTGTTGTGGAATTTTATGCAGATTGGTGTGAAGTTTGCCGAGAATTAACCCCAGACGTCTATCAAGTTGAAAAGCAATTCAAGTAATCCTTCCTGCTTCTGCATAGCTGCTCAAAATAGTTGTATATAATAAAATAACTCTACTAGTTACTTATAAGAGATACATCTCTGGCAGAAAAAGATTTTTGAAATGGTAGAGGAGTTATTAACTCATTTAGTCTCTGCTGTCCAATATCATGTTCACTTGCCACAGGACTAAAGCATTTAGTAGAGTAGTATCCAGCAGAGACTGATTTTGGGAATGGTACAAATAGAATATGATTTATACTGGCCATTTCTGGCTAGTATAGGCCACCAAAAAAAGTGCCAGCTTCTGATGGTGAAAAATCTAACCACGACTTAGTCCAAGCAATTCTGTCAATGAACATTTAGCAGTTGATTGACTGCCATGTTCTAGTTTTAATTGATCCAATTGATAGACTGCCATATTTTAATGTTAATTGATCCAGCAAAACTCTAGTTAGGACAACTTTGGTGGTTAATCATTTGATTTTTTTAAACTTGGTACCTTTTGTCTTCAGGGACCGTGTTAATTTTGTCATGTTGAATGTTGACAACACAAAATGGGAACAAGAACTTGACGAGTTTGGGGTGGAGGGTATCCCACATTTTGCTTTTCTAGACAAAGATGGAAATGAAGAAGGCAATGTGGTGGGCAGGCTTCCTAAGAAGTTTCTGCTCGAAAATGTGGTCGCCCTTGCTAATGGTGAACCTTCAATTCCTCATTCTCGCATTATAGGTCAATACTCTAATGCTGAAGCAAGAAAATTGCACCGGGTCGTTGATCCTAGAAGTCATGGTTAAAACATGTCATCCACTCATAGATGGTATCTCATATGGCCTAGGATATGCATGAGGTATCATCTCTCTCTCTCTCTCTCCTCTCTGCTATTTATTTATTTCTTTTATGATTTCATTTGGCTCATTGCGATTATTCATTTAAATCACATATCATGGCTGGCTTGTTATACTGAGTTCACACTTGTCTCTTCATGTAGGTTGATCCTCTCTTATGAAGTTCTTTTTGGATTACACTTGAATTCTTCCGGAGGAATAGCACCTTTTGTTCTGTATTTTACACATATGAACATAGCTTTCAGGTTTATAGTCATCTACTGAAGTTGTGCTTTTTAATAGTACTCTGTTTTTTTGTATAAATGTTCTTCTTTGTATACTGTTGGACCCTATTCTCTCTACTGGTGAGCTCCTAGTTTCTGTAAAGATTTTGTCTGGGCTCCTGAGAGCAGCCTGGTTGGAGCCAAAAGAATTCCAGTTCTTGTCTTTTGTTTCAGCTTCTTCTTCAAGAATGCACAACATAAGCAAGTCATATTAGTTTCTCCTGATTCAATAACTTATTATTGCCAGAATGGCCAGAAGACTTGACAAGTGACTACAAGAATGTTGAGTGTTTCCGTGGCAATAATGCTGCCTTTTAGTACCGTTTCTGCTCTCTAATCAATAGAATTGATAGCCAACTGGACGATTAAACATGGGAGAGGTCTTGAGAATGAATAGATTGTGCTCTTTAAGCAATAGAATTGATGGCCAACTGGATGATTAACATGGTAGAGTTCTTGAGAATGAATAAACTGCATCAAGAAAAGGATAAGAGCAGTGGGGCTACTTTTAGGAAATTTAAGTCATCACTGAAAAACGACAAACATTAGTCTATTGCTACTGTGATTTTATATCTAAGTCTGCTATCGGAAAGAGTTGACATATTGTTTTACTTTTAGAAATCCCCATTTAACACTTCAAATTGAGAATATGCAATTCTGGATGAAGTTCATAATAGTTTGAACTTGAGATAATTAGTGGTTAAGATCTTTTGACAGTACAGAAGGTTCAAGATTGCTAGAAACCATTGTGGTTATGGATGTTAACTTTTTTACTAAGGCCAAGAGGGTTAACTTCTATAATAGCTCTGAGTTTTATCTATTTTAGGACAAATATCCGTATACCCAGAAGCAGATTGCTTAAGGAAGTAATCGTTGTTGTAGCTTGTTGGTCAATAACTCCAAATCTCTTGAATGTTGAGCTGGATATTCGAATTCCATAGGAATCCAATTGGAAAACTAATCTTTAGTCTCTAAATTGTGATGGAACTCTCCCATTTTTTACTTAGGATTAGAGAATGTAGGTGAGTCATTAGTCATTGATCTCTTCAGCTAATTTTTATTGTATCTGTAAAAGAAGCTTTTTCAGCTAATTTTTCTCTTACATGTATAGGAATTTAACTCTAGTTATTGCAGATTGCCAGACACAAGTATTACAAACAACCCCTTCTAGCATTCTGGGGAATGCCCACCAGGCCCCCCGAAATAGAAATTTCTGCTCCACTTGGGATCGCGACTCTGTCCATGGTCCCAGACTCTATAGCATCCTTTATCCAAGTAATACTCTGTATCTGTGGGTGCGTCATCAAGTTCCTTCTTGCTGTTCAGGACTTTTATAGCCTTCATAAAGGATGAGACCTGCCATCCATACTTGGCATCCAAGCCGCTGCCCATTGGGGGATACTCCTTTGGTGACTGGCTCCTATGGACTATTGCCTTCTTCTTTCTAAAAGCATCAGGTCCTTGGGGATTGTAAACCTCACCTCCCCACTGAACCACATCTATTTTGTCATTCAAGTGATTGAAGAGCTTCTTGGGCCAAAAACCCACCGGCTCATTATTAAGAAGCAACCACCATACCTCTACGTCCTGCAGGTGAGATCTAATTTAGATCACAGGCACCATTTTGAGAGAATATATATATAGCAAAGAAATTCTCAGTAGTTCAAGAAGGATGTTTGTTTCTTTTAACAGTCACATTCATGTTTTCGCTTCTTAACTTTCCGGTTGATTGAGATGAGTGAGAGCTGCTGTCATACCTTGAATACATAAACTGAGATATGGAACTGAGCTCCATGGCGAACTGAAACAGGACGTATGGGCAAGCCCAAAGGGTACCTTTCGTTTACAGAAACAAAACCAGGGCAAAGTGTATTTATGCAGCCAGTGTTACGATGCCCATCTGCCTGAAAATTGGAGGAATAAGGAAAAAGACCCAGAATTAAGAAGAAGAAAAGGAAGAAAATGCTTGTTGTTAGATATTAGTAGAGGCGAGTTTCTTCAGCACTTACTGTCCAAAATGCAAATAGTCGAGTTTCACGGTCACCGAATATCTGTCCATTCACCTGTAAGTGAATGATTTCAGCTCAGAGATCACTAATATTCTCTACTCAACATAGATCAGAAATCTGGAGGAAATCCTACCAACTTGCGTATGGATATGATAAATCAAATGCAAAAATCATCTCATTTTCAAGAAAGACAGGCAGGGCAGAGTTACACCGAAAGGAAGAAGGAAATTCCTTTTGTTACTCACCATCCATCCAGCCTCTACAGTGTTGAGATCATCTTCAGGACCACCTATAAGCCACACCTGGGCACTGCTGTACTTTTCATCATATTGAACTTCAGGCTTCCACACATTGACGTCTGCTGCTGTACCATAAAACTCACCTCTTTTGGTTCTTATTACACCCCACTGAACGTTTCAAACGGAATTTCATTAGCTCTCAATGGGATAATCCGGTTAAATTCATATCTTCTTCTTCTTCTTCTTCTGCTATAAAAATAAAAATAAAAATGCCAAATAGAAAGAACAGAACAGGAATACATGATAAGAATGCCAAGGTTCTAAAATATTTGTCGAAGAAAAGTTCCGGTAATGCTTTTTGCCAAAGTTTGAGACAGAGCCAGCTCCCAGCAAATGCTGCATTTGAACCCTTCTGATGGGAACGGTGCCTTTTGGGCAGCCTCCACCTGGGAGTCCTATGTCAATCTCCATGGACATGTTGGATGAAGAAGTCATTGTTATTCTCCTCTTGGGGACGAAGCTGGGTCTCATCTGTGTCATCATTTACCATTGTCAAGTTTTCGATAGAACGTAAGAATGAAGAAGCACGCCTTAGAACGCTTAAAAATTGAATAAAAACATGAGAAATGTATTTAAGTAACAGACCTGAATAGTGTAATTCTTTAGCAAAGGATGATCAAAAGCTGGCTGTTTATATATGTCTACACAATCAAAAACATCTCCACTTTCTATCTGTTTCATGACTGAACCTCCATCAGTACATAAATCTCAAAGAACAAACTGTAACACAAATTAAATCCCTTGACACATTGATAATTCAATAGCTTCTATTTGAAAAAAGAAGAGAAAAAAATTGACGACCACAACAAAGCCACATTTGGGTTTGCTGCTGAGTGATAAAATCTTACTAGTGTTGGAAGTATCACCTTTATGCTCTTGAGAGCAGGTTTGTTGATAGATTTGAGATACTTTTTCATTCCAAGATACTCCTCAGTCGAGATACCACCAGCTTCGTTGAAGACAGCAAAAAATCCAAGTAAAGAGAGCAGTACATTCATCCAACCAGGCCTCGTTGCAGCAGCCATGAGTAACTGATAGGAAAGACCTCACAAGGCCCGAATGGAGATTAAAAAAAAAGGCCAGAATCCAGAACATTTCTTTGTTCTCTATAACTGAGAATGAGAAACTGACTACGCCGTTCGGCCGTTTTCCACTGTGGATGACTACCTGCTATTGTGGGAAATCTGAAACAAGATAAGGGGTAAAAAGTATAAGAAGCCACCCCACGAAGGATGAAATTTGATGGCATGGCCACTTCATTAACTCTTAACAAGACATCACGAGTACAGTTCTGTGGCAAAAGAAGAATGTGGTGATCTCTTTCGGTTTCAGAGTTTCAGTTAAAGCATTTTCTTGTGCGGTCCAGTGTAGATGATGGACCATTTAACAGTAAGCTTTTTTTGATTCTCAGTGGAGCGTAATAGAATAACCAAATTTAACCGAGATGCATGGCCCAGATTGTTTATTGCGATTTATTTGTCTTGTCCTTCTTTTCGATATTCATGAGAGACTGCGTATTTCTCAGTTGCCTCCCCTTTTAATCCTGGCGACCAAGACTATTCTGAATCGAAAATAAAAGATTAACAACAAGTTTTGCTTCTTCATGACTGTTTTACTGCCATTGGGATTACTTAAATTAATTTGGTTCAACTCCTATTTAGTGCTCTTACTACCGATTTTTATATCAATTTATGGCCCATTTTTAAATGGATATCAGTTTTTATAGCCAGAAATGAGGCTAGACACAACTGAATCGATGACCATCCATCTTCAGCTGCTTCTGCTATGAACTATCCAGTTATTCTTAGTCTTCTGTAACCAAATCAAGTTGGTTTAGTCTGACTGCATCTCCATCTATACACTGCTTCATGGATATTTAAACCCAAACTTGGATCACTATTATATTGCACATCTGAGTTTCAGAGCAACTATACAGTAAGAGGTGTACAAAATCAATACCTTTCAGCTACAGGCCTAGAAGGAATCAGCCTGAGAAGAAAAGTAACCAAAGACCACAAGCAAACAAGCCCAAGAACTTGGAAAACAGCTACCATGGAAACCAGAGCTTGGCTTCTTTCCAATAATGCTTGTGTCTTCGGCATCCTCTTCATCCCTAACAGTAATGTCACAATGAAATTTGCAGCTTTGCTCAGTTGGTAGAGTCTGTAAACCTGCCAAATTATTTAATTTGAACTGTTAGACACATTCTCGGAGTAACAAATTCTGAATTTGTTAAACTATGTGACATACCTCGAAAATTATTGGAACCAAGGGCCAGCACGAAGAATTACGCTTCTCAAGATTTGTTTCAATAAGATACTGAACACCACATCCTAACAGGAAGGGTGCTACGGAGACTGAGGCTGGTAAGCCAATCACCGGCCACACAACAAAAACAGCCAAAAGAGGAGCCATCACTTTTAACCCCATTGTGAGAAAATTAGAAAACGAGTACCCTTTAAGTCCTCTAATGAGGCTCCATCTCTTTGAACTGAATTCAAGGTATGGCTTCTGCACGTGATCAATGATATAGAGGAAAGTGGCTAATCCAATGTAAAATATCACCTCCGTAGACAACAAAATAATAGTTTCTGCAATATTTTGACAGTCACAATAGATCAAGTTCCACCCCAGAGTGAGAAACTAGCAATCATAAATAATGCATGAAGAAATTAAGAAAGGGTAAATGGAAGATATACAGTTCTTTTAGTACAACTGGGGTTTGTTGATTCCAATAAAGCCATTTAAATCCTTCAAACACAAGTTTCATATTAAGAGGACTTTTGCTACGTCCTACACCAAGTCTTGTGGGCACACACATAGATATAGACATCGGCTTATCCAGCATGAGGCCCATCACAATCTTATTAAACCATATGCCCTACAAGGCCCTAATGAACCTACTCAAACAGGTACAACAGCATACTCAATAAGGTACAGCAGCAGAAGTGAGAGCATTTTTTACAGGAGTCAAGCTATACCGACAGTAGTTCACAAGTCCACTGATAGTAGATGAAGATTCAGCACTTTAATCAACTGGCTTGTAAAGCATGCTCCTCCCCGCCTTGGAGGCTTTGGCACTATATGATGAAATTAATGAATATTGAAAAGCTCTACAGATTGTATGGCACGAGCTACAAATAGTTTAGCAGATAGGCTTGCAAATGATGGGGTTTCCCATCAATCGCTAGTGTTTGGGGAATCTATTCCCCTCCCTCTTGGGCTTGAGGCTTGCCTCTGCATCACTTTATATGCTTTTAATCATTAATCATTAATCATTAATGAAAGTCCATAAATTCAAGAAGAAAAAGATCCAATTCAGTTTGTCATAAAGCCTCTTCTTCATGTTGAACTATCCTTCCATCCATAAAATCTTTTCTTCGCGTTTTTCTTTGCTACTCCTGTTCTTTTGTAAGAAATATCACTTTCATATCCTCCTTTGCAATTCACCCTTTCCAGGAAAATCCAACTTGAAAACTTGAGGTCTGCTATTACTGGCTTCAATCTAGTTTCCTTCAGATAGCTAATGAAATACTGGAATAGCAATGAGTGTTATTTCTAGGAACACTGAAGGAGAACTAATAGCCAATCCGGTGATTGATGAGCTGCAACATGTATGCACTAAATGCCTGTCATAAATAACTAGTGAAAGCAACAAAACAGTACCCGGGCAGCCAGAGGAGAAGTTTCTCTCTCTCACTCTTTTGAAACAGAAGTATCTGTCTCTTTGAAAGCAATATAAAATATAAATTCAATTTTAATGCCTAAAGCATCTGTTTTCAGTTGAGCAAATTTGGCTACAGCATCAGTTTTCCTAGTTCAGTTGCAGACCTCATTGAATACTCGACTCCATTTCCAAAATCGGGCAAAGATCTTTGGAGTCTTGCCATAACTGCTGTCCTATGGCAACAATGGAAGGAACCAACACTTTGGACCCTCGATGGTTCGTAAAGCCAGCGGGATAGTCATTGGGAAGGTCATTCATTCTATACTCTCCTGTGCACATGCACTTGGGATCCCCAATCCTTTTCCCAGCTCTGCAATTTGAAGAAATTGGAATTTATCTGCACGCCGCTGTGAACAGAGAATTACCACCCTTACTCTGAAAAACAAGCTCAAAACTCAACTTCGATAGCAGCTCTCAAGACAACCCTGGTCTGTCAGGGGGGAGCTATCCAGGACCATAATGGTAGAACCAAGCTGGTATTCTCTGGACTGCGGGTCGCTGTGACTCAACCAAAGCAGAACTGCTGGCGTTATTGACTGAAATCAAACTACAAATTCTCAGCACTATGCAGACCTGGTGGTTGTAGAAGGCAACTCTCCCATAGTCATTAGTTGGCTTTAAAAGCTATCCCTCCCCCTTGGAGGCCAAGATATGTGTTTGATGAAATCGATGCAATTAGCTCTAAGCTTCAAGTTCTATTGTTGCATACCCCTGGAGAGGTAAATAGCATTTCCTATTCCTTTGCAAAAGAAGGTTATATCAAAGTTAAATCTCAATCCCAAATTAGAAACATTTCCAAATTAGATATTAATTAAAATTTCAGACAGATGCAAGTCTATTACAAATAGCTAGTGAAAGTCATGAAATATCCAGGTACCTGTGAACTTTCTGAATCATATAATAGAGAATCACAACTCAAGTATTGAAGCAAAAATAAACGTTACTAAAGCATCATCATGAGGTAGAAAACATTTGGGGAAGAAAGTGTGCAAACAGCTACCTGCGAGGATGGCATCCTTCAGAATTGCATCAACATTGTTGTTAAGGATAAACTGTGGGAGTACCAAAGAAGATATCAGAGCAATTGGGCCCAAAATCCACACTAATGAACCTGTATCATCCTTGAAAGGTGACGAAACTAATTTCCTTTCTTCTAGAAGCTCGTGAGTTAATCCACTGAAAGAAACAATGCCTGACTTGCCTCGGAAGGATTCCCTACTGAAAAAAGCCTTGCCACGAGCAGCTAGACTAGTATTAATCTTGTGAGAAGAGTCTATTGGTGTCTCTTTTAGTATTTCATCTTCGTTGGAAACAGATGCACCAGAGATACTTTCCATATTCGAATTGGGTAGATGGAAGACCACATTCCTTCTCTTGGGTGGATCAACAAACTGATGAATTGGCCGATTCCCTGCAAAATAAAGTATAATCAAGTTTCTCATTTATCAATGAAATATTGAAGTGGCAAGGTTGAGAAATCATAACAAAAAAATTGGGAAGTAAACAGACTGAGTCTACATAGTGATTTAGGATAACATCATCCCTCTACTTCAACCCAAAATTCTTTCCAAAAGGATAATATTATGAACCCAATCAAGTGACTTTTTTGGATTCATTTAGAGCTCCCAAACAGAAGGTTAAGCTCCTGAGGAGAATATACATGTAGGACCTTCACAAGGTGAACACACGTTGTGAGAAGACAAGATACAAGAGAAAAAATCCTTACATTTTACAGAGTGACCAGGTCCAGAACTTAGAATTTCTTTTGTGAAGCTCTGAGCTATTTTGCTCCAATAATAGCTGGTACTGCAAACCTATCATTTCATAACGCAATAAGGATTCATATTATGATATAAAAAAGGAAATGAAAAACAAAAAGTTCTTTCACTGAAATGTTTATACATTGAAAATGGTTGCAAAATTTCATATCCTCGTCCTATATAATTTTCTCCAATTCTTCATCTGCTTGAATGAATAGAAAAATAGGATATTTTGAAATAAACTCGACCCGGACTACCATTTTTCGTTTAACATCTTTATCTCCCCTGTTCTTACGTATTATTTTGTCCAGAAGAAATAATGACTGATAAAATAAAAGTATTTAACTAATGAATGATTTGTATTTCTTACAAATGTGAATTGTACTAGGGTTCCCATTTATTAACTTACTCATTTTCAACTTTGAAAGTAGAGTAACAGAGAACCTAAGCAGAGAAACTGGGTTGAAAGTAGAGAAGAGAAGCCAGAAACGCATACTCTGTTCTTCAAAGAGAAACTGGGTTGATGACTTATGCAGCAGGCCAATGACTGTAACTCCATCTTTCAACTCCGCCTAGAAAATGCCGCGCTATTACTAGCAGCTGCGGTTACGAGATTTTTCGACTTGTACCTCTTGCCACACCGAGCTTAGCCGCTACATTCCCTCTTCCAATTCGATGGCGAGAGTGGAGGAAAATTTTTACACGTAAGTCTAGATAGCCACTAAAAGCCCTAAACCCTACGTCGCAGTTGAGCTCATTCGACTACAATCTTCGAAACTCGTATATAGTATTTATACAAAGAGAAATATAAAAATAAAATAATAGTATTTATTATCATAGTTAATATTAAATATTAAATCATTAAAACCTCATTCTCATATATAGTGAGAAAAACTTAAAAGAATGATTTTTCCAAAAATAAAAAAATAAAAATAAAAATAAAATTTTCCACTAACTTATTAAGCTTAGACCCACCAAGGGATTTAAAATAATTCACTCAGCATACCACCCCACGTAGGAGTCTTCGTTAACATTAGCCTACAGACTTATGACAACAACCATTTGTGTTCAGATTTGAGCTTTATTCCCATGGTCGGACTCGGCATTGGGCGGTGATAAACAAGTTTGAGCCTACTTGTCTCCGTCTCCGCAGCGCTGAAATTCCTGCCCAACTCCGTACGACCAAAAATCCTCATTTCGAGTAAACCGAGTTCTTGATAGGACCAGGAAACCACCGTCCAGTCAGTCGAGTTGCCTCTGTTTTTCTACGGATTCGCCGGCGGTGACAGCCCATTTATACCACATGAGAGCCATGGTCGACTGCCTAATGATTCGACGTCATGGAGCACGTGACTGATTCGTCTCACCCGTCGCATCTCCGTTAACACATTGACTTAACTATAAATTTGCTTCCACCTGCTTCATCCTCCTCAAGCTCTCGTCTAGGTTCCCGCCGGAGAACATCAGAGGCGGCTGCCTGTTTCCCTCACCGGCGATCTTGACAATATTTCTCACCGGCCAAGATCGATCTTCAGAAATGGCTTCTTCTGCTCTTTTTACCTTCCCGAATTTGCAGTTCAACAGACCGTCCTCCAACCGTTCTGTTCTCCGCCCGACCTCCGCCGTTTCCGATAAATCATCTCCGTCGAGAACGGCGCTTCCAATGACAGAAATACCGGGAGACTACGGCTTGCCTTTCGTCGGTCCAGTGAAGGACCGGGTTGATTTCATATACAAGCAAGGCCGGGACGAGTTTTTCAAGTCCAGAATCCAGAAACACAACTCCACTGTCTTCAGGACCAATCTCCCGCCTGGACCCTTCATTTCTCCCGACCCCAGGGTCATCGCCCTCCTCGACGGGAAGAGCTTCCCCACGCTCTTCGATGTCTCCAAGGTTGAGAAGCGCGATCTTTTCGTTGGGACGTTCATGCCCTCCACGGATCTCACCGGGGGTTACAGAATTCTTTCTTACTTGGACCCCTCGGAGCCCCACCACGCGAAGCTTAAGGAACTTATTTTCTTCCTGCTTACTTACCGTCGTGATCATGTGATCCCCGAGTTTCAGTCCAGCTTCTCGTCTCTGTTTGAGAGTCTGGAGACGGGGCTCGCCGCGAAGGGCAAAGCAGAGTTTGGGGCGCTCAACGAGCAGGCATCGTTTAATTTCCTGGCGCGAGCCTTCTTCGGGGTGGACCCGGGGAAGACAAAGCTGGGCACGGGGGCGCCGGGGCTGATCGGAAAATGGGTACTGTTCCAGATAGGTCCGATCCTCACTCTGGGATTGCCCATGTTGTTGGAGGAACTTCTGCTCCACACTTTCCCACTCCCTCCGTTACTTGTCAAGTCCGACTACCAGAAGCTCTACGATTTCTTCTACCAGGTGTCCACTCCGGTGCTGGAAGAAGCAGAGAAGCTAGGTATCAGCAGAGACGAGGCCTGCCACAACCTCATCTTCGCAATTTGCTTCAATTCCTTCGGCGGGATGAAGATCTTCTTCCCCACACTGATGAAATCCATCGGCCGCGCCGGATCAAAGCTCCACCTCCAGCTAGCGGAGGAAATTCGCTCCGCCATCGAATCCAACGGCGGAAAGGTAACCATGCGGGCGATGGAGCAGATGCCTCTGACGAAGTCCGTCGTCTACGAAGCCTTCCGGCTAGATCCACCGGTGCCATTCCAGTACGGCAAGGCCAAGGAGGACCTGATCATCGAGAGCCACGACACGGCGTTCAGGGTCAAGCAGGGCGAGATGCTGTTCGGCTTCCAGCCATTGGCGACGAGGGACCCCAGGATCTTCGACCGCGGGGAGGAGTTCGTGGCGAACAGGTTCGTGGGGGAGGAAGGGGAGAAGCTGTTGAAGCACGTCCTCTGGTCGAACGGACCGGAGACGGAGAGCCCGACGCTGGCAAACAAGCAGTGCGCCGGAAAGGACTTCGTGATGCTGGTGGCGCGGCTGTTTGTGGTGGAGCTCTTCCGCCGTTACGACTCGTTTGGGATCGAGGTTGGGCGGTCGTCCCTGGGGGTCGCCATCACCGTGACGTCCCTGAAGCGAGCGAGCTTCTGAGGGGGGGGACCCATGTGAAAATTTAAACTTAGTAGGGGTATCTGAAGAAAATTCCGTCTTGATCTGATGAATAGTAAAGATGGGGTAGGGCCCACTTATTGTGGATTCTGCGATCACAATCACGTGCAGCGAGCACACGAACGTGTTATAGTAGTATAGTATCACATCTTCTTTAGGTAAAATTACAATACAGAGAGCGAGGGACTGCATTATGTAAATTCTCACATTGAGGGGTTATTCTTGAAAAGAAAAAAAGTTTTTACACGTGAGAGTTTACAGATCAATTATAATACGAAGAGCCATCGGGATAAACGTTTTTTTTTTTTTAAAAGGTGCTTTTGAAGGGACTATTTATAGTTTAGTGTTGGGAGTTTTTTTCAATTACACGACATTAAAGTACATTTCACTTAAGCGGGTAAAATATGCCAAAAAGTTGTTAGTAAGAATATAAATGTATTTCACTTTCTCTTGCCCTCTGAATTCACTTTCCCTCTTTTGAATACATCTTGCTCGGGCTGTCAGGAAAGAAGGCTCTGTCGAACGAGAGTGACTTCTCTCCTCTCTTTGCAACCTCTTTTGCTCCTCTCTTGCTTGCGACCTTCAGCAATTTTAATCGCCCCCTCTTCAACCTGTCCCCAACGTTTGACTCTTTTCTTCTCGCCGTCCCCTATACCGACGACTTCTCTCCCCTCTCTGCAACCTCGGTTATTTGTTCCACTCGCTGTAACCTCTGTTAGCGAGGAAGATGAGCTACAGTAACTCTTTTTAAATAATAATAATTATTAATTTTTTCTTTTAAATAACCATTGTTATTATTTATGTTCTGTTTTATTTTTTTATAATCTCGTTTTTCTGTTTTTTATTTTATATTCACAATTTGGACTTTTTCATTATGCAATACTTAGTATTTAATTACTTCCCAAATTTATTTTTTAATTATAAAATATAATTAAAAGTAATATTTTATTTTTATTTTCGTTCGTTTCTTTTAAAATAATTTTAACTTTGTTTAATGTTTGGGTCAAGTGGAGTTTCTAAACACTCAACCTAACCTTGAGCCATATTTTTAAGAACTCAACTTTACCCCAAACCCTTAACCTTAAACCCCTACTTCTAATTTGACAAAAAAAAAAAGGCTAAAAAAAAAAAACTAGATCCACCCAGTTTTCCCACCCTAATTTGACAAATATTTTGTGTGTTGTATTTTTGTATATACAATTATAATATTTTTATATTAAATAAGTGATTGAGTTATATTTTTATTATTTTTATTTTTATTATTACGATGTTTGTGTAGTACGCTATGTAGTACGATGTTTGTATAATTATTTCATATTTAGATATTATAAAATTAAAATTTTAATAATATAAAAAATATTTATTTAATTAATATATTTAATTAATATATTTAATATACTTTATTTATTAACTAATATAAATTTAATTTTCTGAAAGTTAGATATATCAAAATATTTTATTTAATAAATAATTTATCTGCACTTTACACCACACTTTCCATTGTACACACTAACACAAACAAGTACTTTACACTGCAATTTCTATTGTGCACATTAACACAAACAAATACTTTACATTCCCTCTCACTTTCCCCATGAACTTATATTGTGCCCTAACCCCCCTAAAATTACTCGTATAATCGGATTGCTTTAGTAAATTATCTTCCTTTTTGTTTTAACTTAAAAAAACTATGCATATATGAAGAAGACTCACCCCTTCATTGTTGTGTACAAGGTGTTGGATTTGATGTCTAATAATAATATAAACATCATAGAAAATAGATATTAAATCCTCTATAATTCCATTATCATGAAAATCATACATATATCATAAAATTGAAATAAGAAGAATAAAGAGAGCGTACCTTTCATCTTGAAGAATATAAATAGAACTTGAAGTGTACAAGATAACTTTTATAATTCGTTTACAAGTGATAAGCTCGCTCCCGTTCAGCCAGACTGGGTGTGCAAAATAGCCTTAGCCTCACTTGTAAGACCATGGAGGAATTTATAGATTTTCAAAGGGTGTGACACTAATGACTATTCATAAGGACACATCCTCCTAGAAGAGATACATCATCTCAGGAGAGATACATCTCCTCAAGAGAGACACATCTCCTTATTCCCAAGGGATGTGTCCACTAAGTCAATGCACCCATTTAATCTACCTCTACAGGGGGATGTGCTGACCATTATTCCCTGTACTGAACATCCAATGACAAAACATCTAGAAGTGGGCCCCATACCATATGAATCATGGTAATTTTATTTTATAAACAATATATTTGAAACCATAATTATCTCGAGTACTTTCTCATATCCAATTTCTCTCTTGATAATTTTTTTAAAAAAATATTTTAAAATATTTAAACTTGGATCAACTGAACTGGTCACTTTTTTCAAATAGATAACAGCATCCAATTTGATAACCTTATTTAAAATTTTAAAAATAATCAAACGAGGAAGAAGCCGACAAACTTTTGGGTTTAGAGCACGAGGACGGTCTCTCGTTGTCCTCTGAAGCAAGATACATTCCGGTCAATTTGGTGGGTGGCCATCTTTTCCGAAACCAGTCTTTTGACGCAATAACACTGGAATCCAGGAAATGGAAAAATATGGGTAATAGGTTTGCGCCTTTCACCTGTTTGAGTAAATGTTTCTGTGAGTTTGCTAATAAAGGAGGAGTGGGAGAGGGGGGGGGGGGGGAACACAAAAATCGACCTTGAGGCCCATCACCGCCGGCCAAATAAGGCTCGGTCGCTTCCTTCCGGGCGCGTGAAATGCAAGAAAGACGTGAAAGATGGATTCGGTATCGTCGGTGGCCACAAACTGCACGAGTTACTGGGTATGTTTCTGCTTTTGAGGTACCTTGCATCGGGCTTGGATTCTAGCTGACGGGAGAAAGATGCTCAAATGATCTCTCCCAGGAGCTATAAGGTCAAAAGCTGAAAAGGGGAAAAGCTGGAAGCCAGATTAGACAAGGAAGTGCGGTCGGCCATTTGTGTCTCAAATTTATTTCTTTGGTGAAGTTCGGATGTAATAGGAAACACATGTAAGCAAGCTAAGGCCTCCAAAAATATTTCATACTATAAACGTTGGAAAGATATTTATAGTAAAAATACGTTTTCATAGACCATTAGTGTCATATGATTTTTTGAAACATTTTTTTAGTTGAAATTTTTCCATTTGATAATTAATTCTGTAATATTTTTAGCACAAGATAATTTTTCATATCAATTTTGTATTTGATATTTTATTTTATTAAATAATTATCTGATAAGTATGATAATGTATGAGATTGATTATTTATTTATATTTATTTCATTAGAAAAAGCCACTAACAGGTCCATTTAATTTGCCTTATAAATTTCTAAAACTTTTCGTGTCATTTCCTAGTAAGGGACTAATAGGATTTTATTTGAAGGTTTCGAGGAAATATGTATCTCATGAAAAATATTTCTAACTTTGATGGGATATAAGAGCATTGACGGGGCCATTTCTCTCCCTATTGAATCTCAATCAACCTGACCATTGCATGTCACTCACTAAATAATGAATAGGTAATGGTAAACAATGGTACCGATTGTACTAAAATGAATCATTTGTTGTATTGACTACCATCTTAACATGTCCAATTCGTTGCTAAATCTTAGGATTCTATTAATGAAGCTTTACAAGACCTTTAGGTAGGAGAAAGAAAAAGGGAAGAAAGTAGTTGATGGTATGAGTTGAAGGAAAGAGGAGAGAAAAGAAGAGGAGGAAGGAGATAAGCTTGTGTGGAAGAATGGAGTGAAGGAGATCTAGGGTTTTGAATGAAAGCCCTAATTCCTCCTCTTGATTTACATAAGCTTGTCAAAGTAAATAATGACATAACTACCCCTCCTTACAAGTGTTGTAAACTAAAGACTAAACTTAAGATAAATTACAATAATACCATTCTCCCACTTATGTTTCAACACTCCCTTCCAAGTTAGTGCAAAAACATCATAAACAATCAACTTGGAATATGTAATACTAAGTGGTTTTGTTGCAATGACTTTTGTGATAATATCAACAACCTAACTTTCAAAAGAAACGTATTCAAGACATATAGTGCTAGCTAGTATTTTTTCTTTGACAAAGTCACAATCAATCGCAATATGTTTTGTCTTTTCATAGAAAACTGGATTGGATGTAAAATGTATGGCTGTTTAATTATCACAATGGAGTTTCATTGGATTGTTTTTGCAAATCCGAGTTCTAAAAGGAAGAACTTGATCCATTGCATTTCACTTACTATATATGTCATGGTTCTATATTCTACTTTTGCATTGGATCGAACAATTACATTTTGCTTATTGTTCCTCCAGGTTACTAGGTTATAGAAGGCTTCTCCATGAGATTTATTCAAATACCGGTGGATTCTCTTCAAGGTTTGCAAGTGGGAACTTTGAGGTTTATGCATGTATTGGCTAGCAACACTTACAAAAAAAGAAAAGTAAGGTCTAGTTACAGTAAAATATATCAATTTTCTTACCAACCTTTATTACCTTTTCACATTTACATCTTCTCCTGAGTCAACACATAATTTTACATTAGTATCCATAGGAATGTTTGTAGGCAAACACCCCAATATTCATCTTTGAGTAAATTAGACACATTTTCTTTGTGATAAGACTATCATACTTGGACTATAGTACTTCGATTCCAATAAAGCATAGACTGTTACCCAAATTACTTCCACTCTTGCTTGTACTGTAACTTTTTGGCCCTCATTTTGTGTCTTTCAGGACATTCTAACCCGGAAGATTCTTGGTTATGGTGTTAGACGGGGCAAACTCTACTATTTGGAGTTGACAGAGACCGGGGGATCGAAAATCAATCAGACAAATCAAGCGAGCAGTGAAGATAATGCTCAAACAACTGTATGGTTATGACACCGATGATTAGGCCACATTTCCTTTGGCTATCTTATGAAATTGCAACCTCAACTTTTTTTAGGTTTGACTGATGTGCATTTTCATTGTGACACATGTGAATTGGCTAAGAGCCACCGTATTGCTTATTTACCGAGTTTGAATAAAAGTTTCGAACCTTTTGAGGTTATTCATTCTGATGTTTGGGGTCCAGCCAAGGTTCCCTCTATTTCTAGAGCTCGTTACTTTGTGATATTTATTGATGAATGCACTAGAATGACTTGGGTATCTCTGCTTATACAAAAGAGTGATGTGTGTCTAGCATTTCAGAAATTCCATATAATGATACATACTCAATACCAAAAGCAGATTCGTGTTTTGCAATCTGACAATGGTACTGAGTATGTTAAGCTTCTCTCGAAATTTTTTTGACCACTCATGGAATTCGTCATCAGACTTCTTGCACCTATACTCCCCAATAGAATGGATTGGCAGAAAGAAAGAATAGACAACTTTTGGAAGTAGTGTATGCCTCTCTCTTTGGAATGAACATGCCTCAATTTTATTGGGGCGAAACTATCACATCTGTTGCCTACCTCATCAATCGAACACCTTCTAGAGTACTTGATTTTCAAACTCCTCTACGCAAGCTGCAATCCCTGATTTCAATTCCCCATCTTCCAAATCTTGAACCCCGAATTTTTGGGTGTATCGCTTATGTTCATATCCCAAAGATCTTGCGAAATAAACTTGATCCATGTGCTAAGCGATGTGTATTTTTTGGCTACTCTGAATTTCAAAAAAGATATCGGTGTTATGATCCACACACGAACAAACTCCATGTGACTCTAGATGTCTCCTTCAATGAATCAATACCTTATTATTCAGGGGGAGAGTTCAAATGAAGAGAATGTTCCACATGAAACTAAAGAAGGTACTGAGTTTATTGAGTTAGAAGCGGTGAATGAATTTTTCAAGTGTCATGATGTGCAACAAGACTGTGATTCAGTAATTTCACCTGAAGAACCCCCAGAGTTGCCCCCGTCTGTACCAACAACTGAAGAATCAACCCGGAATGTTCCTCCTCAGGTAAATACGAATCCTGTGTTTGATGAGTCTAATGAAACAATGTCTTCCTACAGAAAACATAACCCCTAGATATCCACAAAGATTGAATAGGGGAGTTCCAAAAAACCAGTATGAACCTGATCTTGAAGTCAAGACCAAATACTCAATCAATAACTATGTGTCCTCCCATAGGTTGACTAAATCGTATGCATTTACTGTTGATCAATTATCCAGGGTTTCTATTTCTAGTAACGTGCAAGATGCATTAACTGATCCAAAATGGAAAAAAACGATGAACGAAGAGATGGAGGCTCTACAAAAAAATGCCACTTGGGAACTTGTTCCCCAACCTAAAGGAGGAAAAACAATTGGATGTCGATGGGTGTTCACATTGAAACTCAAACCGGATGGAAGCATTGAGAGATATAAAGCTCGGCTAGTTGCAAAGGGATATATGCAAAGGTATGGGATAGACTATCAGGATACTTTTACACCAGTAGCTAAGATCAATACAATTCGTATTCTTATATCTATAGCAACAAATCGAGACTGGCCTTTGCAACAATTTGATGTTATAAATGCCTTCCTCAATGGAGACTTAGAAGAAGAAATCTACATGGAACTACCACCAGGTGTAAAAAGTGGTTCTTTGTCTCAAGGTGAAGTTTGTAAATTGAAGAAGTCATTGTATGGGATGAAACAATCACCTAGAGCGTGGCTTGGGAGATTCTCGGCTACAATGAAGGAGTTTGGTTATAAACAAAGTATAAAACACAAAGAAGGAAAGGTAACAGCATTAATTGTATATGTTGATGATATGGTCATGACAGGAGATGACCCAGGTGAAATGCAAGTTTTACAGGAGTATTTAGCTACTAAATTCGAAATGAAGGATCTTGGACAACTTAAATATTTTTTGGGAATTGAAGTTGCAAGATCGAAACAGGGAGTCTTCCTTTCACAGCGAAAATATGTGTTGGATCTTCTAGCCGAAACCAGAATGCTTGACAGTAAACCAATAGAGACGCCCATAGAAATGC
Source organism: Aristolochia californica (assembly GCF_029961685.1). Classification (NCBI taxonomy): domain Eukaryota; kingdom Viridiplantae; phylum Streptophyta; class Magnoliopsida; order Piperales; family Aristolochiaceae; genus Aristolochia; species Aristolochia californica. Next base: position 115,471 of record NW_027181826.1, on the reverse strand, counting down.
ATCATAAACTCGGAATTCTTCCAGATCAAATTCCAGCAGACAAAGGGCGTTATCAGCGATTAGTTGGAAGATTAATCTACCTATCACACACAAGGCCCGATGTAGCATATGCAGTAAGCGTTGTGAGTCAGTTCATGCATGCACCAAGTGAAGGACATATGGAAGCAGTCTATCGGATCTTGAGATACTTAAAGAGTGCTCCAGGAAAAGATTTGTTATTCTCAAAAAATGGTATCTCTAGTATTGAAGGGTATACAAATTCTGATTGGGCAGGTGATCAGACATCCAGAAGATCCACGTCGGGTTACTTTACTTTTGTGGAAGGGAATCTGGTCACTTGGAAAAACAAAAAACAGAAGGTAGTATCACGATCACGTGCTGAAGCTGAATTTTGAGGCATGGCTCATGGTGTATGCGAGTTGTTATGGATAAAGAATATACTGAGAGATTTAGGGATTGAATACTCCAAACCGATGAATCTCCACTGTGATAACAAGGCAACCATAGCCATTGCACAGAACCCGGTTCAACATGATCGCACTAAACATGTTGAAGTTGATCGTTATTTCATCAAGGAGAACCTCGATGCAAAAATTATACAATTCCCTTTCATTCAATCTGAGAGTCAGCTGGCTGATATGCTCACGAAGGCAGTATCAGGGAAGGCGTTTCATGGTATAATTGACAAGTTGGGCATGACCGCTAAATTGATTAACGTGATTGTAGGAAACGGATTGTTTCCTTGATCTTGTAATTTATTCCTTGATTTTAGGATCTAAATTAATCCTAAAATCAGTATGTAATGTATTATAGATTACCTCCTAAACGGAGAAGAATACATCGTCGAAAAATCATTCTTTGAATCTCTCTTATTATTTTTCGGTTCTCTCTGTTTTACAAAGTCCCAAGTCCTTTTTCTTGAACTCTCTATGTAACCCGTCTTTCACTTGTTTGAAGTCTTCTGAATTATTTCCTATAAGAATGATATCATCTACATACATATCTAGAAGAATAGGTATGTCTTACAAATACCGAGTGATCCATCACACACCTTTTTAAAACCAAACTGAAGCATCACTTTGCTAAATTTATCAAACCATGCCCTCGGTGATTGTTTCAACCCATACAACGACTTCTACAATTTGGATACCAATTTCTCTTCAACCACAAATCTCGGTGGTTGATCCATATAAACCTCCTCTTGGATTATCCATTAAGGAATGCATTTTTCACATCAAGTTCGGTATCTTATTAACCAGGAGAGATCTTGAGTTTGTTAGTTGAGAAAGAAATTTTTTGAATTGACTAGTTGATTTGGAATAAGAGCCAATCTTTACATAGTTGTTTGGACATCCAAACTATTTGTCGGTGGGACGGACAAGATCTGAATAGGCTTGGTTTCACATGGGATTTGTGAACGATGAATAGTATATATATGAAAAAATAAAGAGAAAAAAGAAAAATAGATACAGCCGATATACATGGTTCATTGGGGTCGGTGGAGCGACAACAGCTTTGGAAATAGAATCTCATCACGTATTTTTGTAATGGTAGATTGCTTAAACCTAAGAAATTGTATATGTGGATAGTATGAATAAAGACAATCTGCATGGGTTTTGCGATCAGACGGATGAGTTCCCTATTCCCCGTTAACACCTTGTCACGCAAAAGATATGGAAAACTACTCAAAAGCCACTCAATTTATATTATCCATGGCCAGAACGGCCATCTTTCATTCAGCAATCAGCATGACAAACACCGAATCCACTTCTCTTATCCATGAAACGATTCAACACCGATTGCTCTCTCTTTCATGTCTACTCCTCGGTCTCTTTCTTCTAATAGTAGGTAACCAAACGATATTCCTAACATTACTGCTCTTAACTCATCTTCTTCCCTGCAAACAACCATGCATTTGTACTTACATATTGCCTAATTACTCCTCCTTCTTGCAGGCGGGGCGATCTTGAGAGGCGAAGGAAGCAAAATATCAGCTCTCAGAGGAAGTAAATTGCATATAATTCCGTGCTTTATTCAAAACTGTGATGGTGGGATGGTTAATGATGTCAAACATCGTCACTGCTGGTGCTGCCTTCCTACCAGTAAATGCTACCATAAAAGGAACGTTTGCCATGCCAATTGTTCGCCTTCCTTTTCATGATCGTCATTTCTCTTGGAATGTAATCGTGATTTGTCATCGTCCTCTCTTTGGATGGTATTCATTCCATTTTAACTAGGCTCTTGTTAATGTGCTTCATGAGTACTTGAACTAAGTAATCTATGGATTATAAAACAGCCATTTGATATTTGGTTATTCTAGCATGAGAGGAAGAGAGAGGAAGAAGAGTAAATTATTGCTAGAGAAAAGCCCTTGGATCAGAGATTTGGTGTTGCTTGTTATGATAATTGCCCCTGTGCCCTGACCCCCTCCCTTCTCTCCCTCATATAAAAATGTAAACTTGTGTAAATAAGAGTTCATCATTGTAGTCTCATGTATTGTTTCTCTCATATGAAGTAAAATATACTCTCTCATTGCCCTTCAAATTTTTTGCTTTTTCTTTCCTTTTTTTTCCGAAAAGCTAAATTCAATCAAGTGTATTTTCAAGTTTTCAAAAGATAAGACGGAAGAATCTTAAGATCTATATATAGGCTCCGAACAAAAAGATCCTAAATTCTTGAGAAATGTTCTTGGCTGCCCACTTTGGAAGCTAAAAAGGATGGTTCCTAACCTTTTCGTCCATTTTTCATCCCAATTCTCAGTCAAAACTCAGACCAATATAATTTTACTTCAACAAGACCATTGTAGAAATCGTAACTACGAAACCCAGTTTTCTCAGGAGAATATCGGCAAAAATAAAAAATAAAAAAAAATATTGTTTTGTACCCTTGCATGATTTTACATTCAATGCCAAATATAATGAGTGAAAATAGTTCTCTTTCTTTCTCTCATAAAAAAACCCTTGAAAGAACCAAATCCTTCGTTACTGAGCTTGGATGATCTATCTATATTTGAACAATAAATCATCTTTGGCAAATATTACAGTGCTAATCCCCTTCCATACAATCTTTTATTTTTTTCTTCCTTAACTTGCATGATCAATCTCTTATTAACCTAACCCTCTCCCAATTTCCTTTCCCTCAACACCAATCTTGGCCTGTTTGGTCGAGTCATGTTTTTAAAAACCTGAATTTGAGAACACGCTCTGACCCCGGACTCTAAAGAGTGCCCTCCTGAATGATAGCTGAAAGCCTGCAATATAATAATATACATTTTATGCTGTTTTGCTGCTGATTTCGATCCACGTTACTTACTATAGAACTCCTTAAAATCCTAAGAATAATTTTAAAGATTACGGGAACCGAGAATTACCTCTTTCCAGCTTAAGACTCCATATTATCTTGTTTTTGTTATATTTACATTCATGGAAGATTTGATTTTCATTCATCTTCAATCCGTTGATACTCTTACTGTATTTAGAACTTCTCCATCACCTATTTAAGCAGATGCAGCAGCAGCAGCAGCAGAGTCCATCACCAAGCGTTTCCTTCGATTAATAACATCAGTTATTAGTATCCTAACTTGGAGCCATGGGCACCTCGATCGTGATTCGCTCCACGCTTCTCTGCTGCATTCTTCTCTCTTCCTTGGCTCTCTATGAATGTAAGCTTTCTTTGCTTCCTTTTATTCCCCAAAATTTTATTTTAACGCGGGTATATTCTGAAGTATCATCTTTCTGAATTATCTATCGTTGTTAACAGGTACACGCACTGTGGCCGGAGGAGAGGGAAGCACCGCTGAAGGAGTCAAAATAACAATTACTCCGTGTCTGAAGGGTCGCTGCCCTGGAGAGAAGAATCCTTTGGTAGACAAGTGTTGGGTCTGCCAGTTCGACCTGCTTCTTTACTATACCAAAGAAACGTGCCTTGCAAGTTGTCACGGACCGGGCAGTTAGACAGTATTTCTGCTAATGAGTGTAGAGACAGGTGAAATAATTGGTGAATGTGATGGAATGAAAGAATAAAAGCAGTCTATTTCGTCTATGGTTTTATGAATAATTGGTTGATGAGTTCTCTATTTTCTATGGATTTACTCATTTGATGTCTGTGAAGGATCTAAAAGAGAACAAAAAAGTTCCTTGTACCAATCTTATGGTTTTATAATCCACAGTAAATTCCATACGGAGTAAGGAAACACAAAACATGAATATTGATCTATTCACAGGACAGATGAAAAATAAGCAAAACCCGGAAAAAAGGACAGCAAGATGGGGGGTCACTGAACTACGTTACCCAACAAGCTATTTGTTGAAGGAGAGCTTTGTTCACTGAACCAATGATCCTGTACAGAGACAGGTGAGTTAGACTTCACCTCCATAGGAATTATGTACTCGTTCTTGTTTGGGATCACTACCCTTCTACTTCCTGACCCTGCTTTCTGTGTTATGGCATACGAATTCTCGCTCCCATTTGAGAGAGAAGAGAAAGACGAGGCTGATGAAGGCAGAAAGATGGACTCATCCATTTGGGACCAGCCACTGAGCTTAATTTGTTCCAACTCGGCAGCCACTTCCATCATAGAAGGCCTCATATCCCTGTGATAAGCGAGGCATCTGAACGCCAGTTCAGCCGCCTTATGGACAGAAGAAAGGGACCAAGCGTCCGTATGAGGTTCCAGAAAGGGATCTAAGATCTCATCGACACAGCCCTTTCCAATCTTGTCAATGGCAAGTGCAGCCAGATTCACCTCACACGGGGCCCTACTGAAATCAACTACCTTCATCCCAGAGATAATTTCCACAAGCACCACACCGAAGCTGTAGACATCACTCTTATCAGAAAGGTGAAAATTCTGATGATATTGAGGGTCTAGATAACCTGGAGTTCCTTGTGGGGCAGTGGAGATATGCGAGTCCTCCATCATACCAAATCTTGAAAGACCAAAATCAGCAACTTTTGAATTGTAGCTATGATCCAAGAGGATATTACTGGATTTGATGTCTCTGTGGAATATGGGTGGGTTCATGGCCGAATGCAAATAGGCAATGGCATTTGCAGTATCTGCCGCTATTGTAAGCCGAATTGTCCAAGGCAAGCCGGATCCTCTCTCCCTCTGTAAGTGTTGTGACAGGGTCCCGTTCGGCATGAACTCGTAGACAAGAATCTGTTCGTCTTTCTCTATACTGCAACCCAGGAGGCGTACGAGATTCGGATGACTGACCGAAGATAGAAGCTTGATTTCATTCATAACTTGCTCAACGCCATCATTGTCATGGTGTTTGATCTTTTTTATCGCAACCCATTTGTCACTGTGGAGCTTTCCAGCGTAAACCGTCCCATAGGCCCCTGTTCCCAGTCTTTGTTTCTCAGAGAAATAATTTGTGGCTCTCTCAATTTCCTTATATGGATAGAGTGGAACAGTGCAGGACCCGGCAGCTTCAGAAAGTAGACGTTGGGTGCTCCTGCGGATTTTCCATGAAGTCGAACGCTTTCGAATGTAACAGCAGAGGACAGCAAGGCCTGCCATTAGAGAAGCTCCGGCAATAATACCTACCAAGGGGCAAAAGATTTGATCATGAAAAAGGAACCGTGAAACATATCCATGAAACAGATAATACTTTCATGCCTTGGAAACAATTCAAAGCCTAACAAAGAAGACAGATGTTGCGTTGACTATATGAAATGGACTCGAAGCAGTCTCTCAGCTCTCAACGCATATATTATTTTGACAAGACGCTGAACCTTTTATTTTTATTTTTTCTCATTTTGGGTGAGAAAATTACCTCCAATAAGAACACCAACACCTGATGATCCTTTGCATCTTCCGGACATGTACTTGGACGGATTGCATTTCAAAGATACTGCAAGACGGCGAAAGCCAAATCAGAAAACTGTTAGGCAAATAAACCCCCCTCTGCACATAAAATATCAATACGTCAGGTGCTGGACAAAGGCAGGAATAACTACGTTTTAGGCCCATGCAACTGAAGTAAAACTTCAGAACACGCTGCAATGAGACCTGCTACCACCCATCAGGCTGGGAACGGGACATATCTCCTTACATAAGGTCCCATTCTTACGGGCTTACATAAACTTGGTCCGCTCAAAATGACAACGTGAATAACGGAAGATTTGCTGGCCCTTCCGAACTCAAAATCATTGGAAGTGCTACAAGCATGAAAGCTCAACTGAGTCCTGATTTGTTCTGTTTGAACCGGCAAGTATATATTTCCGTCAGATAAATAACACCCATTACAGCCACTCAGGTGACTCAGCATTTTTTCAAGGACGCCACCCAGTGACTTTCAGACCGAGGCCATGGCCTCATACCCAGCTTCTGGCTCAGAAGCCCAATACCATCAACCACAAAAAATGGTGAACCAAAACCCATTATCAAATTGGTCGTCCCAGTGGTATATTTAAAACATCAAAATCTGATATTATATATTCATGTATACGCATGCATAATTATCGATTTCATATGCATTAAAAAAGTGCTTGATTTTCATGAGAGCAAGATATATTACACCTCCAATATGAAATAGATATGAGAATTCTATACGTGTTATCTATGCATGTATATCGTGGAATGAGGGCAGGGTGTCTCGGCAACCTATAGCTCCTCAAGGAACCTAAGGGTTATATAAATAATTCATGACGTAAGTTGACCGTAAGCAAAGTTTCTAAAGTTTGACCCCAAATGGAGGGCAGGGTGTCGGGTCATACCTGTTTTTTGACCCGAAAGCCCTTCTAGGACGTTTGACTTTTGATGGACGGCAATGAGAAAGAGAGAGAAGGTGAGGCAGATAGACTTCCCTCCCATTAATAATCAGACCAAACCCCAATGCACCTACTTCAACCAAACCAACCTAGTTTTTAAAGATAATAGTCATCCTTTCAAACACAAGCTTCCGGGTGGACAAGACTTGTGAAATTATCATCGTGTCCTCTATCGAGAAAACCCTAAGTTTGTTCTCGGCCGACTCCATTTCTGTTTTGGAGATGTCTCAAAACGTTTATAATAATTGACATATTAAATACTTAGGAATTGGAAGTAAATGTAACGTAATGTCATTTGATATTTCGTGTTGCTCAAATCAGAAATTTCTTATTCCACATGCAAAAATTTCAAATATTAACAAAAAAATTATTTTTTCATTTGAAAAGAGAAAAAAGCAAATTTCTTTTAGCTGGTATTTTGGGACAATATCAGGGGCATTTTGGGTTAGGAAAAGGAAAGAAAACGTACCTCTTCGGCATCCCTCGCCGTCGGCGAAGCCGTCCCCTTCGTATCCCTCGTAGCAGTGGCACCGGAAACCCGTTTGTCCGTCCACCGGCGTTTTCACCACCTTACAGTCGGAATGGCGGGAGCAGTTGCACTTTCCAGGGAGCCACCAGCCCAGCTCCACTGTCCCGACCTCCAGCGACACCGCCGGAATTCTACTCGCGTCCACCACCACTGCCGAGTACAGGTACTCGCACCGCAGTTTGTCCACGTCGGCCGCGCCAATGAACTCGGCGTCCTTCTCCACCTTGGAGAAGCAACTCACATTGTCGCTCCTCCCGGCGCAGGTCCCCAACCGCAACGGCTCCTCAAGCAGCGCTGCCGGGATGGAGCAACCGGGAACGGGCGCACTGCAGTTCTGCAGCAGAAGGCCGTTCTGCCGCGTCATGGCGTAGTTCGGCCCGACGAGCTTCGACACGAGATCGATCGATCGGTTGCATTTCGCGGGGAGGTCGATGAGGAGAGCATCCGGTGTGACGTTCCGGACGGCGAATCCGTGAAGGTGGAAATCGCCGGTTAGCTCGTTGCAGGTTAACGGAATTACGCAGCCGGCAGAGAAGCCGAACGGGTACGGCACGCTATTCGGGAAGCGGCCGCAGTAGTGGAGGCAGGAGCTCGAGTTCCGAGAGGCGATGACAGGTAAAACCAGAATCGCTGACAGGAGCAGAAGGTAGTACGCGTTTAGCAACATCTTCCTCTCAGACGATTGACGCCGCGGGCAGACGAACCGTCATGATCGGGAGCGAAAATCAGCTCTCCTCGATCCAGAATTGCAGCTTTAAACAAGCAAAATCGCGGTCGCACAACACTATAAAAATCTGGTATACCGATCGAAGCAGCAGTTGAATTATCGGAGTCAATAAAAGCGGCCCAGTGGACTCAACCTGCTCTCCGGAAGCGATGTTCACCTCATTTATTGCTCATAGATAAGAGCTCATTTGCCAAAAAAAAAAAAAAAAAAAAAACCAAGTTCCACTGCGGGCTTCCCTCACCTCTGCAGGCTGCAGCTCATCTTCAATGACCTGAAAATTGAAATTTCTACGCGAATTTCTCAGGTCGACTCTCCCGCATCTTCTTCAGTCTCGATCCTGAAAACGAGTCGGAAGAAAGTTTCCAAAAAAACAGAGACCAAAATTCCAGGAAAAAACTCCCTCTTTCACACCCAGCTTCGTCAACCTCCACCCGGAAGGAAATTTCATATCTCCTTTTGAAATGACTAAAATAGCCTCGTGTGTCAAATTGCTTCAGTAATTGCCTACCGAAGTGGATAAAAACTACGGAAAGGGGACTGGACAAGAAAATCTGAATTCAATTTTTAGGAAAATTATATATGAAAAACTACTAAGATGATATATATATTATGTTTATTTTTATTAATATTTAGCTTAAGACAAGACGATACAGGTATTTCGACCCGACATGGCCAGACTAATGGCTCAATGCCACGTAAGGGCTCTTTTGTCAATTTACTGTCTGCTCCTGACTGCAGTCGCTTTCAGTTATCGTTCGGCAACGGCGTTTTCTTCATCTTCACTCTCACGGATGAGGACCCGATCTGTCTAGATCTACCAAAATCACTAAAATACCCTCCAGCGGGGGCTCCTGAAAAAATCTCCTCGTTGTGGGCCCACCTGGACTCACAAGCGATTGAAAAATTAAGCTTGAGCCTCTTTTAGTTATTCTCAATAATTATATAAAGCGAGAACTAATTAAAGGAGGGATTCGACCGTTTTGATTTCGGTGGGAGGAGAAGATTTCAGAATTGACCAAGAAATTCGTGCCATGTTTGCTTAATATTTTCCGCCTAATATCCGGACGACTCTGATGGAAGGGCCCCACATTTGTCAACTTTTCTCCTATTAGAAGTGACACTCTCCGTCTTTTTAACGGAATAATTGGCTGCTTCATACTTTTTTTTCTTTTCTTCTTCTTTCGTGATGGGCCCACATGCCTACAGGTCCCACCAACCTTTCTCCTTCTTTTTTTTTTTAGCTGCATTGACAATTTTACCCTTATTTAATCACTCTTTTTTTCCCTTTAATTTACACCCTAAAAACATCCCTAACTTATCGAATAAACTCATGACTTAAAGACAATTAGGATCAAATTTTAAACTGGATGAGTCTGAGTTGTAGAGAGGAATTTCTGACTCGAATTTTCATATATATCTAATTCGGATCATGAATCTTAAAACAGAAAACCCACCCTGATGCTTTCTCTCTCTATCTGGTTGTATTGTAGCCTTTCCTTTTTTTCGCAAAATTTGACTTTCCTTCTACCTCATCAAATCTGTTAGCTTCTCCGGCCTTCCTTCCACCCTTTCCTTGTGTAGCTCTCGTGATTTCAACTTCTTTCAGAAAGTGGACGCCTCACTTTTCCTGCTTTTCTTCCCACTGGTCCCATTCACAGTTATATCAAATAACGGCGGCCATTACGCGGCAGAGACGATCGGCGGCTTTGAAGTTTGAACAAGCAACCTGTCAAATTTGTCTCTGCTTCCCCTTCTTCGTAGCCGAAAACAATCTTTGAAACGTAAAGATTGCCTACATTTTCTGAAACAACCAGTGGAAGGTAGTAGCATGCGTGGGAAGACTCTCTTTTCTGCGCGTCTTCCGCACGCAAATTTCGTTACAGGCCGGATATTAGTGGGTGGATGTCGTCTGGACAGAATGATTCTACCGCACCTTTAATTATTGATTCCATGATTGAGTTAAATAAACGAGATGGAGAATAATCATCGATTCCTTGCTTTTGACATGCCCAGCATGTTCGATGATGTCTGCTTGCACTTCGCCCTTAAAAGAAATATATCAATAAGGGAAAGCACCAGTATTCTACCCAAGGAGAGCAAATGCTCCACCAAACGGATCCTCTTGCTGAACTAAGAAATTTCAAGATGTAAAACATGCACTGCAGCTGAGAAATGATGAAAATGGCCAATCTGAAGAATCAAAGTTTCTGGGGTTGGAAGTAGTAAAATAGATTAAATATGCTATGTTCAGGACAAAGTCAGGAAAGGTAAAAAGGATGCCTGGATAAAATACCAAGGGCAATGTTTTGAGAGTCAGGGGTATCATACCCTTGACCCTCTTGATTTTGCTTTGTAAGTTTACCTTTCCTACAGTTTCATCCCTGACAAAATTTCTCAGCAAACATACTCCCTGTTATCCAAACAAGAGAGGCAACTCTGAGAGATCACTCTCTTCTAGCAGTGTCAAGAAGATTTGGGCAGCATATCCCCTCTGCTGTGATGGTCTAAAACAGTGAAATATCTGGTGGAGGCCCATACACAGACTTCCATGAGAGCGGCATGACCCAACCTTCACCATTATCACCTGAAAGAATTAACAGTGTGTTGTCAAAGATTGCAACTTGATCTCCCAGCAAATTAAGCTGATAAGAGCGCGTATCTATCATTGTCAAAAGCCTTGATGGCAAAGGGGTAAAACAGAAGTCATATTCTAATGAAGATGGAAATGCTCTAGACCGTCTGATTAAGTGAACCTCCTGTGCGCAAGCTAGGGACCTGCCAAATAGTAACTAGCAGACTTATATACAACAGTACCATTATCAAATAATCGGAGAAGTCATGCAACTTAACTTTTACTAATCTACATTTGCTTCTATCATAACCAACATCGAAACAACAGCTCTACAGGAATATATATATTCCTGTAGAGCTGTTGCTTGGAAAGGAGACCAGATTCAAATCCAGCTAACTTCGGTTACACCCAACTTTTAATTCTTTAGAAAAGACATTGTATTCACAAGAATAACATTAACTTTATTGTATCTATTTTTTTTATTTTTTATTTAAAAGATGTATATATTAACAAAAAAAATTACAAAGGGGATAAGAGCAAATCCCTAACAACAAGAGATTGAAGGTTTGCTCCCGTCCTGGCAAGCACATTTGTTGCCAAATTAGCAGATCTCGGAATGTGAGACCAAATACAAAAAAATTGAGAAGCAATTTCAAGAATCTCCCTAAAATAGTCCAAATGACGCCACGAGGGAGAGGAAGCATACTTTCACCAACCAATTACCACTTTTGAGTCTCCTTCAATATGCAGAGGGCCACTACAATTGACTCTGAAAACACAAAGCCCATTAAGAAGGCCTTGGAGCTCAGCCGATGTTGAGTCAGCAATGCCTAACAGGCAAGCATACGAGAAATGTTGGTTTCCAGAGGGGTCTGAGATAACTCCCCCAAAGCTTGCAATCTCGGGATTGCCAAGAGAAGAACTGTCAAAATTCAACTTTAGGAAACGGTGCTCTAGGGGGGGGAGACCCAAGACACTCGGCTACTCTCTCTGCGGAATCACATTTAGCCTCAAATCGCCTACGATTGCGCTTATTCCAAAGCCCCCATGGGATGAAGCCAGTGCAAGCAGAGACCATAAGCTTTTCAAGCACAAGAAAGGAGATACCAACAAGCAACTAACTGAAAGATATCAGATCTACCGACATACATAATTGAAACTCCGTCTTACTAAGGATTGAAGTCCACACTTCCCATGAGTAGGAGCATTGAAGTAGGGTATGATTGGCTGTCTCAACCTCTGAGTTGCAGAAGGGGCAGAGAGGATCAATAGCAGGGCGGCCTCTTCTGTCGTGAGTATTTTCCATTGTAAGGTGCTCCATATGAAAAAAATTATCTTTGGCAGAAAATGAAGACGCCACGCAAAGAAAATCTCATGAACACTTTGATTTAGATGTCAACCATTGATAAGTTTGTAAGCGGAGGATACTGTGAAGATTCCACTTTTGTCTGGCCACCAAATCAGCTTTGTCAACTTCTGAAGGCCTCAGTCTTAAAGACTGAAGAGATTCCATCAACCTGCAAGCCACCAATGCCTCAGTATCAGAAAGACCCCGCCTGGGGTGCAGGTTCAATCCATTCCCCTTAAAAGCTTCTACAACTGATATCTCCCTTCGTAAAGATAGGAGAAAAAGATTCCTGAACAAAGACTAAAGGGATTCCTATCATGTCCACCAATCCTCCCAAAATTTTAAAGATCTGCCATTTCCAACATAAAATCTGCTAGCAAAGGAGAATGTGGGAATAAGAGAATATAATGATCTCCAAATTGGGGATAGACCTTCCGATTACCTCCCAAAATCCATCATGGAGAAGGACAACCAAGTTTGACTTTTACTATTTCCTTCCAAAGATAAGAAGATATAGAGTTGAACTTACAAATCCATTTTAAGAGCAGAGCTTGGTTCATTTCCTTCGATCTCCGAATCCCCAAACCACCCATCTGTTTAGGCAAGCAAACCTCCTTCCATTTGACCAAATGGTATTTAAAGGCAGCACTTGATCCTCTCCAAAGAAATCTTCTTTTTAACTTATCCATATCTTTGCATATGGAGGCAGGATAAGGCATAAAAGATAGAACATAATTCGGAATGCCTACAATACAAGACTTTAGGAGAGTGAGTCTTCCTGCTTTGCTGAGAAAACGGGCCTTCCAGGATGCCAGATGGGTCTCAATCTTTTCCATCACAAAGCTCCACAGACTTTGGTTTATGCGACCATTGAAGAGGGGAAGGCCAAGGTAAGTGGACGGGATGCTAGATTGTTTACATCCAAAGAGATTTGCCATCTCATCAAGAAGATCGGGACTTACATTGAAACCCATGAGAGAAGTTTTCCCCCAGTTAACTTTCTGCCCTGAGGCTAGTTCAAATAGTCCCAATATTGCTTTCATCCTTTTAGTGTCATCCATGTTATCGATCCCAGAAATGATAGTATCATCCGTGTATTGTAGAATGGGGATATTAAAAGCTTATTGGTGGCTAGTAGGAGGCAGCCATGGCAGCGACCCAAGATTCACAACCGAGTAAAACATCGAGGAGAGAAATTCCACTATAATCTTGAAGAGAAGCGTAGAGAGCGGGTCTCCTTACCTTATACCCCCTGAACCCTTTAAAATACCCACAGACTGAGCCATTGAGAATGAGAGAATATGAGGTTGAACCCACACAACTCCAAATCCAAAACCTCCATTTTGCACCGAAGCCCATTTTCTCCATTAGCTCCTCAAGGAGTGCCCAATTAACACGATCGAAAGCCTTTTCAAGGTCAACTTGAAGGCGATTCTTAGATCCTTGCTACGAGTGAAATGGTTGATAAGCTCGTGAGCTGCCATAGTGGAGTCGAGAATTTCTCTCCCCTTCAGGAAAGCGCCTTGACCACGGGGATGACGATGGGGAGCATGACCTTTACCCGATGCGCCAAAATTCTTGCAATGATCTTGTTAAAGAATAGTCCCACATGGATTAATGAGTACAAAGATCTTAAGTTTATTAGTTAGGAAAGAGGTTTTCTAAGTTGGCTAGTCATTTTGGGATGAATCTTAGACCCAACTTTACATGGGATCAAAGCAGGTACTCATAGGTAGGCCTACACCTAAACTATCCATTTGTAGAGCCACAAAAGAGGGCCTACACCTAAACTACCCACTTGCAGAGCCACAAAAAGAGGGCTTACACCTAAATTATCCACTTATAGGGCCACAAAAGATGGCCTACACCTAAAACTAACCACTTACAGAGCTAAGGAATAGTCCCACATGGATTAATGAGTAAAAAGATCTTGAGTTTATTAGTTAGGAAAGAGATTTCCTAAGTTGGCTAGTCATTTTGGGATGGGCCTTGGACCCAACTTTACAAATCTTATATGCACTTGTTATTAGAATGATAGGTCGGAAGTCTTCTGGTTTCTCAACACTGGTCTTCTTCGGGATCCTATTCATCATTTTACCATTAGAAACTAAAATAATAGAAAAAAATCAAATTTAAATATCAACTATGAATACACAATAAGAAATAATTATAGAATAAAAAATAAATAGAGTTTTAAGTCATTTCATTCAAATTTAACAAATAAAAAAATGGATGCACCTAACTTAAATGGCACAAGTCTGGGTCCTTTTATCCCAAATAAAAGAAGATTCCAAAGGTAAAACATAAGACACCCACCAAGGATATCTTCTGGGGAACATCCTAGAAGTCTGCGTGCAGCCCCAGCCAACCGATATGAATCTGGTATGTTGTCCCCTTCGGAGCAGTTGGATAATATGCAAGTGACTTTGAGACCTTTTGCCTAACACCATAATTTATAAATGATGTAAAACAGTTGCTTGGTTGCTCAGAAGAACTTCAACATATATTTACAATCATCTGAACAGTTATGAAGAAAGAGTAATTTGTAAGAAACAATCATGGTAAAATCCTTTGAAAAATACCTTACAACATGAGAACAAGGCTGCAAAAGGCAAACTTGGGCAGTAATCATCATCCGTCAGTTCATCTTCAGGACAAAAATCATCTTCCGCAGGATTTCCTTCAACCAAAGAGTTCAGATACTTCCAGCCTCTCTTGGAAGGATCATACTCCTCCAGTTTTTTCCAACCAAGCTTTTCACATTCTGCATCTGTTCCGTTGGGATTAATACTTGACAAGTAATATATCTGCATATAACTGAAAATAGAGTAGATTTACTAGTTAAGGCACATATAGTAGTAAATTTTAGTTAAAAGACAGCACCCTGCCTGTAATATTACTTTGAAAAATCAATTTTGTGCCTCTTCCCAGAATCTAGGCTGGATAAAACAAATACATGCTTCTTCCCCGTCACAGCTGCAAAATTTGCCACATTCTTTGCAAATTCAAGCATCATTCCCTGTATAAGAATAATTGTCACATTCAGTGAAGCTTATAAAGAGAACCCAAGACCTTAGACTGCAGATATCAAATCAAGAGATATCACACTAGAAACCTCATACTGATACACAACAAACAATCATGACTTGAAAATTTTCTATTCACCCAAACTTGAAATTTTTTGTGTATTTATAAGCTAAATACAGAAAATATCAAAAGAAGCGGAACTTCTTGGACTCCTGGCAAAGAGGCCAAGAGAGAGATAAATGAACCAGTAAGGTTACATGATTTGACACATGTTTCTGAATAATTTTTGTTCAATCCAATGGTTCTGGTTAGCTTTACTAGATAAACCTTTTGCCCTGCACTATTCTTCGCTTGTGCCTGATGCTCAAGATGACAGTTTGGTGTTCCTTCTTTACTAGAGCTTCAAAGGCTCCAAAAGAAGTTTTGAAATGAGTTTTTTTGTGGAAGTACTAAAAAATCCAAATGCATTGACTAATTTTTCCTTCACCAAGATCACACCCAAAAGTAATCGGAAGAGTAATTAGGATCACATCCATATCCAAACTGTAGGAATCCAGATAGCGCCAAACACTTTTCACAAAAAAAAAAAAAAAAAAAAAAAACTGATTATGCTCTACTTAATCATCACTGTCAGGGCCTAGTTCAACTATATCATGATTAGATACCACAGTGAGAGATGCTCACAGACCCTTTATAATTCAATCTTGTCTTCTCTGAAAAAAAATTACATGACAGAACTTCACAATTAGAGATGGCAGTGGAGCAGGTGTTAGAAAACTGAACCCCATCCAACCCTACTCAGTGAGGGGGCTGATTTTTCAACCCCATACCCACCCCACAACCTTTGCCCGCAACCCCGTCCCTGGACCACCGTACTATGGTGTCGATCTTTCAACTTCATTTCTACATCCTTTTCTTGCATTAAAAAAAAGGCATATTCATTAAAATGTCTAATTTATTAAAACAAGTGTCTAACAATTTAACCCATTACCGTTTTTTAGCATTAAAAAAGGCATATTCATTAAAAAAATTAATGCAGCATACCTCCTCGACTTTCTCAGCTATAGATTTATCCCACGGGGAGGAGACGAAAAAACCAGTCCCTACCCTGAACCCACATGAGGATTTAGGGTTCACCCTGTCCCCACCCTGCAGGGAAAAAAATTGACCTCATCCCCCCATTGAGCAGGGGACGGAAAAGGTTCCACATGAACCCCACCCCGCAGCCATCCGTATATAATCAATTTCAATTATCCTAGCAAATCTTTCGAGTTTGAACAATGTGCAACCATATAAAAAATGCAACTTAAAAGATGATACCTTTTTAACTTACCTTTTCACCAGATACCAGTAGCAATGGCAAGTGAGGCTTACCTTGATTATGGGAGACCGTTGTTGGACAAGAGTGGAAGAATTGGAAGGAGAATCATAAACTGCGAGAAACAATGGCAGAAAGAATATTACATAAGCATCTTTTATGATCAGTACATAAACATCTTCAATAAAGGACAGGAGAGAATGACAAGGACAAGCCAGAATAGTTCTATGAAACTAACTATTCACTTGCAAGACCTACCCTGAAGATGCTTGTAGCTACAGATCCTTTTATGACAATAACTAAGATGCAGTGTGAGATGTGACATAAGGGGAATAAATCATTACTAAAATGTGCTTGCAACACTAATGTGATTTATATTTTACCCTGCACCTCCATCATAAGATATTAATGTTACATAGGTTTCTTTAGTTATTTCCAATGCTATCTATTACTTCTTGCCAGCTGAAGAGTAATTAATTTTGACTATTTTTCGCTTATGTAGAAGACTAAAAATGTTATGCAAGCAAATTATATATCTGTCTCAAGTCTCTCATATGCCTCTTCCCTTTGAGCCAAGTAGAGTTGCTAGAAACGTCCTTCACTTAGATACGAGAGACTAATCACCACTTGTTGACATATCGTTCAATTTACAGTACTGACGATAATAGAATTGGTAATTCGTAAAATACATTCTTCCAACAAAAGCAGACACCAAAGAAACGTGAAACTATAGTCAAAAGGAAATTGATCTTTCGACACAGACAAACGTACCTTCGAGAGACAAAGCAAGATTTCCTTCAGGAATTGGACCGTATGCGTCGGCCCCAACGCATGGCAATACAGATGGATCGTCCAAATAGCCTATCCTTTCGGCTTTAAAAGAAGATATCAAAAGATCAATTGCTAACTGCCCCACGTTTCCAATCGACAGAGCAGGCTGAAAGGAAAGTGCAAAACATCACAACTAAGAAACAATTGCCTGTAACGCTTTGGAAACAAGAAATCGAGGAAGAAAAGAAATTCAGAAACAATAGAGGATGACGAGGAAGCGTGAAAAAAGAAGACAAGCTAGGGTTCATCACAAAATAGGCAATACCAGAAGAAGAGTAGAGCATTCGGGGTTGGGTATTTTGCCATCTTCGACTGTAAATTCCATGAGCAAATGAAATGATGCGAGCTAGTGTCACTCGTCTGCTGCTTTTCTTCTAAAATCAACGTACACAGTAAAAACTGAATTCCAGTGACAAAAACTTGCTGTCGTCGTATTTATAATGAATGAACAACTGTACGAAGAGAAATAGCCCTATGCGGGTTCGATCCGTTTATAGGTATTCGGATATCCGATTCTGACTGGTAAGATCTAATATTTTATTTGGTTAGAGAGTGTAAGGGAAGACTTCCCTCCGAATCGTACGATAAATGAAACCCGAAGAAACACTCAGGAGCTGCACTTGAAGAACACAGATAACCCCGTACCATCCCATTACCAAAACAAGCTTGCCGCCTCAGGTAGATATATCATAAAAAAATATCAAATTTTCTCAGCAGAAGTGGATGATATGCTTGAATGAATTACAGATACAACCACTTGAAGTGGATAAAACTGGAAGCTCTTCTGGAATCTGAACTGAAGGGAATACTGAGCATTATCATCACAATAATTAACCGGATGTTTTCCGGTTCTAACATACTACAAGAAAAAAAGATACAAAAAAAGTTAAAAAGTTATTCTAAAATCTGAACGGAAAAGAATATCGTGTTTTATCACGATGATTAAACGGAAGATGCTCTGCTCCACTCAATTATCTGGAACAGATCTTTCAATAATCACAAGCATTTTTTACGTTCTATTAATAACTTTTTCCTGGTCGAACACACGAGCCATAAAAATATTAGAAAAAACGAAGCACCGAAGTGACTCTAGTCACAAAAAATATACACAGATTTGTTTAGAAGGTTTATCTTACAAGCGAAATAATGCATACACATCGGTTTTTCACCGGCGAATACGTCGCCGGCAGTACATTCTCGCGCTAATTGATTTCAACTGATAATTAACCTAGCCGCGGCTTTATTTATATACATCTCCAAACATATCCAGCAGAGGAGGACAGTCTTTGGAGCTCGATTGTCAGGCCACATCGCCTGAAATACTTACAACAATCCAATCCTCCCTGGAATCAGCCACAAGCCTTTCGAAACCCGGCCCATAACCATTTCCCGTCACCGACTACGGAGCAGAGAAGACGTCATCCAACCAGACGTCCTCGTTCCTCGCCGCCGGCACGTTCCCCTTCCTCTCCGGCGGAGTCAGCAGTGACTGCATCACACTCCGAAATCTGTGCACGCGTTTCCGGTGGCGGATCCGGCGGAGCACCACATCCTTGTCAAGCCCCTCGCTGTTCTTGTGCGACTTCAGGTAGAGCTGGCTCGTGACGGCGGCGTTCACAGCCGGTTCCGGCTCCGGCTCCGATGGCTCCGAAACGAACACCTCCGTGTCCACGATCGTCGTTTTCGGCAGCAAAGACGCCATGATTCTGTTTTTCCACTCTTGCGACCTGGCTCGATGCGTCCGTCGGCACTTTATAGACGGCCAGCCGGGCCAGTGTTTGGAACTTCGCGCCAGCGGTTTTACTAGTAAATGACTATATTACCCTCTACACTGAGCAGATGGTTCTGATGCTCCCTGTCAGATGATCTCAACCGTTGATAGTGTATATTTTGGATCTTTAGCTTGAGCTTTTGAAAAAGAGGGACCCATTGTTTCTGAAAACAGTAGCAGGGCTGATAATGGAGGTTTATAGACCGCCTGGAGGAGGAAATAAGGAATCAGAGCCTCTGATAAGCTATTGAATGCAGCAGGCAGGAGAGCTGGTAGTGGATGTTTCTATTTTCTCCGTCTTCGTTTTTCGTTTTGCTCAGGGCGTGGCCCCGTCTCGGTAGCAGACAAGCAGGCTTTGGATTTCCCACCTTATCTACCGACATTTTCCTTTTTTCAGTCTTAAAATAGTTTGGACGCAGTGGAGCGTTTCAGTTACCTGTGTTTAAAAAGGGGCGGTTTCGGATTTTTGTACTGGTGCAAATTTGAAACGATGGGCAGCTGGGTTTCGCCCCAAACTGATGGCGTCTTGGTTGTTTCTCGTCCCCTGTTTTGTTGGCGACTGGGGATAGAGTCGACTACTTCTCGGAAATTGGAAGGAGAGGGAGAAATGATTACAGGGATTTGAACGCGAATCGGGTCATTTTCTTTATCCAGTTGAGATCTGTTTCTTTCCCTTTCTTGATCATCTCTTTTCCGATTGATGCGTTAACTGATTCCTGTTTTGATGTAGAAAAACTATCTAATGACGTTTCAAGATTGAAGTTAATTCTTAAGACCAAAGATAAGGGAGTTTAATTCTGTGGGTTTGGATTCTTGTCGTATAGACAAAATAAAAAAATAAAAAAACACTTCTGGCGTCTGTGTGGTACTTCGGTTCAGCTGTTCAGGTTTATGCTCCCGATTATAAAACTGTAAAAAAAAGCTTTTCTCTGGTGAAAATCAGTTCCATTTTATTTGAAAGTTGGATCTTATACTAGCAAGACTGGTTCAATGGATCCTGTAGCCCGAGGGTGAGTGTCTCGGTTGAACAAGATGGAATCGAGAAGTTTACTTTTTGATGTGATAAAGGGTAAGTGCACATGACTCCCCTAGAGCATCTAGGCTTTCTATTAGAATATTTAGGATTCTCCCCGTGGGTGGTAAGATCAAGCAATAATCTCTTATACAAGAAAACGGATAAGTTAAAACCATACTGCTGCTATTGCCAGGGTCGATCTGTGACTCACTTGGTTGACCCACCACAACTTAGGCTGAATAACCCAGATTTGAGAAGAAACGGATTGATTCTAAGGGGGTATCGTCCCTTCTATTTTTAACAAGTCTTACCTAAATCGTCCCAAATCCAATCTCTGGGCTTATGAAAACTGACCAGACTCGAGATACCCATCCAGATCTCAGTCAGGTCTTGTGGCTCGGTTCGTCAAGTGGAAGTGAAGCGCCCATCAACTGGTTATAAACTCAGATAGAAGAGAAGCTACAGAACCCACCACGATCATCATCATTGTCAGAGGTAGCAGTGCTAGGAGATTTTACGACTGAAAGTAACCACTTACATCTTCTACGCATAGTCATGTATTATTCAACTTCTATATACATTGAACATGCTTTTAACCATATACATTTGAACATATTTTTTCTAGAAAAAATAAAGAAAAATGAAGAAAATTTATGGACTCACTCACTGTCTTCTTTCTCCAGAAAGCTCAACAGGAAACCACTCACGATTCGTCTGGCCATTGGATTGGGAATATGGCGACATAGGCGTCCATCTAAATAAGCAACTATACCTGACAATATGAACTTGGAGATCCCCCAGTTCCTGCCAAACTTCCATCTCCCAGAGGATGCAGGAACCATATCCTCAGTTGTTATTTTATCCTTTCCTTTCCCCTTCCATTCTATTCTTGCAACCAATGAACTTGCTTGCTTCCTCAGAAAACGAATTGCAAAACTTACAAAGAGGTGCTCACATAAAGTTAAGAGGGCTGGCCCAATTTTCCATTCCTGCAGAAAGGTGAACAACTTAATGGTGGAAGAGATCATCTAAAGCCAACTTCTCATCATTATTTTTTAGGCTAGCAGCTTTCTACCTTTTTCTTTTTTTGGAACAATGAGAATATTTGAAGAGAGAATGAGGACATGCTGTTAACGCTGAAAAGGATACTATATAGTAAATTACCGCAAAAGAAAACCACAACAACTAAGGGCACATGTTGATTTGGTCGAGAGGACTATTTAAGACATTTTCATGGTTATGTGACATTGCTTCCTCTTGTTCTACTTTCTATATGAATAGCTAAACTAGTTATCATGCACAAAACACAAACCCACAAGAAAGACTTACACTTTCTCCACGCAGATGGCGTAGCGGGCGAATAGCATTTGTATTTGTTTCCCCTTTCAACAGATTCTTGCTCACAAGAAAGCTCTTCACATGTTCCATAATCTCATTTATGACAGAAGAGTTTGGAGGAAGATTTTTAAGGGTAACCTATCAGACATATCAAGCAGATGTTTTCGGAGATGACAGAAACTTTTGAGACAATCATCAAGCATTTTCATTTGAAATTCTTGAAAAAAAAAATTCAACTCACCTGATCATCAATCACCCTAACTCGTAGATAGTCTTGTTTGTATATTGCATCCAACATAGCCTGTAAGTATCCTTCTATATACAGCTGCAATTTGTCATTTTTCAAAGAAGAATGAGTAACAAGATCAACTAATGAGATAAAACTTAATACAGCAATTTCATCAATTCCGGCAGGATAAGGTTAGGTTGTTTGGGATTTTTTTCTTGCACGAAAATAGATCAGTTTACAGTTAGAAAGAATAACCTCATCTGCTCCCGGACTGTGATCAAGCTTAATTTTTCTATCAGGGCCACCTTCCATGACAGCACTGCTTAGCAAGGACGGCTCCATGGCCAATTTAAGTATTCCTTGGTGGAAACCATTTATCTAATCAAACATCATAGTTGAAAATAAAAGTTATAGGAAATTTTCAGTAAAATAGTTCAGCACAAATGCCGATACAGGAAAATTCTTTAAAAAGAAAAGCAAGGTAATATTTCACTTCATCACGAATTCAATAAAGAATACCATGCCATTAAAACCGTTTGTTTCTGCTCCTCTCAGAACACTGTCTGAGATTTCAGTAATGGCTGCAAATAAGACGTTTGATCCAGCAGTTCTCATCTGATGCACAAGAGGACAAATCTTCATTATCAATTCAAAAGGAAGAAAAACAGAGTTGCACGCAGTAACATTGAGAAGCACAATATATTTTCAAATTACTTACAGTTTTTCCCAGATCACCAAAATATCTTTTTGTCCCAGAAAATCCTTTAGTATCAATGCACTTACTGATGAACTTGAACATACCTATTCAAACAATTAATGTTATATGAACAATAAGTGATATTAAAATAATAGTTCAGGTTGTTCTGCTATTTAAAGTTGTGATAGTTCCAGATAAATGGAATAAAAATAAATCTGGCGAAAGTTATAAAAAACCACCATACCCAAGGTAAGTCCAGGAAGATTGACCAAACCACTTGAAGGGTCAAAGAAAACATCAAGAGAGGATGAAGCTGTATCATCAAAAATGGATGCAAAAGCTGGTGGCAGCAGTGTACTTCCTTTCAAAATGTATATTGCCCTCATAGAGTACCTTCAAGTTATTATTGACATGGATCACTTTATTTGAAGATGGAAATGAGAAAGAAGATAAAATAGACAAAACACTAAAAACCAAATTTGATTAGAAAGTAAACCAAAAGAATACTGAGGTCACCATGAATAATGTTGTGCACACTTAATGAATAGCTCGCGTGCTGTTACCAGCGCATGGGTAAGAAGAACACCATTGAGCTCCACAACCTTACTCTTTACAGCAGGAATCTGCAAAAATATGACCACTCAGATGTATTCAAGGTTCTGAACATCTAAATCTAAAGGAAGTGAAACACTGCAAAAACCTTAATAACACTATGCAGTAAAGTCCTCAAAGTCTCTTGAGCTGAACTGTAACTCGAATTTGGATTTCCTGGAAGGAAGCTTGCCACTATCTACACGACAAGGCACATGCGCAGTGAGATTTTCATAAATAATGCATAAGATCGTAAAACATTAAATATGGCACGGAAATCAACTTATGCAATATGCTACTATGAAGATGTGTGAACCTTAATAGGATGGATCTCAAAATGCTTAAAGTAGAATTGTGTGCTTGGAGTACTAGAATCAGCGAGGGAGCTTCTCCAAAAAGCGACTAGTCTCATCAGAGTTTCCTCATCGACATTCAAATCAATTGGCTGCAGCAAGGAAAAGAAAGAGAATTTTTTTTTTAACTCCTATACACATCTTGGTGCCTGAAGCTCACAAAATCGAATGTTTATACTCATCCATGTGCAAACAGACAGCAAGATATTCATGCAAAAGAGTGTTTTATTGTGTATCACCATCTCCACCACTCAAAAACTGATGCATAAGACCTTTTTTATTTTTTGAAAAAAGGACATAAGTCATTATCTGTACATGCAAATTAGGAAACTTTTATTTGATAGTTATATCAGGCTGTTTAATTTTACCTGTAAAACAATAGAAGCGTAGGTGACTTGTTTGACCTTTGACTTTGTTGGATGTAAATTGAAGGTGATATGCAGTATGTGCTCATTCATGTCGTCATAGTCTAGCTGATGTCTACGAATCATTGCTGCAAATGGAGCTCCTTGCCATTTTTCATCCACAATTAGCGACTGCATTAGATTGTCCATTATATAAGAAGCATCCTCGAAAATGACAGACTCCCAAACAAAAGTTTGACGAAAATTCAGCTCATTCCTGACATTACTTCTGAATGATACTGAAGCTCATTCAAACAGGGAAGTACCCATGAAAACCCAACTTCAGTACCTCCAATTTAACAGGAAAAGAAAAAATTACCTGAACTTTTATCTGATTAAACTTGTACTGATCAGTAACTATCGAATCTAGACTCAAGTTCCCAAATCTTGCGACTATGAGTGGGGAATAAATCATTGCCACAGGACCTTCATCTTCCTGTATTAGACAAACACATGCAGCTTCAACTTATTTTTTTTCACATGTCCAAAAAATAATGACAGAAAATAAAATATTTCTTAATGGAAGTCTTTTATATTACATTAACCTCTAAAAGAATGAAACTAGTGGCTCCAACCTTTTTAAGTACGAGGAATTGCAATATAATTTTTAAGCGGGGAACTAACCCATTTTGCTTCCTCCAGAAAGTGAATCGATAGTGAAGGCACCCTAATCTGAATCTTTGTGATCAGCTGGACTCCTTTATCTTCCATCTGATTATCAGGAGACACACAAATCCGTAATACTCGTGTCAAGCCATCGGCATAGACCTCGTACCCCACCTTTGGCACTTCTAATTCTTGTAGTTCACCAGACTCCCTCCTTTTGGCTCCTGATTTCTTCTCTAAAGGCAAATGTACAGCCAACCCCCTAGTATGCCTTAACTTAAAAAAAGGTTTCCATGGGCACATCTTGTCTATGTTTATCTCACGAGATAAATGAGTATCTGGAGGGGATACCATGAGTTAAGTGCTGAACACACCCATATGTTTGTGGACAAGTATACTACATCAACAGGCATACAAAATAAAATAAAATAACATTATCATGAATAAGTAACTGATATATCTAAAACTGAAGACATTCAAAATTCACTATGTACTATTGGCTCCATGTCAGTCAAAATGTCCTTCTGCTCAGTCTGATTGAGTGTAATCTAAGACATCTAAAATTCAAATTTAATATAATAAGGCCAAAAATCTTGAACAAAAAACACAAAGTAAAGAGTTGCAGTACAAATAGTAGCAAGTACTTACCAGATAACTGGACAACCAACTTATGGGGCAAACACAAATCATCCCAAACATATTCAGTGGAGTTTCCTGGTCTTAGGATCTCTGTGTTCATTGAGTCCTACAAAAATCCAAAAAATAATAGAGGAAGAAATAAATGTCCAAGAAAAACAGAACTGAAACAGACTACAATGCATACCAAAAATAGAGAGAGGGAAAAGATTTAGTAGCACACCTTTTGATAATATACTACAGACATCTCAGGCAGGGAATTCTCAATTCTATAGGGTAGGATCAAGTTTGGTGGCATATTGAAGCGCAAAACAATAGAAGAACCTTCTTCTGATGTGTGAATAGCTGCATAACGAAGTAACTTGTCTTCACTTGCAATTATTATATTTGATTGACCTCCATTGGCAACTGGCTGTTTTTTAAACTTTACATAAAATCTTCCCAGGGAAGTAACACAAACAGGCCCAGACCAGCCCCAACCAGATTCCTTCAAACCAAATCGAACAAAAATGAGGGATTCCTCTCCTGTGTTTCTGTGTTTCTTAAGCACTGAGTCTAACAAACTGATTTCTCTCCTCTTGCCTGTATCAAGTCGCATTTGCAGTGCAGCACTCTGATGACTTCTAATAGTAGTGGCTGCATCTGCATTATCCTTGCATGTTTAACAAGTGCAGAAATACAGGTGAGGAAATATGTATGTTTTAGGAATATCAAATAATAACAAGGGATTGAAGCCATGTTTCTCAGCACACATGTAGGTGATCCAGAGTCATGCAACATCTTCAAGAAAAAGAGACACAAAAATCCTACAATTGGGCATCACCATGCATTGCTCTTTGAAAATTGAATATTAATGTTTACTATTTAGTCCCGTAAAAATATTTGTTGCTTAGGATCAGCCCTACCAGTACATATGGTGTTAACAACCCAGATTATTCAAATATGCCCCTAGAGGCACCAGTAGCTGAGTTGATTCCCATGCAAAGGATGGAGTTTCACTACAACATCTTGTCATAGGCCATTCCCATTTCTCAATTTTTGACAGTGCATTAAATCTTTTGTTGTATTTTCCTCTTCCTTGGGAATTTTTACCCTTTCTTCTCTCAGCGGAATCTCATTTTTTCCAAACATAACCGGAAATTGCAGTAAAATACTTGAGTATCAAATAGAAAGAATGATGTATAGGTTTCAGACAGACCTCAAAGCAACTCTGGCGAAACATTATATCGTCTTCAGATTCATTGAAAATAACATATCTTGGGACCAGTGATACTATTTGACAAGGCACAACAACTTCAGGGAAATATGATTTTACAGACACCCCCAGCTTTGCTACTAGCCTTACTCCTGCTTCTTGCTGCACTTCCAGACCTAGCTCTGTGAAGCCTGATAAAACATCCAAGTCCACTAATGTCTGAGATGTTCTTTCTTCCATCCATTTCAGATACACTCTGTTGGATCTGGAGTACATGAATATGGACAACATATTATCCTTCATATTCATGTCTAGAGCATCAAATGTAAAGCCAATGGTATACCAATGCAGAGATAGACATTAAAAAGATGCACATGAATGCCTCTATCAAGTTTACTAAACATAACCTAACCCTGGCCATTTCATACCAAACCTTGAAGCTATGATCAAATTAGGAAACTAGTCAGATGATCAAGCCAGAGGATCAGGAGCCAACTAAGTTGATGCTTGTCATCATTACCATCAAAACCTACTCCAAAGCTTGGTTAAATCAATCCTTTTATGCCATTCTAATCTACAATGTAAGGTCAACAGTTAAGTCAGTCTTTTTCAAGTGTCTCTTTGCCACTCCATCATGTCATGTCCAGTGTTCACTTATTTGTCACAAGCTCATCAACAGACATTGTGCTAAAAGAAAAAATAATCTCACCCTATATTGGATGTCACGAAGATTTTCACAGATGAGATGCTCTTGGCCATAATCATCTCCACCCATTTGAATGTTTCAAAGGGCCAAGGCCAAAACACAGCATCTCCTATAAGTGGTTGCATGTTGCATGAAATCATGATATGAAATAAAGAACCAAGTAATTTAAGGTACAATATGAGGAGACAACAAGCTGGGAGATAAAAAAACACTTGATCAAGGAGTTGTTCAAGTTAGATCTGGGTTTCAAGGCTTGCCACCAATACAGACTAAAAATTAAAAGGAAAGAAAGAGAGAAAGAAGGAAAGAACAAGGGTAAAAAGAACACTACTATTCCTATTAAATGAGCATAGATCGGCATAGGACAGATAAGTCTGTCCAATGAAATCAAATCTAGGGCAATCTGCAATACAGGTTTAGATCTACAAACATAGAACTTGGACTCAAGCCCAAATTTAAAGAGTAGAACTAGCTTTATTGCAATAAGATGGAAATTTTCGCTCTATAATCTCTAACTTCAAAATGCAACAGATATATCTGCAGAAATGTGTACATCTAGTTTACAATGTATGCAAAAACATTTGAAATAAGACACCTAGTCTTACTTATGCAACCACGACATGGTTGACTTGGGGGGCAAAAGAGAGCCATACTCAGGAGGAAGATTTGATCCGTATTTCTCAAGATCTGACCTGCATAAATTTAGTATATAAACATTAATGAATGCATCCGAGATGTTTTGGAAGAAGTACATTACATTTACATAATCAAATGCCAATACCAGGAGAGAAGCTTCTGTTTAGATGCAAAGCAAAAGAGGGGGAAGTCAGTCCCATTCTGCAGCATATATGATGTATAAACAATAGCCTGCATGTGACGCTCAACAAGTCATGCAGAATTAGTGAGTTATAACAAGTTAGATACTTTTAGTTTACTTTTGGATGTGATTGGAGAAATATATACCTCTAGTATGCCCCGATCACCACGGGATAATCTTAAAAATGCAGAGTACTTTCCTCCACTAAAATCCAATTCCATATCCAAATAACGGACATCTGATTTTTGCTTGTTTAACTTCTTCACACAATCCCCACTGCAAACAGGTTTGGATGATAAATTCAATTCCTTCAAAGTAACTGTGATATATATCAAGGCAGGATTTGCATATAAATATGCACTTGATCCACAAGTAATGGCTGCCTGTTTGCCAATAAAGTCAAGTCCTTTAGCAGAGTCTGCAAGAAAATATTCAGGATTAGTTGCAAAAAACTTTCTTTTGGAACTCTGCTTCCAGTAAATTTTAACAAAACCTGAAAAAGAACCAGGATTACTCTCAGTTAAAACAACAAGTATCTCCAACTGCAAGAGATTGGTGATCTGAACTGTGGGAAGCAAGAAGATTTCTTTCTGTTCATGTAATGCCACTGGCTTCGATGTTTTATCTGATGTATCTCCAAATTTCTTAGGCTGTCTAAGAGGCACATCTCTGCTAAGGGTCTGAATCAGAAAATGTAGTTTACTGACAGATTGATCTTCAATACTGATGGAACAGTGTGTAGTGCTGAAAGAAGATTTGACAGTAGCCATACCAAAGGCCCTCTTAAGTTTGAAATTTAATTTGTCAAATATTCCAGAAAGACGAATTGCTTTTCCGCCTTTAAGATCTTCTGACCATTCCACAGAAACAGGCTTTTCAGATTGTGCTAAACATTCAGGGATCTCAGGCCTAAATGATAAGAGGAAGTTCCCTGCAATTACACGCAGCAAATTCTTATAAAGAGTTAGTGGAAGAGAAGATAATATAAGCACTTTAGATTTGCTCCATGGTTTTCCACCCAGAGGTCACGTTGGACGCATCATTGCTTTTCTCTGATGCCATATTGATTTAAATAGATGTGCAGAAAAAGACGGCAGATGGGAGAAAGTTCAGAAATTAAGAAGAGATAACATGAGGCAGTAAGAGATATGGTGTAGACAAGAAGATAAGAATCAGGAAAAGAAACAGAGAGGAGAAGATCAAGTGTATAACAGAGATTGAACCCTTTGTCCTTCATATGTTTATCAATGAGTAGACAGTACATAAGCATCTGGGTTACTGAAATATTTAATTTTTTAATGTTTGTAATACTCACAACACTCCAAATGCCCACCTGAACTCAAAACCTCACTCTAGAACCAATAACCATCCTCACCGCCACCCTGGCAATGTGACCATTGCACTTAAGGCACAATCCATACAGTAGATAGTGGTGAACTTGTAAGAGTGGGATGAAGTACCCAAAAACTAGTTTTAGATTAATAGTACTTCATTTAATCAGAAACTAGATTTAATCTTCTTTTTTATTTCAATCAATCTTTTTCTTACTCATACAACTACTCCACATCTCTTGTCACTTCATCAAGGAAGTTATATATATTAATATACACCATCAGCTTGTGGCCAAATCAACCTATGTGTGTTCCTTTTAATTCTGGAGAAAGTTTTTCCAGGTAAAGAGACATAGGTAAAGATACTGTTATTAAAGCACTACTGATAGGAGCAGAGGACAAAAGAGAAAAAATGAATCGGTTTGTTTTTTCAAGCTGCCACTAGATTGCAGTCATCATTGAAAGAAGAAGAAGAAAGAAAGAGAGAGGCACTGACTGCTTTCAGCTTACAACTGAGACAAAATAGATAAGAATAATTGGTAAATCTTACCAAGATTTAAAGACATTATTGCCTTTTTTGAACCTCCAGATAGGCCTAAAGCATCAAACATTGCCATTGAGTCATCAATTGTGTCCCCATTCTCAAGCAAAACAGAAGCGGACTCAGCTTCTGTTTCTTGTGGCCGGCATAAACGAACCTCCATGGGAAATCCACTTTGATTATGTATCCTAATCATTGGTGAGACTACAACTGATACCCCCTCCTACAAATAATAAGCATCACATTTTAATAACTGCTCCATTTGGTCAATAACAAACTAAATTGTTTACCACAAAGCCAATTCCCGAAACTCCCCTATATGTCCAAAACCAGAGACAAATATTCAACATATACCTCTGCTTTTCCTGAAATATCCACCACAATTACCGGTCCAGGAAATGTTCTAGAATCTGTTCAAAGGTTAAAAAGAAAGTCTCACAATGACAAAGACAGAAAATATAAACAAGACTCAGTTAAGGGAACATTCAAATAGGAAGAGTTGACTCTCAAAATCTCATGTACATCTCCAAATAAACACACCTTTAGACCAGCATGTTTTTATGCTATCATAAAAGCAAAATACAGGAGAAAAGGCATATGGATGAGAAAGTCTTTGTTGTAAGAACATCAACCTTGCTGATGATGCTATGATGATCATCAATGACTTAACAAATAAAAGAAAAAAGTTAAAGAAAAAAGTTAAGGAAAAAATAATGGGGATAAATTGCAAACCTTTTAAGGACATGACCCTTGTTCTCCAAGCAAACACTTGAGCATCTACAAGTGAGACTTGAACCGGAGACGTTGTAAAAGCTCCATGTTCAGTAAGTCGCACAGACAGCAAGCCTGCATTCTCTTGAGGCTGATTGGCTAATAGAGCATGCCTAAAAAAACACAACCCCTAAGGTCAATACATCTAAAATATGCTCCTAAAGAAAGTAATAATGCCGGCTTAGTACTCCCCCTGTAAACCCATCCTCCATGCGCAAAGCCCTGAATCAAGAGTACAAGATTAAAGGAAGTCTAGTGCCTAAGGAAGTGAGTAAACATTATTACAAAAGTGCCAATTTCATCATCATAAACAAAGCCAATGGCCACATGAGGATTTCTAATGTCAAATATTGGGTTCAAGCCACATTGAGACAGAGAGAGAGAGAGAGAGAGAGAGAGAGAGACAGGGTGAATTCCCTAAGAAGAGAAAGTACCAAACATCCCAGAGAAGAAAGAGACACATGGAGGTGAACGGAGAATGCAGCAAGCATAAGAAACAAAAATAATCAGAGATAAACGTCTAGAGGAATTTGCCTATGCAGAATAAGGTATAATGAATCACTTTTTCTATAACCCTACAAATAGACTGGTTTTTTGCCCAAGGATGTTCTCAGTACATTTCTTTCTGAAAACACCAAGAAACAGCCAACAGAAGAGCAACCAAAAGATAAAGGCAGTGAAGTTGGTTCATAAAGCTATTCACCATTTCTCAAAAAAGGGAATGAGATCAGTTCATAAAGAAAATTAACACATAGCAAAGACTTTGACCTATTTAAATTCTGTTTAAAAACTGAAAGGAGGTTTGAACATTCATGATTTAAGCGATATCCCTGTCACAGAAACAGAAGTGCGCCAAAAAATTTACAAACTACAGAGTCAGCAGTCCAGATAGCATGTCAGAGAAGAAAATGATTACTTAGTAAGAATAGCGTTCCCTCCGTTCTATCATGAGCAGATTTACCATTAGGCAGTCCTTTCAATTTACAAGGCAATTATTGTAATCACAACAAACAAAAATTACAAATTGAAACTATCACATAAAAGATACCTCAAGAACACAGAGGCAAAATGCCTTCCAGAAACTACAAAATCCTTCTTATCGTCAACATTGCAAAGAAGGGAAATTCCTGAATGATTTTCTACCTGACAAAGTGCATCCATTTTTGAGAGAAGTTCAGTCTTTCAAATAGGGAGAACATTAACCGAGGAATCCAATCATATATAAAGGAAAGCAAAAAGAGAAGAAATAAGTAAAAAAAATACAGACGGACCCTATTGAAGTTGGGACCAAGACCATCCAAAAATGACTAACCGAAGCTTGGAGGTCTTTTCCCAACTAATAGCCACATGTCTTTTTTCTATTGTTAACCCATGTGGGATTATTCCCACTAACACTCTCACACACATCCAAGCCTACTCAACCAAACAATGGGGTTGAGACATAAAAAACATAAACAGGATAAACTAAATGGGGCACAAATTGGCTGCAACACTCTGATACCCTGTTAAAGTTGAGTTCAAGACCATCCCTAAATGACTAGCCAAAGTTAGGAATTTTTTTCCCAATTAATAACCGCAAGGCCTTTCCTTTTTTTTTCTTTTCTTTTTTTTTATAAAGCAAGGCCTTTCTTAATATTAACCCACGTGAGATTATCCCACAAACAAACCCCAAATTCTATCAACAGGATGACACTTGCACTAGGGATTTTCTACTTACAATCTAACGAGTAAGAAGCATCAATGCATAAACTTGAAGCGTGAAAGATATGCTTATTAAGGTGACACCAAGGGTTTTTCGAAAATTGTGAAATATGACGTATATCAGTGATAAGAACTCCATAACTTAAACAAACCTTGCAGCTATTAGCAAAAATCTTTGAACTTTTAACTGCATATGGACCAGCTAGATTCAATTTTCCAACTACAAAGAGCAGGATATCCAAGGAAAGCTCAGGCAGAGATATGTCCACCTGCAAACATTACATAATTCCTTATATGATACTAGAAAACATAAAGAAGCCAAACCAAAACCATTATTGGAAGTAACTGATTTAACCTGTTTCGTCCCAAAATATAAGGTAGCAGATGGTCTGCATCGGGCATCATCTGAGTGTTGCAAAACAAACTTATTGCAGTAGAATATGGATGCTTGAACTGGGGAAACAATTTCCCTCCTACAGGAAAAGAGAATTGATCTAGTGCCTCAGAAAAAAAAACAGAAGACGAAAAGAAAAAAAAAAGCTTTAGGCATATCTAGACACCCACCAAAAGTCTCTCCGTGCATCGAAGTAATAAAGTGCAGCAGTGAGGGTGCTTATAGACCTGACTTTTGAAGATGAGAGTTGCAATATAGAATAAAAATTATTGATGCACCCCTGAAGTAGTGGGAACTCTTCATCATTCACTGAAACTTCATCATGGACTGTGAAAGTAACCTTATCAAATGTAATCACCACATGAGGAAAATACTTAGAGAGCATAGACACCTCTTTGTCAGTGTTATTTCCTGAAGGATCTGTTTCAGATATTTCACCAGTTTCACCCTTGGGGACATACATTCTCACAACTTCCTGTGACCAAGGTAATTCACCAAACACCTTCATCTTGAATGGGTTCCCTGGCTTCTTCACAAACTCTGGAACCCCGTCAAGGAAGGCAACAGCATAGTTACTCTTCTGATTCACGAGGGAAAATGCCCTTTTAGAGGACTGGTAATCAAATACTGCATTTTCATCACCCATATAACCAGTGGGCTTAAAAGAAGATGCAAGCCAGCAAGCACACCTTTTATCATCAGTGCTGGAGATATCAACAAAAGATGAGCTGGGGCTGAAGTTCAAGCGTAATGGGTCCCCTTTGTCATTCTTTGCATATAATGATATCAAGGAAAACCACAAGGCTTGTGATCTCCACTTCCTCTGATTTTGATACTTCACCTAAACATTGGCTGCTTTAGTAAAATGCAAATGCATACACCTTAAAATATTTGCTTTTTCAGGACATGAATGGAACCTCTTCCATTAAAGTTCCCACATGATCATCACCTAATGTACCCATAGGTAAGAAATCAAGAAAAAGGAAAAAGGAAACTGGAAAGTAAGATAGATCTGAGTAACACATTAAAATGATGCACATGAAAGCAAAAGCTCTAAGAAACCTGTGTGAGATTGAATAGAACACCTAAGGCATCCTGTGAGAGATATCATACGAAATTAGAAAGAAATCGGTAAGACATAAAATGACAAAACAAACAACCTTTAATTACAACTTATGTAAAAGTTTCAGCACTTATCTCACAATATCTTTTTTTTTTGGAAATTTTAACTTTACCGAGTTAGTCTCCGTACAGAAAGAAGTTCTTATAACTTTTATTAAGAAACTGGAATAAATTTTTTAATCTAAAAAAAAACGAAACTTTTTTCCCAAAAAAGTCTTTTATTGCAAGAACATTTATATTGAATTTCTGGGACATTCCCTGCATTTTTAGAGTTGTATCACAAATATTTGGGCAAGATTCCAACACATTGCTATACCACTTCCCTCCACTATACAGCGACGTTTGGTTTTTCATGAAAAAAATGAAAATATGGGGAAACACAACTACCACCTCAAAATCACATTTCCAGTAATTATGAGAGTTCAGCCATAACACATTAATTCAGACCCTTTATCACCAAAGTGTAAAACCTGTCATCTCCTAAGTTTGCCTTGCTTACTTAAAGGACTTGGAGATCTCTAATACCTGAAAAAGTGCTCTTTCTCCGACAAGAGAATAATGAACTACACCCACTAAACGATACTTGCTTTCCACTGCTTCAACCGCAAAATACATGTGCTGTTGAAGATCTTTGATTGCCACAATTGCCCCTGTTAAAATACAAACCCCAGTGAAAGTCAAGATTCTCTTTCTTCTTTTTTTACTTCTGTAGTGTGTGAAGAGTTTCAGAAAAACAGTAAAAGGAATGTATTAAAAATGAACTAAGATTACCATCTGGAACAATATTCTCTGCATCACCATTGTGTGCTTGGTCTATGGAGCTTTGCTTTCGTTCCAATTTTAAGTCATGGCTAGTCTTATGACTAGAAACCTCAGATAATGTTGCAATCAGATCTAAGATCATCTGCATCAACAGAGTGAGATGCAACCTCTGTATCATCAATATTACGTTAACCATTAAACAGATATTTTTTCCCTCCATTAGTTTGAAGAGAGAGAGAGAGACAATGCTGAACAAACAGAGATGTACTATTAAAATATTTTGTGATCAAAATTAAAAGATTATAATAAAAAAGAACAGTCAAGGGAAACGATATTAGAAGAGGTGGCTACACAAAGATATCAAGAACAGGAGAATATAGTTAAGAAAAAAATAAAATAAAATAATCTAATGGTGGAGCACTTCGCACAACAAGGTATTGCCATTTTCAGTTAATCAATCAACCAAGTTATTAGCACTTTAACAAACAAGATAGTCAGGGATGTACAATTTTTTTTTTCTTTTTAACTCATGAATGAGATTGTTAAAGTTGGATCTAGATCCACCCCAAAATGACTAACCAAAATTGGGAATACTCTTTCCCAGCTAATAAACCCAACAAGATCTCTCCACTTATAAATCAAGCACACTGCCCTTCATGTATGAGTACTCTTTGTGTCTCCTACATGTGGACAGTTAGAAAGGAGGCTCACATACTCTTATACCATGTAAAATTTGTGTCCAAAATCCATCCCAAATGACTAGCTGAAGTTCATTCTGATGGAAAAATTCACCCCCCCTTCGCGGCCATCCAAGCTTACACAAATGAACTATATCCTAAGACATGGACGACATACACAGGGTAGAAATTGGGCCCAACAAAGCAGATATCATGATCTAATACCATGTTAAAGTTGGGTCAGATCTATCCCAAAATGTCTAGCCCAACTAAAAACCATAGAATTTTTCTTACCACTTATCTAAGTAGAACTATTCCGAAAAAGTTTTTTTTTTAATAATAACTATTCCCAAAAAGTTGGGCCCAAGTCCATACCAAAATTACTAAGGAAATTAGAAGTCTCTATGCCAACAAATAGACTAAAGATATTTTACTCGTTTGTCCATGTAGGACTATTCTTCGATAGAGATATTTATTGCAAACAAATGAAAACAATACAAAGTAGCGGAGAGAAAGATCCTCAAGCGTCAGAGTGTGCTACCAATTGACTTATATTAAAGCACGAATGCTTAAGATTTCACCAAAAAGGTGGCCAAGGCACCAAAGGGAAAGTGATTCTTTGGACAACCATCCAATAACTAAGGAGAAGTTGTCTTCATTAA
This sequence comes from Aristolochia californica, assembly GCF_029961685.1. Classification (NCBI taxonomy): domain Eukaryota; kingdom Viridiplantae; phylum Streptophyta; class Magnoliopsida; order Piperales; family Aristolochiaceae; genus Aristolochia; species Aristolochia californica. The sequence continues at coordinate 80,023 of NW_027181826.1, read as the reverse complement.
TAATCAGAGAAGAGAAGCGCTGGGAGTAGAATCTGATTTCAGTGAGAAGAGTTGAGATCTCTGATTGGGTAGCTTAAAAAAAGCCAGCTAAGTTGTTCATGATGATAAGGACATACATATATCTTCAATCTCATCAAAATACTTCAAAAGGCATTCTCAGGGAGTTTTTTTTCCAAATGAGCCACACTCAGTAAAAGGAGCTTTGTGAAGGTATTGACTTTCAACTAGAGGCCCTAGAGAAGGAGCTTTGCTCTACCACCATAGAACCACATTGAAAATAAACAACACAGATGTTACCATCACACCCCTCATAGGACCTCGACCCCCACCAACCTAGGATTACCTCCAGAGCAGCTACTGGGATTAAGCTTAAGCCAATCCCCCAGGGGTAGGTTGAGAGGGACCACTTAATCAGAGTCTCAACACTATGACTAGTCAAAGTGATCAACAATCTCTAGTTATGTCCATGCACAGAACTGGGGGATTGGCTTTGTAGTCTGTAAAAGACTGTTATTTATAGATTGCTCAAACTGCTCAACCCCCCCACCACCACCTAGTCGGAATACACCTCAATAGTTCTACTATTTCTTTCTTTCCATGCACACCAAGAGACTATTGCAGAAGTTGAGAATCCAAAGTTTACTACCCATGTTCCCTAATAAGAAAGGCACAGATTGCTTGAACCAGCACCATATACTATTAAGCAGCAAAGTACTTATAAAGCTAGATAGTACTGACTTAGAAGACACGATTAGACATATGGTAAAGCTCACCTGTATTTCAGATAGTGTGATAGTTATGTCAAAACCTGTAAGAGAACCACTGCCACTCCAATTATTGTCCAAGAAAAGGCGGCCCACTTCACTGCTTGGTCCCATCCTTTCAGCCATAATAGAAAATAATCCATGCTTCAAGATATATCTTTCACGGTCCATATTTTTAGTTGTAGATACTCCATTCTGATCTGCTAATACATTTTCAAAAACCAGAGACCTCGTTGAGTCATTTGAGATTGAAGAAAAATGAGGTACTCGGTAGTCCCTTGCCAGTTGATCTGAACAGCTTCTAAGTAAAAAGTATTGGGAGAGGATGGTCACACGTGAAAGATCGCATAAGAATTTTGGTTTTGAATTCATTGACTCAAGATTCAGAAGGAAGTCAGATTGTAATGCAAGTCCAGATAGTCCTCCTAAAACAGAATATAGCAAAAAAAAAACAACCATAGTTATATCTGCTTTGAGAATAATAACATGAAAACCAGTATAAAATATGAATACACCCAATGGGAGCTGCATGTACCAGATCCATTTGCAACAGCAACTATGAGGGCAAGACTGGAAATCTTTAAAGTCAAAAACTCAGGGAATTTTCGTTTGTCTGGAAGGGTTACACTGTGAGTGGCAAGAGTTTCAACCAACATAGTTGGCTTTTCAAATGAACTGTGAGAGATGAGATTTGTAACATGTCGCAGGTATGCAGTAAAACAATGAACCAATGTAGACAGTGCTGCTGCCTCAATGATAACACAACCACCCTGTCAAGTGAAGCAGCACCCAATTGTTATTGGAGGTATCCATAGTAAAGAGAAACTCCATAGCCTGGTGAATGCTCTTTCCTGCAAAAGAAAACAACTGACATCTTTCCCGGAAAGCCTTTAGACACTATTAAAGGCTTTTCACTTCCAGGGAAGGAAAGTCATATCTATCCAGAAGAAAGCATAAATTTTCAACCATTTTCCACCCCAGAAGGAATCTAAAGCACACTAAAGCAATTACATAAGCAGGATATATGTCCAGGTTACTTTCTAACAAGCACCAAAAGATTGTCCACGTAATGAGCTATAGGTTTCCAAGTGATAAGGTTCTCATTCTCCCTGGACCCACATTGCTGCATTGCGTAGCCAATAGGAAAAGGTTCCAACAATTTGGTTAAGATCAAGAAAGCTATCTACTCACTCTGCTTAAAGACAGAATCTGTAGCGATACCTGAATTATACAGCGTACTTTACGGAACTGTTGACCTATAGATACTGATAAAAGAAGCTTATTGAGTTCTTGTGCGCCAATCAAATCACTCTTGATGGATGGTCCTGCCAAAGATGTTTCACTAAGCCCACAGCTTATCTGAATCCACTGACTGGCAGGTGGCTCTGGAGTGTCAGAAGCAGATTGACCTCGTCTCAGACCCCCTGATTTGATTTCTAGCCTGTCACTGAATAAGTTGACATGATTGGCACCAGGAGATAAACCATTCCCATGTAACGCAGTACATACACTGAATGAGATATTAGAAACAGAAAATTCACTTAAGCAATTCACAGGACAATGAAGAAGATCTCCAAGTTCAGATACATGGCTACATTTTGCTGTAGGATTTTGATATCTGAAAACAACCAAATCGAAACCCAATATATTAACACATGCCTCTAGAGACTTGTCTTCAAAGGATATCATAACAGATGATGGCTTTTGAAAAAATCCTACTCCATATTTTGATAACTCAAGTATGGAGAGCTCCAACTTGTCATTAGTGGCAATACTGTTTTCAGAGGTACTAGCAGAAGCTTCACCACCTATTATGGAATCCTCCGTTGTAGAGACTTTGTGTGATTTAACCATGATTATTCTCATCGCCTTTAAATCAAGAGTGGCATTGACACAAAATTTTGTGTTTCTAAGAATCCAAGGTGGATGGATACAGACATCCTTTTCAGGTGTTGCCATGTTATTGCAGGCAAGTTCTTCAACACAGTGATCCCCATCAGAGTCAAATGTATAATTTCCATTACCTATTTTGGAAAGTACACTTTCGAGCACCTGACATATAGAGAAAAAGAAGGAAACTAAAAACCATCAGAGGTACATGATAAAGAATATAATAAGATTCTCTATCTATCTATCTATTTTTCTATCCCTCTATCTATCTATATAGATAGATAGATAGATAGATAGATAGATAGATAAATAGATAGATACATAGATAGATAGATAGATAGATAGATAGATAGATAGATAGATAGATAGATAGAGAGAGAGACAGAGAGACAGAGAGACAGAGAAAGAGAAAGAGAGATCTCAAGACAAATAAAACTCAAACTTACCAGAAAAAAAAGTAACAACTCATCCATACACAATAAAAAGGTGGCTCCTTCTATCGTTCCAATCAGAGCTATTGATAAAACATTTAGAGATTGGAGAGAGTGGAGATACTCCCTGGAAAAATGAATAATTCCTTAAGCCTAACAACAAAGTGAGATATACTGAAAAATTATAGAAGGAAAAGAATAACAACCAGAACCTACCTTCGAGTTGAAGCCTTGAAGGTGGCTGATATAGGGCCAACTACTTGAAACCTTTGTCTTTCTTTTAAGTCTTCACAAGAAACATTTATACCTTCAACCGTCAAATTAGCATCAAGTGCTATGATCCCTTTAGAGAAATAGACCTCATGCAGATCTTCTTTTGGCATATAAATTAAAGGAGGCTCTACCAACCAAAGATACTCAGATGCCACTTTACTAAACATTTTATTTCCGGTCAATGCTGCTAATATAGACCTTGAAGTCGGCCAAACAGCTGCCTCAATTTTGTTCACATCAACCATGAAGCAGTAATTACCAAGTCCTTGACCAGTCACATGATTAGACCTTATTTCCTTTAGACCAGGTACTCCTCCTTGCAGCAGGGATACTCGAATAGTGAAACCTGCAATGGCTAATCCGACATGCATGTTTCTTTCTGGAATCAGAGGAAGCAAGGCCATCTTTGTTCTTCCAACAAGATACTCATCAGTATCATCGCATTTGACTTCCCCTGCTTCCTCATTAATGATAGATGCATCTGAAAGATCCTTCTTTAACTGAATATTTAGATTGCAACAACAAGTATCTAATATCTGTCTCAACAGCCATGAAACAGACACCAGTGACAAATAGTCCAAATCGACAATCGACCTTCCCAGGGTCAAACAGCAGACAGAAAGCCCATGTTCAGGCACATGAATGTATGGATCTATAATGAAGGTTTTAATCTGACATAGGAGGAAGGGATGCTCCAAACAACGAATCTCATTTCCATCAAAATTCTTGGCATCATTCCTCCATTCTGACCACATCTCTCCCAAGTAATAATTCAAAAAACTGGCACAAGCACCATTTGTGACTGCTGCAACATCAATGTTTTTTTCTGGAATATCAAACTGTGGGGCAGGTTCTGTCCATAATACTGTCTTAGAGTTATTGTCAGTGTCAAGTCCAAGCCCTTCAAAAAGCTGACCCCTCTCAACAGCTGAGCTACTTCTCGAGATTGGAATTTTTGATGAGGAAGAGCAGTGAATCTCTAGATCCCCACAAGCCACAGAAAAAGTCTGTACAGTGTAATCTTCCACATATCTTAAACACAGAGCCTTCAGGACAATGCAAAAGGAAACTACATTCAAGTGAGAGAAACTAGCATCTGATACTAATTTCCTAGAAACAGGATATTTAAGTGAATTAATCAGGTTAAAAGTGATGGAAATTGCATTTAGGTTTAATCTGAATGTACACACAGAGGAACAACCTTTAAAATTGAGAACTGAAATATCAGTCAGCTGATCAGCTTGATAATGCCAATTCCGAAATGGTTTCATCAGTAAGAGCAGGATAGTTTGTAGCAAATGAACTATGTAATGGACACCATTCCAGAGCAACAAGAATAAATGAAGAATTGTCCTCCATCCTGTGATTTGTTCACCATTTACAGATTCTGATTGATGCAAAGCTGCTTTATAACGAGATATTCTCCGTGCCCGAGCAACAGCCTCCACAGGCAGTTTCTTCTCTAATTCAGAAACAACTGATAATTGAAGTTTGCAATTGCTCAAGGGCCTTCCATCTTGAATTAGTCCGAATTTACCTTTTGCACAGTAACCAACAAGTAGCAGTAATGACTTATATTCTTGAATATAATGCAACCAAAGCAAAACAACTTCAACTAGGTTACACCATGAGGACCACGGACCTGGGGTCAAATAGACAAATTTTTTTCCAGCTATCCTCCATAATTCCCTACCACTTCTTCTTACACTCATAATTTGTCTGTGAGATAGTATACTAACTGCCTGTGTAAGTGCTGGAAGCTCGCTCAGGGAAACCGTAAATTCCACTTGTGGGGCTTTGACATCACACTCTGTCAGTTGAAGATTGTATAACTGAACACATGCAACAAGATCCTTGCAGGAAGCAATCACATTGACATTGTTTTCCTTCTCCCATCCAATCTCAAAATCAGTGCCCTTGACAACGAAAGAGCTCTCTTCCTGGGGCGCAAAAATTGTCTCCAAAAATCCCCTCAACAAACAACTGGGGTCTATAGATGAACAACATGTACTAAATGCATTTAACTTCAAGAAACAAGAAAGAGTTGCATCTTCAAGCAATTGCATTTGCAAGTTAACTTGGTGCACTTGCAACTGGCACAGCTTAAGTATCACATTTGTGATTGAAACACTTCGATTTCTAGGAGGAGTGGCCAAAAATTTTTCAATTGCTCCATGCAATGAAGAGCCCTGAAATTCAATTAAGATAACATTTCTGAACGAATATGATGAAGGAAAGAGATATATACATAAGCCAGTTAAGAGAACTTATTTTATCAGATAACAGAGGTTCATTTTTAAAGTCCTAACAAGTGCAAATCTCAATTCATTTTTTAAAGGTCAGTTTTGTCATATGAAGTCCATCGAATTCAGAACCAAGTCAGCTGAGCCATGTAAGTTTAATTGACGAACTACTGTTTAGGTAGATTCTACTGGTAAATAACATTTTTGTGTGCTAACATTTTTGTGTGCTAACAGTACATTGGTTGGCAAACCCCCTCAATTGGGTGGGTTCAAACCTGTGATAAAGACAACATGCTAGTATGCAGCAAAAATGGCACTCTTGTTCTTTATTGTGTCGTTTTAGAAATAAGGACATAAAGCTAGCTAGCATGCTTTACTTTGCATGCAGCGAACTTAGTATAAGACCGAACATCTTCCTTTCCATTCATGAGGGCTGAAAAATAACGAATGAAACCCAAGTATGAACGCTTATCGTATCAAGCTGAACAATTTGCCTCCTCGAGCATCTACAACCGACGAATAAAGTAATAATTATTAAATTTCGCAAGAAAAAGTCAGATACCTCGGGATCAATTAATGCGAGAAGCTCCTTCATCTTTCTACTATCCGTATCATCAGCATCGGGGGGGCGTGGCAGAGGACATCCATACCTCGATTTTCTAAGACACATCCCAGAACATAATGAGAACAACGAAAGGACAAAAGGGGAAGTTACAAAGAGTTACTAGCAAGTTGTCAACATCCGACAAACTCCACTTGACCAGTGAACTTCAAACCAAATCCAAAAAACGAACCCAACCTTACGGCTAACGCGACATCGACACCACTCAATTCTGCAGTGAAGGCGGGAACCGACCACGGAGAAATCCGAATCTTCAAATTCCGGACCTTGAAGTGTTTGAGGCAAAGCATTTGCGATCCATTGATTAGTCGATTGATGGCCGCGACGTCGAAAACAAGGTCCTTCACAGTAACGTACGAGTGTAAAAATCCCAATTCGAGCTCCACGTCGGCATCTTCTCGCAGCCATGGCAGCAAGAACGAAGCTACTCTGGACCGGATGGCTTTCGTGAAGAACATTGTTACCCGGATATTCGAGCTCTAAACACCCGATTCTTGACAGAAACAACTACCATCATAGCGAGAAGAATCACAAACTGAAACGACAAACGGAGATGGAAATTGAAAAAAGAGCTTGCAAGGGCAAGTGATGAAGTGTTCGAGAGAGAAGGGAATGGCACCCAAGTGCTGTTGCTTGCTTGTTTCGCGAAAACGTCTCAGGAAAATTAATTCCTGTCATTTGTTAAAAATGGAGGATACATCTTTAATCGACAAAAAAAACGAAAAAAAGGCTACAAATATTTGATAGGATGCATTTTCATAGAATGTTGACAATTAAAAATTAAATCTAAATAATAATCTGTTCAGTCATTTTTAAATAGCAGTGTAAAAATTTATATTTTCAATCAATAAAGACCAAAGTAAAATAAATATGTAAATTAAATTTTTCATAATATAATTAAAGACAAATAGAAAGCTTATTTTTTATTCACTTTGAACTTCAAAAAAATATGAATTAATAATTTTTTTCATCCGAAAAAAGGCCCAAATACAAAAAATAGTCAAACTGAAATTTTTTCACCAATCATTTAAAACAATGGTTTCTTATTAGCACAAAGTCACAAATACACTAAGTGATGGGTTCAAATTTTGGAATTTGAAGTCGGGGGTTATCTAGACGGAGTTAGATAGAATTTTTAAAGGATTTTGGTCATGTTGTATAACTAGTTTACTTTTTACCCAAAGTAAGGAGTTTTTTATTGCTCAATCTAACGGCTTGACACAACGTGACATTGAAGAATTACTATCAAGTATTCGATCATTAAGAGAATAAAAATGTAAATATCTAATAATTTTTATGTTAAAACTCTAAAAAATGAGTATACAACTACGTCCATATATATAAACTTTCAATCTTTCAATCTTAATTATCAATTTTGAATTGAATCAACTGAAATTTAGTATACAGCTAAGTCCATATATATAACTATCTCTCGCATTTATGTTGATGTTTTTTAGAAATATTTTCTAAATAGCATTATTTTAAAATGAGATAATGATATTATTTAAAATATAACAAACTAAATAGCATTTTTGTAAATGGAGTAATAATAAAATAAAATAAAAAGACAGATGGAACCCAAGTTGGTTTATTCAGAAAGAAATTCATGATCTAATGAAGGGAGAGTTAGCTATTAAGTAACCCATTGTATGAAAGCTCAAGTTCGGAGTGAAAAGGCCCAAAGCAAGTTCTTAGAATTGTTTCTATAGTTCAAAAAGACTTCAAATATTGGGATAATTGGCCGGTGAAAACCAAACCGTAACCACGTCCCCAACCCACAAATATAGAGGGTCGGCAACAAACAGAAGTATTTTCTTGACTTCTTTCCCATGCATTGAAAGAAGATAAAAAAGGCCTGGTTTGACATATTAGCAAACATCTTGCGTCCGTCAGGGTTTATGAGCTCGGACGTAGCCCTCCGTCTCCCTCTTTTAAGTGCCAGGTTGCAGTACCAGCATCTCCCCCGCAGGACAGAGAGCCGGTCGATGAAGTAAACCCGTCGTGTACGGATGTCATCTTGACAAGTGTGCTGTTCATCGAGAAGGATTCAGGTTATCAAACCACAAAGGCTTTAATGAAAACTTCGTCGTCGCTTGAGCTCTGGAGACGTGGAAGTGGTCGATGGCGATGGCGTTTCATGAACAAATACCTCGCTGAGATAAGGTCGCGATTCCAGGAGGAGGCAAGTGTGCAGCGGTAAACCAATCGCTTTTCCTACATTAATTCTCTGTTTTTGTAGTTTTTCCTCTGATGATTATTGCGGCAAAAAAAAGTCATCCGAGTAAATTAAGGCTAGTTCTCGCTCTTCTATACCCTTTTTCTGAAACCCTAACTGCAAAACCTAAATGTTTTGTGGTTTTTATTGATCCTTGACTTTCTGTCATTCTCAAAAGGGTAGGACACCTAATTAGATATCGTGAGTCAACTCATGGATAGCATTTCCGCTGAAAAGTTATCAATCTCAGAATTGTTTGGCTGTTCATACCATACCTTGCAATAAACAAAGCGCCGGTAGATATAGTCTTAGCATTTTCAAGGCTGATATCAGAAGGATCAAATGCTTCCTTCTTCTGGTTTGCACGTCGGGAGCACCACTCAAGCCCTGCTGCTTGACATGGTAAACTTAAATCTTTCTTCGCTCAGCCTTGATATTAAAGTTTCTAGTGTGATACTCATTTGCAAATCCACTTACCCAAGAGTCTGATATAAGAAAACTCAAAGGCCAAGAGAGGAGAATAAGAAAACACTAGATTAATCCCATCTGTCCATCTAAACGCTATAAAAAAATTGTAGCTCTGATTACATTTTCTTCACAATCAATTTTTTTAACAAGGATTGGGGATACGTTAGCTATCATTAGGAGTCCACCTGTAACTCCAACAAAGAAGAACTTCGCTGGATGTAACAGAAACCTGTCTTCGTGCCTCTCCACAACCATGATCAATGAATCTCTTAAAGAGAAATTGAAGTTAAAATATTAAAATTTATCAATTGATGACTGCATTTGTGATATCATCCACCTTATTTAAATTTATACCCGTGATACTTCACACAAGATTTTTAACACTTGCAGGAGTTTTCTGAAGCACGTTATGCCTCCTCCAATGAAACTGCAAAATATTATTTTTCATATTTCAGTGCCATTTTTCCAGCAGTTGCATCACCCACCTCATCCCTTCCGTTCATTTCAAACCTTCTTCAATGTAACATGGCTCTTATCCGGGATAACTTCAACAGAGTCTGAGTCACAATCCAGAACAGACAATGAAGAAGAAATTGGTCCCAGTATTCTTGACTATTTAGATGGTGGTGAAAACCCAACTTCAAACTTATCGCCATTGTAGTGTAAGTAAGTTAAAGCTACTTCCTGTCATTTTCCCGGTTCAGTCTACAAATGATAATGTTCAGTCTACACTTGGTTTCACAAAACTCTTTTGAGTTTCAGAAACCAATTATTAGAGACGAAGCTCTCATCTTCAGATGAATCTGTTACTACGTTCTATATCCTCTGGTTAGATGAAGTAACTATTTAAATTTTAAAATAATTAGATCACAACCAGGAAATTGACTGATTGAAGAAGATCCAAGACAGTAGAAGGATCTATATCACTAGAAAACGTTTCTTTAGTGAGAGCTAATCATTCCCAAACAGGATAACAGGGAGCAGGTACCTTTGTTTTCAGTATTAAAATGACTAGCACTTACTCCTGAAGATCGAAAATCAAGCAGGATTGAGAGTGGATGAAGAATCCAAAACATTCAGATGAATTATTTTTATTGTTGATAAGATCTGCTTGAATTTTTCTCATTTTTTGATAATATCTGCTTTTCTCATGTTCATACAATCATCAATTCCTGTTATCTCACTCTTACTCTTCCGGTGTGCCACGCGTAGCCCCAAATTTCTAACCGTACCAAAACCACCAGCCAATCAACACATGGCAACATACCTCTCAACATTCCAAACATGGCTCACGTGGAGCCCATTTATGAGGAAATCACCTCCACAGCCAACCATTTACCTCTCACTGAGATCACAAACAGTTACCATCAACACCATTAAAAAAAAAAAAACCCTAAAAAGATCAACCCAACGAGCCTCAGAGTCGGATCCAAGAAAGCTTTTTTTCTTTTTTCAGCTCAACTGCATCGGCACTGCCATCGTCACCGTCTCCTCTTCCCCCTGCCTCTCAAGACAAACCCTTTCTTTACAATAACCTGCGCGTCACCGTGACGTGGTTCTGTTTCTAGAGTAGCCACGCGGGCTTTGAGTATTTGTCGACTGTTCAATCGGAATGATCCATATGCTGGTCGTTCACCTGGACTGACACCGGCCGTTTACGCGGCGGCTGCACGATTGGGGTCGTTGACGGCCACTTCCGTCTGTGAACGTGAAAACGTCCAGGGCGTTTAGGCCAAGAATCGCGTTTGGGACCGGGTTTAAAAAATTAGAATTTATTCCTTTAAATCAGATTTATTATTAAGTTTGTAATAAATAAATAAATAAATAGAGTGGGTAAAGATGGGGTTTGGGCCAAGTTTTTGAAAATCCATCCCATCTACACTATGAATTATTTATAGGGATAGAAATAAAGTTTAATAAAATTAAAATTATAAAATATTATAGTAATTTGTTGTAACAAAATAAAATAAAAAAATTATTTTTGAATATACATATCATTTATACGAATATAAGTAATTTAATTTTTAAAATTTTAAATTAGACCAAGAATCGGAATGCTGTGTTGAGTTAGAATGACCAACAAGCCCCTATTCTTTGACATTAATTCGAACGTAAATGGGCTTGACCGTTTGACTCGACTGGCCGTGGTTGAAATTTTTGACTCCGAGTGGGGAACGGGAAAAATTAGGCGGATGCCGTTTTAAAAATCCATCCGATGCTGCAACACGCAAAGATACTGTCCATACATTTGACAAGTGTCATATGTTAAGCTTTTAGTATAAATACTGTAACGCGCCTGACTCCCCTCATACCTTTCGTTATTTCGGAATATCGAAGCTTTGCTCTCAAGTAATCTTGTCTCCCTTTCGGCTGCTCTTTCCATTGAAATTTTTTGCCTTCTTTTCTTCCTTTCCTTCTCGAGCTCTGCAATTCGTTTCGGCTTTTCGGATTTTAAAATTTTATCAGTGGAGATGAGGGAGAGCAGAAGAAGGAGCGTGTTTGATGAAACTAAGGGCATCTGTCGACCGAAGCTGGGGACTCTCCTGCGTTCGGATCCCAGGAGTCCGGCTTCAGACCACAACGACGACGATTTCTCCGCAAGGAACAGCAGCGCCTCCGCCTCCAGTCCGGCTTACTGCTCTGACCGGAATCCCATGAGCACGGACATCTCGCCGCCTTACAATATGTCTCCTTGGAACCCTACCTCGCCTTACGTGAAATCTCCGTGGAATCATAGTGCTTCTCCTCACATGAGATCTCCATGGCTGAAGGGTTCCCATGTAATGCCCGTCTCGGAAGATGGGTTTCCGGCGAACGAGCTGATCGGGTCGCTTGTGAGGGAGGAGGGTCACGTGTATTCCCTCGCCGCCTCCGGTGATCTTCTGTACACGGGCTCCGACAGCAAGAACATCCGCGTGTGGAAAAACCAGAAGGAGTTTTCTGGGTTCAAGTGTAACAGTGGGCTGGTGAAGGCGATCGTCATCCATGGCGAAAAGATCTTCACCGGCCACCAGGACGGGAAGATCCGCGTCTGGAAGGCCTCGTCCACGAACCCCACAGTGCACAAACGAGCCGGGACGTTGCCGACGTTCAAAGACTTTCTGAAATGTTCGATCAATCCGAACAACTACGTGGAGGTCCGGCGGCACAGGAACTCGCCGTGGATCAAGCATTACGACGCTGTTTCCTGTCTCAGTTTGAACGAAGAGCAAGGACTCTTGTACTCCGGTTCGTGGGACAAGACGTTGAAGGTATGGCGAGTGTCGGATTCCAAGTGTTTGGAATCGATCAACGCACACGACGACGCGCTGAACTCCGTGGTGGCTGGGTTCGACGGGCTGGTGTTCACCGGCTCGGCCGACGGGACGGTGAAGGTGTGGAAGCGGAAGATACAGGGAAGGAGAATCAAGCATTTCTATATGCAGACATTGTTAAACCAGGAGAGCGCGGTGACGGCGCTGGCAGTGAACGCTTCCGCGGCCGTCCTTTACTGCGGCTCCTCCGACGGTCTCGTCAACTTCTGGGAGAAGGAGAAGCACCTGACCCACGGCGGCGTCCTCCGAGGTCACAAGCTCGCTGTCCTTTGCCTTGCAGCCTCCGGGAACTTCGTCTTCAGCGGCTCCGCCGACAAGACGATATGCGTGTGGAAGAGGGAAACTTCGGGTGTTCACACCTGCCTGACGGTACTGGCCGGCCACGCGGGGCCGGTGAAGTGCTTGGCAGTGGATGAAGACCGCGACTCTTCGCCGGAAGACGGTCGGTGGATCCTCTACAGCGGCAGCCTCGACAGGTCGGTGAAAGTCTGGAAAGTGTCTGAAACGTCCGAAGTGAAGGACCTCCGATCACGGCCGTCGGTGCCGCGGTCGCCGCTCAATCAAGCAACCGCAGTAAACCGTAAAACAGATATCACAGCACGCGTCTGACAGTCATTAGTCCGTGGAGGGAAGTTGGTGAGTCGGTTTGTAAAAAGGATCATTGTGTAAAAACGAACAGCTTTACGTTTGTTTTTTTTTTCTTGTTAAATTGAAGCTCGTAAAAGAAAGAGTAATCAGAAGATAACTTGTAATTGTGAATTCATATTTGCAGAGAAGAGTTTGATGGGTTTTGCTCTATTGTTTTCTTTTCATTCCATCTTCAGCTTATTCATATTAATCGCTACATCCAAATACATTAATATCTGAGATATATCAAATAACACAATACATATATCTAGCTAATACACACACGATTGAACGATTTACTTGCTCGACTGAGTCGACTCAAGTTTGAAGTGAGTAAGTAGGGTGAGGGGTCAGATTTGTCCTTCTTTTTAGTCCAACGAACAAACCTCCAATCAAGTCCAACTCGCGAAAAAAAATGCTTAACTTGGGCGACTTAACCTAGTTTTGGACAGGGTTAAATAACCTTGCAAATAGAGTATTCTTTTGCATAAATGAAGAATCGACATTGGATGAATGGGACCACGTTGTTTGTCTCAAATTTGTGAAGAAATGAATGTGAATTCGGCTACCAAAAAGGGCGATTTCTAAATGCAGTTGTGGTTGGTGTCATGACTTTGTTTTTATATAATATGGTTTCATCTTGTGCTTTTTCTTTTTCTAGCGTTATACTGTTTCATTGATCAACAAAAGTGTAGTTGGTTGGGGAAATCAAATGCTCAACTTCGCCATTAAGGAATCCATATGCTTTCCAGATTCCGAGTTAATGCTTCTGGACAACTTGAAGACGATGATTGTGAGCTAATATCTTCAATACTTCTTTTTCGTAGGATTTTTTCAAGGATGGGAGCAGTTATTTTATTATAGGACGATGTAGTTTGAGACAGGCCACACACAGAGGGGAAAACCAATGGCTCTGTGTTTCTCAACAAGCTATCTTCTTCTTCAACCAAACAATGGATGACTGACATTTTTTCATCAGCTTCTGGATATAACAAACGCCCGAGAAGAGCAAATGCTGTCTCAATCCGCTGTATGCATGGACAAATATGCCAGTTCAGTAGGCCCACTGTGTTGGTGAGAAAGAAAGAGAAAGAGTAGGAGAAAGAGAGGGATTCTGACTTTGGGAAAAACTAGCCACCAAGAGACAATTGCGTTTGAATTCTCAATCTGTTGTTTGTACACAGGGAGTAAGGGCTCCAGTTGGGTAAAGATAATCATCCCTGTCATATTCTTTGTTATCTGTTCCAAACTTTGTTAATCTTTTACTGTATTCCAAGTCAAAAGGAGCAATGAATCTAGTTCAATTAGGTCTTTGTTAATATAATGGCTTAGGCTGTTCATTTTCATCTCATTGTATACTTTTTCCACTCTTTCTTCATTCATGCAAGATGTCAATTTCGGTTATCTGTGTTTTCGAATGAACGATAATGATATTAGTTTGTATTCTCTGCCTAAAGTTCAAACAAATTAGGAACCAAAATAAGTTCTTTCTTTCGCCATTAGATATGATTTTCTGAGATGTGTCTCAATATAAGATTACATTCAGGCTCAAGAAATCCCAGGAAAGATGTCCCAAGCTTAAGTCCGAATTTATGATTTTTAACTTTTCTCTCACAGTTTTAATCTTAATCTTCAAAATGTGTTTAATGTTGTCAACTGTTATAATCTATGGGGAGGACTTTGAAGAAAAGAAAATTCTTAACAGGATACAGTTGACAAATGTCTACCTATCACATCTCTTTAAGACTGGATTCGCAACCAAAAAGTAGTCCTTCTTCACACCTAAGAAAATTCAGGATTACTTGTCCGTACTTAGGCTGACTTGATCAACGAAGCAAAGAAATAAAGTATCCGCTTTGCTGATTTTTCATTTATTGTTTGTGGTCCAAACTCCAACCCTTAAACCAAGAAAAAGTTAGCCCAATGAATCAAGCGTGGAAAATAGATTTTAGTGTTAGTTTACCAAAATAAAAAATATGATATAAACAAGAGAATGAGTAACTTTTTATAATATACTTAAATAAAATATATGCCTAAATAGATAATTAACCAAAATAAACATGGTTGCTACACTTATAAGTGATTTAAAGTATAATATTAAAATATATTAATAAAACTAATTAATGAAAGACTATATTATATTACTTAATGATTATAGTTTATTATAAATTAATATAATAATTACGTGTGACTAGAATAAAATATAAAAAATAAAAAAATAAGTAAAAAATAATAGAAGCGAATATAATAAATAAATAAATTATTTATTCAATAACATAAGATATATTTTAACATTAAAAATCACTAATTTAAAACATTAATAAAAAATAAATATAATAAATAAATAAATATATTATTATAGCAATGGGATAATTAAACCAAAATAATTTATCAAATGTTTACTTTAACAATATTTTAATTATGACTATTAAATCACTAATTTAATACAGTAATTAAAAAATGAATATACCGAATAAATAAAAACAACTATTTCATAAATAAAAAAATATGGATTATTTTACAAAATAAATATATTGAAGCTATGACGTTGCTTTCATTTTTCTTAACTCGTCTTCCTCACGGCATCGATAATGGTGAGAGACAACGGCAACGAAGGCAGCGCTCCGATAGTACGCCAAGAGGGAGAAGAGAGGGAGGCCGAGAGGCCCTGCAATAGAGGCTCGACGTCCCATGCTCTACAATAGCGGCTTTGCGACGGAGGACGAGATGGAGAAGATAGAGGGAAAAAAATCGAGGGAGGAAGGTCGAGAAGGAAGAAAAGCCAAGAGGGAGAAGAGAGCGGGAGAAATAATTTTCGGGAGAGGAAGGTCGAGAGAGAGGGAGAACAGAGGGAAATGAGGAAAAAAATTCGGCGGGGGAGGGAGAGACACGTCTCACATGATTGCTTCATGTGAATGATTTGCAAAATAGGTATAAAATACGATTCCCTGATTTTTGCCTAAGAAGATTACCTGGCGTGATTCAAATGAAGATGCGCTCATTCACCACTAACGCTCTAATCGAATGAACGGAGTAATGCGCAGGTAATTCATATTTGCTTCATTTTGGACTAACCCCCTTAAATCCTCTTACCTAATACCACTCTCTCATCTTGGCTGTCAATGTTAAGCCGTCCTTCTCGTCATCGCCGTACACGTGCCTGTGTATCCCATGATCTGGAGGATCTGGACCACGGTGCCAAGTACACAAGAATCAGGCTAAGCCACCAATGTAAACTTTTGACTCCATTTACAGTGTCCAGCTAGAGTTTCAGTTTTGAGAAACATGGCTGCGCCAAGTGTTTGGCCATGCTGGGTAGCAGTAAACAGTAATCTCTAGCTACTGCTGTTTTGGTGCACCACTGTCATTGTCACATAGCAATGGAGGAAAGGAGGAAACATTACTGCTCTGTAGATGATAGAGATATCCTACTAAGCTTCATCCACTGCATCAATGGATTTCAGCTTCAATGGGGAGACTGAAGATGATATAAATGAAGCTGGTGCATACCTCATCTGGGCACCTAAGAAAAGCCAAAGATCAGAGACAAAGTGAAAAAAGCTGCCATTAGTCCATCAACTGAGTGATTCGTGCTCCTGGCTATGTCCCACTTACAAAGTAAAAATTGTATTCTGCAGAATGGGACCCACCACCGATGACAGGATTTTGATGTTCTGGAAAGTTCATTCCATGATTGTTCTCCATTATGGCTGCGTGATTGATCTGGTTGTAACTTCTTTTGATATTTGTAGAGCTTTTGAGGTTTGAATAATGATATATCATAGGCAGATAAAAGTTTTTTAGACTTTAGACAAAGGAAGGAAAATGGATCAGAAATTAATGTTATTTTTTGTTTTTAACCATAGCTGTTGCTCTATAATACATGTGACAGAGCGAAAAGGAATAAGACTAGGTTTACCGTCACTTTGCTTTGTTGATTTTTGCTCTCGTTTCATGTCTTGTCAAACTAGTTTCGTTCTTTCCCTTTTTTCTGCTGCTGTAGATATCAGAAGAAATGAAGACCAGATACCATATATTTGACGTTGTTAATCACATTGCTTTGTCATGAGGTGAACCCAGACAGACTTCGTTTTTGACTTGACATGTTATGAATATCTGGAAGAGATTGGCTGCAAGTGTAGTTTGACGTTATTAACATGAATAGAGCTGAGCCACAGAAAGGCACTTCAACGGTTGTCAGGTACTACAGTTTCTCATGCTGGAACTTCTTCAACCATACAGTTTAGTTTTTGAGCCTCTGGATACAACAAATGCCCTGGAAGACCAAACGCTGCCTCCATCTAATTTGTTCATCTCCATGGACAAGATCCAGTGAACTTTGTTGAAGCAAGACAATTTACAATGTATCTCATGAGATAAGTACGTTTTATCGGTCGCATGAAAAGTAGTGGTAGAGATGTCGAAGGAGAGGATTTCGTAAGCACTTCTGTTACCTAAGAAGGGTTTTGAGTCCAAAAAATCTGAGGTGACAATGGGTAGTCATGTAAGTGGATCCTAGAACTTCAAACTCAGCAGACTTCATCACTAGCGGTACAATTGTTTACAGTGATGTGCTTCATGGCATGTAAAGTTGATTCCTTGTAGCTAGTGGGTGCCCTTAAATAATGCCAGAGTTCTGGTAGAAATATTTCTTTTCTGGGTTTCTCTTGCTTTACTTCCCTTTCTCCTTTAATGGGCATGCACTCACCAGAATCTTTTTTATCTTTAACATCCTTGCTGTGCCGACCATATAGGTGGCAGTTACATTCGTTTGCCTCCGATCTGGTGATGTCACTTAGCAGTCATCCACGTTCCAAAGTGCACCAAAAGCAGTAAAAATCATATCGCAGTTGAGGACAACTTCTTCCATCTTCTCCAGTAAAGGCCTCCTGTTCCCATTCCCAACAAAGTAAAAAGTTACAGAGCTTAACTGGTCCGTTCGTCCTGGATGTATTGGAAAGACAAAACCCAACTTGTGGGACTTACAGGACTATAATGAAGGTCAAATTCACCGACAGTTTGTAGCAAAGATTCCAGGGCAGTGGGGTTTTGCTTCAGTATGTATGGATCAACAAGAGGATTCTACCATACACTTGGCAATTGAGATGGATGATTGCGTGCGACCCTGAAGAGCACAATACATGATTGCCATGGTCCATCACAGAAGGGGCTTCTGTACGATTAATAGAAACCTTTCTGGTTGTGAGTTGGCTGTTGCATCCATGGAAGACAGGAACTAAACAGTTTGTACTTTCTGGCTGTGCTAAGAATGACTAAGCAAAGGTGTCTAGAGTGAATGAGCTTAGTTTAGGCTGAATGTTTTATCTCTGTGGGTGCATCACTGAAGCTTGTTTGTATCGTTCTGCTGGGATTCTAAGCTTGAAAGGTGAGTACTGTGCACTTTAGCAGCTATGATTAAGCACATATAGCATATCATTGTGTCAAAATCAGCTCTCACAGAGCAAAACAAAATGAATTGAAATTTATCTAGCATAGGATTTATATGGGATTTATCTAGCCAAAATTAAGAAGTCTCTTATTAAGCAATAAGTACATGACCTTTTTAATTCTTTTTCTTAGTGTAATCATAAAACAGTTAATTGGAATTTGTTGAAAGTTGAAACATCGTTTCAGCTCAGCAGATTGGCTTATGAATGAGAGCCATTGATTTGGAACCATTCTATCTATGGGTTTTCGTTACATTTTATTTTGGCATTACCTTAACTCTAAATGAATGAAAGTAATTGTCATTTTTGTACAATCACTGTAATGAACTCCGCCGGCATGAGAGTGGGGAGAATATCTCTCTACTGTAGATGACGGAGAGATCCATCTTCTTCGAAGCAGAAAATCAAAGAAAATATGACAGAGGCGCCGCATTATCTTCTTTTCTAGGACCGCCAAAAGCCAAAGGACACCAGGTGGGGCTGCCTAGCTTTGTTTTTGTACACAGACTACTGAACATGTGGCGCTGTTGGGAAGACTGTGCTGGGCTAAAACCCCACAGTGGAGATTGTTGACTGCAGCGTCGGAACCATCTATGCCTGCATAATGGAGCTTGTAGTGTTGGAAAATATCTTAATTTTTTGTCATACGTTGTGGCCAAGGCAGATGAATCAAGATTAGTCGTCAAAAGAATTATCGGGGAGAAAACCTTTTGAAGACTGATAAAAACCCATACCAAACAAAATAAGCTTCTTGGAAGCCTTCACAGTCATGACTATGGATTTTCTCATCCAGAATGACATTTTCCTACTGCGTCTCTCATTTGCTTCACGTTTCTGCCTGCATTATTGTGTTTGAAGATTACCTGTTAGTTTTCCTGTCCTAATCCCAATCAGCAACCACGAAGCTCTATACATTTCAGAATCTTATCTAAAGCAGCTAGAAGATGGTGACTCGGAAGTGATTCTCAACCTAAAAAAGAAGCTACCAGGCCATTTCCATTACCAGAGCAGTTACCTTACTACAGTATTTGATTGCCTTTAGACTGGTCGTTTCTTCCCAACTATATCTTTCTAAAACTGGAAGTAGCACTCAAGTTTTCCTGGGTTTCTCTTGTTTTCTATGATTACCATCATTCTCTTTCTCATCTTTTCTTTACACGTGCTGATGTCTCTGATGAGTCTGGTTCCACCACCATGCACTGGGCCATGCTCTAGAGCATAGAGCATATACAGACAACCAGACTGGCTCCATGTTTAAGCTTTTTTTGGACTGCAGACAGTTCAGATATCTCAACTCCGTTCAACGCCTGCCTTGCCAACTGCCTGTCAAATGCTACCCAACGTAGCTTGAAAACACTAGCAAACTCTCCGTGTCACTTCACTTCATCACTTTCACTTGATTATCTTGGAAGAGAGGAGGAGAGCACTTTAGATGACTGATATGCTTCCATTCGTCGTCACATCACTGGGTCTGCTATAATGCAACAAACAAAAAAACTTGGTGAAGATGGTGTGGTTTGCTCCTCAGAGTATCTACTAGCTAATGTATGAAAGAGGTCCAAAAGGAAGCGCTAACCCGAAGAACATAACAGAAATGGGACCAATGAGAGTTTGTCAATGACTTGGACACCATACACTTGTAATCCTCCTGAGGTTCTCAAGAATGCCATTCCAGAGAACACAGTCTCCATCTCCACTGTAAAAAGAAAAATCCCATTCTATTGAGACGGAGAGAGAGTGCAGTGACATTGATGCTGTTCAAGTAAAAGATGTATGTGGAAGTTCACTTACTTTTTGTCCAGTATTCCAGAAGATTCTCAAGACCTTGTTTCCCTCGATCACATATAACTTACTACTGATTTGGAAGACTCTTGAAGGGTAAGAAAATTCTCATATTTGGTCAAGGAAGATCCCTAGATTGATCACAATATCTTTCCTCCATTGGTTAGAATCTGCAACTGGAACGAAGATATATCTTGTGGGATGTATCAAATGTAGGAGGATATATTGAGAATTTCTCTCAAATGTTCCATTATACAATGAAGTGTTGATGAAAAAACCATCAATTTTTAGGGATCCTCCAGAGGAGTTTACCCTCTAAACACTTTCAATGGCCGTGTTGGTACTGTTGTAAATAGCCGTGTACCGTGGCTTATGTTTGCATGAAAGTTGAAAGCCACAAAAATTATTAATAATTACGGATTGTCTAAATATAATTATAATTATAGTCATTATTTTAGTATTTTATCATGTCAATTAATATTTTATTATAAATAAAACATCACTTAACATATAAAATTGGTGTTGTATAAAATTCAATTATTTTTAAAAAATATAAAAATTACATTATATTAAAGTTGTAATTGTAATTATTTTATTAAATACTTATAATATATATTTTCACACTGTACTACTATTAAAGAATACTCTCACATGAATTAGTGAGTGCAAAGATCTTAGGTTTATTAGTTTGGAGAAAAGTTTTCTAACTTGATTAGTCATTTTGGGATGGGCCTTAGACCCAACTTCACATCGTAAAATAACATGTGCTCATACGTGGGCCTCTACTCAAACTATCCACTTGTAGGAGCCACAAAAAGGGCCAAAACGTGAAGGAGAGTCTTAAAAGAATAGTTTCACACAAATTAGTGATTACAAAGGCCTTAGGTTTATTAGTTGGGGAAAAAAAAACTTACTAACTTAGCTAATCATTTTGGGATGGGCCTTGGACAAAACTTCTAACATGGTATCAGAGCAAGTACCCATAGTAGACCTCTACCCAAATTGTTCACGTGTAAGAACCACAAAAGCAAGCCAACACGTGAGTGGGAGTATTAAAGAGTAGTTTTATATGGGTTAGTGATTACAAAGATCTTGGGTTTATTAGTTCAAAAATATATTTCCTAACTTGGCTAGTTATTTTAGGATGAGCCTTGGACTCAACTTTCCACCTGCAATTGCATGTTGTATAGGGAGGCGTTGTGACAATGCCGCCCAAGGAGGGCCTCCATGAGCTAACGGCGAAAACTGCATGATAGAGGAAGATAAACAGTGGGATGGATGGCAAGAAGACATGAAGTAAGCTAGACTTGGGAGCAAGTCATTTAGTACTCTTCGAATTTCAAATTTTTTTGGGTGAAGATGCTATGCTTATAGAACACAATTGTGCAGTACAACTTAATGAAGAAACACAAATATGATAAAAATCTAAAAATGTTTAAACCTTATCTTTTTTTTTCTCTTCTTCCCCTTCTTTCCTTTCTTTTTCTCTATCTTCTTTTTTTCTTCATTTCAAAATCACTGCTCTAATACCATGCTAAAATTTAGAGACCCTACTTCCCCTATTTATGACTTAAATAATATAAAAAATATAATAATATCCCTACTTATTTAAGAACATGGTGGTTGAAGCTTTGACCCCCATAAACCCTCCTAAGGAAACTATTGAATTGAGTACTGCTAACTGCTCCCTTGGTAATCCAACCTTATGTGTATGGTGGTTTTATTCATGACTACGAAGGGAAACCCCAGACTACTAGACTTCTCCAAGCCCTTCATGTTGCTATTACGAATCTCAAAAGTCTACATAGACTAGTCCTCTTTCATTAGGCTCCTCCAGAAGCCTTCACATTGCTTTTATGAATCCCAAAATTTATTATTGAAAGTGATGTTGTTGGTGTAATAAATTTGGTGTAACAAAGTTATTGACCCACTATAACAACTTCTAAATATAATGGATGTCGTTGATAATTAAATATTAAGTGGGAGAACATTTCCAGATATGTAAATATTGTAGTAGATGCGTTTGCCAAAGATCATGTTAAGAAAGACAACATAATTTTTACAATTTTATAATGTGATTTTTTTTTCTTTTCATTTTCATGGTAGTATTTGGCACCTCTCATTTGATTGAGGTGTTTTTAACCTCCCTCCTCCTCCTCCCCTCAATAAAAAGCTCTCTTACTATTAAAAAAATTGTGCAAAGGAAGAAAGGTGTGAAAATGGAGGAATCTCCTGTAAAGTCCTATAAAGATAAACCTAGAGGGGGGAGGGGGGGATAGGTTTATCAATTTCTATGACTAATTTATATTTTATTTCACTTAAGACATTTAAACCAGAGTAAAAAGTAATCAACCACTGCAACATGAATTTTTATAGCGGTTCATAATCAATTTCTCGAATTTGTACTCCACTCCCAAAAACTCTTGCTTTGGAATTAAATTTTATAATCAGCCAAATGACATCTACAATAAAGAACCTCAAGAGGTTCAATTAGCACATGTCTAAACACTTCAGCACTTATGATTAGTAGCTTCTAGGTACAAACATAGACCCAATTAAGAGATTTTGCCACAACTTTCAATAAACTTAACAAGTTTGGATTGATTTACATAAAAGGGTGGCTTGTTTTTCTAGTTGAATCATACTTAAGCTTCTTGTTAAGCAAATATAACAATCGAGCATATTAAAATTATAACACTCAATCTTAATGTGAATCTCCTAACAATTCAGCAGCTCTACATTATTGGATTTTAAAACAAATGCACTCGAGGAGCTTTGCTTAGTTGGCTATGTGGGAAGTTTTTCAAATTAGACTATTGATATGAAAATCAATGACTATTATAATGTAACAATTGGAGATGACTTCCATACATAAAATTTCTTTTTAAGGAGGTCTTTACTTCTAGAAATACTTCTTTAAAGGAAATGTACTCTACAAGTACTTTTAAGGAACTTAGAATTACATGCAAAAATCACACAATATATTCAGTCATAATTCTAAGAGACATATTATAAAGATAAATTACCTAAATATTGTTTTTCCACCATTGAATTTTATAATAAATATGTATACTGTTGGCCCACAAGTTTGTAGGATTAAGTGGGCCCCGTATATAACATGTCTATAATCATAATTAATGAATTGAAAATACCTTTAGTCCATCATGACTGAATTCTTGCCTAATTTATAAAATAGGCATGCAATTAAATATGTAGGCCCTTATTAAGTAAGTCCATTTTTTGTATAGGACTGTGACATGGGTCTCACTTGAGATGTGGAAATTGGTCCCTCTACTCTACCCATTCATTTACATGAGATACATTATATGAAATTATGCAAAATAATAAGGGGTAGTTTGGTTTATAAATAATTCTTATTTACTCTTTCAAAGAGAATAATTTATATCTTCATAAATTTTTTTCCTATTTATAAGACAAACAATATTATTAAAAAAAAGAATTAACCAAACACATTTTTTGACTCCTCACACTATCCTGGATAACGAGGTGATGGGACAACCCCTTGCTTGCCAACATCTGGTCTGGTTGAGTCGCATTCCTTGCTTCATTCCTTATTTGACTCCACCCTAAACCCACCCCAGAGTGTTGTGTTGGATAATTTTTCCCATGAACGTCTTTAAATCTGTTACGATCACACAATCATACATTTATTTGGATGAGAGCATAACAGTTTGCATGAAATCAAGATTTTTCTCGAACAGAAAACCTGAACAAGCATTCGTTATCATTCATTCATACAACGAAAGCAAAACAAAGGCTAGACATCCATTACAGACGAGACGACATAAGCCAAAACACATGCTACCGCAGGCCAGTGGCTACAACGGACTCCCCAAGCTTAGCTAACTAGATTCTAAAAGCATTTTTAACTTGGAAGGATTATGTGCGACCACTACCCTCTGCTATCCCATGGCAGTGCCTTCTACTTGAGAGCTACAAAGGGTGGCATGCAGTTCTTCAAACAAACACGTTATTGCGATCAGTTCAATTTAATTTCAACCTTCGAAAGACAGTCAGCGTGCTGGTTCGGCTCCTTCTAGACTTGCTCTGCTTTCGAATCATCCATGCCTCCAAGAAGTCCCTGTAAATCCGAGCATGTAGTTCTTCTGATGGCTAATAACTTCCTAAAAATTCGAATTCACCTCCTTCAATATCTCTCCAGAGGTTTACCCATCTCTCCACATGTCTCGGGACGCTGTCGGTCCTTTAGGACTTAGCGTCATGAATTCAAATCCTCCATTTATAGCCACTAACAACCTTTCATTTTTAGCTCTACCCTTTTTCTTTTTTTATGTTCTTCCTGAAGAATTTTACGCCTTTCCTGCATAGACTAGTCCCAGGTAAATAGAGATGCGGATAGCAGGTTGGGTTTCTCTCTTCCATGGCGGATTCACTGTATTTCTCTTAGGGCGAAAAAGAAGGTAGAGTCAGAGAGAGAGAGAGAGACAATCTGGGAAAATGTTGCAGAGAGCCGCGAGTAATGCCTACTCTTGGTGGTGGGTAAGCCACATCAGGACAAAGCAATCCAAATGGCTGGAGCAAAGCCTCCAAGGTATGTTCTTCATCATTTCTGATCATGGGTTTTGAATGATAATCCAAAACAGACAGACAGACAGACAGACAGAGATCTAGAGAGAGAGAGTGCCCATAACGAATTGGCTTAGTGGAGTCTCATTCTTTGTTCTTTTATTTATGGTAAAAGGGGAAGGGAGATGGATTGAACAACCGATTTGTTCTTCTTCTCATATATCAACGTCATAGTTTTTGACAGCCTCAGAAAGTGGTGACTTCTAACTTTTTCTTAATTGATTGGTTTGGTATAATAGAAGTAGTAAAATACCTTTCAATGTTGAATGGAAGAAAGAGAGAAGATAAAAGGAAAATAACGTAAGGATGACAATATGGGAAACTAGAATCGCACCGAAAGCAGACTGAAGGGGAAAAAATCATAATTTCATAATAATTTTCTTAAAGTAAGTTGATTTTTCATCTTTTTTATTCTGTTCTTCACAAAATTTCTTTTTGTCTGTTTTATGATAGGCAATTGCATCGATAGAAATGTTTCTATTTCTCTATGAAGATTCACTTATATTATAGCTTTGTTCATGAACTACATGATAAGCTCAAAAAAATTGAGCATTATGGTAATCTCTCATGCTATTGGTAATGGTAAGAGTTTCAAGAAGAGCAATGGTGGCATTAACTGCTCATATGTGATGAAATTGTTGATTGTAGAAGGTGTTAATGATAATAGTAATAACAGTAGCAACTACTGTAGGAGGTGTTAATTATAATAGTAGTAGCAGTAGCAACTACTGGAGGAGGTGTTAATGATTATAGTAGTAGCTGTAGCAACAAGAGCAGTAGTAAGTAACATTAAAGCTTATTATATGTGATGCAATTGTTATTTGCAGAGATGGAGGAAAAGGTTGCTTCCATCCTTAAGCTTATTGAAGAGGAAGCTGACTCGTTTGCCAAGAAAGCTGAAATGTACTACAGGAAGCGGCCTGAGTTGATAAATTTTGTCCAAGAAAGTTATCGGGCCTACAGAGCCTTGGCCGAAAGATATGAGCACATCTCAGGAGAGTTACAAAATGCCAATAGCACCATAGCAAATATGTTCCCTGACCAAGTTCAATTCTCTATGGATGAAGAAGATGATGAAGAAGATTTTCAGAAAAACATGGTACCTAATGTGGCCCCTACAAAAGCTCCAAAAAATATACCGGGTATCCCTAAACCAGATTTGAAGATTCCAGAGAAAGGGATGAAGCCTCGATTACCTCCCAAAAGACCACAAGCCCAGAATACTCCCAGTTTTAATATGATTAATGACAAGGCAAGAGAGGAGATAAATAAGCTTCAAAAGGAAATCTTGGTGTTCCAGACAGAAAAGGAGTTTCTGAAAAGCTCATATGAGAGTACGATTGAACAGTATTGGGGTATCGAGGATCAGATAACAGAGATGCAGGACAAAGTGTGTTATTTGAAAGATGAGTTCAATGTAGAAGCAGTGATTGAGGATGATGAAGCTCGAGCTTTAATGGCAACAACGGCTCTGAAGTCCTGTGAGGAGACCTTGGTAAGATTGCATGAGCAACAAAAAAGATCTTCAGAAGAGGCAAAAACTGAATGTGAAAATTTGAAGACTATTGAAGAGAAACTAAAGGCTCTAGAAGGGGAGTCAGTTGCAAATCCTTTAGCGAGTAAGAAGACTTGCGATGAAGCTAACATCTCTAAGTCTTCTGTTAGAAACTTAAAGGAGGATTTGGACAGTCTCAGTCTAGAGATTGATGGATTGAAATCTGAACAAGAGAAAGTGAAAGATCACTTTGAAATGAATTCTGATTCTTCTCTTCCTGTATCTGAGCTGGCAGAGAAGATTGATGAGCTTGTAAATCAAGTACTTAGTTTGGAAAACACAGTTTCTTCACAGACTGCTGTCATGAAGAGATTAAGATCAGATAATTACGAGCTCCAGAAGCAGTTGCAGACCTTGGAAGAACACAAGGCCCATTTGATTGATGACTCAAATGAGAAGCTAAAAGAGATGGAAGACAGATTACATGAGGTTCAGGATTCTTTTCTCTCAATTAAGGATGACAAAAGTCAAATCCAGACCCACTTCGATGAAGCTTGCTCTGACCTTGATGACTTCTCAGAGAAACTTCAAACACCAAAACAGAGTGAAGAGGCTGAGAACAAGGGTTTGTTCCAAGAAGAGAAGAGCCAAAAGATTGCTACGCCTAGAATTCAATTGCATGAACCATGCAAAGAAAATCAAACTCAGGTAACCCTTTTAGATGACTTTACTAGAATAAAAGATGTTGTACAAGGAGCAGAAGAGGGTAGACATGAGGTCCAAAATACCAACCCTTTTGCAGAAGATGATGGTCAATTTAAGAAGACTGATGTTGAAGTCCCCCCACAAGAATATATGCAGAAGGAAGAAACTGAGAAAAAGAGTACACCCAAGGGGCAAGAAAGTGCTAATGCTCCTCTGACCAAGGACCTATTAGGGCAAGAGGTACAGTATGAAACCATCCAAGAAAAACCTAAGCAGAGGGAAGAAATTGCGAAGAAGAATTCACTGAAGGGGGATGAAAGCGCTAATGCTCATCAGACAAGAGACGCACAAAGACAAGAGATACCATATGAAACCACCCCAGAACCTAAGCGGAAGGAAGAAATTGAGAAGAAGAGTTCAGCAAAGGGGGACCTAAGTGCCACTGCCCAGACGACTGTCACAAAAAGACGAGAGATACAGTATGAAAACACCCTAGAAGAGCCTAAGCAGAAGGAAGAAATTGAAAAGAAGAATGCCCCGAGGGGGGAAGGAAATGCTAATGCTTCTGAGACCATAAACGCACAAGGACCAAAGGTACAACATAAAACCATCCCAGAAGAACCAAAGCAGAAGGAAAAACTTGAGAATAAGAGTTCAACAAAGGGGGAAAAAAGTGGAGGTGTTCCTCAGACCATAGACACACAAGGACCAGAGATAAAGTATGAAAACACCCTGGAAGAGCCTAAGCTGAAGGAAGAAATAGAGACGAAGAATTCAACCGAGGGGGGAGAAAGTGCTAATGCTCCTCTGACAACAAACCCACAAGGACCGGAGGTACAGAATGAAACCACGCCAGAAGAACCCTTGCAAAAGGAAGAAATCGAGAAGAAGAGTCCAGTTAAGGAAGAAGAAAGCCGTAATGCTCCTCATACGATAGACCCACAAGGACTTGAGATACACTATGAAGATCCATTGTGGCAGCAATTATCCTTTAGTAGGTTTGAAGAGAGAGAAAAGATTTTGTTAACAGAGTACACATCGATTCTTCGAAATTTTAAGGACGTAAAGAAAAAACTTTCTGAAGTCGAAATAAAGAATCAAGAAACCATCTTTAGGACAATGGCAGAAGTAAGAGAATTGAAAAGTGCAAACGCCATGAAGGATTTGGAGATTCGATCCCTGAAGGGAAAGCTAAATGTTCTGCAGAACACTGATGAAACTTCTGGTTCCCATCTGATTGGAATTAGAAAATCAGAACGTGGCAGGTGTCACAGCAAGTTCGACAGGTCACGATCTTGGGTTCCTGAACCCACAACAGATTATTCCAACCAGTCAACTCCCAGGAATTACAAAGTGAGCCCAACACAAAAATTGCATGAATCCAGTGAAGCCCTTCCGGGCGAAGAAGAGATCTTGTTGGATGTTGTTGATGAACCAAGTTCCCCTTCATCAATTGAGGAAAAGTTCCGAAGAGATATTGATGAGCTGTTAGAGGAAAATTTAGAATTTTGGCTGAGGTTTAGTGCTTCAGTCCACGAGATACAGAAATTCCAAACATCATTACAGGAGCTAAAAACAATATGCTCGAAATTGAAGCAGACCAAAAAACAATCTAGTTCCACCAACTCGACGTACTCTTTGGAGAAATCTGAAGTTGCTAGCGTGGACGGAAGTCTAAGAGAGCTACAGACTGAATTATCTAACTGGCTAGAGCAAAATGCATTGCTTAAAGAAGAGCTACAGAGCAAATTATCGTCCTTAACGAAGATTGAAGAAGAGATTTCAAAAGTTTCGACAATTGGGTTGGAGGATGAACAAATGGAGTTCTCGTCTTTACATGCTGCGAGATTTCAAGGTGAGGTGTTGAACATAGAACAAGAGAATAACAAGGTATCGGAAGAGCTCCAGGTAGGTCGAGATCATGTCAAGGGACTTCAGTCAGAAATTGAGAAGACCCTTATAAAGCTAAAGCAGAAATTTGGAGCATCAAGTTCCAAAACTAGTCAGCATAGTAATTTCCAGCATTCCCCCAGTTTGAGGAACCCAGTTGACGGGATGAGCGCCACTGGCATTCCATTGAGATCGTTCATATTTGGGGCGAAGCCCAAGAAATCAAAGCCTTCCATCTTCTCCTTCGTGATGAACCCAACACTATACAAACAGAATCATCCTGTAAAAACAGGTGGAAGACGTCCCATGTAAATCGGCTCATTTTGCCTGTTTCATTCTTTCAATATTTTATTGATTTTTTTTTGTAGCTTCTAGCCATTTGAATAGTTTTATCTCCATCAAATGTGGGATTCTTTGATTTGATCTCTTTGGCTCTAAGGACAGACGTTTTAATGGATTTCACTTGTGAGAACGGAGCAAATTTGCTTCGATCAACGGACGGAATGACCCTTTTATAACAGAAATGTGGAGGCTTTTGTGAATTAGTATGCAATTTACATGTCTCATATGCTCAAGGCAACGTGAGCTGCGATTGTGAAATGGGTTTTCAGCAACTGAAACTCTTCAAATAAGTTGCAGGCAACAGATTAGCGAGACCCAAGTGAGGAGAAATTTTTCTGAACGGGTTTCTGCTTGTTCACACCTCTGCAGTCAACGGTATTCGATATTGAAGTATTAGAATCAGTTGCCTGCATGCATGGATGGAGTGTCATCAAACATTAAAAACTTGTCTAAGAAATCATTGCTTTAAAACGTATTTTGATAAGGGGTAAAAAAGCTTAGGTTTTGGGGAAGTCTATCGCACGCTCTTCCCCTCTTGTTGCGTGTGGCGAAAAGATTCCTTCGGCCCTCGCTTTCGCGCCCGACAGGACCACGGCCTGACGTGTCAACGCCGTCAGACTTTAACGGAGCGGAATCCACGACAATACCCTTCCCTCACTCCTTTTCCCCTTCCTGCTCTTTTTGGTTTTTCCACATGACTTTCTTCCCCAAGATCGGAAGCTCGTTTCTCTTACTCTCTCCCGGCCTTCTTGTTCCCTGGTATGAGCAAATTACCATTCTCTTTCTCTCTACTCTTTGAATTCTCTCTTGTTGTCACTCGAGGAGGGTGTCGGTATTTGGGAATCATTTGTCCGATATCAGCGTTAAGAACTCTATAACCTACTTGTCTGCTGCTCTAAGGTTTTGAATGATTATTTAGGGTTTTCGGTGGGGAGGCGAGAGAATTCAAACGAAACGGGAGCTTAAGGGGACTCTATCGGGGAAATCGTTTGCTTTCTTGGACGGAGTGATTGGACCACCCTCTGCTTGAGGTTTAGATATTTGTACTGGGATTTCTATGTGAGGTGAGGGAAATGGCGAAGCTGCTTAGGCGAATGCCACCGGCGGAAGCTACGTTTCCTGTCAGCGAGGATGAGGATGAGTATTCATTTGCCATTGAGTATAATGGGCCTCCCATTGGTTATGACATTCCACGGGCTGTCCCTATCGATATTGAGCGTATTCCGACGGCTGCAGTGGTCGTTCCGACTGCTTTTGGTGACAGGCTGGCGTTGCCGGTGATTCAGCCCCTTCCGTCTCCAGATCCCCTTAAAGCACCAACCGATGATTTAGTTCCAGATGTAGAATCAATAGTTTCACCAACTTCTGTCATTGCTTTTGAGGAAAGTGTCACAAATGCTCATGATCCGGACTGTTCTGGTGATGGATCAAATGTTTCGTCTGCTGAAATTTGCTGCGCAGATGCAGTCGATTCTTCAACCCGAGATAACCAAGCCTGTGAGATGGTAAACGAAACTGAAGAGATGGCTGTCGTGGGGTTTTCAAATAAGCGTGTTCAGTCTGGTGAGTTATCTGTGGGAAGCTTGGGCGGACAAGGCATCGGAGCCAGCAGGGCACTTGAG
Source organism: Aristolochia californica (assembly GCF_029961685.1). Lineage (NCBI taxonomy): Eukaryota > Viridiplantae > Streptophyta > Magnoliopsida > Piperales > Aristolochiaceae > Aristolochia > Aristolochia californica. The sequence continues at coordinate 49,285 of NW_027181826.1, read as the reverse complement.
CTGTCTGGAGAATTTGGGAGTTTAGGTGCTATGAGTTTTTCTAGCAGGCACGATGAAACTCAGGAACTTTCAAGCAGAACTGGAAGCTCGGGTGTATTGCGGTCTTCGAAAGATTTCAAGGAGAGTGTAGATTTTTCAAATGATACAAACCCTCCTGATTGGATATCTACTGAATCAGTTTTGAGTTCACGTTCCCTTTCTTCTGAATATTCTTCACACAAAGCTTCAGGGCGCTGTGACAGTAGACATGCGTCCAGTGTCAAAAGAGCGTCTCTTGTGACCTTCTGTGATTCAGAAGATGGTGAGATGGTTGATACGAGTGTTAATGAAGATGAGGCTGAAAGCATCCAACACAGCAAAAAAAAATCTGATTGGAAGGTAAGAAAAGGGGCTTGTTATCGTTGTCTCAAAGGAAATCGTTTTACAGAAAAAGAGGCTTGTTTTGTTTGCAATGCAAAGTATTGCAGTAACTGTGTGCTTAGGGCAATGGGTTCTATGCCAGAAGGAAGGAAATGCCTTACTTGTATTGGGTATCCAATAGACGAATCCAAAAGAGAGAGCTTGGGCAAATGCTCTAGACTACTTAAAAGGTTGCTTAGCTCATTGGAAATCCAACAAGTGATAAAGGCGGAGAAGTCATGTGAAATGAATCAGCTGCAGCCTGATAATATTTTTGTCAACGGGAAGCAGCTTTGTCATGAGGAGATGGTTATATTGCAGAGTTGTTCAAACCCACCGAGTAAGCTTAAGCCTGGAAGCTATTGGTATGACAAAGTATCAGGTTTTTGGGGAAAGGTGAACATGGAATGCATCTGATATGATTTTTTTATTAAGGGCAGTGGTAAGAGTAGTACTTAGTGTATCCAGATATTAACGTTGTTGTGCTCAAGCACTTATTGCTGGTATGAGGTTAGACGACCTAGATCTACAACTTCTGGGGTTTTATGATGATCCTCCATGGTTTAAAAATCTCACCATGAAAGCAACTCTATCCATGTGATCAATGGTATTGTACCGTGCAAATGTGAATCTGTGGTCATGTGGGCCATAAGTATTGGGCATTGATCAGATAGATAGAGTTTTGCTGTTGGGCAAGTTCTTTGGACTTTCACCGGGTACCCAAAGGATTGGTCTGATTGCTGCTTATGTTATGTTGGGTACATTAAATGCTACTGTTACTCAAGAACTTCTTTGTACTCTTCTACCAGCTTAAGTTTGACTGTAACGAACATGTAACAGGAGGGGCAAAAACCTTGCAAGATTATTAGTCCGCATCTAAATGTTGGGGGCGTCCTCATGTCTGATGCTAGCAATGGGAACACAGGCATTTTCATTAACAATCGAGAAATTACAAAATCTGAGTACCAAATGCTTAAGGTTGTATTGATTTCCATTATTTTGAATTTGATCCAAGAAACAGTTTAACATTAACCTTTGCTTTCTTGATATTACAGTGGGCAGGAGTACAATGTGCTGGAAATCCTCATTTTTGGCTAGATGCAGATGGGTCATACCAGGAGGAGGGGCAGAGGAACATAAGAGGCAACATATGGGGCAAGGTGTTTCTTTTTCCTTTTCGTCATGCTTCCTGTTACTAGAATTGTCTTGAAACTCATTCTGTTTGAAGTCAATTGACAGGCTAGGACAAAGCTGATTTGCTCAGTTCTGTCCCTTCCTGTTCCGTCTAAATTGGGGAACTCTTGTGGAGAAGTGGTTAATCAAACTGGCATAGCTTTACCAGAATACTTTGAGCAAAGAATTCTTCAGAAGTTTCTTCTGGTTGGATCTTGTGGATCTGGAACAAGTACCATCTTTAAACAGGTAAATCTGGAACTGGATGCAACTACTGTTTTTTTTGTTAGCAATTCTTTTCTTCTGTTTTCTTTCCCCCTTGAATAATTTTTTTTTCTAAATAATTTCTAAACAAACAAGACAATGTGGTATCTTAGTTTGCTCTAACTGTGAAATGAAATCTAGCTTCAGTTATAAGCTTCAAACAATACATTGAGTTGAGTTGTTTCTTCTCTTTCTTTAGGCTAGGCTTTTGTACGGAAATGTTCCATACTCTGATGAAGAGCGTGAAGATATTAAATGTAAGATCCAGAGCAATGTGTACAGATATCTGGGTATACTACTTGAAGGACGTGAACGTTTTGAAGAAGAAAGCTTGATGGAAGCAAGAAAGCACCATGTGAATCAGTTGTCTGCTGACCAAGGCAAGTGCGTTGCATTCATTCTGTGTTATATACTAATGGGTTATCCCTGCTCAAACTATCTTGTTAGGCTGTCAGTCATGGCGTGGGAGCCACTAGACTTGTTTGAACAGGATAGTGTAAACTGAATAATCAAGAAAATAAAATGAAAAATAATAAGTGATTGAAAGCTGTATAAAAGCAGGCATGTGGTGTACTTTTGAGCAAAAATAGTTCGGATGTTACTTGTTGAAGTCTACATTGTTTACCAAAATTTTGTGTTATTGTTTTTGAACACAAGAATGAGATTCGCTAGATCGAAATTGCTACTAAATTAGATGATTCATGTGAGAACTTTTTTAAACTAATTGCTCTCATTGATAGTTAATCTCTTTCAGTTTTCAATTTCTTACAATGGAGCACTTTTTAAGTAGAGCTAGACAACTCCAGTGAATGGACATGTTGGATCCCCAAATTCTGATCAGGAATTGAATGATATTTCTATAATCAGCAGAATTCCATATTTCTATTTCTGACCTGATTGGATAACATATTGAGTTTCCAAATTCTGAAAATGGATTTGGCTGCTGAGCATTGTTTTCTGAATCTTAAGAATTATGTTTTAGACCGGACTTCAGCCATTAGAGAAGCAAGAAAAATTGTTCGAGCAGTGTTTGAGGTGGTAATGAGCAACTGACAGCAGCAGGCTGCTTAAAGAGTTTGAACCCTTTGCTCAAGGACCACACTTAGTGTTTCTTGATATCCATTCCTTGATTCATTCCATGACATAAAACTTTTAGAAATAAAGTCTGCTAGTAAGTAAAACACGAAAATCAGAATCAGATCCACAGTACTTTGAGTTGCGTGTAAGTACTTGGCCAATATGCTAAAAGCTCCAAAGCTGATGAGATGTGGAAAGCTAAGGTCTTAAACCTATCTCATACTAGGCTAGCCCAACTTGATGGTCCTACCCTAGGTTGAGCTCCATAGGACCATAACACTCCACCATGCTTCCTTGTTGATAGTTCACGACGGCCCACTCTATGACGACTTCCACTCCAGATCAGGTAGCCTTTTGTCATGTACTTATCAATGGCTCTAACTTTGGCACCAGAAGACCCTTTTCATAGGTCTCCCCTCTCAGGATTCAAACATGGGATGTGGTGTCTACTCTGATACTAGTAATAAGTTTTCTTCTTGGTAGAAAACCGGGTTCCAAATGAGTGGCAAATTGAGAGTAGACGATAAGGTTGGAAGGGTAATCTCCCCGTTATTAGGACTCACAAAAATCAAGTAGGCCCAAGGGTTTACTCAAACTTAGTGGAGAAGGCTGAAGGCCCTTCTCTCCTATTTCACTTGTCTAAATAGACAAAATTACATCTTCGTCATCAGCTGTCCTTCTCCTATCTTTTTTTTAAAAGGCAAGAGCGATTTCATTAAGGTTGGAAAGTACAAGGCCTTCCCAACAAGGGGAGAAGGCCCACAGAAACAATTATATGAGAGTTAAAATTGAAAAATACAGATAGAATGAACAAAAGAAAACGAGTAAATAACATTTGCTCTGACAAAGAACATCAAGGTGAAGACTTGAATTTAGTGCTGCCGGATAATCAACTCCGGAGTGGAGACACCTTTTGCCAGTTTATCAGCTTGACCATTCAACGATCTAAAAGGTGTGTGTCCTTTCTCCCATCCTATTATTTCTTACCAACTTTTGATTCTTACACTAGGAAACTATCTAACCATGCAATTTTCATGCAAATACTACTCTCAAGTTCGAAAACTGCCCAATCTACCATCCATATTACCGAAAGTCTCCTAACATTATGTTCCCCCATAATCAAATTAGCTGTTGGAGGCCAAGCAGGTCTGAGTGCAAATCAGCCCATTGATCTTGTTTCTCTGTTAAGAGATTTTGTTGCAGGATATATAAGATTTGAGTTTTATCTTAAAACCTAAAATGATTCAAAGCAAAGAAGAAAAAAGATTGTGACCTGGAGCATATAGAGCTCCCAGCATGTCTCCATTGCTAAGCTACCCTTTTTCAGTATGCTTTCATCACTTCTAGCCATGCTATTCTTTGCCTTCCTCAGCTTCTTGTGGGTCCCTGGAGTGATTAAGATAGTGTTGCTGAAACACATTTTATGAATTAATTTTAGTCATTCTTCATTCTTTGAAACAATGGGAAAAGATATCTCATTAAAGGAAGATCCTGGAGGAGAACGAGTACAAAGGAGTCTTAAGATACATCGCCAAGATTTTTAGAAAAGGGGCATGAGCTAGTTTCTTTCTTGTTTTATTTTTAATTTTCTTTTTAAATGGTGATAAGCTTTTATTCATGAAAACAGATAACTATAAGTGTGGTACTTGATATAAGGGGGACTTTATCCCTAGGATACTAAAGAAGTTCCCTACAGAAAGATGGTCTACGGAGACCCAGCTTTAGTTAGAATATCCAAAAGGCTATCAGCTGAGCAAGACACATGCCCCCCACGAGTGAGGAAAGATCTGATATTTCATCTAATACATTGCCTAACTGCCAGGCAGAAGCTGATTTCTTTGCCATCCTACTATTACATTTTCTGAATCCTCTTCTATGATTAGAGGGCCTGAAAATTCTGCAAACAGTCTCTTACTCTATTAAAGAGGGCTTGAGTTTCTTTCTTTCAAAACATTAAAAAAATGATTAAATATATGAAAGAAAGGTTATGGGGGCTTCTGAAGTAGACTGCAAGACACACCCCATGCATACCAACAACATACAATAAGAACACCAAGAACATTGGAGACAACAAAAGGATGATACATGCTAAAAAAGGGTAGCTGTGTTGAACATAATATTCTTCTGATGCAGTAAGTATCTTTTCAATCCTTTATTTTTCCTCTAATTATGTTTCATTAATCTTCTGAATTTGCAGGAGTTGATTTTTTTTGTTTTTGTGAATTTCAATTATGAACCCAATGCCTTGTACTGTAAACCTCACAAGTGGCTATTTTCATTTTGATGCCTGTAAAAAGTCTATTTTACATCTATGACTCCAAAAAGTGGGTGCATGTGTGCATGCATATGATTTTACATATTTCATAAGTGATGCTTATTAGGAATATTTTTACTCCAAAAGGTGAGCTTAAATGAGAAAGTGAAGATCTTGTTATATGCAGGCAATGAAAATCACGAAGATGCCCGCACTTTATATTCTGTTAGTCCAAGATTGAAAGCATTCTCAGATTGGTATCTGAAAGTAATGGCATCAGGCAATCTGGAAGATATATCCTCTGCTGCTACTCGTGAATATACACCTTCAGTTGAGGAACTGTGGAAAGATGCTGCTATTCAGGCTACGTTCAGCCGAAGAAGTGAGCTACACATGTTGCCTACTCATGCAAGTTATTTCCTAGAGCAGGTAATAGCGCCTGCTTCCCTTTGATAATTTCTTCTTTTTTGTTCCATTGAAAATTTGGTGATCATTTAGTACATATAATCTATACTTTTTTAAGTTCTTAATTACTGCAAACTTCTTCAGGTTGTTGATATTGCAAAGATGGGTTATGAGCCATCTGATGCAGACATTCTTCATGCTGAAGGAGTCACTTCTGCAAATGGACTTACATGCACAGATTTCTCATTTCCCTGTTCTCCATATGATGATATTGACGATGATGCTGATCAACAGGACCCATTACTGAGGTTGGTTACATCTGGCATAAGTTAATGAAATTCCGTTGTGGCTCAAGAAGTCTTTCATTCTCTGTTAGAAGGGCATTTTGATTTAAATTTTCTTGTTTAATGGCTTGATTTGACCAAGTGGGTGGAAGAATTGGTGGTCCTATTTTACAGGAATCAAACATGACTAAGTTGGAAAAATATAATGTGTTGCAGTCAAACATGTGCTAATGAGGTTTGAATAACATTATTTCACTTTTTATGGGACATCACTGATGCAGGTACCAACTCATTAGAGTGCATGCTAAAGGTCTCGGGGAAAACTGCAAGTGGCTGGAGATGTTTGAGGACATCCGGATTGTCATTTTCTGTGTTGCTTTAAGTGACTACGATGTGTTTTGTGACAATGGGAGCGGCTCCCGACAGAATAAAATGTTATTAAACAAGAAGCTGTTTGAGAGTATTGTTACCCACCAGACCTTTGAACAGATGGACTTCCTGCTTGTACTTAGCAAGTTTGACCTGCTTGAAGAGAAGGTAGGCCGTGTTCCCTTAAATGTGTGTGACTGGTTGGATGACTTTAAGCCTGTGATAAGCCGTCATAACAACTCTGGTAGCAAGAGCAATGTTATCAATGAGACTTCAATGGGGCAGCGTGCTTTTCATTATATTGCAGCAAAGTTCAAAAGGCTCTTTTATTCTCTGACTGGGCGGAAGCTCTATGTTTGTCAAGCAAATGGCTTGGAGGCTACATCTGTTGACGCGACTCTCAGATTTGCAAGGGAGGTCATCAAGTGGGAAGAAGAAAAAGCTTTCATCAGCGTTGCAGATAATTCAGTTTTTAGTACGGAAGGCAGTTCATTCTCCCACTGATTCTTCTCAGGATATAGGCCTGTACATGTGGTGATGTATTTTTCCGTTTCCATTGTTTAGAAAAAATGACTGTGTACATAAATATTGTTCCAAGGAGTTTTGATATAAAGGTAAATGATTCATTTCCAAGTTATCTCGCTTTTGGAGTTTACCAACGGAGTTTGTTTGGAGCACTGTTATGTCCATAGATTCTTTTGGGCCAGCACAAGCAAATGAACCAACTTCACTATAGTTAATTGATGGAACAGTGGAAGGCATTGCCAAGACAAGCTATATTTTCGCATCAAATTGAAAGAAAAAAGAATGATGCTTCAAGTAATCTGTGGCCGACTGTGCCGAAGGCAATTTGTGCCCTTGAGTATAGACCGTTGCTGACCGTTGCTGTGTGAGCCAAAAACAGTGGTGACATCAAGGTCAGAGGGAAAGGCCAGTGGGCAGCATGGGCATTGGTCGGTCTCTCTCTGCATAAATTGCTCGTAGTGCTTCGTGGGAGAGTCTGGCAGATTGGCTTCTCCCTGGTTCCGCAAACACACGAGGACTCAGACGTCTCAGGCGTTCGCTTCTGTTGCCCACAGAATCAAAGTCAAAAGCTGAGTTGACGGGTCGTTCTCCTTCTAACAACCTCAGCACCTGAAGCAGCATTAATTGAAACATGTTGAGAATTCCCAAAAATAGTACAAAAATGGTGGAAAGAGAAGTGGCAGGAAAAGAACCTTGGACATTCGTGGTCTGGAATGCAAGTCTCTTTTGAGGCAGAGAGATGCTGCATGAGCCATGGAGCGGAGTTGATGGGACACAGAATGAAGCTGATCACGACTCAGGCGTGGATCTAGCAGACCGTCAATGGCCACAATTCTCCCCTCTTCGTGTGCAGTCAGAAGAGGGCGTGCCCACTCCACTAGCAATTGCTGTCCCTTGGGTCGATTCAGGTCCACTGCCTTTAGACCAGTAATGAGCTCTAGCAGCACAAGTCCGAATGCGAACACATCAGCTTTTTCGGTTATTCTTCCACTCTCCGTGTACTCTGGTGCTAGATACCTGATCAGAGAAACCAGAATCGTTTGTCATTTGTCTGTGAAGATAAATAACCATGCCCATCAATCAATGGGTTCTCCTCCGAATTCAAAGAATTGGTTATGGTCTCTCAGACTACTCAATTACCCGAAAGTCCCGATTACACGCGTCTCTACTCCAAGATCACCATCTGGTTGCCATCTAGCAAGGCCAAAATCTCCAACCTGAGGCAAGACATAGTGAGCGGTTTTTGACAAAACAGGCAGCATGTTTTGACAAAAACAAACTTCCAGCAGGGTGATGACAGTTGCAGGAAAGTAGTTGGTTTGAGTACTAAGCTTCAGTTTCTTATATTATACCATTAATGCCATTTAATTCGTTTAAAAGTCAAGACTGATTGACGTTGTGAAGAGTACCAGTGGTTCAAAGTCATGGGTGAGGAGAATGTTGTTAGGCCGCATGTCTCTGTGGACGATACAACCGACCCTGCAATCCTCGTGAAGGTACCGCAAGCCTCTGGCTGCTCCAATAGCTATCTTGATCCGTGCATGCCAATCCAGAGGTGTTTGGCAACGACCTGCACGATTCAATTCATGGTGCATGATAAGTTGGAATTCGAACGCCCGCTGTAAGACATTTCACAAGGTGGACAAAGTTGTTAGGTTGGTAGCTAATTTGAGTCGACTTACCATACAAATGGTAGCCTAAAGAGCCATTGCAGATGTACTCATAAACCAAGATCCTCCTCTTCTCCTCTATGCAGAAACCAATCAACATCACCACATTTCTGTGCTGCGCACAGCTCAAAACCTCTACCTCTGCACAAAATTCTGCGTCACCTTGTGAACTAGACATTTTCAATCTTTTTACAGCCACGACTTGTCCATCTCTCAGAACTCCTCTGTGAACCAATCCAAAACCACCTTCGGCCAAGAAGTTTTCCTCCGAAAAGCCACTAGTAGCATCTTCAAGCTCCGTATAACTGAACCATCTTGGTGGCTTTCCAAAGATGGGGGCCTTGTGTCTACAAACAGAGCACAGGGGAGGGGGAATAGAAGGAGAGTGTCTATACAAAGACACTGCTTCTCTTACCTCAGAATTAAAAATATAATCTTTCAGATGGCTCCTGTATGATTGCCAGCTGCTCATCTCTTGATCAGAGCCGTTACGCCTTTCACTCTTGGTCGTAGGACTCTTAGTACTGTGGTTTCTGATAGTTGGATTTAGTTCATCAATATGATTTTGTTGAATCCAGAAAACCTTATTATGGCTATGGGTTGATGAAGAGGTTGTGGATGGAGATGAGCTAAGCCTTGATTGCTCCAACTTGAACTTTGATGAATCTCTGGAGCCTGAGAAGTAAAGCAATGAAAGAACTACAAGATTAGAAACACAGAAATCCATTTGTAGTTCTGGTACATTTACGAGGAATTATGAGGTTAGTGTCATAAGATAGGGAAATGAACGAGAATGGTCTTCAGCTGGGGCAGTGGCACGATTGCAAGTTTACAAGAAAGACTCGTAGATAATTTTGAAAAATGCGAAAGCGTTGTAAAATGGTCGATTTTGCGGTGACCTTTCTGGGGCCTCCAGCCATCGTTGCCACAGACGCGTTTCAACTGTGAATGAACAAAATTTTGTGAACTTTCAGGATAAAACTGGGATTACCTCTTCTCTGTGTGACACTTGATTGATGATTCGCAGACATAGGGCTCGAACCTTCATAATCCGACCCAAATGCTGTGACAGCATCTTCCGAGTCAAACTCTTCATTTACAGAGTTCATATCGCACTTACGAATTCCTTCATAAAGAGGGTTCCTCTCGCAGACAAAGAAGGGAGAATTCTCTGTCTCGAAACTGGACACCGAAGCTTGAGTTGTTCTAGTAAAAGGTGTTTTTGCTTCCTCCGGGCTGCTTATCGGTGTGGAGTGCTTTACCCTGTTTCCTACCAACTCTTCTTCGGGAGAGGAAGAACAAGGAAGATCTGGTTCTTGAGACCCCAGTAAGTTAAGCCTAAGAACTTTTGCCTGTGAACGTTCCATGACGACTATATTACATTGGAGCTCTTCTATACAACGTTTCCTCTCCTGCTTCAGCTGTCTGTCCACGAAAAAAAAAAAAGTGGTCAGCAATGAGCATGTTGTTATCGATATATAATCTGTTTGCTCCCTTTGATGCAAGCTAGTTATTCAGCATGCAAACAAATCTGTGCATCCTCTTATAATTGGTTTGCCATCAGTGCGTAGATATATTTCCTGCATACTAAGACCAATTGGGTAGCATTTCCTTGCAAACACTGGGAGGAGATCTCTCATATTGCTGAACTTATATCTGTTACTGGATCTACAAATTGTATATCGGAAAAGTTAAGCTAAAAGGGTTGGTCTGCAAACTTCTTGTCATGATCATCCTCTGAATCTCTAATTTTTGTTTTTCAATAAAATCAATCACCATTACAGAAAAGATTGAGGGAAACAGGTTTTCACATCAAGACCACGTTTACTAGAGGCCAACACAAGACAAGCAGATTAATATATTTACCAGGCTTATCTTCCAAAGTCAAAAGTTATAAATACTTATGTAACTCGTAATCCAACTGTAACAGTAACAGAGTAATGTTGAGTCATGGAGTCACTAGGATACATTAACATGCTAGTTCAGGGTTTCTCATGCGTCACTGTAAGCTGTATTCTGGTTTCCATAGTATATCTAAACTACTCATATTTTCAGTTTGAATGACGTAAACTGGTGAGAATCCAGTTATATTATACAGCATAGATGAGTATGTTCTGCTACAAATAACAAGACAATTGATTTATACTGAAACTACAGGACAACACATACTTCCGACCATATTTTATAAATTTCCGCATGTGGAGATGCATGTGAGAGCAGATATACCACGAGAAGATCATAAAAATCAGAGAATGCAACTCCTAACGATGATGAGCAGGAAGAAGAAGACAAAACGGAAAACGTAGGAAATCGGAAGAAGAAGATAAAGGTTAGAATACAAAAGATAGACTAGCATACAGCTCTGCCATCATAAAAGTTAAAATAGTAAAGGGATATAATACATTGTTTAATTACTTGTCCAAAATGACCCAATGGGCTCCCGCTCTCTTGCTTTCCGCTGCCACCACGCCGACAGGTGTCGCCGATGCCACCTTAATTCTTACATTAATCTGCAGTTAAATCGCCATGAAGCAGAAACATAAATGACTTCCCGTAAAAACAAAACCAAGATATTTTTTTAATTCCAGTTCAGAGAATCAGAGAAAGAAAAACCGAGCAAAGAAAATCATCTGAATACAGCTAAATTTTATGCCCAGCTTCTCACTCATCGTTGTCTCTAACAGAGCCACAGCTTCCAAAAAGAAGCCCCGCAGAAGCCAAACATCAGATTTTCTCAGAGTTGGACGTGGGCCCATCAGACGCGACTACGGTCCTCTTCGTCGGATTGTTGGGTCCCATGTCGCATCGGCCGAGTTGTCCGTGGGCCACCTGCGTGCTACTCGCCCCAGCGAAGGGGGCTGACACATGAATCCAGCCCAGCTTCACGACTCCCCAGAACCCAATCATTTACTCTTTAATCCAAGTGTTCAGACTTGAGATTCAGAAACCCGTTTCGTGACGTAAATACCCCTGTAAAACCACGAATCCCAGTGTTAACTCGGTCATTTATCGTCACCTCGTTTTGAAACGCGCCGCGGAACTGCAACATCATCTGCGAGCACCGCTCCGAGATCCGATACATCCGCTCCGGCGAGTCCTCCCGATCGCCGCCGCTCGCACAATCTCCGGCGAGCTTAGGAAAACTCCAGAACCTCCGACCTGGAGCTGAGATCAGAGATCAGTGCCGATCACATTCAACAAGAGAAAAAAACCGCAATTGGCGCTTAATTAATTAACATTCCGGTGCGTCTATCGTCGGTTGTGGCGCGGAACTTACCTCTGTTGCCATCGGACAAGACCGCGAGCAGAGTGATGGAGTCTCCCTGGCGGACGACGTGAGTGAGAGCCCACACCAGAGCCGACCTGGAGATTTCCCGTTCGCCTTTTACAGCCACGACGATGTTCTGCAAGCCGCGGCTGCCTCGTCGTCCGCATTTCCGGAGCGTTCCGCAGTCGGTTCGATGGATGGGGTCCATAGCCGGCACCGTGAATTCGGCTTCTCCGAGGGAGACGAAGACGGCAATCCGGTAACTCGACTTCTCCCTCCTCTCCGTGTCGTTCTTCAATTGCGAGTTTTCTTCAAAGCGTAGCGTAAAATGGAGGGACGGAACAGAGTTAGTGGTTGACTAACTAGGGTTAGCCTTAACTCGGGTTAAAAGTTGAATAGAGTTTTTGTCAATAAAAGGTGAAGAAGCTAGACTACCGTGGCTCACCAATGAGAAAATAAATGGGATAATATTTGTAAATTTTTTTAATTAAAGCTATGAAGTAGTAAGGCAATATCTTCACGGCAAGTATGAGATAATGTTATTATTCTAATTTAATGTCTTGATCAAATTACCAAAGACTAACGAACCAAGCTGTTTGAGTATGCTTTGCCTGACCCTGCTTCATATGTGTCTCCATTGGATTATACGATATAGGGATAAGGCAACCCATGTGTTTGATTTTCCTTTTTTCTTCCCGGGTATTAATAGAAAAAAAAAAACAGACGATGCAGTGACGTGCAAGATGAAATCATTTATGAAACGGGGGTCCTTCTCGCGCATGTGCGGACTTCGTGAAACAAGTAACATAATTAAATGCGATTGAGTAGGGGGTGCGGTTGCATTTGTCACCACCTACCCGTATGTGTCTAAGCTTCCTAACCATATAATTATATATATATATATATATATATGCTTGCCAATTAATCTAAACGTGGGCCGTATTCCTTGCATGTATTTTTTCCTCATCATTAACCATTTTATAGATATATATGGTATTGATTACTTGTTAGGTGATCCCCTCTGCCCTAAAGTTTCATTGAAATTTTTTTGTCTTACTTGTAACATGACCAATTAAGGTGGTTGGCTAATCAATAATATCATTACGGTTATGTGTTTATGAAAGGGGGTGGGTTTCTTCTATGGTTTTTTTATTCAGACTCCAACTCCAACTCTAGAGATTATTTTGAATATAATAGGTGATTTTCCTTTTCACACACACTAAATTTGGGATATTTTGAGATAACCCTATCAACTCCAAGGAGGAAGAGACCCACCTTTGGACAAAGAAACATGAAGGAGACAATGAAAACCTGCAGTGGACCAGCTAAATCTTGACCAACCTGTGATGGGAAATGAGCTGTTTCTTCATATAAGGCCATGACTCTTTAACTTGCCGCACACCACTTTTATCTCTTGCATTTGGACTCCTTAAATCAGATTGAACTCTTACTCTTTTTTACTTTACTTTCTCTCTCCCTCCTCTCTATTCAAACCCCAATCTAAAGGAAAAGAGAAAAAAGAAACACCCGCCACTACCATTTCGATTTTTTTTAAGGGTTCCGATACGATACTGGATATTGATACAAGTAGACATCAAGAAACTGTACCAGTTCAAAAAGTTGTTTAATTGCTTCCCTATTGTCTCTACTAGATTCCCCTCTGCTTTTAGTTCATTCATGCAATTTACTATCTTCTCAAAATATAAAGAATGCTTTGAATGGATTAAAAAGATAAATTCTGCTCAAGTATAAGAGAAATGCCAGGGAGATCTACCCTGCAAGGTGGGTCCAGATTTCAATTAATTATGACGGCTGTATAATGCTAAGAGGCAAGGTGGTTGGGTCTCATACTGAATGCAATAATAGAGAGAGAGAGAGAGAAAAGAGGGCTCCCTTCAAATGTTGGGGGAGGGGGAGGACCACCCTTATTTATTTGTTGTGGATTGGACAATTGAAATTCTTTAGATTTTACATAAGAACTACATAGGTGGGTATAATGAAACTCTAATTAGAGACTTGAAATTAGATATCATGGCCACCTTGATAGCTTGAATAGAGTGTGATTAATGGGGATCAAATAATTGAATTTCTCTTTTTGACCCAATTAAGGCTTAATTCATCCAAATTAAGGGATTACAATTATAGCATTCTCTAATTGCATTTTTTTATATATATCTTCTTTATTTAGCTATCAAAATTAAAAAAGGGGAAAATAATGGTATGAAAATTATCTCCATGTGATTAATCATATTTAATACAACTTTAATGCTTTGCATCATAATAATCTCCATGAGTTTTGTCCTTTCTTTTTTTCCTCATAAACATGGAATGGAAGTCTGAAAAATTGAAAAGATGGTTACTCTTCAACCAACGTAAATTTGTTGGTAAAATCGATTAGAGGTGATTTTGTATCATCAATACATGTCGGATTTTAGGGGGGGTTACAAATGTGGTATGGTACACAACACACTAAAGCCTAATGTCCTTTTGTTGCTACCTATGCTAAATAGTAGTAGTAGTAGTAGGTGTTTTGGCTTTTCAAGATGTCTGAGTTGGCTACAAAATTGTCCCATGTGAGATAAGTGGTTTCTTACTCAAAATACTCCTATCTAGGGGATTATTTGTGTCGGCATAAAAAATAAAATGATGAAAAAATTAATTATTTTCTCCTTAACTTATAATTTTCCTCTTATCAGAAAAAAAATTCTTTAACTGATTTTTTTATAAAAAAATAAGAAATAAGGTTGAGATGATAAGTAATCTAGAACCGATTTAAAGTTTTTTAGTTTTCTTGTACTTTTCAATTGACACATATACGCATTGGATAGGAACCTTTGCAGTAAAAAACGCAACATGCCGGTCCGAAATTTCAAGCTCGATAGTACAATAATTAATTTTTAATATAAATAAAAAACTAACGACAAAAAAATTAATTGAAGGTCCTACCGGGAGTCGAACCCAGGTCGCTGGATTCAAAGTCCAGAGTGCTAACCACTACACCATAGAACCTGCATTTATACCACTACACCATAGAACCTGCATTTATAAGATAATTTTCTTTTAATGATACATATCCTTTGTGTTTTCCTCGACGGCTCCGTGTGTGGGCATAACTTTAGAGAAGCCAGCCAAAAAGCGGTGGTTCAGTGTCCAGAGCGATTCCCTTGTCTGAGCAGCACTGTGACAAGGAAACGTCGTAGTGCTCGCCGGACTGCTGTCTGCACGGCGACGGTGATGGCAGCGACCCGTCGGTTAGAGTCCCGTATGAAATGGGTCTACAGTAGACTGACTCTCTCCTGCCCAGTTTCGACCACTCTTATTCCCTGATTCTCGTCTGTTAAGGGTCTGCGATGAGATGGCCATGGAGTAGTAGTACTACTGCGATGAGATCAAAGAGAGATTCCACCGGGAATGAAATCAATGAAAGGGCTGTTATAGTACTGCTTAGCTCACGCTGCTGATTTCAGATAAAACACGGGTTACTGCTCCCGGATGGATTGCGACGAAGAAAGTCCGATGTTAAAACAAGTTCGCTAAAAGCTAAGTTTTTTTTAATTTGAGGCGGCAACTGATATAAGAACGGGGCTTCGAACTCAAAACCAATACGCTATAATACCATATTGAAATCAGTTGCGTAACGTGGATATTAAAGATAGGGGGTAGGACTTCTCCAACACTCCCCCCGCACGTGGTAGCGGGAGGATTCGAACACACGACTGACCTGCTCTGATATCATGTTGAATCCAGTTACGCTAAAAGTTCGAGCTTTTAGTGTGAGGCGGCAATTGATATAAGAATGGGTCCGGGCCGAGCGTGGACTTTATATGTCAACACTCCCCCTTACGGGAGGTGCGAAGCCCGGAATGAACATCGGACACAATTGATTTAATTGAACACCCCAAATGAACATCGGGGGCTTCGAACCTGGAACCAACACACTCTGATACCATAATAAATTTGCTTTGGAATTGTATATAAAATCAGAAGAACAAGGCTTCTCTGTCATTGCGAAAACCAGTGTATCATTTATAGAAAACAGAACTAACTTACAGAAGCTACTGTAAGTCCTTATATACAGAAACGAAAATAAATGAGTCGGCGCTAACTACTAACTCGCTAACTTAACACATATTACAATTCAACGATACAACTCAACACGTATTACAACTCAGTAACTTAATTCAGCAACTCAGCATAACCGAAGACTCTTAATACCTGACATCACAAGTTTAAAGCAACTATGGTGCAACAACAAAAGAGGAGAGATGGAATGCAAATTTTCATAGAACAACTATAAGGTTATCCTCTCTTTCGTTCAGCGTGAGCCATATAAAATAGAACCCATCCTAAATTAGATGAGCAAAAGCGGATAACAGGAGCCATTTACAAAGAAATGGATTTCATTTATCCTCTTTATGTGATTAAAGAGGACGGACCAGCTCCATTGTTTTAATTGTTAAATTGTTGAACCATTCAACTTTCCTTTGTTTATTTAAAATAGGGGAAGGCGAAGGTCCTCCCCTATTCTTCATTCTCCTTCATTTAGGTTTTGAAGGCCAACGTCTCTCTTCTTCCCATCAATTGGGAAAATAACTCGGAAAATCTAAAGGCCAAAAATAAGTCTAACAGCCCCCCTACTCCCTCCTCTAAGGGGAGGGTCCCCAAACTAGACCATAGTGGGAGGGGATCATGTTTTTTACTATCCATTTAGAAGGGGGCTGGTTGAAGCTCTCCCTATATTTGGAGGAATGGTCCATCTCTAAAACCCCTCAGTCCATAAATTTTTCTGGATTTGCTCCTTCCTCTCCATGCATAAAGTTTCTTAAAGTAATCATCCCCGTCTTCTCGGTGAAGAAACGAACAAGTCCCCAAAATCGAAGGGAATTTCACCAAAATAACCATTTAAAACAACGATATTATCAAATTAGTTTGAAAAATACCCAACTTTGACCGGTCCACTGCCCACATGTACAGTCAAAGGTAACACGTAAGCTTTGACTGCTTACATATCACCATGTCATCAGTGCAATGAAGTTAGATGAACACGTCGTCTACCACGTCATTATTTCGCTACGTCAGATGACACGTAAATTGCCATGTCATAAAATAAAAAAAATTGAATAATTTTTTTTAAAATAAAAAAATCAAATACTCTTTTTCTTTCTCCGCTCATCTTTCTCCTCTCCTCTCCTCTCCTCTCGCCCTCTCGCCGCCGCTCGGCCTCGGCCTCCTTTGGCCTCGCTCTTTTTCCTTTCGTTGCCATCGCTCCCTTGTTTTCCCCGCTCGGCCTCGACCTCCTCTGCTCTCTCTCGCCCCCTCTCCTCTCCCCTCTCGCAGTGCCTGTTGTCGTCGCTCCCTACCACTCGTCCTCGCCCTTGCCCTCGATGCCCCCCTCTCAATTAAAAAATTAAAAAATATTTTAAATCAATAATAAAATATGTTAAATTAGTAAGAGAAAGATTTTTTAATTAATTAATATATTTATTTTATTTAATTATTTTAAATATAAGGTAATAAAAAGTCTATTGATAAATTCAAAAAAAAATGTATTGATAAATTTAATTTTTAAACTCAAAACTAAATTTTCAAAAATTTTAATTAAAATATTTTTTAAATCGATAATAAAAAGGTGTTAAATAGGTAAGAGTAAGATTTTTTATAACTTATTATTTTAAATATAAGGTAATAAAAAGTGTACTGATACATTTATTTTTTAAACTCAAGTAAAATTTTCATATTTTTTAGTTAATAAATATTTTTAATTGATAATAAAAGGTGTTGTAAGATTTTTAATTAACTAATATATATTTTTAATAATTTATTATTTTTTAAATAATTTGATAAAAATTATACAAATAAATTGTATTTTTAAACTCTAAAATATTTTTTTGTATATTTTTTCAATTTATAAATATTTTAAATTTCTAAATATTTTACTTTTTAAAATATTTTAAATCTAATTAGTATACTTTTTTTATTTTTTATTTTTTAAACTATAAAGTAATAAAAAGTATAACGACAATTTTTTTAATTAATAAATATTTTTATTGATATTAAATGGTGTTAAATAAGTAAGAGTTAATTTTTTAATTGTTTATTAGATTTTTTAATAATTTATTGTTTTAAATATAAGATAATAAAAAGTGTATTTGATTTTTTATTTTTTTATTTTAAAATTATTCAAAAAAATTATCATTTAATGATGTGGCAACTAACATGACACAAGACGTGGCAAAATAATGATGTGGCAGACGACGTGTTCATGTAACTTGAGTGCACTGATGACATGGCAGTTAAAACTTACGTTGCCTTTGATTGTATACATGTGTAGTGGCCGATCAAAGTTGGGTATTTTTTAAAATAATTTGATGATGTCATTGTTTTTCAAAATAAGTTGTTTTAAATGGTTATTTTGATAAAATTCCCTAAATCTAAAAAATACTTTCACTCAGATTGGCCTAAGCTACTGATCAATTTCTGCAGAAAAAAAACATGAAAAAGAGAAATTAAACAACTGAAATCTGCGTATCGATCCTTCTCCAAGCTTCAAGACGGTGCAAAACGATCCATGAGCAAGCACAGAGTGGCCTCCGAGAGACTGACCCGCCGAGTCTTCGTTTCCACGGGTCGGCTCAAATCCCTCGATTCCTGACGCTGCTCCGCCACTCGGGGGGGTGCCTCCCCCTCACACCTCGATACTCTCCCCCTTCGGTTGTTCATCTCCACGATCCTCGCGAGCTCGCTCCGCCATGATTCCACCAAACCAGACATCCTGACTTCTGCAACTAATTTCTATTTCCCCCTTTTTCTTTCTCTTCTGATTTTTCTTCCTCTGTGAATTTTCAAAGTCATGGAAGAGACGTTGATTTATAGAGGACAGAGAGAAAGAAGAGGAAAACCAGGACCCGAGAAACCAGAGTCGAGAAACGAATATATGTGGAATCAGAAGAAACGGTAGGTTTTTTTGGTCTCGCGCGGCTCCCCCATCTCTTTCGTCTCTGTTGACGCGAATAAAAAGCATATCCTTCGACAGGAATCCCCATTTTTCACTCCTTTTGGTTTTCTTCTTCAAGATTACCGTATCAAATATTTCGACGATAGGAGCCATTCTGTTTTGACTCTTCTACCAAATAAAAATCGAGACAAGATCTACCAATCCATCGTGATTTTGGTGCAAATTTTCAATATTTCGTTTTACCTGATGGAAATCTTTGTTCAACTATAAGATAAGTTATATTTATGATTATTCCTCGTAATAGAATATCATTGGGCATCCAGAAATAAAATTCTGCTTCAATAATCTCTCCGCAATAGAGAATAAGACACAGAATTACAGATAGGGCTGACAAAACATTCAATCTCGTTACTCATGGTTGCATACTACTGGAATCGAAGAGATTCATTGTTACAGTGATTTTTTGATTCTAACAGAGAAAACAATTACACCAAACAGGAGAGACCCATTTTATTTACAGAACCCATAAGCATTCAGATCATCTTCTTTTAAGGAGAAAAACAGTCCATAAGCAGCGAGATTGTTGTCTCCGAGAGCTGAAACGTGGGCAGCGCTGTGCCGAGGAAGAGGAAAGAGCCTTCTTTTTGGCCTTCAGCCATTTTCTTGGGCTCAGCTATCTGCTTCGGCTCGCTTGTACCAATGCTTCGAGCCTTCTGCCGCAGCTTCTCCAACTCGGTCGTCCAGATATCCACCAGGCTAGACATTTCTGAAAGATTGACAACTCGTCGACCGAACTTCAAATCAAAGACTTTTCTGGGTATTGAGATTCTTGCCGAGTTTGATGTGGAAGAGGGTCTATTTAAAGTTAAAAAAAGAGTACAGAAAGCCGCAGCACACTGTAGTAGTTTTGCAACTGCGGCTGGCAGCAGTGGTTTCGCCGTGAAAGCCTGTTCCTGTGTGCGAGTCTGGACTCTGGAATCGCATTACCAGTGATCATAGTCGATAGTAATAAGAGAAACCGTGAGAAGTTCAATATTGTGATCATAGGTGGATAAGGTGGTATGCTGTGTTTTTTTAATATTTGATCTCCCTCACGAGAGCCAAGAGAAGAAGCAGAGACAAAACAGCACCCTGTAAGTTATTAATATTGAGCGAAGTTTCGGTTAATGCGAGACATATTTTTCCAAAAAAAATTATCTTTCACCTCGCCCCTCGAATAGCTAATTCAGTATAACTCATTCAATAACTTTGTCGAGTGCTATAAACTCGGTCGAGGGGACTTGCGGCTGAGGCTGAGGCAACTTGAGTTGCAAGGAAGATTCTTTTTTCCAAAATATTGACTACTATTGTACACATTAACAACATTTTTTCTTCTTCTTCAGAAAGTTGATTTAGTTGGCATTCTTTTGATACGTAAAATGTATGTTCTTGATGGTGAAAATCCTCTATTGCTTTGAAACTCTTTTGTACCGTTTATGACCTTCTTTTGCTTTTGACCTTTGATTTGTTAAGCTAGAAAACAGACTCATAATTGGTTTGAAATTCCACCCTGTAGGACCTGCCCCTGCTAATGTCGAAACTAAATTTCAAATACACCTCAGTGACGCTAATTCAATCTTAAAACTCAATAATTTCATTCTCCTATAATCCAATAGATTCATACTAATTTCTGATTTTCATATCTTTTTCTTTGATTCTAACAGAGAAGACGATTACATCAAACAGAAGAGACTCGCGTTATGTACAGAAATCACAACCCATCATCTTCTTCTTTTAATTTAAGGAGACGGTCTATGAGCAGCGAGATAGTGCCTCCCTCCGAGAGCTGAAACGTGGGCAGCTCTTTGCCGAGCAAGCGGAAAGAGCCTTCTTCTTCGCCTTGGGCCATTTTCTTGGGCTCATCTCTCCGCTCCCCCTCGCCTGCACCAATGCTTCGAGCTTCTCTCGCAACTTTTCGAACTCGGTCGTCCGGTCTATTCACTTGGCTTGACATTTCTGAAACTTTGACAACTCGTCAATCGAACTTCAAATCAAAGACTTTCTTGGTTTTGGGATTCTTGTCAAATTTATGTGGATGATGGTTGATGAGAGGTCTAATTAAGGCTGGGAAGAGCTCAAAACCATAGTCTTTTGTGCTGGAAGCCGCAGCACACTATCAATTTTGCAAGAGGTTCCTGTATCTATATGGGAGTCTGCACCCGGAACCACATTACCAGTTATCACAGAAGAGAATCCATGAGAATTTAATATTGCTTTCCTTTTTTATAATCAATCAGGTGGATCCGCAGAAAGTTTTTTTTTTTTTTTTTTAATTCATCTCCATCGGGCAGCGCTTTTTCACGTTTTTTAGTCGAATATACGAGTTTTTGTTTGCTGAGAGAAGAAACAAAGACAAAACCGCACTGGTTTACCTGTGGAAATAGCTAATGTTGCTGCTAAAACTTCGTCTCCAGTCTTGTTGTTTTGTTATTTTTTTGAATTTTATATAGAGTTTTCCGCTAAATCCTAGAGGGTTTTTCTGAGTTTCATAGCCAAAGAATTCTGATAAATAAAGCAGATGATTTGCATCTATATTGAAATGGCCAAAAACTCAAACCTGGAATGCTCAATCAGCTTCCATCTCGTAAAAATTTGCTTACAGTCATCTTGAGCAGCACTGAGCTTTATTAAAGTTTAATTCTCAAAGATTTAGTGACGGTAATAAAGAATATATTTATGAACCCAAATTTTCTAAACGCATTTATGTTGTTCTTCAATTTTTCATCGACAAAAAAATTATGTTTCTCCGAATTGTTGCATTGATAGAAGTCGCAATAGCTGAAAAGAGGTTTTCCAACTGAAAGAGGAGGATCCTCATTGAGGAGGAGTCATTTCCCTTCAGCAACAGACTAATAACTCACCGAGATTTACTGAGCAGACACTAGCAGCCTGTGCACGGGTTACTTTCACAGAATAAATAACCAATGGAGCCAATAAATGGTGAAGGCAAATTCTACTCGAGTGGATCCTTTCCAGTTTTAGGAAATTACTTACAGAATCACAGATACAGTTTACATAAGTGCAATCTCGAAGAGATTCATATTCGTAATATGAAGGTAACCAGTGCAGAGGAAGGAAAGGAGCATGCACTTCACAATAATTTGCGTTGTTCCTAACAGACAATAAATAGGATTAGATCAAACAGCAGAGACCCATTTTATGTACAGAAATCAGGAACCCATGGATCTCTTCGTCTTCATCTTCGTCTTTTTCTTCAAGGAGCAAAACATTCCATGAGCACGGAAATAGTTATCTCCGAATACTGAAACGGAGGCGACCCCGAGTTGGAGAAGGGGAAAGAGCCATCCTTCTGGCACTCAACCGCTTTCTTGGGCTCCGATCGCTGCGTCGTCTCGCCTACGGCAATGGCTCGAGTACTCTCTCGCAACTTGTGGAACTCAGTCATCCAGATATCTACCAGGCTAGACATTTTGGACAGAGAGATGGCTACGTGATCGAATACGAATGAAATGTTTCTGGGTTTTGGGGATTGTTGTCGAATTGAAGTGGCAGATGAGTGCTCGGGGTTTATATCAGGCCGGAGAAGAGCTCGAAACCATGGTCGCTCTGTAGCGACAGAGGAGGAGTGCCGCAGTATGATATTAACTTATAAGCGGTTTTGCAATTGCGGTCCGCTGCAGGAGTTCCCGAGAGCTGTATCTGTGTGCGAATCAGGGGGGCCTTAAAATTTGTCTAACGAGGTGAGCGTAAATCATCTATCACATGAAAAATAATAAATTTAAAATTATACAAAATCTACAAATAAGTTGTTTAACAATCTTCTCTAAATTTTAGGAGACATATTTTGAAACTTGTAAGAAATCTATGCTTAAAATTATTGATTATTTATTCAAACTCATAAAAATCATATATTTTCCATCTTTTCTGAAAACAATTAGGTTAAAAATATTAACTCTAAGTTCAGATAAGATAATTAACGAAGCAAAATCTACATTTTATTTCATAATCTTTTGTTGACTCTCAATGATTTGTTTTAAATAATTTCCCACAGAATCCAAAGGAATATTTTATACTTGCGAGGCTCGAATTCGGTTATTTGAATCACTCAACTAAGCATTCTTCTCCGTGAATGTTCGCTTCTGCGTTTCCGATGACTCACGGTTGATGATAACTAGGTCGGCCGATGTTCACCAGGATTGGATTCTAAAGATTATCACAAAATCGTAATCTTGTCTACTTCCTGGTATGATGATTTTAAGTTTTTTTTTTTTTTTTTTTTCAGAAATCAAAATCTCCACAACAGACTCTGAAGCAGACACAACCTTCATTTGAATCTTTGTATTGCTACTGCTGCTCTGTTTCTATGAACTCGTTAGCTGATCAGTGCTACCAGGGAGACTTGCCTGTGATCAAACTGATAGCGAGTTCCATCGCAGCCACTGTTGATTCTGTCGGATTGAGCTATTTCTTCCACTAAAGCGTCCCTGCAACTTGGTTCTGGAAGAACAACTGGTAGGATCATTACTGCCACAATTTCCGAATCCCAATTCAGTTTATGATGAATAGTTTCTGCAATTTGAATGTTGCTTCTTTAAAATGATAAAGATTGATGGGTGCTCTGTCAAACTTCGTTTCTTTGATTGGTGGGTAGCTGTTTAATCCAATCTCCCCAAATATGTTATCAATTTCACAATGTTTGAGGTTGAAATCACAACAACAGACGTAATCAAACCAGCTTCTCCGACTCCCCGTCACAAGAGAAATTACACTCTCCTTCATCGTTCAGATTTCTCTGAGACACTACATAAGCCTTGTTCTTCTCTACTCTTACAGCAGCAGCAAGGAGGAGGGTGTTGACAGAGTTCTATTACTGAAACAATCTCTGGCAGAAGCCCTAAAACTTTTCTATTCATTAGCCGGAAGAATCGACGAAAAATAGTTAGGTAAAAAACCGATGAAAATAAGACAAGGTAATCACGCATGATACAATTTTATGTGGTTCGACAAATTGCTTACGTTCATGAGAGCTGCAGAGGATTTTATTTCTTCTTGAGGAATCACAATACAATAGAAAAACTTCTTAGTACAGCAACTGTGTTGTCCCCCTGTCTCTCACAACAACGACATTGTCTCTCACAGTAATGACTCCTTGCTGCCTTTACCAACAGCACCGGCAACGGCTCCTTGTTGCATCTACCAGCAGCACCTTGAACTCCTCCCTGTTGCCACTACTAGCAGCACTAAAACGTCACCCTGCTGCTTCTACCAGCAGCACCAGAACTCCTCCTTACTGCCTCTACCAGCAGCATCGGAACTCCTCCCTGCTGCCTCTACTAGTAGCACCAGAACTCTTCCCTACTGCCTCTACCAGCAACACCTAGAACTCCTCTCTGCTGCCTCTACCAGAACGATTCCCCTCTATCTACTTTCTCTCACAGTGGCGCACAACGACACTGTTCAGCAGCAGCGTCACTCCTCAAGCCCTCTGTCCGGCCACGGCGAGCCTCCACGACTCTCTCTCTCTTTGGGCAACGGCGAGCCTCCACGACTCTCTCCTCTGGCAGTAACGGCGTCGACTTCCGTCTTCCGACAACAATGCTGAGCGGTAGTGCTCATGGTGCCGAGTTCCGAGCCTCCTTCCGACAACAACGTCGCCTTTCTGGAGCCTCTCAGTGACCCGAACTTGCTCTGTTACGGCAGCAGCGCCGAGCGACAGTGTCGATCGATCCCTACCATGGAGAGCTCCATTAGATCAAGTACATACGCCCTCCTTGCCATCCAGGTCAACCATTTCAATTGCGGAGGAATAGTGGTAGGTATCCAGGTCTGCCATTTGATCGGCCACATGGCGTCTGTGGCCGGTTTCGTCAACAGTTGGGCCACCAGAGCACGAGGAATCCCCGAAGTAGCAATTCCCATCTTCAGCTCCGCTTCCCTCTTCCCACCCAGATACGTACCTCCGTCTCTCCACCCCTATCGCCCTCTGCCGGAGAACCTTACCACCAAGAGATTGGTTTTCAATGCAGCCGCCGTCGCTGGTTTGAGAGAAAAGTACAAAGCCATATCTGCCACCTGCGTGGAGGCAGTATCGGCCATTCTCTAGCGCTGCGTCGTGAGGGCTCGAAGGAGCCATGGGTCTAAAGTGTTTTTTGCAATACACCATTTGAATTTGCGTTCAAGGATGGATCCACCATTACGAGAGCCTGTATTTGGAAACCTCATAAAAGGCCGTAGCTACAACAGGAGCAAAAGCGGAAGAACTTCTCGACAATATCGGAAGATCCATTGCAGGGGAGAAGATGAGGAGTGCGACCAAGCGGGTAGATGTTGATTATACAAAAGTGCTGCAAAGACCCTTCTGTTGAGTACTGTGGAGTCTGGTCTATGGGAGGCATGGAGGACATTTCCCATTCCCATATTCACACACAAGGGAAAAATGATTTTTTCCCTCTATGCTGTTTTTATCTTATCATCGGGACTAATAGTGAGATACAACGACGAAAAAGAGAGAGTGCGTGACAATGCAGAGAAGGGTTTTGCCGGAAGAGAGAAGCTCTCGACAGAGAGAGAGGCTCGAGAAGAACGACGTCGTTGTCGGTACTGCTGGACGACGCCGTTGCAGAGAAGGGTCTCTGCTGGTCGACGGTCTTCGACGAGCTCTGCTTGTTGACGCTGCAGAGAAGGGTCTCTGCTAGTCGACGTTGTGTAAAAGGTATTTTTTGGTCGACACTACGGAGAAAGATATTGGTCCCATTTGTATTGTGATTCCTCTAATTAAAGAAATAAAAAACCTCTACAGCTCCTGTGGAAGTAGGTAAAATTTTTGTACCGTGTGATTACCTGTCTCTTTTATTGTCATTTTTAATAGCAACTGGTATCAGAGCTGAGGTTTGGGTCTGAGGGAAAATGATGGTTGAAGACGAAGTGAAGGTATCGGGGATCGAGAAGTTCGATGGCAATGACTTTGGATTCTGGAGGATACAGATGGAGGACTACCTCCATGGGAGGAAACTCCATCTTCCACTGTTGGGGAAGAAACCGAAAAAAATGGAGGAAGACGATTGGAATCAGTTGGATTGACAGGTTTTGGGGATTATTCGGCTAACCCTGTCGAGATCCGTTGCACACAACGTCAGTAAGGTGAAGACGATTGTGGGTCTCCTAGAGACTTTGTCAGGTATGTATGAAAAACCTTCAGCGAATAACAAAGTTTATTTGATGAAAAAATTATTCAATTTGAAGATGGTAGAAGGTACATTTGTTGCACAACATCTGAATGTTTTTTAATCTCACAAATCAATTGTCATATGTTGAAATTGAATTTGATGATGAGATACGTGCACTGATACTATTGGCTTCATTGCCAAATAGTTGGGAAGCCATGAGAATGGTTGTCAGTAATTCTGCCGGTAAATCAAAGTTGAAATATGATGATATTCGTGATTTGATTTTGGCTGAGGAGGTGCACAGGAGGGATTCAGGCGAGACTTCGGGTTCTAGTTCCGCATTGAATGGTGATTCTCGAGGTAGATCACGTAGTAGGAACTCAAACAGAGGCAGATCAAAATCAAGGCCTGGTCAGCAGGCAACTTGCTAGAATTGTGGTAAAGCTGGCCACCTGACGAGGAACTGTAAAAGCCCTAAGAAGACCGAGAATAATAGTACTAATGTAGTAATTGAAGAAGTACATGATGCTCTATTGCTTGCAATTCATAGTCCAGTTGATGATTGGATACTGGATTCAGGGGCTTCCTTCCATACATCTTACCATCGAGAGATAATGTAAAACTATGTTGCAGGTGACTTTGGAAAGGTGTATCTGGCTGATAGAGGCTTTGAACGTGGTGGGGATGGGAGACATTGACATTGCACTCCCCAACAAGAACGTATGGACCTTGAAAAAAGGTCGGACACATTCCTGAGTTGAAGAAGAACCTCATTTTTGTTGGGCAGTTTGATGATTGTGGTCATTCAGTGGTGTTCTCAGATAGCACTTGGAAGGTCACCAAAGGGGCATTGATACTGGCTCGGGGTAAGAAAATTGGTACTCTCTATTCGACTACTACTTTGAATAACACTATTGCTAATACCGTTGCAGAAAGCACAACAAATTTGTGGATTGCAGGCTTGACCATATGAGTCAGAGGGGCATGACAGAACTGCTGTCCTGAGGCAAGCTACCAGAACTGAGATCAGTTGATCTCAGTATGTGTAAGAGTTGCATTATGGGGAAACAGAAGAAGGTCAGTTTCTTGAAGAGTGACATAACACTAAAGAAAGGAAAACTGGACATTGTGCACACAGATGTGTGGAGACTTTCCTCAGTGGCATCCCTTGGAGGTTCTCGTTACTATGTCACGTTCATTGATGATCACAGTAGGAAGCATGAGTCTATTTTTTGAAGCATAAATCTGATATATTCATTGTGTTCAAAATCTGGAAGGTCATGGTTGAGACAGAAACAAGCTTGAAACTGAAATGTTTGAGGTCTGATGATGGTGGTGAGTATATTGATGGTGAGTTCAAGGAATACTGTGCAGCTCTAGGTATCAGAATGGAGAAGACCATCCCTGGGACACCACAACAAAATGGAGTCGTTGAACGTATGAACATAACCATCAATAAGCGTGCTAGAAGCATGATGCTGCACGTTGGATTACCACCTATTTTTTGGGCAGATGCAGTCAGTACTGCAGTTTACTTGATCAACAGAGGACCATCAGTAGATTGCCAGAGGAAGCCTGGAGCGGGAAAAAGGTCAAATTTTCTCACCTTAAACTTTTTGGTTGTCTTTCTTATGTTCTTGCTGATTCTGATGCTCGTAGTAAACTTGAGGCCAAGTCAAAGAAATGTTATTTCATTGGTTATAGAGAAGAGGCATTTGGCTATCGTTTCTAGGATGATCAGGGTCGGAAGATTATAAGAAGTAGGAATGTGATTTTCAATGAGAAAATTGTATACAAGGACAAGTCCAGTACAGTTACCGAAGCAGCTCCTCAGGAGTCCGAGTTTGTGAGATTGGATGACCTACCAGAGGCCACAATGCAATGCAGAGATACGAGTGACGGGGAGAGTAGGTCTAGTGCACCCACTCCTATTATTCCGCAGTCAGATTTAGAGCCGTCCACTCCTGTAGCTGCAATTCACAGGTTAGTCAGGACTATTCGGCCTCCATAGCGTTTCTCACCTATTTTGAATTATATTTTGCTGACAGATGGTGGAGAATCTCAGAGTTACGAAGAAACCTTGCAAGATGAAAATTCTAGCAAGTGGGAGCTGGCAATGAAGGATGAGATGGATTCCATGTTAGAGAATCAGATATGGGAGTTGACAGAACTTCCACCAGGGAAGAAGGCATTGCACAACAAGTGGGTGTACCAGGTGAAAACTGAGCATGATGGCAGTAAGAGGTACAATGCTAGACTTGTTGTAAGGGGCTTTCAGCAGAAGCAGGGTATTGATTACTCTGAGATTTTCTCTCCTATGGTGAAGAACCACAACCATCAGGTTAGAACTGTCCATGGTTGCTACTGAAGATTTATTTCTTGAGCAGTTAGATGTGAAAACAATTTTTCTTCATGGAGACCTTGTATAAGACATCTACATGCACCAACCTGAGGGGTTTGCAGTATAGGGAAAGGAAAGTTCAGTTTGCAAACTGAAGAAGAGCTTGTTTGGCCTGAAGCAAACTCCTAGACATTGGTACAAGAAATTTGACAACTTTATGTCCAGTGCAGGTTACATCAGATGTCAGGCAGATCACTGTTGTTATGTCAGGTATTTTGACAATTCTTACATCATTCAGTTACTGTATGTGGATGATATGCTTATTGCAGAGGCTAGTATTGATAAGATCAATAATCTGAAGAAGCAGATGTCAGAGCACTTTGCAATGAAGGATTTGGGAGCTGCGAAACAAATCCTTGGTATGAGAATTGTCAGAGACAGAGCCAGAGGCACGTTGAGACTCTCGCAGGTTGAGTATGTGAAAAGGTACTCAACAGATTCAATATGGATAAGGCCAAACCAATTGGCACACCCTTGGGCAGTCACTTCAGACTCAGCAAAGATCAGTCACTCAAGTCAGAGGAGGAACAAGATTACATGAGTAAGGTTCCATATGCATCAACTATTGGTTCACTTATGTATGCTATGGTTTGCACTAGACCAGATATTGCTCATGCAGTGGGAGTTGTGAGTAGATACATGAGTAACCCAGGAAAACAACATTGGGAAGCTGTGAAGTGGATTTTGAGGTATCTTAAAGGCTCCTCAGACATGTGTTTGTGTTTCTCAGGAAGTAGCTTAGAGGTGAGGGGCTATGTTGATGTTGATCTAGTTGGAGATATTGATAGCTGAAAAAGTACTACAGTTTCATGGGGTTCAAATCTACAGAAGACAATTTCTTTTTCTACCACAGAAGTTGAGTACATTGCAGTATCAGAAGCTGCAAAGGAGATGATCTGGCTACAAGGCTTCTTGGAGGAATTGGGCAAGAAGAATCAGAAGGGCACTCTCTACAGCGATAGTCAGAGTGCATTTCCTTGCCAAGAACCCAACACTTTATTTCAGGACAAAGCACATTCAGATAAGGTATCATTTTATACGATCATTGTCAGATGATGGACAATTGGTACTTGAGAAAATTTGTGAAAGTAAGAACCCTGCTGATATGTTGATAAAGGGTGTTACACTTGAGAAACTGCAGTTGTGTGCAACTTCAGTTGGCCTTCTAGCATGAAGACAGGAGCAGTGAGTTGCAGAGGTGGAAGATATCATGTTTGAGGAAGAGGGCGATGCAGAGGATTTACCAGTCTCCAAGTGGAGAATTGTTGAGTACTGTGGAGTCTGGTCCACGGGGGGCATGGAGGACATTTCCCATTTCCATATTCAATAGCGTGTATTGCACACAAGGAAAACATGATTTTTCCCTCTATGTTGTTTTTATCATATCATCGGGACTAACAGTGAGATACAACGAGGAAAAATAGAGAGAGTGCGTGACCGTGCAGAGAAGGGTTTTGCCGGAAGAGAGAAGCTCGAGAAGAACGACGTCGTTGCCGGTACTGCCAGACGATGTTGTTGCCGTCGTCGTTGCCGGTGTTTCTGGTCGACGCTGCAGAGAAGGGTCTCTGCTGGTCGACACTGCAGAGAAGGGTCTCGGCTGGTCGACGTTGCAGAGAAGGGTCTCAGTTGGTCGACACTATGTAAAAGGTGTTTTTCGGTCGACGCTGCAGAGAAAGATACTGGTCCCATTTGTATTGTGATTCCTTTGATTGAAGAAATAAAAATCCTCTGCAACTCTTGTGGACATAGGCAATTTGCCAAACCACGTAAAAATTTTGTGCCGTGTGATTACCTGTCACTTTATTATCGTTTTTAATAACATCTTCCGCTATAGGATGGGACTGGACTCCATTGAAGAAGAAAGAAGAAATTCGAAGTGTGGGTTTGCACTTTCTCCAGTTGGGTCAGATTTCCATTCTATGAAGTGGATTTCGGGTGGGGCGCGCTCTGTTTGGTCACTACGGCAAGGATTGACGCGAGAAATCTCGTTGTCCTGATGGATACGAGATCTGGTGACGGTATGGAGGAGGATGACATGGCCAAATTTCAGGAAGATGACAGTTCGATCATGTCTTATTTAAGACTAATTACTAGATTACTAGACTTATTACTGACAGAATCCATTTTGTTGGTTCAATTGGTAAATACATTAATTATAATTTATCAGTTGGTTATAATTGTACAAGAGCTGCCACCCTTTCCCACCATCGTGGCCTTCCCTGATGGTATCGAAAAACTTTGTTTTCATATATGTGAAAACGCTAGATTCTTCCCTCATTTGTAATGAATGGGAGAGGGAGAAGGCCCCTCATGCAAATTACAGAAGAAGACTCATCACAAACTCAAGCGATCAAACCTAACTAAAACCAGGTTTAAGTCAACTCCACCTTGGGAATCTAATGGACAATGATTAGGTTAATATATATCCTTCATATTTTTAGACCACAACTTAAATGGGTCTCAAGTAACAAAAAATTAAGGGTTATTAACATATTTACTTAATCCTCTTTTGATCATAATATCTTAATCTTCATACAGAGTTCTTTAAAATTTAGCTCAAGTTACCTTGGGATGCTTAGGTGAGAAGATAGAGATGGAGATTGTCTCTGATACGGAAGCTGAGGATAAACAATAGAGCACTCAAGAGTGGTGAAATATGGACCAAAAAGACAGGTCAAGAGGACCAGAACCCCTCCAGAGCTTTTCTTGCAACCTTTTACCTACCAGAATTTGGTAAAGGAAATTGTTTTAACGAGTGCTATTATTGATGGGGAGATTAGTGGGCAAAATGAATGTAGCACTTAATTCAAATGCCATGCTTCAGTTTTGATCTTGATTTCGGCTAGTCCCAATATGTTCGATTTGGGCAAGTGAGGGACCACGAGGAATGGGAGAAAATCAAACACCAAGGAAGCCGCCAATTAAATTTATGAACTGCAATATGATAGTTGATAGGGGTGGCATTGAACTGAGCCGGTTCGCGAGCGGCTTGAGCTCAACTTGGTTTTGGCTTGGTTCAATTCAATTTATTTGGATCTTGAACTCGTCTCAAACCAAATTCAAGACCTAGATAAGGCTCGTTTGAGTTAACAAACCGAACTATGGTTCGGTTTGAAAGTTCGTGAGTCGGTTCGTTAACTTCACGAGGGCTCTGGATTGGGAGGCGGGAGCATCGCCTATCCTTATCACCGCCGAGCCCCTCCCGTCCACTGTTGTGGCCGCCTTCATCGCAGACGCCCTTAACCCGCGTCGTCTTTGTAGCCGCTACCTTTGAAGCTGTTTTCGTTGCCGCCGCCTCCATCGTAGCCGTTAGACCTGACGACAGCTCCACACCGGCATCGCTAGACCCTCACCCCCCCACCCTCCCCCCCCCCCCCCCCCCCCCCCCCAGCGTCGTCTCGACGAAAGACCATAGACCTAAGTTAGAGGAGAAATATTTTTTTCCCACTGCATGCTTGAAGACATCGTGCGATTTCACATGTGCAACCTTCACAGGTACGAGATCACTAGAATGTGAAATAAAAATATTTCTTGAAGTCCGGCTGTCTCTTCCTCATGGATTTTGAAGAGACTCAAATTATTTGAGGTACTCTCTTAATGCTAACTCCACTCAAGTTTTTCAGAATAATAGATTGGTAGCATTTTAGAAATGTTGCTATATGAATCCACGCTCCGAAGAAAAAAAAAATGGGCATACGATTAAATCATCCAAAACCATTTTTTAAAATTTTTTTTTCTGTCTTCATGAACTTGTTTTCCAGTCCTTGAATCAGAACGATTTGATTGAGTACAAATGGACAAAACTAGCATTGCTTTTCAAATGAATGTTTTTGTGTTTGGTTATTGAATAAAATTTATGCATAACTATGCAGCTTTTATGAATAATTTTATGCATAGTGTATAGGTAATTTTATGCAGGGTTAATATACTGAGGTTATGTCCATTTTTAAGTAGAGGTTATGCCCAATTTTATGTAAAATACATGCATAATTTTATATACAATTTATTTGACTTGTATTTTATGCAAAGTTTTAAATGTATGTTGGAGCTCGAACTCGGTTAAAATGATTGGGCTCGAGCTCAATTACAATTTTAGGTTCGAGGCTAGACTCAGCTCGAGTTTGAAATATTTAAATCAAACTCGACTCGAACATAGACAGGTTTGGGCTCGGCTCGATTCGATGCCACCCCTAATGGTTGATTCATGTGAGACAGGTTTGTCAACATCTTCAAAGAAACATGTGTTTGCATGGCATAGATTTTCTGTATTGGTGATGGGAGTGGAAGCCCAAGGTGACCATGGAGTGAACGACGATAATTGAAGGTGTTACCACCGGCTGTAACTTACCAAACCCACTATCTGTTGTTGGAACAATGTTCTACTACATAATGTGTATGCCTAATGCGATTTTCCCACTATTTTAGATGCCATTAGAGTGAGAAGTGCCTAATGCTACCTTATGAGTAGCAATGTAGTGACTTCGGGCTTGCAAGGCTGCTATTGCTGCAAAGGCTTCAATGCTTATGGTAAGGGATCATCATTTTGGGCTCCTTTATAGCGTTGGGACAAAATTATGCCCTGGGACCACAAGTGCACGAGTTTGAGTGTAGTATCCTTCACTTCAAAACATTTTAGTCCACTTGCAGCAGTTTTAGAGAGGAGAAAGATTTCCTTTTCCAACACAGGAGAACCAAATAAAAAAATGTTTGGCAATAAAATACAAAAAGATTATGACTTATAAAGAGAGAGAAAGAGATTTCCGTATTATTAGATGAAATGAAAGTACTGCGGTTGCTTTTGTGTGGTGCCCTCCTAAAGATCGAGCAATGTGGTTGATAATGAAAATGGATAATTAATTATCTTACTTTAGAAATTGAGTACTTCAAACAATTTTCAGCAAAGTTTTATTGAAAATTTCGAGTGCTTTAGAAATTAACTTATAGTGACTTGATTAAACAATTGATGTTTAAGATAGATTTTATTAAGTAGATTTCTTCTTATTATAGATGTTATTCCTATGAATGTGTTGATGAGTTTATTGAATAGATCTCTTCTTATTGCAAATGTTTCTTATGAATGTGTTGATGTTCTTCTTATTATTGATTTTATTCATATGAATGTGTTAACGAGCTAGGTTTACGGGGACGGTTCGAGGATGGGTTAAGTTTAAGTTAGGTTTACAAGAGTATGGGGGACAGGTTTACAGGAATGGTGATTGGGATGGGGTCGGGTTTCAAGTTTGGGTTTTGGGATCAGAGATTGAGGTCATGTTTGGGTTTTGACCTATGCCAAGTAGACCCGAGCTTGAGAGTAGACTCAAACTTTCAACTTGTAAAAATTTATGTTTAGTAATTACTTTTTTAGGTTAGATTGAGGTATTTTATGATAAGAGCCTTTAAATATTATTTAGGAATATTATTTTAGAATAATAACAATTATTACTATTATAATAAAAGTATAAATAACATTTATAGATAATATTGATCTTAATTGATAAATAATTTTTTTATAATATTTCAATAATTATAGATATTTTAGTTCTATATGTTTTTAATTATTAAAATTTTTTAAAAGATTAATTTTCTTTTCTTTTCTTTTATATTTTCCTTGTAGGGAAATCACATTTCTCTCTTAGTTTCTTTCTTATTTTCCAAGGGTATGTTTTTTTTTTCTTTTGTTCCAAACATACCTCAAAGAATTCAGAGAGAAAAGAAAAAATGGAAAGTGGGAAGGAAATTATATCCGGATGATTTTGGTTCTCAGAAATTTTATCCATGCCCTTTCATTATTGTGCCTTATGTCATCCTCATCCCTTCCGGCGAGCGAGGGAAACATCCGACAATCAAAGCCTCTTCCCTTCGATGGGCGCTCCTTCCCTTCGGCGATCTGTAGGTATCTACCCCTCCTCTCCCTTTCTCTGGTCTCTCTCCTCTCTCCCTTCCTCCCTTTCTTTGGCCTCTCTCCTCTCCCCTCCTCTCTTTCTCTGGCTTCTCTCCTTCCCTTCGTTCATGTTTCAAATGACGTTATTTGGTTTACTGATGTTTATTTGTCTGTTGAAAAAGCTTAAATGTGTTGAATTTATGTAAAAGAAAAATACTTCATTGACTATCATTGACTTATTTTAATCACTGTACATGAACCTCTATTTATAATAGAGGAAGGTAGTAGAGTCCAATTACAATAAAACTACCTTTGTCCCAATTACACCCAAACTCTAGTACTTAAGGATAAGCCTTATCATGATTAAATAACTCAATATAAATAAAAGACAAATATAAATCAAACTAAAACTCTTTTAGGACATGACCATAAGATAAAGATGCCTTTGTGAGTCCTTCTTGATCTTCCAACTGATGTGATAAGGATGCCAACTCATGATAATCATTGTGGGTCCTACTTATGTGCTTGGGCCCATCTTGTGGGTCTTCCTTGGTTGTATGACCCATCTTATAATACTCTTAGATATGTGGGTCTTCCTTGGATTTGTGACCCATCTTATAATACTGTTAGATATGTGGGCCTTCTTTGGTCGTGTGGGCTTAGGCATATCTTCCAACACTCCCCCTCAAGTTGGGGGTGAGAGAACAACATGAACTCCTGGCTTGCTGCAAATGATATATAAAATCTTTTTTTATATGATGTGGCAGATCTTCCAACACTCCCCCTCATGTTGGTGCTCTCATTCATGAGGCCCAGCTGGCGTAAGAAAAGTGAGAGTAAAATCACTTCAAGTCGTATGACATTGCTCTTTAATCCAGTCAATTAACTCTTATCTTCTATAGGTAGTGGGTCTATATGATAAAAAAACTTATCCATCACCATGTCCCTCCACAGGACAACAACTCTCAAGTGGTAGGAGTAATAAATGCCAATTCATGGGGGTATAACATAGAGTTAGTAATAAACTCTTCCATCATGGTGAACTAACATAGATGTACTTACGAGTAGTGAATGTAGTAATAAGCTCCTTCATCACGGTGATGTAACATATATTGAGGCCACCTCTTCTTCAATACTAATGTCTCATCCAAAGAGACATAATAGCAGCAGCTGTATATAATACGACCATCTTCTAACTCATATAACACGAACCAAAATAATTAACCTTGTAGAAGGACCCATGAAATAATCATAATTCGATATAAATATTTTTTCTTAGATGCATAAGCTTCATCTTTTGTGCTCCCCTTTTCTTGAATATTTTGGTCACATAAACTCATCCACAACATATGGAAT
This sequence comes from Aristolochia californica, assembly GCF_029961685.1. Classification (NCBI taxonomy): domain Eukaryota; kingdom Viridiplantae; phylum Streptophyta; class Magnoliopsida; order Piperales; family Aristolochiaceae; genus Aristolochia; species Aristolochia californica. The sequence continues at coordinate 13,838 of NW_027181826.1, read as the reverse complement.
AAAATACATCTTCCTTGTATTTCTTCTACTTTTCCCTCTCAAGTTGGGAAGTAATGACAGTGATCCCAGCTTGAACCAAACATCATAAATGTAGCAATAAACCCAAATAACAGAGATGTATAAATAAACCTTCAAACCAGGGAAAAGTGAGATATTTTCCTGATATAGCAACTCAAAAAGTGACACAAAATAATCGGCTTAAATTCGGATTTTTCAATGTAACAGGATACCAACATGATCTTTGATTCTTCCAATTCGAATATATCTTTCAATATAGATCAAATTGACATGAAATATTTTCCTTCTGAAACTAGACTTAAATGTCTTTCATCCAGGTATAACTTCACTTCATAAAATATAATTATCAGAAGATAAATAATCTGATATATTTTGGTCTCTATCATCTGGCTGAACTAAGTACTGTTTCTCCTTTTTTCCAGAATGACCATTGACTCTTCCAAAATCAATATCTCCTTATAAAAAAATCATACCGAGAATTGATTGAATAGGTAAGAAAACATACTTATGTATCTTTCTTTTGATATATAATTCTCTATATAAAGTCTCTTTCTTAATAGCATAAAATACCTCGAAAGTTGAGGCTTTCTGTTGCCACTCGAACCTCTTTTTCAATCTGATATTTGTTACTTTAAATATCGATTTCTCTTTGTAGATAACTCAGATAAAAAAATGGTTTAATATGTAAAAGAATAGACTTACAAATATTTCTTTTGATATATATTTTTCTATATAAATTCTAGTTCTTGATAGAAAAAAATACCTCGGAATCTGAAGATTATTGCTGCTACTCGAACCTTTTTTCAATTTGACCTTTGCTCATTCAAATATCAATTTCTCTCTGTAGATAACTCCGATTGGAACAAATCATTTTTCTTTGGAAAGTAGACTCAAATATATTTTTGTAAATATATAATTTGTAATATGAAAAACTCCGTATAGAGGTAAAAAACGCAAATAAAACTACGGGTGTAGGGACTGAAAAAAAAACTACTAACCTAGACATTGGGTTTAGGGTTTAGAGAAAAGGATCTCATTATCTTTGTGGGTTGACCAAGTCAACTCACAAAACCTGCTCTGATATCATATTGAATTTATGAAAAAGAAAAATACTTCATTGACTATCATTGACTTATTATAATCAGTGTACATGAACCTCTATTTATAATAGATGAAGGTATAGAGTCTAATTACAATAAAACTACCTTTGTCCTAATTACACCCAAACTCTAACACTTAAGGATAAGCCTTAGCATGATTAAATAACTCAATATAAATAAAAGATAAACATAAATCAAACTAGAACTTTTCTAGGACGTGACCATAAGATAAAGATGCTTTTGTGAGTCTTTCTTGATGTTCCAACTGATGTGATAAGGATGTCAGCTCATGGTAATTATTGTGGGTCTTACTTCTTATGTGATTGGGCCCATCTTGTGGGTCTTCCTTGGTTGTGAGACCCATCTTATAATACTCTTAGATATGTGGGCCTTCCTTGGTCGTGTGAACTTGGGTATATCTTCCAACAAAATGGAAGGATAAAGACAATCGTTCCTCTTTTCTTCGTATGTTTTCCTGTTTTGCTTGACATACAAAGACCGTTTAGTTTTTCTTCAATTACTTTTAAGTAGTGACACACAGCTCCCGAAACAAGTCAGATGATAAATACAAAATTTGAAAATTTACTAATTTTCTTTTCTTTTTTCTTTTCCACGTATTTCCAAACAAAAAAACTATATTTCTCTTCTGCTTTCTCTCTCATTTTCAATGGGCATCCAAACTAGAGAGAAAAAAAAGTCTTTTCTTTTCTTTTCTCTTTCTCTTTCTCTTTTCTTTTTTGTGTTCCAAACATAGCCTAAGGGTTATTAACATATTTACTTATTCTCTTTTGATCATAGTATCTTAATCTTCATATAGCGTTCTTTTAAACTTAGCTCAAGTCACCTTGGGATGCTTAGGTGACTTATCTCTAATTGAAGCTAGCAAAAACATTTCATTTGATGAATAATTTTGTCTAAATTATAGTAAGATATCGTTTCAAAAGAGTAGAACTTGTACAATTTTCATCAACCTTACATTACAAAAATGTGCTTTCCTTTTGCACACCTCTTTAATTTTTCAATTTTTTTTTTATCATATTGTATTAATTATACAAAAGTAAGGTTTTAATCTCCATTATTTTTTGTATTAAACGTTGAAGACAAATGTTCCTTGAAAATAAAAGGTTAAAAGGGTTCAAACTAGTATAAAATATTGTAATATTAAAAATAATTACTTAATGGTATAGTAATTTCAATTGTTAAGTAACTTTTCCATTAACATAATTTAATGCTAAGATACTGTTCCAAAAGATTGTATCTAGGTCATGCTGAAGTATTTACTCATTGTGTAATAGGAGGTTTCATAGGTTTATTTATTAAATTGGAGTAAGATTAGATACAAGATAAATAGCGGTCGAGTTTCGGGTAGGTTTTTTTATAATATAAAACTTTATGTCAATTTTGATTCTAAAATATATCATCATAAAACCCATTATGACATTACAACGTCCAATTTCAGCCCTCCCTTGGTGCCTGCATTGCTCAAGCCCTCCGAAATCGATGGCCGCTCAAGCCTCTCCTGCACCTTCTTCAAAGAAAAAAACTCGATCGAAGCATCATGACCAGCCGGACATTCATTCTTTTAATGGGTTGCCGTGGTGCGAGTCTCTGGCAATTGATGACCCGTTTGCTTTTTTAGTTGGAAGCAGTCATGGGGGTTCGTTTCTCTTCTTCTTTTCATGTTCATGAAAAATCGTTTTACGTTATTGAGAGTTGTCTTTAAGCTGTTTTAATGAATACAGGTTTTCTTACACTTGAGGAGATTGACGAATCCTCATATGGGATTATACCTTCAATTTCCGATGGCAGAGAGGAGAAGTTCTCTATTTTGTCTAAATTCGGGAAAAGGAAGCGAAAGCATGACAATGAAGGCTCTGAAGATGATACTACGATTACTGAGGTGGGTAGTCAAGATGTTGTCGAAAAGGAGAAGAAGGTGAAGAAGAAAAAGAAGAAGAAGGCAGGAGAGAAATTGAAGAAGGAAAAGATTGGAAGTGTGGACAATAAATTGGAAGGTTAGTTATACTTTTGATTATTTCTTTACTTTAATAATCTATAACTTCTTAGTAAAAAAAAAAAAATCTCTAGCTTGAGTTTTACTTGAGCTTGTTCAGTGCATAAACTCGACTTCTTTTATGGTAGTATGATTTCTATGTATCTTGATATTAGTTTCTTAGTTTTTGTACAAACTGTATCTTCTCAAGTTTTGTGGTTCTGCGTTTTCTGTAAAACTGAAGCTGCTCTAATTTTGAAGTTCTGGGTTTAGTGGAGGAGCCTTGAAAAGACATTCCTTTTCTTCTCTAATAGCACCACCACCATCACCAAGGACAGAAGTAAGGTTGCTGTAGTCCTGCATTGATACTTATATATGACGACAATAAAACACAACGAATTTCACAATTTCAGTGGGGGCAAATTGGAGCTATGTGCTTACGAAGTTAAACCCCTTACATTTATTATCAAGTCTTTCATAGTGAATTTTATTTTTGTGGGCTTTGTCTTCTCTTTTGGTACTTATGTATTATTTCTTCCTCTGTTTTACTTATTTGAATATCATATATCTATTATTGGGTCCTTAATTATGATGTGAAAGAGCTGAAATCAACAATTTGCCTGCCTACAGATGAACCTGAAAATGAGGCCAAAGACAAGAATAATAGGGATTCAGTTTTCCATGAGGATGAATTTCCTGAATGGAATGAGCTGAGGCTACATCCATTGCTTATGAAGGCAATCTATAATCTTGGATTTAGAGAGCCCACACCCATACAGAAAGCCTGCATTCCAGCTGCTGCACATCAAGGAAAGGTTTGCAGTACTACTTGATGGTGGTCTCTCTCTGGTTTCTAACAACTTGATGCAAGATAGCTCATAATGGTGTCTCGTAGCAGGATGTGATCGGTGCTGCTGAGACAGGATCAGGTAAAACACTTGCGTTTGGCTTGCCAATTTTACAACGTCTCCTTGAAGAAAGGGAAAAAGCTGCAAAGAAGGCTGGGATTGACCAAGAGTTACTTGACAAAGTTGCTCAGGAAAACCCTCTCAGAGCCTTGGTTGTAACTCCTACAAGAGAGCTTGCTCTCCAGGTACTATTTATTTTATTTATTTTTGTGGTGTGTATCCTTTAGGTTTAGTGACATATAGCAGCTGGTTTAAACCAGATCTACAAGCATGAGGATGCAATGTCTAACATGGATTTTACTTTTAATATTACAAATTTCCTGAGTTTTTCATCAAATTAGCAAAGTGCTTTCAATTAAGAATTCCTCACTTCTTGCAACATTATCAATGTCATGGTAGATTTCCCATTTTGCAGGTCTCTGATCATCTGAAGGAGGCAGCCAGATTCTGTAATATTCATATTGTACCCATTGTTGGTGGAATGTCTACAGAGAAGCAAGAAAGACTTTTAAAGAAGAGGCCACAGATTATTGTTGGAACTCCAGGGAGGTTGTGGGAGCTTATGTCTGGAGGGCATGAACATCTTATTGAGGTTAGTGGTGTTTGAATTTGTAGTATATGAGCTTGTTGTTGCCTTAATAAGATGAGGATTCGTTTAAAAAAAATAAAAGAGAAAAAGAAAAGAGGATTGGTGAAGGTATTTCCAGGATATTTGTCAACTGCAAACTCAGGGGTCTCTTGAGTCATAACGCATAGAATACATTACAGATGACGTATTCATGTTTAATAATCATTGTCGCATGATGCTAACCATTGCCTGTCAGCTGGTAATGCCCAATATTTGTTATGTGAAAATTCTGAACTTTGGATGATTGTTGCTCTGTTGTAAAATTGTCTTCCATTTGGTACCTAACAGTGAATTGTCTTTTGATTTGGTATCTCACAATTTTATTCCGATTATTTTCCTGTAGTTACAATCGTTGTCTTTCTTTGTTCTGGATGAGGCTGATCGGATGATCGAGAATGGTCATTTCCATGAGTTGCAGTCTATTATTGACCTGCTTCCTACAACAAAAGGCCCTAATGAAGGAAATTTGCAAAGTACTAAGAATTGTGAGACAATTTTGAGTTTGCCGAGGAAGAAGAGACAAACTTTTGTGTTTTCTGCAACAATAGCATTGTCTGCCAATTTCCGTAAAAAGCTAAAGCATGGGTCCACCAAGTTGAAGTCTTCCTTGAATGATGGAATAAGCTCTATGGAAACCCTTTCTGAGCGAGCAGGGATGAGAGCTGATGCAGCAATCATTGATCTAACCAATGCTTCAATCGTCGCTCACAAACTCGAGGAGTCCTTCATTGAGTATGCATCTACCAGACTAAGAAATTTTTGATTTTATAACTGGCCTAACTATGACAATTTTTTTATTTTTTTTTATGAAATCTTTGACAGAGTATTCATACAACATTTGTGGTTTCCAGCTTTGTGCCATGAAAACTGTTAGTTTAACAAGTAAAGAGGGTGTGTAATATGTCAGGTTGACTTGGTGTCCTACATCCTGTGTCATATCTCTTGTATAAGGTTATTTACCCCTTCCACTATTCTCATCGTTTCTCAACTCCTCATCTCTTTTCGGCTTCATCTCCTTTTCCACTTTTCTTCCTCCTTCCGCCTCTTCTTTTCCTCCCTTTCACACGTTCTCTTGCACTGGCAGCTCTCCTGCTCTTTTCCACCATTAATCTGGCGGATTGGACTCCAAATCCATGACCTACTTTACCTCCTTGGTGGAATTGAATTGTCTACATAGAGAAATAGAGAGGAGCATAGAAGAGTAGGAGGAGAGAACAGGCAGAGGAGAAGAATGGAGGCAGGATGGAATGAGTGGAGAAGGAATGCTATGAGAATGAGGGGAAGAGAATGGGGAAAGAATATAAAAAAAGTAGGAAAGAAGGAAAGAAAAAGGGAGGAAATGACAGCAAATGAGGAATGAGGAGATGGAGGGGAGGCATGGCTGCTGCAAGAAAAAAATAAAAAATAAAGTTCTTTGACTTACATGGTGAGACTGTCATGTCTGGTGTGAAGATTTCACACCCTTCTTACAGGTGGGTGTAACATTTTCGTGGTAATGATAATGTTCCTCTTTCCTGATTTTTTTTGCATAGCTCATTTTACTTCTCTGTTTGGTATCATGAGGCTCATGATCTCTTACCACAGTCATTATATGCTATCCGTATGTCTTTTTCAAGCAACAGTCTTTCTTAAACATGGTCACCTAGTTAATCTAACATAGCAGTGGGTTAGTTTATTCAGTAATGATTGTTTTTGTTGGTTTTTAACTCAAGCTGATGATTTACTGAATCTAACTAGTCAATCATAGCACCTTGCTGTGGGATCTTCTCTTCCTCTTTGACACCCCCTTGTTTTTGTTTTTGGTTCTCCTTTTGTTCCGTGTTGTCACTTGACATTTTGTGTACTCTTTACTCCTTTAGGAGGCTATTCAATGGATTCCTTCATTCTTGAGAAAAAAAAAGAAAAACAAAACTAATTGTCAATCATGTTGTCTTGTAGTTTATCGTGGGAAAAGAAGCATTGTAAATTGAGTTGTAAAGAATGGTTCTAATTTTTTGCCCACATATTTATCTGCCTTCAAAGAAACATAAAATTAATTAGCTTTAAGCAGCAAAAGAACCATCAGAAAGAAAAAGGTACCTAAAGAATTATTTTATTCATTTAAGTTTGGTTTTTCATTTTTGAATAAATTGTATGTGCTTTAGCATTGCCATTGTATCAAGTTGGGCTTAAGTTGATACAGCGTGATGAAGCCACTGAGTGCATGCATAGTTGCTATAACGAAGAGAACTAGAGTGTGATGTTAGAGTCCTCATTCAAAAAACGAATGTTAGAGTCACTTCCCTGAAGTCATTTTATCAACTGCTTCTTCATGTGTGTTTTGTAGATGCAAGGAAGAAGACAAAGAGGCTTATTTATACTATCTTCTCAGCGTCCATGGTCGTGGTCGTACAATTGTTTTCTGCACTTCCATTGCAGCTTTACGTCGTATTTCTTCATTTTTGCGCATACTTGGTATCACTGTTTGGACTCTTCATGCTCAAATGCAACAAAGAGCTCGTTTGAAGGTGATGATTTCTACACAGTTGTCTGTTGTGTGTTGATGTTCAATTTGTAGGATGTAATTTGTTTTCTTGGCATGTAATACACACACACACACACACACACATATATATATATAAAGGAATGCCCTAGCCATACCTCCACATCAGCGATGATGTGGATTTTTCTAATTTTTTTAATTGATTTAGACATAATTATTATTTAGAATCCTACCATAATAATCTACTTTTTTCTGTTTCACAGTTTCTACTGGTACACTTTTACTCAATTAGAAGCCTACCATAATTCCTTTTTACTTATTTTACTTTTACAGCTTTGACTTAGTTAGTGTGCCATGTGCTTTGCACTGGGCAGGGTTGCTAGTTAGAATATATAAGATGCATTTGGAGTTTGAGGGAATCTCATTACCTGAAAAATGTAGAAGATGACAAATTTTATTGGCAAAAAAGAGTCATCACGACATTCCTGGTTGGTAATATACTATTGAGATAAGATAATCTAGAAGAAAAAGAAGCTTCTAGGAAAAAATAGAGGAGGCATTGATGCTTATAAAGTAAGGCATGCAATCATTATCCAGATATAGGATGGATTCCAGAAGTATCAATAATTGGTGATAAGGAGACCGGTGTTAAAGCTATGTCACCATTCTTCTTCTTCTTAAAAAAAAGGTGTTAAAGAGAGACAAATATACCCTTTCCCCTTTCTATGTACATAGAGAGGGGTAGGGGAGCTACTGTTCTTCTCCTTCCCTGTTCACGGTGATGACTGAGGAGGGGTCTCTTACCCTCCCTGTTGTTTTCAGTGGGGAGGGTGGGGAGCTGATCAGGGGAGAGGGTCCCTTGTTCTGTTTCATTGAGATGTTTTGTTGCTTAGACCTCTTAACTCTCAGATGCACACACATTGAACCTGTACGGTTTATCACCTGGAAATTATTGTTTTCTGCCTCCATGAAGAAACATTAATACATCTTGCTTGATTTTGTTTTTGAATAGGTTGTTACTGGTTATTATGTGTCTGTGATGTTATTTGCTGTTAATTGGGTGTTACTTCACTAATCTTGCACAACTTTTTAAAACACAGTTAAACTCTTTACTTTTTCCAGGCAGTAGATCGTTTTCGTATAAGTGAACATGGCACACTTGTTGCTACTGATGTTGCAGCAAGAGGCCTTGATATTCCTGGCATCCGAACTGTTGTGCACTATCAACTGCCACATTCTGCAGAAGTAGGTTTTAAAATGTTCTTGATTTTTGGGCTTTTCATTCTATTAAAAAAATTTCCCTTGTAAAAACATTCACTTGTACTTTTAGGTCTATATTCACAGGAGTGGGAGAACAGCACGAGCTTCTGCTGATGGTTGCTCTATTGCCTTAATTTCTCCTACTGATAGGTCAAAGTTTGCTTCCCTGTGCAAGTCATTTGCAAAGGTATTTTTTGCTAAAATCTTTGGTTGGCTACGTATGTGTCCAGGTTTACTTTTTCATATAGTATTAGTGATCGATAATGAAATAGATTTTCATTTTGCCAGTGTTTTATATAAGTAATCTTCAGCTTTACTTGCATAGAAGTCTGGGCAGCCTATTCAATTTGTCATATTGTGTCATGAATATTATTCCTATTGGGTTCATCTATTGCTTCTCTTCTCTGCACAGGAAAGTCTCCAGCGGTTTCCTATAGATAACACATACATGTCTGAGATTTTTAAACGGCTGTCACTTGCTCATCAAATTGACAAGATTTCCAGGAAAAACTCGCAGGTGAACTGTTCTTTTAGAAATGGATAAAGATGGTCCTCGTCCTAGTTCTGTTAATATTTAGATCTGAGTATGTGTGAAATAATGTAATAAAAAAGGTTGAGAGAGAGAACGAGAGAAAGAGAAAGAGAAGAGAGAAAAAGAGGCAGCTGCTGCAAGAGAGCAGGAAAAGCTCTCATTAGAGTTCAAATCGACTCCTAACCCGTGTATATAGTTTAAGTGAGAAATAGGTACAAAGACAAATATACCCTTAGACACTTAAACTTTATAACTCCTATATTACACCTCCAACTTACATGAAACTCGAAATACATAAACTCTCAAACAGAGAGTGTCTCACTTTCTACAGAGATCACCTTTTTTTGAACGTAATCACTATAAGATCAGTTTTATTTTGGTTCAGGTGTTGTTAATGGAGAATTCATTCAAGAAAGTGATGGCCGTGTAACAGAAAGTACCCCTATCAGCCCAAATTAACATGGAGCATACCATTCACTTTCCCCGTGTGGCCAGTTCCCACTTCTCAAAGAATAATCTAAAACCTCTTTTTTTCCTTATTAAATATGGAGTCTTAACAAGCCTTTTACACATATTATTTTCTCTTTAAAAGTGTTAAGGACAGTCAGCATGATTTAGTACCCCTGGAGTATCAGTCATGTGGATGTCTCAAGAATTTTACTCATTTTTAGAAGTGCCATTGGCTGTGCACAATATTGAAGATTTGAGACTTTATTGTGCTAGAGTTTTGCTTTTGTTACTCTTGCATTCATCTATTCACTTGGTGTTATTTTTTTGTATTATTCTTTTTATAATTTTTAGGAGAAGGCAAAAAAGAGCTGGTTCCAACGGAATTCTGAGTCTGTGGAGTTGTTGGTGGATGAAAATGATAGCGAGGAAGAGCAAGTAACCAACTCTAAACAAAGAAAACAGAACTCATTGCAGTTAAAGAAGCTGCAACAGGTGTCTCTCGTCTTTTCACTTGTTCTTCTTGTGCGTTACTGTTGTCAGAAGTTATCACATTGAATTTGGAGTCATAAATTGGTTTACTTTTCCATTTTTTTTCCAATTGCAGGAGCTAAACAATCTCTTGGCACGACCGTTACAGCCCAAATCATTTTCGCGACGCTTCTTAGCAGGGGTAAGGTGTAATGAGTATCTACTCATACAGATACATTTTGTTGAGCCCAACTCAGGTTTGGGGTAATAGTGCTATTGACCTGACCTGTGGCAATCTCAATTACCTGACTGGGAATCCCAACCAGACCTGACCTGTGGCAATCTCAAGTACCTGACTGGGAATCCCAACCAGACCTGACCTGTGGCAATCTCAATAACCTGACTGGGAATCCCAAGCAGAATTATTTTGTTCTATCCAAATGTTGGCCAAGGTATTTACACCTCATTCTTTGATCTTTTATTCATATGTTCCAGGCTGGGATTTCTCCACTCTTACAACAGCAGTTGGAGGTGTTAGCTCTACAAAAAGTGGGTAATGGCAGGGACTCCAATAGTACCAAAGGAAGAAATCTTGTTGTAATTGGTCAAGAGTGCATTGAACCGCTACAAGCACTACGTAGTGCTGGACATGAGGTATGATAAAATAACAGATGTGAAATACTGTTATCTTGTATTTATCACTTAAATTTCTGTTTTTGTTACTGTTTTATTGTTTTACTGTTTTTCAGTTAAAAAACTGTTTGACTTATTTATTTATGATAAATACAACACCCATTGTGAGGATTGATTTTGCTTTCTCATCTTTTCATGGTATTAGAGCTTAGGGTTCTACAACACTTTGACGGGGAGACTCTTCTTTCTTCTTGTTCCTTTTTTTTTTTTTTGTCTACTAATACTACGTCTTCACTTCTCTTGTTTTAGTGAATATCAAATTCTTAGACCAGTAGAACTCATACAGATTATCCTGTATGGGGGTCGTTTTTCCTTGTCGAAAAGATTCAACGTGTATAGTCATTTGGATGGAACTCCCACTTGTTCTTTTCCTACCATCATTAACTCTAGAAAAAAAGATCCCCAATCTCATGGATCAATGCTACTCTGGCTATTGATTCTGCAGAGACCCCTTCGATTGCCCTTTTCACCACTAATACTGCAAGAGAGTAATGGTTGGCAATTGAAAGATATTATCTGGGTCAGACTTCTTCTCATCATTTCCTTCTCTAGCATCACTTCTCTTCAAACAAAATCCCACATTTAAAAGGTCTCTAGGAATTGTTGCATCATAGAAATAAAAACCTTCACTTTCTTTTCTTTTCCCTGACACCTAGTTTCCGATCTATACAACTTCGTTTTTGAGACTATTCTGCACTATTGGTGATATGGGATGAAGTTTCTGTAGTCCATCAGATAAAAAGGAGTCCCACTTGAAGTTGAGTAGTTAATTTTACTAATATCCAAGCTAAGAGTCAGACTAGGAAAGAGAAAGTTGAAGTAGATGTCGCGGTACGAGTCTACTGTCTTTGAAGATGGTGATGGCTTTCATTCATGAAAGTACTAGTACATGGTACATGATATTAAGGGGAAATGACCCCTAAATTCCACTGAGAAAGAGTTCCAGTGGCATGGTGCCCTCAAGAAACTCCATATTTAGCTAATTGATCTGATAAGCAATTGGCTTCACATGGAATATGCTTGAAGACAATAGATTGTGAGGCAGCAATGTCTGATATTTCATCATAAAAATAGCTTAATATCCATGGGGGCCATGACCTCCTTGAAACTCGAGAGATGACATTTACTGAGTCAACTTCTTCTAGCAAAAGAGATGAGAACCTTTGGGCAAAGAGCCTCAATCAGAGGAGCTAAGATTTCAGCTTCAGTCGAGTCTCTGTGACCAATGGGACTTGAGAAGAGTAAAATGGATGCATTATTGTCTCTAATGCTACCCCGAATGCCGAGGATCTGGGTTCTCCAAGGAGGAGTCATCTAAGTTCAACTTTGGTGTTATTGAGGGGGCTGCCAACTAGTTGAGGTGGAGGGCTTATGAGGATGAAAGTTGCTGCTAGTTCTCCACAGGCTTCTTACAATGGAGCTGAGAATAGGTGGCATTAGCTGTAGTGTAGATGCCCATGTGAGGATGGAATGGATTGTCACTTCAATAATGCTCCATATAAAATGAAGTATTTTTTGAGGCCCAAATTAACTTCCATGCCCGTAGCTGTGGGAGATGGAGAGTGGAAGAAGATCTGATCGCAATATGAGTCTACTTATACTAGTGGTACAAAAATTATAATAGTTAATAGAACAAGGCTAAGGAATCTGTTGAACTACCGTTTCCTCTCATATCCTCTTTTTTTTTTTTTCCCTGTGTTTCCTTTTATATTTTGTTCAAACATTGTTTTAGCACGCAGTTGTCCGACATTTTGAATGGACAAAAAAGAAGACTATGGATGTCTCCTTTCTTTTTGAGGGTGCTAGTGAGCATCCCATGTTAGATAATTCTAGAAAAAATCCAATAGTTAATTGTTGAGAAAGAGGCTTTCCAATTTTGGCTAGTTATTTTGGGTTCAACCTAAACTCAATTTTAACATGGTATTAGAGCAGGATGTTGTTTTACTGGGCTTTGCTTCTGTGTTGTTTAGTTTGTACCTCCACCTTTTAAGTCTATTAGAAGTTTGTTTAGGCCTGGACACGAGGTAAAATATCACTGGGAATAACCTCATGTATGTTAATCCTAGGAAAAATCCTGTGGTAATTGGGAAAAGACCTCCTAGCTTCAGCTAATTATTTTGGGACAGGCCTGATCCAATTTCAACATATATAATCAAGTAAAGTTGACTCGATGAGCAGGATGATGAATTTCCATGGAGGCTTCAGCAGCTTTTGTATGAATCTGAGGACAAAGCACATTCTCTATCTATTGTCATTCACTTTGAGAGCAGTGAGTTCTATTACCGTTCCTCTTGCTAGTGACAGTGTGATCCAGCAAAACCTTGTTTTTGCTGGCCTGTTTTCATGGTAGCTTTTTTGGTCTCTCTTCTTTGTTTATAAGATTCACAAATCACAAACAGGAAAGTAAGATTCTTGGCTCAGTATTTCTCGGGTGTGTAATTTCTATTCATTGTGTTGAAAGGTCCCTCAACCATGAACCATTTTCTGATTCTTCCAGCCACATGTTGCCAGGTTACAATTGATATTAGAGGGAACAAGGATGCATTGAAGAGAATGGAGAATAGGCGAAGCAAAAAGAGAGAAGAGAAAAAACGTATTCCTTCTTGTGTTTTTCTCCTGTTGGATTTTTCTGATTGACATTCTTTCTGATAATTTGTGATTGGATTTTTCTTCTGTGACCAGGTTTACGTGAACAACGGAAAAAAGAGAGAAGGAAAATGAAAGAAAGAGTTGCATAGCGTTTCTCTGCTTATGTTTCGGCGTGTTGTATCCTCTTGGGCTTACATTTTATGTTACTTCATTTCTGTTGCATTTACGTGCTTTAATGTACCGAAGCTGACCCAAGTGCGTGCTGGGTCAAATGAAGTAATAGCCAATTTTAGCCTAATAGGATATGGTTCAATAGGAATGAGGCTGCTCTTTGTTGGTTTAATCAAATTTCTAGGAAATTATAAGATTTAGAATCAAGTTGACATTATTCATTTTTGCTGGTATTGGCACTTTCTCTGTATATTGAATCTACAGATTTGATGCATGGTTACCGTAAATGCCTTACCAGAATCAGGGTCACAAGGGATTTATCGTGGGATTTTCGTTTATTCTCCCACGATAAATCCTGGTTGCAGCATGTTGTGTTTTGCCTATGATTCGGCTTGTATACATAACGAAAGCTCATGTTAGTCAGGTCGGATTTTATGGGCCAACATTGTCTATTCGAGCCCACACTGTTGTATAAATCTCAATCTCAGAACTCCTGTCGTATTAATTTGCTGACATACATTGGGGGGGGGGGGGGGGGGGGGGGGC